>NC_089511.1:49752711-50421997 GCF_036850995.1 Saccopteryx leptura | reverse complement strand
AAACCACTGGCTAGACTCACTAAGAAAAGAAAAGAAAGAACTCATAAACAAAATCCAAAATGAAAGAGGGTAAATTACAACAGCTTTCATAGATATACAAAGGATCATAGTAAAAAATGATGAAAAATTATATGCTACTGCCATGTCTAGTTGGCTCAGTGGTAGAGTGTTGGCCCTGTGTATGGAAGTACCAGGTTCAATTCCTGGCCAGGGCACACAGGAGAAGCACCCATCTGCTTCTTCCCCCTTCCCCCTCTTCTTTCTCTCTATCTCTCTCTTTCCCTCTTGCAGCCAAGGCTCCATTGGAGCAAAGTTGCCCTGGCACTGAGGATGGCTCCATGGCCTCCGCCTCAGGCACTAGAATGGCTCTGATGCTCCATGGTCACAATGGAGCAATGGGCCAGATGAGCAGAGCATCACCCCCTAGTGGGCATGCCAGGTGGATCTCAGTCAGGCACATGCAGGAATCTGTCTCTCTGACTCCCCGCTTCTCACTTTGGGAAAAAAATAAAATAAATTATATGCCACCAAATTTAACAATCTAGAGAAAATGGATACATTCCCAGAACTATACAATCTTTCTCGACTGAGTCACAAAGAAGTAGAAAATCTAAATAGACCCATAAGCATAGAAACCTAAATATACCTATAAGCAGGGAGGAAATAGATACAACTATCAAAAAATTCCCCCAAAATAAAGTCCAGAACCAGATGTCTACACTAGTGAATTCTACCAAACATTCATAGATTTGTTTCCTATCCTTCTTAAAGTCTTCCAAAAAATAGAAGAAGCAATACTCCCTAACACATTTTATGAAGCCAACATAACCCTCATACAAAAACCTGGCAAGGACAATATCAAAAAAGAAAACTATAGACCACTATCTCTAATGAATGCAAATGCGAAAATCTTAAACAAAATACAACCAAATCAAATACAACAAAACATTAAAAAATAGTACATCACAATCAAGCGGGATTCACTCCAGGGACACAAGAATGGTTCAACATAGGTAAAATGATTAATGTAATAGACCAGATCAACAAAACAAAGAATAAAAATCATATGATCCTATCGATAGATGCAGAGAAAGCATTTGATAAGATACAGCATCCCTTTATATTTAAAACACTCAATAAAATAGGTATAGAAGGAAAGTACCTCAACATAATAAAGGTCATATATAACAAACCATCAGCTAATATCATACGAAATAGAAAAAAATGAAGTCTTTTCCTCTAAAATTAGAAACAAGACAAGGCTGCCCACTCTTTCTATTTCTATTCAATACAGTGCTGGAAGTTTTAGCCAGAGAAATCAGGCAAAAGAAAGAAATAAAAGACATTCATATCAATAAAGAAGAAGTGGCAGATGACATGATCCTGTATATAAAAAACCTCAAAGACTACACTGAAAAACTATTAGAAACAATAAACCAATACAGGAAGGTCACAAAATACAAAATCAATATACAACAGGCTATTGCTTTCATATATGCCAACAATGAGACCTCGGAAAATGAATTTTAAAAATTCCTTTTAATAGTTGCAACAACAACAAAAAAACCCTAGCAATACACTTAACAAAGTATGTAAAGGACCTATATAATGAAAACTACAGAGCATTATTACAAGAAATTGAAAAAGACATAATGAAATGGAAAAATATTCCATGTTCACAGATTGGAAGGATCGACATAGTTAAAATTACCATGTTACCCAAAATAATGTACAAATTTAATGCAATTCCCATAAAAAAAAATCCCTATGTCATTTTTAAAGAAATGGAACAAAAAAATCACCAATTTGTATGGAACCATAAAAAACCCTGAATAGCCAAAGCAATAGGTATTACAATACCTGACTTCAAATTATGCCACAGAGCCACGATAATCAAAACAGCATGGTATTGGCAGAAAAATAGACACACGGACCAATTGAACAGAATCAAGAGCCCAGAAATAAAATCACATATATATGGACCAATCATCTTTGACAAAGGAGCCAAAAACACACAACGGAGAAAAAAAAGCCTCTTCAATAAATGGTGCTGGGAAAACTGGAAAACCACATGCAAAGAAATGAAAACTTGACTACAGTCTGTCCTCCTGCACAAAAATTAATTCAAAATGGATCAAAGTCTTGAATATAGGAGCTGAAACAATAAATTGAATAGAAGAAAACATAGGTACTAAACTCATGGACCTTGGCCATAAAGAACAATTTATTAATTTGACCCCAAAAGCAAGGGAAATAAAGGCAAAACTAAATGAATGGGGCTATATCAAACTAAAAATCTTCTGCACAGCAAAAGAAACTGACAACAAAACAAATAGCCAACTAAATGGGAGATGATATTTGAAAACAAAAGCTCTGAAAAGGAGTTAATATCCAAAATAGATGAAGAACTCACAAAACTTAGCAACAAACAAGTAAGCAATCCAATTAAAAAATGGGGAGGGGATCTAAACAGACACTTCTCCCAAGAAGACATACAAATGGCCAACAGATATATGAAAAGATGCTCATCTTCACTAGCTATTTGAGAAATGCAAATCAAAACTACAATGAGTTATCACCTAACATCTGTTAGATTGCTTATTATCAATAAGGCAGGTAATAACAAATATTGGAGAGGCTGTGAAGAAAAAGGAACTCTCATTCCCGGCTGGTGGGAATGCAAATTAGTTCAAGCATTATGGAAGAGAGTATGGTGGTTTCTCAAAAAATTAAGAATAGTATTATCATATGACCCCACAGTTCCTTTACTGGGTATCTACCCCCAAAAAACTCAAAAACATTGGTACACATGCACTCTCCATGTTCATCACAGCATTATTCACAGTGACCAAGACATGAAAACAACAAAAGTGTCCCTCGATAGAGAATTGGATAAAGCTGATGTGGTACATATATACAATAGAATACTACTGAGCCATAAGAAATGATGACATAGTGTCATTTACAACAACATAGATGGACCTTGATAACATTATACTGAGTGAAATAAATAAGTCAGAAAAAGCTAAAAACTTAATGATTTCACACATAGGTGAGATACAAAACTAAGACTCATGGACATAGATAAGAGTGCAGTAGTTACTAGAGGAAGGAGGATGTGGGGGAGGGGAAGAAGCAGGGGTGCAGGAAAGGGTGTAAAGAGGCACAAATATAAGGTGACAGAAAATGATTTGACTTTGGGTGATGGGTATACAACATAATTAACTGTTCAAATGCTATACAAATGTTTACCTGACACCTATGTACTCTTGTTGATCAATGTCATCCTGTTAAATTTAATTTTTGAAATTAAAAAAAAAGCAAATAGGCATGTTCAGATTACTATGGAAACAATAATTTTGCTGTGTTTTACTATTTTTCAGGAGACCACAAATGACCACTCTAGGAGCTATAGTCTTCAACAACCTTAAAATTTCCATACTCAGAATACAATCACTTCTCCAAAAATTATAATGCAAAAGAAATCATCAAGATTTCCTTCAGGATAATAGGCCTATTTGATGACAAATGATGTCACTAAAACATTTTCCATTTATAATCTAAAAATCACATCATTAAACAATTTATACATTAATTATAAGTTGCCAACCAGTTGTAATGTAAGAAAAAACAAACTCTACTCCAAGGGGGAAAAATACCTGTTTTATAACAAAAAAAAATCAATGAATGATGCTCATGGATGAAGGGTAATCAGTTTAACATCTTTATCTTTATGTCACCAATAGGAAATCAAAGTAGCAATGTGGAAAACAAAAAATCAAACGGAATCTATTAATGAAACTCAGTGAAAATTTAACCTTACATTGACGTAAGATAGATAATGGTGAATTTAAAACATTTTCTAAATGTTGGTTTTCCAACAGGTCATTGGAGATGGAATTATTGGAAAAGCTAGAATTCATTTTAAATTTACTGATCAATGACAAAATGCATGTGATCATATCATGCTGGGATTTAAATACAAAAAAAAATCTTTCCAACATTTATTATTATTCTATAGGAAAATGTCAACAAAAGATTGACTGAAGACTGAACTGCAAAATTCTTTACTGTACCAACTTTAAAGTTGTTCATGTACTTATCAATAGCTTTTTGATAGTAATGCTTTCTTCCACAAAGATTTATAATAATAAAAAAAAAGACACCTCTGGTGAACTTTACCTTATGCTGAGTTTCATTACATTAGAATCCTAGGGTTTTCCACACATCTTCAAGGCAATAATCAGTGTGACTTGGGCTAACTTTTCTATTACAGTAAGATTCAGGGTGATTTTCTGGTGGTTTGATTCAGTTTAATGCCTTCTTACATTCCTAGAAATTTACATGAATGTCCCTGTAGGGGCTGCTGGAGTGAGAGGACTGGGCGGCCGTGGCTATTTGGCATACACAGGCCTGGGTCGTGGATATCAGGTCAAAGGAGACAAGAAAGAGGACAAACTCTATGATCTTTTACCTGGGATGGAACTTACACCAATGAATCCTGTTACCTTAAAACCCCAAGGAATTAAACTTGCTCCCCAGGTAGGTGATGTTATTCCAGAGATAGTTTCTTTAAACTGAGCCAAAGTTCATTATTCACCTTTCACCAAACGATTTGACTTGAACCCTACTTGGGTTCCTGTTTTGTTTTGTTTTTACATAAATAAAATGGCCAATCAATGTAATGTACCATCAGAGAGTGATGAATGTTGCCGGCCATTGATCCATTATACATGTTCTATTTTTATTTGTTTGTTTAATTACAAAGTTTCATACTTTAAATAATCTTCCACTGAAATGCAAAGATCCTGAGAGCTATTGAGAATTATTAACTAATACATTAAACAAAGTAACTTGAAGCAAAGACCTTAGTTCAAAATCAATGCCAACTTTTGTGAGCAAAGTTGGTTAGCAAATGAGAAGTATTCGTGACAGCGAATGAATAGACCATTTAGGACACCTTTTCTAGCAAACATCTTTTTTTTTTTTTTTTTTTTTTTTTTTTTTGTATTTTTCTGAAGCTGGAAACGGGGAGAGACAGTCAGACAGACTCCTGCAAGTGCCCGACCGGGATCCACCCGGCACGCCCACCAGGGGCGATGCTCTGCCCACCAGGGGGCGATGCTCTGCCCCTCCGGGGGGTCGCTCTTTTGCGACCAGAGCCACTCTAGTGCCTGGGGCAGAGGCCAAGGAACCATCCCCAGCGCCCGGGCCATCTTTGCTCCAATGGAGCCTTGGCTGCGGGAGGGGAAGAGAGAGACAGAGAGGAAGGGGGGGTGGGGGTGGAGAAGCAAATGGGCGCTTCTCCTATGTGCCCTGGCCGGGAACCGAACCCGGGTCCCCCGCACGCCAGGCCGACGCTCTACCGCTGAGCCAACCGGCCAGGGCCTGGCAAACATCATATTTAAGAGAAAACACCACACTGTCTATGGTGATATTATTACACATATTAATTATAAGTTGCCATCAGTCATATCAAATTAAGAAATTAAGTTTTCTACAGTGATTATATCTGTGCAGTAGCATTATGTTGAATTTTAATTGCTTTTATTTTACAGCGCTAAGTTTCCAGGTTCTGCATGAGGCTGTGGTTTTTATTATTGAAATATTAAAAATGATAAAAGCTGTTTTTGTATGGAAACTGAAAAACAAATATGGTTAAATATAACACAGAACTGGTTCCGTGTTAACCCTTCGACTGTTCCCTGTACAGTACGCACACCTCTCTACAGAGACCCTTTGGCTGAATAATATCCAGTTGTTCAATTATAGTTTGTATATTCTAAACGGAAAGTTTCCTTTTCTCTCCCCAAAGGCATAAGCCTCAAATTTAAGGAAGTAGCCTTATAACTGCAATCAAGTAGAAAACTTTCTTTTTTAAAAGCTCATCTTGAGTATTTTTTTTGTAGGATTACTGGCTTTCTTATCCACACAGGTTAGTACATCTAAGGTTTTTGTTAATTCCACCTGGACAATTTAAAAAGATGCCTGTCAGGGTGGTAAACAGCAATCATTTGTTTGTTTAAAATCACTTATTGGGTATTCTTTATACACTAAGTATTTTTTCTAGGTTCTGGGGGTAGAAAATTGAACATAACACAATCCCTCCCATTAAATTACATATATGGCACTGGTTCTGGCCGGTTGGCCCAGTGACAGAGCTTTGACCCAGCATGTGAAAGTCCCGGGTTCGATTAATGGTCAGGGCACACAGGAAAAGCAACCATCTGCTTCTCCACTCCTCCCACTCCCCTTCTCTTTCCCACTCTCTCTCTCCCTCTTGTCCCTTCCAGCAGCCATGGCTCAAATGAGCAAGTTGGCCCTGGGCACTGAGGATGGCTCCATGGCCTTGCCTTAGGCGCTAAAATAGCTCGGTTGCCAAACAATGGAGCAGCAGCCCCAGATGGGCAGAGCATCAGCCCCAGATGTGGGGGTTCCCAGGTAGAACCTGGTCACCTGTGCGGGAGGGAGTCTGTCTCTCTGCCTCCCTGACTTTTACTATATTATATGGCACAGAAAAAGCAAGCCAATTAGAAAATGGGCAAAAGACATTTTTCCCTGAATAGGCATTTTTCCAAAGAAGATATCCAAATGTTTAACACATAAAAACATGATGAAATCCTACCATTTGTTACAAAATTAATGGACCTTGAGTATGCTAAGTAAAATAAGTTAGAGAAAGACAAATACTGTATGATCTCATTTATATGTGGAATCTGAATTTTTTAAAAAAATTTAAATTCAAAAGATATCAGGTTTGTGGTTACCAGAGGTGGGTGGTAGGGGTAGGGTAATTGGACAAAGGTAGTCAAAAGGTACAAAATTTTAATTATAAGGTAAACAAGTACTAGGGATGCAATGTACAATATGATGAGTATAATTAATACCACTGTATAATATATATATATAAGTTGTTAATAGAATAAATACTAAGAGTTCTTATCATAAGAAAAATAATAATTTTTCTTTTTATTATATCTATATGAGATGATGGATGCTAGTTATACTTATTATGGTATCATTTTTCAATATATGTGAGTCCAACTATTATGCTGTATACCTGAAACACATACAGTGATGTATGTCAATTATATCTCAATAAAACTGGGGAAAAATATATGGCAATTCAGTGAGAGGATACTGACATATACATAGAGAATTGTAATAAAAGCTAGTAAGTACCATAAGTTTGGTCCTCAGTTTTCTGAGCTGTGTGCTCAGGAAACACAAAGCTAGTCATCCAACTTCCCTTGGGTTATAACCCAAAATAAGAAACCTAATAAAAGTACTGGGAAAACTAGAAATCACCTAAGAAATTAAAAAATAATGATCATTAATTTTGTATAACAGTTCTAAGAGCTGCTATATAGCATGAGTAATGATCTCTGCTTTTTATATCAAACCCAGGTTAAAAATTGGCCAAGCTTTTTATTAAGATGTGAGTAACCATCTCTATTAACTAACAAAAATTCTTCAATGAATTTGTCCCTGAATTTCTGCACAAGAGCTTAGAAACCAAAACCCATGTCACCCCCAACCGACATGGATGGAGCCTTAATAACTCCATAGTGGAGTTATGAACTTCAGCTGAGAAGAGCAGAGGGGCTAGTACTGCCCTGCCATCAGGAGCCGGAGCTGCTGCTCCTTTAGCACATCTACCCAATGGGCATAAACAGAATATCTGCCAGTTAAAGCAATTTCCTGTTGCCCAGGAACTTTAGGGAATGCTTTGTAGATGATAAGATACCTGACAAAAGTGAGAATATTCAGAGAAGAAGTTAATAAAGAAGATAGGAGCCATCTATAAATTTAATGAGCTGGAAGATGTTATGTTATTGCAGCCGGACCGGTGCTAGAACAAATGAGATAAGCTTCATAGAGTCATCTGAAAACCGTGTTCTGTCCCCAAAAGTTGTGAGGTTTTTTTTCAGACTTATGGCCTATTTTGCACAATTTACTGAATTTGCTGACTAATAGGAGCACCGGGGCTAGTGGGCCACCAAAAACAGCTTTAGGATGAAAAAATTAAGTGCCTTTAGCCATGTTTTAGTTTGGAGAAAAGATAGGAGGAAAAAATGCAGGCAGATGCTATAAATCAGATCTTTGTAAAAACAATCAGAAGTGGTGTTTTGCCAGAAACATTGCAACTGTCAATACCCATGTATTAATAATGCTCATCAATAAATATTAACCCACTAAAAGTTGAAACTCTATTGTTATGAAAATGTGAAGTTAAACCCCATGATAAATAACATGAATAAGAATATATTGTATTCTTAGGTTATTTTCTCTAAACCATGATAATCAGAAGGATTGAGGATAGTGATGAGTAAATCCAGCCACACAGTGCTGGAATATCAGTTTGTTTAAATAGGGATTAAATATATCAAACAAACCATAAAATTAAACCTTTGGTAAAAAGTTACGGCTAATACACTAAACTAAAAACCTATTAGAATAAGTGGTGTGAAGATTTTTTTATGAATTAATAGCCCTTACATTTAAATAGAGTTCAAATTGAGTTAATCTTAAATTTCATGACTCATTAAACCATGTGGCATTTTATATCTTTTTATATTAGCTTAAACTCTGAAGAAGAGTTTAAAACCCTGAAAACTAGAGAAATAATGCAAATGTGACATATGAAAGGGAATTTTTTTTTTTTTACTCCTGTAGATATTAGAAGAAATTTGTCAGAAAAATAACTGGGGACAGCCAATATATCAACTGCACTCTGCCATTGGACAAGATCAAAGACAACTGTTCTTATACAAAATAACCATCCCTGCTCTGGCCAGCCAGACTCCTGCAATGTGGGTAACCTCTCCAAGTTCCTAATCATGTAGATTTTAGAATGAGAGAATCTTATAAATGTAATATCTTAGCACTATCTAAAGAAGATAACTAGTCAAGTTTACAACCCACTCATTTCTCATTAAATGCAAACATTGAGATGTAGAGTTGGAATGTATGGACCAGCTAGGAGACTGACATCTCAAAGCCCCCAAATTTTATATAGACAATGAAGACCTGGCAGAATAATCAACCAGTGGGAAAAAACAGATGTAAAAATGAACAGAAATGAAAATTATAACCTATTCTTTTATCTGTATAATATTTAAGTAGAACCATATGAAATAGCCATTGTATACAAATCAACATCATGTTCTGTCATTTAAATTCTGGACCAAAGATACAACCTCGCTGTTAATGGATATTGCCTCTGAATTCTACCTTGAGCCCACATTTCTACATTATTTTAGGAATGGTAGTGCCCCCCATGTACCTTAGAAAAGCCATATAATGAGTTAAGTATAAGTATGCTCCAGTAATGACATCAACTATCAATATTTTAGGTCAATTCACAGATACTTCTCCATGCATACCGTATATATTTAGAAACTTTAATAGCAAAAAGAATGAAAAATACCCACACAAAATTCTATTATCCTATCATCTTCATAGGCTAACAGCACCTTAGATGTTCACCTCAGTAGCACAAGTGTAAAATGCCTACCCTGACTATGCCTTCCAGCCACCCTTTTACACCTCCGAAGCTAAGTGCATATGTGGATGAAGCAAAGACATACGCAGCTGAGTACACCCTGCAGACCCTGGGCGTTCCCACTGATGGAACCAATGCTCCAACCGCCGTGGCTACTGCCACTTCTGCTCCAGCTTTTCCAGGTATGAAACTATTGGGTCGGCCTGACCTGTGGTGGCGCAGTGGGATAAAGCGTCGACCTGGAACACTGAGGTCGCCGGTTCGAAACCTTGGGCTTGCCTGGTCAAGGCACATATGGGAGTTGATGCTTCCTGCTCCTCCCCCTTCTCTCTCTCTCTGTCTCTCTCTCTCACTCCTCTCTCTCTAAAAAAATCAATAAATAAAATATTAAAAAAAAAATAAAATAAAATAAACTATTGGGTCACAAATGGTACTTTGCAGAAAGTGTTTGGAAAGCCCTTCTGGGTACCATGGTCTCAGAGTTGTTTGTAAACTCTACCTACAAGAAACTTGATTTAAGCTATTTGTAGCCAAAAGGAATTTGTCAGATAAATGAACTATTCAAGTATGAGGCAAGAGAATGGAGCTGGACAGCGGAAGTGGGCCTGGTCTCGGCGCAGCTGGAACAGCTGTGTGATCTTGAATGAGTCCGTCTCTCTGCATCTGGTTTACTTTGGTTTGGTTTGGTTTTTTGGGGACTACCTATTAATGGCTAATGTTTATTTGAGCTCTGTGTGCCAGGTACTCACCTAAATGCCCAGCATGCTTAATGTTACCTCAGTAATGCCCATGATCCCACAAGAGGTAGGATCTATTATAATGCCACTGTACCAATGAAGAAACCAAGTACTAGAAAGGCTAAGTCATATGGCCTGGGCCACTCAGCTTTAAATCAGCTTTTAAGCAGTCCTTGTGTTCCCTCCCCAAAACCAATCTTTGATTTTATTTTTATTACTTTGATTTTTTTAAAGAGATCACATTTTTTCTTAAATTATTTTAAGTCAAAAACTGTGTGTGGGCCCTGGCTGGTTGGCTCAGCGGTAGAGTGTCGGCCTGGCGTGCGGGGCACCCGGGTTCGATTCCCGGCCAGGGCACATAGGAGAAGTGCCCATTTGCTTCTCCATCCCCCACCTCCCCCTTCCTCTCTGTCTCTCTCTTCCCCTCCCGCAGCCAAGGTTCCATTGGAGCAAAGATGGCCCGGGCGCTGGGGATGGCTCCTTGGCCTCTGCCCCAGGCACTAGAGTGGCTCTGGTTACGGCAGAGCGACGCTCCGGAGGGGCAGAGCATCGCCCCCTGGTGGGCAGAGCATCGCCCCTGGTGGGCGTGCCGGGTGGATCCCGGTCGGGCGCATGCGGGAGTCTGTCTGACTGTCTCTCCCCGTTTCCAGCTTCAGAAAAATACAAAAAAACCCACAAAACTCTGTGTGTGTGTGTGTGTGTGTGTGTGTGTGTGTGTGTGTGTGTGTGTGTGTGTGTGTGTGTGTGTTGAGAGAGAGAGAGAAGAGAGAGATTTTTTTTAATATGTGCACAATCAGGTCTCATTTTATCTGTTAGAGTTTCGTAATGGAGCATATGCTGATTGCTTAAAATAAAGTCTATCTGTAGAAAGAGAAGCAAGTCTTCAGGGTCACATTTAAAAGACTTTCCCCCATTTATTATGTACCTACAACAAATGCTGATAATTAAGAAAAAAAAAAATGAAACCTCTAGAGAGGGGCAGACCAATTTCTTTTGGAATTTATTTCTCAACATTTAGTTTGAGAATTCCTTTCTTAGTAATAAAAGTTTCTTTTAAAGAAATCAGTCATTCTGACTTGTCACTGTATTTGTATACCCCCATAAGCCCAAATCAGATAATTCTGACCAGACCTAGAAATATGGCATTCCTATTGATTGATTCATTCATGTATGGTTATATTACGATATGAGAACTCTATATTCTTCACATCTACAACACCTGGGGCTCATTCTCATTTTCTTTTATTTCTCAAAAGTCATTCATATATCCTCCACTCTGGCAGGTGAGGCTGAAAATAATGCTTCACATGCAAATGTGACCTCAATTCCCACTCTGTTCTGTAGAAAGATGTGTGGTACACCCCTGAGAGGTTACCAAGACAACAGCTGCCACTGCAGAGGGCAAGGTCTCCCCTGGGCTGTGCTAGGGCCATCCACCTATTTGTATTCCATGTGTCTACCTGGGATATGTGCCAGGACTTCTCAGTTCTTAGAGAAAGTTAACTTCCAAAGTTCAACGGAGAAAGTTACAGAAAGCTGTACCCCAAAGACCCATAATGAAGGTACTATAAAAACAAATGAGCCACTGTCAGGAGAATTTTAAAGTTGGCTTTGACATTGGAAGAGGATTTGTCTGACCAGGCGGTGGTGCAGTGGATAGAGCGTCGGACTGGGGTGTGGAGGACCCAGGTTCAAGACCCCGAGGTCGCCAGCTTGAGCGTGGGCTCATCTGGTTTGAGCAAGGCTCATCAGCTTGAGCCCAAGGTCACTGGCTCGAGCAAGGGGTCACTCAGTCTGCTGTAGCCCCTCAGTCAAGGCGCATATGAGAAATCAATCAATGAACAACTAAGGAACCGCAACGAAGAATTGATGTTTCTCATCTCTCTCCCTTCCTGTCTGTCCCTATCTGTCCCTCTCTCTGACTCTCTGTGTCACAAAAAAAAAAAAAAAAAAAAAAAGGATTTGCTTTTTTTCAAGAATGTTGCATCTTAACCTCACTTCTATTTGCTCCTACTACAGGAAGTAAAAAAAAAAAATAGGGCATGACAGTTGTCTTTGAGAATGCCTAAGAATTTGAAAACCTCTCATAACTTTAGTGTGGATTCAAGCAGAGAATAATAAACTTCAAGGGAAGAATCTGAAACACAAATACTCTTGCACCTTAGAAATTATCCAAACTGCAAAAGAAAATTCAAAATCCCTAAATGTAAAATCTATGCTACACACACACACATATACACATTACTTACTTACTCATTTACTTACTTAATTTAAAAATACAGCTTCCAAAATCATGAAAGTAATTGTTAACACATTTCTCATCTCCTCGGGAAATGAACCAAACTTCACTAGTGCATTAGTCAGCATTATTGCCCAAAGTGCACAAGCTAAAGAGTGGACTCAATTTTTTAAATAATAGTCCAGCCAGTTTCCTGCCACCACCTCCTGAGAAGCCACCTAAAACAAAATCAATGTGTCTGGGGTTGGGCAGACTTCCCGAGTACATAAACCAAATGGGCTTTCATTTTCTTTAAATAAGCTTCCCAGGCATTGCTTAAGTATAGTTTACCCTTTTTCTTGTCATCTTGAACAATTTTTGGATCATCTCAGAAATACCCAGATTTTGGTCTAAAACATTAACAGGGTAATAATACTGCTTTGAGATAAGAGTTGCTATTCTCTCTTCTTCTAAAGTGAATATTAATCAACTAAACACAATACTAAAGTGAGAGCATAGGATCGTTTCTTTATCAGTCAACCCCCCTTGTTCCCTCAGCATGAGGATGAACTTACGAATACACTGAAGGCAGCTTGATGGTAGAGTAAGAAGATATTATTTGCTTTTCAAGGTGAATTCTAAATATGGTCAAGCTAGGTATTTGCTTTCATGGTGCTATACTATTTCTCCGACTGGTCTACTCAGTCCCTACACAAACTTCTTGAGTAAAGGCGATGTCTTCTAACATTTCATTTAGGTGGGGGTGGGGCTGCAGCTGAAGCAGATCCACAGAGCCCCACCCCCATCCCTGCCTCTATACATTCTGAGAACCTCTGAAAAAGTTCAAAATCCCTGCTTTAATCAACTCAGCATGCTATTAAGTTTCTGTTTCTTGGAATTTTCCCCCAGTGTTTCTAATTCTCTAAGCATGAAGTGATTCTGCCACAGGTGCTTGTTCTCACGACTTCACTTTAAGGAATGCTGCCCTCTAGTGGATGAGTCCCCTGAGAGCACCTTTTAAAATGTACAGATGAGAAAATGTATCTATTCCAAAAAGATGACAAGCCAAAAGCAAGCACATTGGAATTCCTTTCATGAAGTTCTCTCTGCCTCCTTCTCCAGGATATGCCGTTCCTAACGCAGCTGCACCTGTGTCCGCAGCCCAGCTCAAGCAAGCAGTGACCCTCGGACAAGACTTAGCAGCATATACAGCATATGAGGTCTACCCCACTTTCGCAGTGACTGCCCGGGGGGATGGATATGGAGCCTTCTGAAGATGTCTTTTTATTATTATTATTTTTAAAATAAGTCACAAAACTTCATATAGAAGAAATAAACCTCTCAGTCCCCTAATGATCACACGTAATACTTTTCTTCACTTGATGCCTTTCATGAGACTGTAAAGCTTTTATTAACTGTAGAATCGTGGTGTGAAAACATTATTTCTAATTCAACCAAATGTTAAGGAGCATTTTCTCTAATGGAAAGCTAAAGAGTCACTGCCCCCAAAAGTTGTTCTTTCAAGGTTGCTGAGTGTCTTGGGAGTATGTTTGCAAACCCTGACAATTGGAGAGACATCTTTTAGCCAGCACAAGTTCAGGGGCTGACCGGACGTGGGCAGTCAGAAAGAACAAAGAGAGCCAAGTAAACCCAGGCCTTAACTCTGGTTTGCAGCTGCTTCTGTGATATCCAAAGTCACAAAGGCAGAGGCAAGGTGGAAGGATGCTTTTCAAAACATATTCCGCATTACTTACTACCTGGGGCTGCGAAACTGTCCAAAGTTTGATGGAAATTCCACCCAGTTAATTTGTCATAGGTCAGGATCTCTCTGTCCCCTGCAACCTCAGGGACTTCCTGGAAATTGACCTAATATGTTGCAGATGTGGTTGAAACAATCCAGGCCTAGGGTTTTTAAACTCATTAGCCCACCTTTTTCCATAGAACTTCTGCCTTTCCCAAGGATCCCCACAACACATTAATTATTCCAAGTTAAAATGATTTTTTCTCATTTTAAACATTTGACATGTCCATATTGATTTATTTTCATTCAGTCTCATTCTGCTCTTATCCACTATCTTTAAAAAGTAAGTCACATCTACAGACTATCTCCTGTGTAACTTTCAGCTATTCAGCAAATTAGCTGAAACGTCATTTCAAACAAAGAGAAAAGTGAAGATTTTTCTCTTAGTTCTTTGACGGTATTGCTATACCCAGACCACCAACTCAGCATTCAAAGGCAGTTCTACTAACTTGGTTCAGTCTTGGACTATCTAGCCTGCTTATATTATATCTGCCCCCCAAATCCTCTGCCTTCCCTTCCTTTTTCTGCCAATAAGTATCAGACCATTTCAGCATAGCTGAGTGCTGTGGTCCTAGAGCTGTCACAGGAAAACCTTACCACCATTGCTGCTGATTAGAAGCTGATACTTTGGACACTCAGCAAGGGTGTTATTTACCAAAAGCCCCTAGAGGGGGAGCTTCTTCTCAAGGAACATCTGACAGGTGGGGGGGGGGCAGTGAGGGTGCTACAAAAACTGGAATGGAGGGGAGTAGGGGGCACTATTGGTTTGCCATACTTGTACAGGCCCACTTTTTGTTCAAAACAGAAATAATCCAATTCCAACCACCTATTACTACTGCTCAAGTCTCATTAGGGGTTGAAGATATAACAGTATTACAATTTCTATTTTTAAAAATCCCTTGGCCCTTGTACAATTCTACAGGACTCAAGGAAAAATATAAGTACAAAAGCATAAAAAAAAACCTCTCAACTCTTGAATGTAATTCTATGAGCCAAAATCAAGCCAGATTCCAATCAAAATCAGATAAATTCCAAAAAAGAAAGTCCTTGCCACCTTTCAGTTCTATTAATTCCCATCAGATGTCAAAGGTCTCAATGCTACAGTTGAAACTCGGAAAGTCCATATATCTTTAGCTTTGCATTTTGCTTCTCAAATTTCCTAGGACAATGGCCCCCAAACTTGACTGCACATTAGAAACACCTGGGAAGTGTTTTAATAATAGCAAGATCATACCTTATACCAACTACGTCGGAATATCCACATTTTTGGTGTCAGTAGTTTATAAAGATTCTTAGGTGATTATAATGTGCAACTAAGTTTAGGAACAGCTTTATTCTTTTTATTCCCACTTTATCCCTTACTTATTTTCCTTTCTATTTCACTTTTGTTACATAGAAAAATGCAAGAAGTTTTTGTCTAAGCTAAGTAGCCAAATCACATTTTTACATATATAGTATTCATCTTATGAAAGTACTGAATTTCAATATAATTTATATTTGCTACAAACTAGCCGTTGGGCGAAAATAATTCTAAAAATGAGAAAGGGAAAAATTTCTTCTTAAATTTACACTTCCCCACAGACTAGCTTTTATACACAATGAAAGTAATTGCATTGGGGGGCCGTCAAATTCCTACTCATTCCAAAACATATTCCAAATTCTAAGAGCAAAAGTTTTAATGCTCTTTAAAATCTTTAAAAATATTTCTAACCAAGGCAAAATAGAAGGTTTCATCCAGAGGAATTTTCAAATTAATCAAAATGAACACTTAGTAAATATAGGAATCTCTTTATGAGAAAAATGGTTATTCCAGATTACATCATAAGAACTTTTTTAAAAAATTGTTAAGAGCTAAGACTTAAACATACAATAACACAAAAGTTTCATGATAATTACCCCTGGAACACCATCTCATTACTTTACTTGAGGAACAATGTAAGTATTCATGACATTTCCATCCTATGATTAATTTTATTCTAGCGAGTAGATGTGGTTTTATTGTTTGCTGATAAATAAATTCTAGACAATACTTTGAATTCTATTAGAACATATTCATAGAAAGTGTCAATGTGTCTACCATGTCAGAAGTTTGCATTTACTTTGCCCAAGTTTAATGAATGTAGAACAAGTACTACTCTAATGAGTTTGAACCTTTAAAAAATGGCATTTTGAAAATCAAGTGTAGAACCAAAGGTTTATTTTGCATGATGTTTATATTTTTGGACCTCAGAAATTAGCACCTACTTAGTGCCTACCATACCTTGTACATCAATATCTATTTTTCAGTTATTTCTTACTATATTGCTTCCTTGAAAAAAAACATTATTCATAGAAAAAAAATGAAAATGCATCAACCAACCAAGCAATAATAACAAAATATCCAAACCAAAATTTAGAAACAGCTAGTAAACTAAAATTGGGTGTCTAAATGTTGGTCATGAATAGCTTACTGAAAATTAAAATCAACCAATGTTACTTAGGAAGAAACAGAACAGAAGTGTGAGGAGGTATCTATTTTTCTCTCTGTAAAGATACTGCCTCTTCTCAAATGGCTGTACTTCTCTACCACCCCATTAGTATAAGGAGAAGACCACCCTTAACTGCATCAAAATGTGATTATCCTAGGTGACTAGTTTCCCCTCCCGCCCCAGCCCAAACCTGCTATCATGCCAAACCACACTGTTTGAGTGACAGCACTGAAAGTGCTGCTGAAAAACTACCTCATGGTAAGAAAATATGGACTTCAAAAAATATTCAACAAAAGAGAACTTATTTCCAATCCACAGTTCCTGAACTTTTTAATAATGGATGGAAATGTATCATAGCTCTATGTACTGATAATAGCTGTGTGGGGAATTAGTTTTAGTTTAACTTAAAAGTTTTTTTTTTTTTAAAGGTACATTTTCAATCACATAGATTAGCTTTTCTTAAAAACTATCTCAATATAATTTTTAAGTTTATTTTCCTTATTTTTTCAAATGACTATTTTATAGTTTTGTTTTGGAAAACTGGGTCATGATTTGAATCCGTAGGGACAGAGAGATTCTCCAGGTACTGTTTGCAGAATAAAGGTCGATGAAGAAAGTTAGTATTTTGAGTAAATTATATTTATACTCAAAGCTACAAAGTTGGATAAAGTATATTATCATTGTGCAACTACAGTTCTATCCAAGATTTCCCAAAAGTAACTTACAACTAAGAGTGAACAATGTGCCCCAGGATTCACATAAAGTCACAGTCATTCACCCTCTCCTTGGGTTCATCTAGAAGTTCCCAGTAGGTGACAACGTACCTACAATCTAACCCAGAGCCTTGGTCATTTTTTTTTTTTTTGTAGATACATTTGTTAAAAACAAACCCAAGTTTCAAATATGACACCATCAGTGAACTTTGTGATAAATACTTTTAAAAGAAAATATTCATAGCATAACTTAGGAATTTTAATATACTTATTAGAAGACAGAAATATTAGACCATAAACATTGCTAACTGACATGCAGTAGTTATCTATTCAACTTTATAAAACTGATTGTCAAATGTGATTGAAATTTTACTTTAGGCTAGTGACATCATGAAAATGTTCTGAGTTTTATGAGAACATATTCATAGAAAGTATAATGTATCCACCAGGTGATAAGTTTGTATTTAATAACGGTAGAACAAAGCATAGCAAATCCTATTATAATGAATAAAAAATATTAGGAAAATAATATTTTTCTGAACCCATACCCTATCATTTTACTTATGGACTACAACACTTTTAAGATGTTTTATTGAATAAAGAATGGGTGCAAAATATTCTACTGCTCCCAAAATGCCCCACACAGTTTATATGACGTGGAGAATGCATATGTTAAATAGGGACAACGGTGTCTACCTTGAACACATAGACTCATTTATGAGACTGCACACAATGCTTTCTCAGCTCCCTTTAATTTTGTAAAAAAAATAAAAGAAAGTCTTATATATTAGCTAAGAGCAAAGAGAAATTTATAACCAATCTAGAAGTGAAAAGTAATTTGGAAACCAGAGCCCACACTCATTCAAAAGTGTCCAGAATAAAGTATAAAACACTCTGCACCTGCCTCCTCCTTGCAAACATTTATCTTTCTCTCTTCACATATATTACTTAGTCTAAGGGGAGGGGATATACCGAGAACAGCCCTTTAAAGAAAGCTGCCAACAGGAACTTATTAGAGACTGAAGAATGTCAACCCCACAATATCCCTCTGGGGTGACAAAACATCTGGGTGTGCCAGGGCAGTGCTGGCTTACATCTGTTGTCCCTTTGCATAAGTATTTACAATAGCTCCTCTTACTCTCAAACATGTCCCAGTTTCGACAAGAAGTTATACCGTGAGCCCTTCTTCATAGCCCTTCTTCTTCTTTTTTTTTTTTTTTTTAATGTTGTAGAATTGGTTTTATTCTCCCCATAGCAGATACAGCTTCAACTAAAGGGCCCACGACTTCTTTCTGGCCGGCGTAGGGACATAGTGAACGGAGAGAAATGTATCACCTTCTCCCCACCGTTACCCTCCATCCCGTCCCCATCTCACTGCCCCTCTATTCAGCTCATTGCTGGTGCAACTTTTCCTCGCCACAGACCCTGAGCTATGAAGCCCTGAGTTCTGCATTCAGTGGCAGAGCTAGAAGCCCCTAGGCCAGATTAGGCAGGGGACAGGATGAAAGGTTGCTCTCGGGAATGCGTTCTTGGTTTGTCAAGATCCTGAGGGCATTAGCAGGTCCATGAAGTATTTGCTGGTTCCTTTCTTCCTTTAACCAAGCTACTTATATCCCAAACTTGAAAGGACTGCTTATGAAAACCTTCACCTTAAGAAATATATAGAAGACTATGTAAAAATAAAAAGAAGAAAAAATTATTATAAAGATCTTCTAGAGGGACTTTAACATGGGTTTGTCATATTCATGTACTGATTTATGATCTAACGAGCAGGTACCCATGCTTTTTATTTACTTGAAAACATTTTGACCATTAATTATCACTATTTTCTAAGTACATTTGTGTTTATAAGATTCAAAAATCTATTTCACAAAGCCTCATTTATACCTATATTTTTGGCAATAAGTGATTTGCAATGAACTACACATATTTTTTCAAATGTAAATTCTATTTTGACATTTGATACTATAATTTCTAAGAGATCTGTGGGCTCACAGGCCGCAGATAAGTCTATTTTAATCACCCCATTATCACTGGTTCAAATATTTATTGTAATTATTGATATTTTTATTCTTATTCCTTTATGAGTTCTTTTCTACTTTTCTGACTGCAATATAGCCATATATTATTCCCTATCTTTTAATGAAAAGCAAACTATCAGCAAAATCCATTTCTAGATATCAGATATTAATTCTTTATTTGTTTTCCTTTTTGTTATTATTGACTTTACTTATGTGAAGTTAACTGAGGTGCCAAAAGAGACAAAAACAGTATTAAAAAAGTGTGTAAAAAGCACTTCTTCTTGTACTTTGAGTACAAATGTTTTGTAGAACCCTGTGGTCTATCTCAACATACTAAGTAAAATTGCAATACTCATTCATTGGGAAAATAATCTTTAGTTTGGAAGATATAAACATAACGGGTACCATGGAATCACAAATGACATGAAATGGGAAATAATGAAATATTGTATTGATATTGACTAGTGTAATTCCAGGATGGCAAAATTATTTTAATTGAATTTTTAAGTGCCATTATAAAGTTTTAAAAACTAACAACATGAGTTGCTGATTTATTTTTTTCATTCCTAAAAACTAAAATTGTATTCTTTTTGAGTAAATACTAAATAGTAATGACCATCACTATGTCCTTTTGGTGTTTTTTGACATTTGCATCTTTTATAAAAGTCCACTCTGGGGTAACTTTTGGGAGTAAATGTAATAATTAAGTTCATTATTTTCTAACCAATAAAGAAAACAAGGGAAATACTCAAAACTAAAATAATGAGAAAACATGCCTCCAGAAAGGTAAGTGAGTCCTGAAGTCAACATCTGCCCTGGCAGGTGGAGGGCAGCCTCTGACCCCTGATGCAGTAAAGAGAGGTCAGCAAACTGTCCCTAGAGCATCAAATTCACCCACCCATGTGTGTTTTGTTGACCCTTGAACTGAAATGGTTGTTATACTTTTAAAGCATTAAGCTAAGACATTTTTATATTTTAAAAAGTTGTTTAAAAATAAAAGGAGGCCCTGGCCGGTTGGCTCAGTGGTAGAGCATCGGCCCGGTGTGTGGAAGTCTCTGGTTTGATTCCTGGTCAGGGCACACAGGAGAAGCAACCATCTGCTTTTTTACCTTTCCCCCTCTCCTTCTCTCTCTCTCTTCCCCTCCCACAGCCAAGGCTCCATTGGAGCAAAGTTGGGCCCGGCACGGAGGACGGCTCCATGGCCTCCACCTCTGGCACTAAAATGTCTCCAACCGCAATGGAGCAACAGCCTGGATGGGCAGAGCATCGCCCCCTGGTGGGCATGCTGGGTGGATCCCGGTCAGTGCATGCAGAAGTCAGTCTGCCTGCCTCCCTGCTTCTAACTTCGGAAAAATACAATCAATCAATCAATCAGTCAATCAACAAAATAAATAAATAAGTAAATGGAAAAATTTGTCCCATAGCTGTCCCAAAAAGCTAACCATTTGCCATCTGACCTTTGATAAAAGTTTGCCAACCCTGCACCAAACCAACACCACATATTTTGACTGTTACAGATAGCACCCCACTGCTAAGTATCAAATAATTAGGTAGGATTAGGTTCAGCTGCCAGTGACAGTACTCAAAATAGCAGCAGTTTATACAAGATAGCATTTAATTGTCCCTTGCCTGAAAGTCCCTAGAGGCAGAACAGTGCCCATACTGTGCTTCCTAGTGTCATGAAGAGGTCTTTCTTCTTGTTCCTGTGCATGCATGGTCTCGATCTCATGGGCTAAGATGACGGCATTTACATTCCAAACAGAAGGACAGAGGAAGGACAAAGAAAAGAAAAGGACACCACCAACTAGCTTTCCCTTAAGAGCATTTACTGGAAGCTGCCATAGCATACTCAGCTTTACATCGCACTGGTCAGAATTTAGGTACATGGCCATACCTAGATGCAAGAGAGGATGGAAAATGTAGTCTTTATCTGGGAAACCATAGAAAACTATTTTTTCTTTGAAAGGATAGAAGACTGAGTAGTGAGAAAAACAGGCAGACTCTGGCACCAAAACCAACATCAGAAGAAGATGTGAGGGTTAAGGAAAGTAAGGCACATGAGATCATCTGGCTCTGAGTTTGGCACATGCAAGATGACTTTGAATTTTGGCTCCCTTTTACCAGCTAGGAGGAAACCGTCAATTTATCTTAGAATTTTTTAAAAAAAAACAACACATTTTTTAAAGGGAGGTAATGGGAAGGGAGAGAGAGAGAAAGAAGCATCAACTCTTTGCTCCACATAATTGTGTCATTGACTGCTTCTCATATGCGCCCTGACCAGGGATCAAATCAGCAACCTCAGGATCAAACCAGTGACCTTGGCATTCTGGGGCAACACTATCCACTGTGCCACCAGTCAGGGCAACCTTAGAATTTCTTGTAATGTTGCCACCCATTGAAAGTACAGCTGTGATAGGATCCAGTCCACTGATTCCAATCCTGGTATTCCCACCATTGTATATTCCCCAACCCTGAGAGCAGGCTGGACTTAATGGCTTACTTCTAATGAATAAAATATGCACTGTCACTTCTGAGATTAAGTTATAAAAGATTATTATTTCCATCTTGTTGGGTCTTCTCGCTTGCTCGCTCCAATGCAGCCAGCTTCCATGCTGTAAACTGTGCTGTGGAAAGGGCCATATGGCAAGGAACTGAACGAAGGCAGCTGACAGCCAACAGCATGTGAGGGACTGAGTCGTTCCAAGAACCACGTGATTGGGCTTGGAAGCAGAATTCTCCTCAATAGAGCCCCGACAGAACTGCAGCCTGGAATAAAACATGGATTGCAGATTATGAGAGATTCCAAAGCAGAAGACCCAGTTTATGGGTGCCGGATTCCTGCCCCACCGAAACTGGGAGATAATGAGTGTTGTTTTTTTCACTTGCTAAATTTCAGGATAATTTGTCACAAAGCAATAGATAACTAACATAGCAGTGAAAAGTTATAAAGTTACAGTGAATACAAATGTGTTTATCATCTGAGAGTCACTGAAGCTATTATGCAGAATCAGAAAAACCAACTCAGTTTCTGAGTTTAGAAATAACTTGCTGCTGTCAGTTTGCAGGATCATGTATCCAATACTAGAGAGGATAAAAAGCTAAGGAAGTTGGGTATACCTCACAGGAGGTGTTCAAAAATGTTAATTGAGTAGAAAGAAGAAAGGAGGGCTGGAAGGATGGAGGGAAGCAAAATGAGAGTGAGAAAGGGCAGGGTAGAGGAGAGGAAAAGAAAGGGAAAAGGAGAATCTTAACTTATTTCTAGTCTCACTGTATCCTCCCTCCACCTTTCCAGCAGGCCCATCTCTGTATCATTGCTTTAATAAAGGTATCTGGCCAAATATCAAAGAGAGACTGCATGCAAGTCTTTCTAGCTGTGGTTTTCCAAAAGCTTCGGCAATTCAAAGAATTTATGGGGTTTTTGAAAAAAGTGAAAGAGTGGGAGAAATTAATTTGTAATAGAGTATCTTGGAGAACCAAGGGGGAAAATGTATGCCCTGATTCCAAAAAGAGAAGGAGGATAGAATGAGGGAGAAGACAGAGATTTAAAAACAAAACAAAACAAAAAACAAGATCATAGGGAATCTGGGCCTGACCTGTGGTGGCGCAATGGATAAAGCGTTGACCTGGAATGCTGAGGTCGCCAGTTCGAAATCCTGGGCTTGCCTGGTCAAGACACATATGGGAGTTGATGCTTCCTGCTCCTCCTTCTCTCTCTCTCTCTCTTTCTCTCTCTCTCCCTTTCTCTCTCTCCCTCTCTCTCTCTCTCATTCTCTCTCTCCTCTCTCAAATGAATAAAGAAAATCTTTTTTAAAAAAAGGGGGGGGGGAATCTGGATGCTACTTCTGAGTAGCATCAACCCAAATGTATAATCTCAGGGAAGAATAGCTGTAGAGCAAGTTCCGGCAGCCTTGAATATACGTCCATGCTCCCAAAATAGCAGGGACTTCTCAATGTAGGGGCTGTGTGAACAGAAACATTGGCCTTCTCAGATGTTATCTTTGTGACACACTGACGAGGAACAGCCCCTCCATTCCCACTACTATGTAAGATATCAAAGGTTATAGCACAATCTCAGAAATGGAAAGATGACCTCGGCAAGCTTTGTTTTTACTTGTCCCATCAGATGGGAGCTCAGTCACAAATCAAATTGAGTTTTAGACCAATAAAGTGGTTTTTCTTATGCCAAATTTGTGTACTGAGACCTGCTACTCTAGCATTCAACGTTTACCCCAGCATGGCTTCTATTGTTCTTTTAAATCCCATGCTACCTTGCAGGCTGACTAAGACCACAGGCTTTGGAGCCAGTCATAACTGACCCTACTCTTCCAAGTACTAATGGGTGGGAACTTGGAAATTTAAATTAAAATAACTGATTCTGCTTCCTCTTTTATTTAAAAGAAATTGCAATTACTCCCTCATAGGATTTCTATGAAAATTAATATATATACATTTGAGTACTAGTGTCTCATATAATCAGAACCAAATAAATAAGTCAGAATCAAGTAAGTCATTATTACTGCAAACGTTTACAAATGAGACTTAGGGTACTGATAAAAATTTTCATGTTCTCTTCTTTAAGGAACAAGTAAAAATCAGGCTCACAGACTTCTGTGCTGCCCAAACCAAGTACACCAACTGCAGTCTATTTCTCCTACAGCTTATAACAGACAATTCCAGCAGGCAGCTTGGGGTGGGAGGTCAAAATTTAAAGATTAATCCATAATGACTGTGGGTTTTCTGGGGATTTTTAATCTCCTTTAACTTCTTGGATTTAACTTAAGGTGACCTGAGTCACAGAATTGTGCAACAAGTAGGTACACTAAGACATCCAAGAGAAAAACCTCTTTCTACCCAGGCACTCAGGAAAAGAAGCTCCCGAGAAAGACAGTGTGGGAGAGAGAAGACATCTTAGGGGTGAGGGAGGGCGGGTGACCTTAGTCTTTTCTTTTATGTTCCTTCTTCTCTCCTAGTTCTGCCTTCCCACCTCCACACCCCCTCCCACCCTCTGCCCTCACCCTTGCACACACTCTGACCTCGTTACAAAGCTGCACGGCTATAATGGTCCAGTGGTAGCAGTGACACAGGCATCTAAAAGCCCTAGAAAAAACTCAGATCTCCAGGCCAAAGCCCCTCTAAAGAGGAAGCGTATGGGGGGAGGGGCAGGAGTGATCTTAAGTAGGTTTAAAAACTGGGTTACAGGTATTGATCGACTTACAACCTATGCAACTTATGACCATTCGACTTTACAACCACAATCGCTAGCCACGACTGCTCCACATCTGGCAGCGCAAGTGTTGCCCAGCTGGGCCTACGACAGTGTGGACCAGCTTCCGGCAGCACTACCATCTCTGCGTGCACCATTTCAACTGTTATCCCAGACTCGGTACAGCAATTTGTGTTTTGTGTCTTGGATATTTTTCATCAAACCCCTCCCAAGATGTCTACCAAGAAGAAATTGTCTTTGTAAATATTAAATCAGTTGTGCTGGTAATGCAGTGTTTTACTTAAACCTGATGAATGTAAAAATAAGAAACAAAATGGTGTAGAGATGATACAAATGGCATAAAGTGAACAAAGAAAATTATGATATATAACAATAATGAAAGAAAATTATGATAAAATATGACTTAAAGATTTTTATAACATCATTTCACAGTACTGTACATATAGCCTACTTAACTTATGACCAAATCGTGTTATGACCGGTCTGTCAGAACCAATCATGGTCGTAAGTCAAGCACTAGCTGTATATATAAGATACTTGGTAAATGTTAGGTACCTTGGTGGTGCAAAGTAGTACCCAAAAAACTTAAAGCTGTAACACAGAAGATAGGTCTGAGTATCATGGTTTAAATAAAATAGAAATGTATGTTTTAGTACAGGCCCCTAAGAACTGATATTCACCTACCTATACTCTCCCAACACAGGAGGTGCTCTCAGGCAGTAAAGGGCTGACTTTTCCAACCTAGTAGACCCCTGCCTCCACATGGACTGCCAAGATCACCAAAGATCAGCATGCCCCAGTGAGAACAAAGCTATTACCACAAAGTCCAGTTCATTCACACTATCGTGAATCTTTCATCTCCTCATATATCTTTTAAAATTGCTTGTTTGCTGATTAGAAAGTCAAAAATAGAAAATATTATGTTACTTAAGAAAGGCGTGTTAAAAAACAAGAAGAAGAAAAAAGTCATGTTGCTTAATAAATAATTCTCATTGACCTTCAAAAAAAAAAAAGAATCTTCATTTTAACTACTTTTTCTTGCCACTCTATCCTGAGAGCACACCCAGTAGTATAGAATTGCATGAGAACACAGAAAGTATGCTTCAATCTCTGAAATATACTTTTCTTAGCCAAAGGAACTAGAAAAAGAAGACCCTGGAGCCAGAACATTAGAGAAATCCAAAAAGAAGGAAGCTGGGGAGGGAAAATTCCTAAATCTGTATAATAATGGACATAAATTTCAGAATCAGCCAGGCTACCCATACTCAGATAAAAAGTAAAAAAAAGTGATGAAATTATTGCAAAGGATAAGAAAGTCTATTTCATAATGTTAAAGAAATGAATTTGAATAAGACATAACAATTCTAAATATTTGTATCCAATAATAGAACTGCAACATACATGAAGCACAAACTGCTGAAAGAAGAAATAGACAAATGCATAATAATGGTTGGAGATCGAAATATCACTCAATAATTTATAGAAAAAATAGAAAAAAAAATTAGTGAATGTATAGAAAATTTTAAAAATTCTGTCAACTAATATGACTAAATCAACATTTATAGATTATGTCAACCAACCACAACAGAATATATATTCTTTTAAAGTAAAAATGGAATACTTTCCAACAGAGACCATATTTGAGGTCATAAAATAAATCTCAATAAATTTTTAAAAATTCAAGTCATATAGAGCATATTCTCTGACCAAAATGAAATCAAATTGAAAGTTAACAGAAAGATATTTAGAAAATTCCCAAATATTTGGATATGAAATAATGTGCTTCCCAAAATAATATGCATTAAAGAAAATTAGAATATATTTTGAAGAAAAATTCAATAAAATACCTAGGATACCACAAAAAATACTTAGGGAAAAATTTATAGTACTAAAAAATATTAAAATCAAAGTCTCAAATTATATTTTTAATGCAGAAAAAAGCAAACTAAAGCATGCAGAAGAAAAGAAATAATAAAGATGAGAACAAATATGAAATGGAAAACAGGAAAACAAAGAAAATCAATGACTATAACTTATTTTTTTGATAAGGTCAATAATATTAGACTCTAGACAATTGATTAGAATAAAAGGAGGAGAGCCAACAAATAACTATTGTAACACAGATTCTATAGATATTAAAAAAAATAAGTGATAATAAACTTATGAAAATAAATTTATCAGTTTTGATGAAATGAGAAAATTCCTTGAAAGAGACAAACTACCAAAATTAAATCAAGAAAAAATAGATAACTTGATTAGTCAATAGCTATTAAATTTATGGTAGAGATAAAATCTTTCACATAAAATAAATTCCATTATTGTTTTTATTTTTTTTATGAGGGTTACATTCGAAAAACCTTATCATTTTTTTCTTTTATTATCTTTTTTCTTTTTTTCTCTTTCACTATTTCTCTCATTTGATCATTATTCACAAACAAATTATTTTATTCTAGATTCAATTTTTTCTTTGGAGCACTTGTGTGTTTTTAACTTTGTTTTTTAATCTCTTTGTCATTTCCCTCCAACTCTGGCTCTTCAGTCTATGCAGTTTTTGTTCCACTTAACACAATAGAATTTTTATTTTTTTCATGGTTTTCCCATTTTTTTCTCTATTTTCCTCTTTTCTCTTTCACTTTTTCGCTCATTCAATTGTCATTTACAAACAAATTATTTTATTCCAGATTCAAATTTTTATTTGTGGCATTTTGTGTGTTTTTTACTTTGTTTTCTATCTGTTTGTCATTTTCCCTCTCCTCAAGCTCTCCATTCAATGTAGTTTTTGTTCCACTTATCACAATAGAATTTTCATATTTTCACTGTACTTTTTCAATTTTTTTCTTTTTTTAATCATCTTTAATTAGTGTTATTAACAATACCAGTCTCAAATGCCTTTAAGAAAAAAGAAATAAAATATAATGGATACAAAAGACAGAGATGTAGCTCAGATAGATGAGGAAAAATCTATAAAAAAAAAAGATTTCAATTGCTTGGAAATCTTGGAGTTAAATGACAGAGAATTTAAAATTGAAGTCCTAAAAATACTCTGGGAAATACAAAAAAGCACAGAAAGGTAATTTAGAGAGCTCAAAAAACAATTCAATGAACAGAAAGAATACATCACCAAGGAAATTGAAACTATGAAAATGAATCAAACAGAGATGAAAAACTCAATTCATGAACTGAAAAAAGAGGTAACAGCTTAGCTAATAGAACAGGATAGATAGAGGAGAGAATTAGTGACATAGAAGACAGGCAACTAGAAACACTAAAGAGAGAAGAGGACAGAGACTCCTAAATTAAAAAAAAAATGAGAAAGCCTACAGGAATTGTCTGACTCCAGCAGATAGAGCAACATAAAAAAAATGGGTACATCAGAGGCAGAAGAGAGAGAAAATGGAATGGAGAACATATTCAAACAAATAATAGACAAGTCTTCCCAAGCCTGTGGAAAGAATTAGAGCCTCAAATTCAAGAAGCAAACAGAACACTGAGTTTTCTTAACCACAACAAACCTACTCCAAGGCACATTAAAATATAATTATAACAAACCAATGACAAAGAAAAAATCCTCAAGGCAGCCAGG
This sequence comes from Saccopteryx leptura, assembly GCF_036850995.1. Classification (NCBI taxonomy): domain Eukaryota; kingdom Metazoa; phylum Chordata; class Mammalia; order Chiroptera; family Emballonuridae; genus Saccopteryx; species Saccopteryx leptura. Next base: position 50,393,727 of record NC_089511.1, on the reverse strand, counting down.
GAAAAGAAGAATATAACATATAAAGAAAGGCCAATTAGATTATTGTCAGATTTATCAGCAGAAACTCTACAAGCCAGAGAGAGTGGACCCCAATATTTAAAGTTCTGAAAGAGAGGAACTTCCAGCCAAGAATACTATATCCATCAAAACTATCCTTCAATATGAAGGAGAAATAAAAACATTCAAGATATAGAAAAGATGAGGGAATTTATCACCAGAAAACTCCCACTTTAAGAAATAATAAAGGGGGTTATCTGACCAGATACAAAGAACAAAACAAAACAAAACTACAAGTAAAATCTTCATCAAGATCATAATAAAAACAAGATTAATCCATGACAACAATAACAAAAAAGGGGAGAGGACAAAAATTAACAGTAGCAAAGGAGGATGGAGTGCAGAAGCACTCATAAGATAATGTACTACAATGAACATGATATGAATCCTTTCTATTACTTAATGGTAACCCTCCCTGAAAAAACCACCACAGAAGCACATGGCTTAAAAAAAGAAGAAACAGAGGAAAGAGGTATGGAATACAACCAAATAAAAACAAATGATAAAAAAAACAAAAGAGAAGAACCAAACAAGATACAAAACTATCAGAAAGCAATATATAAAATGGCAATAAGAAACCCTCAAGTATCAATAATTACACTAAATGTAAATGGATTGAACTCACCAATAAAAAGAAACAGAGTAGCAGAATAGGTTAAAAAAGAAAATCCAACTGTATGCTGCCTACAAGAAACACATCTAAGCTAAAAGAGTAAAAACAAATTCAAAGTAAAAGGATGGAAAAAGATTCTCCAAGCAAATAACATTCAAAGAAAAGCAGGTGTAGCCATACTCATATCTAACAATGCTGACTATAAGACAGCAAAGGTAATCAGAGACAAAGATGGTTATTTCATAATGAAAAAGGGGCCCCTGAATCAAAAAGACATAACACTTCTTAACATATATGCACCAAACCAAGGAGCACCAAAATATATAAGACATCCACTAACTGACCTAAAAACAAAAACCGACAAAAATACAATCATACTTGGAGACCTCAATACACTGCTGATGGCTCTAGATCATTCATCCAAACAGAAAATCAATAAAGAAATATCGACCTTAAACAAAACATTACAACAATTGGATATAATAGACATTTATAGGACATTTCATCCCAAAGTGCCAGAGTATACATTTTTTTCCAGTGTACATGGAACATTCTCAAGAATTGACCATATATTGGGACACAAAACTAACATCAACAAATTCAGAAAGATCACAATTATACCAAGCATATTCTCTGACCATAAAGCTTTGAAACTAGAATTCAACTGCAAAAGAGAAGTAAAGAAACCACAAAAATGTGAAAATTTAACAAAATACTTCTAAAAAATGAGTGGGTCAAAGAAGAAATAAAAACAGAGATCAAAAGATACATACAGACAAAAAAAAAAGGACAATACGACATATCAGAATCTATGGGATGCAGCAAAAGCAATAATAAGAGGGAAGTTCATATCACTGCAGGCCTATATAAACAAACAAGAGAGAGCCCAAGTAAACAACTTAACTTCACATATTTAGGAGCTAGAAAAAGAAGAACAAAGGCAACCCAAACCAGCAGAGGAAAGAAAATATTAAAAATCAGAGCAGAAATAAATGAAATAGAGAACAGAAACACTATAGAAAAAAATCAATAAAACAAAGAGCTGGTGCTTTGAAAAGATCAACAGAATTGACAAACCCTTGGCAAGACTCACTAAGGAAAAAAGAGAGAGGACTCATATAAACAAAATTCAAAATGAAAGAGGAGAAATTACCACAGATATAGATATACAAAGAATTATTGTAGAATACTATAAAAAACTATATGCCACCAAATTTAACAAAATAGTAGAAATTAATAAATTCCTAGAATAATACAATCTTTCTAGACTGAGTCATGAAGACATAGAAAGCCTAAACAGACCCATAAGCAGGAAGAAAATAGAAACAACTATTAAAAACCTCCCCCAAAATAAAAGTCCAGGCCCAGATGGTTATACTAGTGAATTCTATAAAACATTCAAAGAAGACTTGGTTCTTATTCTACTCAAAGTCTTCCAAAAAGTTGAAGAAGAAGCAATACTTCCAAACACATTTTATGAGGCCAACATAACCCTCATACCAAAACCTGGCAAGGACAACACAAAAAAAGAAAACTATAGACTAATATCTCTAATGAATACAGATGCTAAAATACTAAACAAAATACTAGAAAATTGAACACAACAATATATTTAAAAAATACTTCATCCTGATCAATTGGATTGATCCCAGAAACACAAGGATGGCTCAACATACGTAAAACAGTTAACGTAATACACTATATCAACAAAACAAACAAAAATCATATGATTCTATCAATAGATGCAGAAAAGGCATTCAATAAAATACAACACCATTTTATGTTTAAAACACTCAGCAAAATGGATATAGAAGGAAAATATCTCAACATAATAAAGGCCATTTTGACAAACCATCAGCTAAGATCATATTAAATGGCATTAAACTAAGGTCTTTTCTTCTAAAATCAGAAACAAGACAAGGTTGTCCATTCTTTGTAATGCTGGAAGTTCTAGCCAGAGCAATCAGACAAGAGAAAAAAATAAAACGCATTCATATTGGGAAAGAAATAAAGGTTTCACTTTTGAAGATGATATGATCCTATACATCAAAAACCCCAAAGACTCCACAAAGAGACTATTAGAAACAATAAACCAATACAGTAAATTCTCAGGATACAAAATTAATATGCAGAAGTCTATTGCCTTCCTATACCAACAGAAAACAACCTAAAAAAATAGTCACCTTCACAGTTGCAACAACAACAACAAAAATACCTAGGAATAAATATAACAAAGAATGTAAAGGACCTATATATAGAAAACTACAAAACATTGTTAAGGGAAATCAAAAAAGATACAATGAAACGGTAAAATATTCCTTGTTCTTGGATAGAAAGAATAAATATAGTCAAAATGACCATATTACCCAAAGTGATATACAAATTTAATGCAATTCCCATCAAAATTCCAATGTCATTTTTTAAAGAAATGGAACAAACAATTACTAGGTTTTATGGAACTATAAAGAACCCCAAATAGCCAAAGTAATTCTAAGGGAAAAAAATAAAATGAAGCTGGGGACATTACAATACCTGACTTCAAATTATATTACAGAGCCATGATGACTAAAACAGCATGGTACTGGCAGAAAAATAGACACTCAGGTCAATGGAACAGAATAGAGAGCCCAGAAATAAAACCACATATATATGGTCAAATAATTTTTGATAAAGGGGCCAACAACACACAATGGAGAAAAGAAAGACTCTTCAATAAATGGTTCTGGGAAAACTGGAAAACCACATGCAAAAGAATGAAACTCGACTACAGTTTGTCCCCTTGTACTAAAATTAATTCAAAATGGATCAAAGACCTAAATGTAAGACCTGGAACAATAAATTATATAGAAGAAAACATAGGTACTAAACTCATGGACCTTGGCCATGAAAGAGCACTTTATGAATTTGACTCCAAAGGCAAGGGAAGTGAAGGCAAAGATAAATGAGTGGGACTACATCAGACTAAAAAGCTTTTGTGCAGCAAGAGAAACTGACAACAAAACAAACAGCCAACTAAATGGGAGAGGATATTTTCAAACAACAGCACAGATAAGGGTCTAATATCTAAAATATATAAAGAACTCATAAAACTCAACAACAAACAAGCAAACAATCCAATAAAAAAATGGGAAGAGACACTTCTTCTCATTTTTTGAAGAGACACTTCAAAAAAATGAACAGATACTTCTCCCAGGAAGGAATACAAATGGCCAATAGATAAACGAAAAGATGCTCACCTTCACTTGCTGTTAGAGAAATACAAATCAAAACTACAATGAGATACCACCTCACACCTGTTAGATTAGCTATTATCAACAAGACAAGTAATAACAAGTGTTGGAGAGGCTGTGGAGAAAAAGGAACCCTCATCCACTGTTGGTGGGAATGTAAAGTAGTACAACCACTATGGAAGAAAGTATGGTGGTTCCTCAAAAAACTAAAAATAGAACTACCTTGTGATTCAGCAATCCCTCTACTGGGAATATACCCCCAAAACTCAAAAACATTGGTATATAAAGACACATGCAGCCCCATGTTTACTGCAGCATTGTTCACAGTGGCCAAGACATGGAAACAACCCAAAAGCCCTTCAGTGGATGACTGAATAAAGAAGATGTACATATATACTATGGAATACTACTCAGCCCTAAGAAATGATGACATTGGATCATTTACAACAACATGGATGGACCTTGATAACATTATACTGAGTGAAATAAGTAAATCAGAAAAAAACTAAGCACTATATGATTCCATACATAGGTGAGACATAAAAATGAGACTCAGGGACATGGACAAGAGAGTAGTGGTTACCGGGGGTGGGGAAGGGAGGGGATGGGGGGAGAGGAGGGGCACAAAGAAAACCAGATAGAAAGTGATGGAAGACAATTTAACTTTGGGTGATGGGTATACAACATAATCAAATGTCAAAATGACCTGGAGATGTTTTCTCTGAATCTATGTACTCTAATCAATGTCATCCCATTAAAATTAATTGTCTAAATTAAAAAAAAAACCCACAATTTGCAATACCAAGAATAAATATGAAATACTTAAAAATAAATCTGACAAATGATATGCCTATAAATAAAAACTACAAAATATTTCTAAGAGTAATTTGAGAGAATAATTAAAGAAAATGAATGAAAACCCAAGTAAATAAAGAGAAGTGGGTCAGAAGGCTCATTGTTATTAAAATGTCAATTCTCCCTGAATTAACCTATATTTTCAATGCAATCCCAACCAAATTTCCAGCAGTCCTACTTAAATGTTGATAATTCAAAAATGTAAACAGAAATGCATATAGAACATGCTAACACAATTTTGAAAATAATAACAAAGTTTGAAATCTTACTTTACCTAACTTTCAGACTAATTATAAAGCTAATGTAACCAAGACATTGTGATATTTATGTCAGGATAGTAAAATAGATCAATGTAACAAAATAGAATCCAAAAATATACTCACACATATATATAAAACAGGGTTTTGTCAGCAGTTAAAGTTAGTTCAATAGAAAAGGGATAGTCTTTTTCAACAAATGGTGGTGGAACAATTAAATATGTATATGTAAAATAATAAATTTGATCCATATCTTACACTTTATACAAAACTAACTCAAAATGGATGATAGAATAAAAATATTTTTTAATTTCTTTTTCGGGTTAGAGGACGGAAGATAATGAAGCTGACTCTCACATGCACCCTGACTAGATGCCACCTGGCAACCCCACCTAGGGCCGATGCTCAAGTCCCAAGCTATTTCCAGCACCTGAGGCTGATGCACTCCAACAGAGCTATCCTCAGTGCTCGGGGCAAGGTCAAACCAATCCAGCCACTGGCTGCAAAAGAGGGAAAGGGAAAGAAGGGGGAGAGCGGGGAGACACTTATGGTCACTTCTCCTGTGTGCCTTGACTGGGAATCAAACCTGGATGTCCATATGCCAGGCTGATGTTCTATCCACTGAGCAACCAGCAGGGCCAAAAATTTAAATCTAAAACAATTAAACTTCCAGAAGAAAATAAAGAAAAAATTTTGTGACCCTGGGATAGGCAAAGATTTCTTAGGTACAATACCAAAAGTATAATCTATAAAAGAACAAATTGATAAATTCAACTGCATCAAAATTTAAAACTTTTTATCTCAAAAGAGAATGAAATAAGTCATAGACTTGGAGAATATTTTTACAAAGTATATATATCTCATGAAGCCATATATCCAGAATATGTAAAGAATGCTCAACACTTAACACTAAGAAAGCAAACAACCTGATTATATATATGCAAAATATTTGAATGAACAATTCACCAAAATTAATATACAGATAGCAAATAAGCACCAAAAAAAAAGATACTCAGCATCATTATCCATTAGGGAAGTGCAAATTAAGACCACAATGAGCCTGACCGGATGGTGGCGCAGTGGATAGAGTGTCGGACTGGGATACAGAGGACCCAGGTCAAGACCCCGAGGTTGCCAGCTTGAGCGCATGCTCATCTGGTTTGAGCAAAGTTCACCAGCTTGGACCCAAGGTCGCTGGCTTGAGCAAGGGGTTACTCGGTCTGCTGCAGCCCCATGGTCACAGTACATATGAGAAAGTAATCAACGAATAACTAAGGTGTCGCAACGAAAAACTGATGATTGATGCATCTCATCTCTCTTCGTTCCTGTCTGTCTGTCCCTATCTATTCCTCTCTCTGACTCTCTGTCACTGTAAATAAGAAAAAAAAGACCACAATGACCTACCTTTGTACATGTATTAGAATAGCTAAAATTAAATAGACCAATTCAACTTCTGGAAAAATATGGAGGAATTAAAATGCTTATACACTGCTGTTAGGAATGTAAAATTATACAATCACTCTGGAAAACAGTTTAGTAGTGCCTTATAAAGTTAAAAATACATTCACTATATGATTTAGCCATTTCATTCCTATACATTCACCCAAGATAAATGAAAGCATATTTTCATGTAAAACTTGTATAAAAATGTTCCTATAGGCTTTATCTGCAATAACCAAAAACTGCCAATAAAATGGGATATTATTCACTAAGAAAAAGAAATAAACTATGAATACACCATAGAAGAATTTTAAAATGATTATGCTAGGTGAAAGAAGTCAAACATAAAACATCACATACTGTATAGATGAATAAATATGTCAAAACTAATCAAATAGTATAATTTAAATATACACAGTGTATTATATACCAAATATACATAAATCTCAACAAAGCTGGGTTTTTTAAACACTTATTTATTGATTTTAGTGAGAGAGGAAGAGAAAGAGACAGACAGAAACATAGATCTGCTCCCGTATATGCTCCAACCGGGGATAAAACCAGCAACCACTGTGCTTCAGGATGATGCTCCAACCGAGTTATCTGGCCAGGGCCAAAGCTGTTTTTGAAAAAGTTAAACATATACTTAGTGTGTGATATAGCCCTTCACTTTCTATTCAAGAGAAACAAAAGTGTACATCCATAAAAAACCTGTTCATGAATGTTCGCAACAACTTTGTTTGTAGTAGCAAATAACTGAAAAAAGCCCAAACATTTATCAACAGATGAATGAATAGATGAATGAATGAACAAATTGTAGTGCACTCACATCAGGAATGTTGTTCACCAATCAACAGAAAGAACTTTTGATATATGCTATACAACATGGATGAATCTCGAAATAGGTATGTTAAGTAAAAAATGCCAGACAAAAGAGAGTAATACTGTATGATTTTATTTATATAAAATTCTAGAATATGCAAACTCATCTAGAGTAAAAAGAAGTAGATCAGTGGTCACCTAGGTGAGGAGCAGGAGGGCTGGTTACCAAGCAGCATTAGGAAACCTGAGGGTGACGGATATGTTCACCATCTTGACTGAGATGATGATTTGTGAGTGTATACATATGTCCAAACTTATCAGATTGTATCATTTTATTATGTGTAGTTTATTCTGTCAAAAGGACCCCCAAGATAAAAGTAAATAAAAAATAGGTGTAAAATAATAAAAGCAGCAAGGAAGAGAAGTCAAAGGATGAAAATTGTGGTGATATGGATACAAAAATATATTGGAAAAAAAAAGGAAAGAGGATTGGTTCAGCTAAATTGCTGTGTAACCATCACTAAGTTCTTTATCTGGACCCCCTTTTCTGATTCTATGATGTGAAAATGGCTTGACTTAATACTCTTTAATATTCGTTCCACTTCTATGTTACATTTTTTTTAAATTGGTGTCAAAATAGACTTTAAAGAAATGAAGTCTTACCATTTGTGACAACATGAGTGGACCTAGAGGGTATGAGGCTAAGTGAAATAAGACAAACAGAGAAAGACAAATGCGTATGATTTCATTTATATATGAAATCTAATAATAATAATGTGAACAAACAAAACAGAAACAAACTCATAGATACAAGGAACATTTTAATGTTCCTAGCAAAAAAAGTGAAGGAATTAAGGAATACAAATTGACAATTACAAAATAGCCCTGGGGATGTAGTGTACAGGATAGGGAATATAGTCAGTAATATTGTAAGAACACTACATTATGGTGTCAGGGGGTACTAGACTTATTGGGGAGATCAGTTCATAAGCTACCTAAATGTCTAACCACTATGCTATACACCTGGAACTAATATTTAATGTCAACTGTAATTTTAAAGAGCTTAAGAAATTGTTTCTTAACGATTTTATTTACTGACTTCAGAGAGTGGCGAGAGAAAGAGAAAGGGAGTGAAGGGGAGAAGTGCGAAGCATCGTAGTACAATAGTTGCTCCTTGTATGTGCCTTGACCGAGGTTTTGAACGGTGATCTCAGCATTCCAGGTTGATACTTTATCCACTGCGCCACCATAGGTCAGGGAGTTAAAGAAACGAGCTTCCTTAAGAACCTTCAAAATGTATATCAATCAAAGAGATAAGCATAACTCATGCTCTACATTTTCATCCCCAGGGAAGGGACCACATTCTCCCCAAAATGTGCAGGATCTCTGAACAAGTGCCCTAGGCAGTAAAACATTTGCTGGGGAAACCTGATTTATTCTTATCGTGGTAGGTCCTACAGGCCAGCAAATCTGCCAACATAATCCCAGAAAATAACCTTCTGCTGTTCTAATGAGAACACAAGCAGGGAAATCTAAATTTGAGAGCTAATTACCCTCTCTGAGCTATTCTCTCCTGAGGCAGTCTTTCCAGTGACAGCATACATCTTCCATCCGGCAGCTATGAATTGTAAGTGTGTGTGTGTGTGTGTGTGTGTGTGTGTGTGTGTGTGTGTGTGTGTGTGTGTGTGTAGTTACATTATAACTTATTTGTTCTCAAAGTGAGCTCTCTTGGCTTGCTTTTTTTCTGATAAGAGCTAGGATATATCACGACCCTTGGCTTGTCTCACTGATTTCCTGTTAGAGGTTGTGGACTGTGTTGTTAGTCTGTGTCTCTGCTAAGTGCCTCAGAAAACCTGTTCCAGTGTTCAACCATAGTCCCATCCCCCCAACCAAATTCACGTGATGAAACATTGATGAGATGAAACACCCAAATTAACGCTGATGTGAAAGGCACAATAGCCTGAGGGTAGTGATTGGACAGAACCCAGGGGAAAGCCACAGTCCGATATGAGCCTTCTCATCTGTTTCTGCATAGCAGACATTTCCTAAAGATGCATAATAATCTTCGTGCATCTCTGAAGTGCTTCAATGCCAGGAACCAACCTGGGAGTCAAGTGACCTAAATTCTAGTCTCGGACAACTTAACCTGTGTCCTAGGTGAAACCACTTAAGGTGTCTGGGTGGTCAGTTTCTTCCTCTGTAAATGAGATTAGGTGCTCCATATTCCATTGCCTATCAGGTAAGTATCCCAAATGAGTGAAAGGTACAAAGTAGGACACAATGTAAATGCCCCCTCTGCTAAATGCATTCAAGTTTTATCATAACTAAAAAAATTAAACATGTGCAAAACCAATTTGCCCAGGTCCTGCAGTTTTCAAACTCTGGTTCAAACTCTGATTCAAAGGTCACTAAGAAAATAAAAAAGATCACTATGATTTAGTCCAGCTCTCAAATCCAAGACTGTCCAAGCCAAGGGCACTGGACAATTAATGTGTGGTAGTTTAGATCAAGTGTGACATCCAGTGGCTTATGTGGCTAATGACACTTAGAGACTACCAGATAGCCTGAGGAATTCTGACCTTTTAGACACTTAATCTTGCTGAAAAGATTTCAGTTGAAGAAAGGTAGCTGAAATTAACAAGTAATCTCCACTGGATTGCAGGCACTGAGAGATGAATTTGCTCCATATTTCCTATCCACACTCCACAGTAACTGTCAGACCAGTATTATTATCCACCAAAACGGATAAGAAAACAGAGGCATAGAGGTTAACTAACTTACCCAGCCAACTTGCCAAGCTTGCAAGTAAAAAAATGTAACTACAGTCTGACTCCTGAACCCCTACTCTATCATTCTGGGACTTCAGAAAACACGTTTCTAAATTTCTACTTTCCAAACATGGAAATAGGTCTGGGGGAGGTTAAGTGATGTCAAAAAATTAACTAGCTACTTAGGGAAAGGGCTGAAGCTGGAATTCAAGTATCGAAGAAAATCCCCAATTAATTTTTCCATAATATAAATATCCTTTACCTCTATCATGGCCTCTGAAATACAAACTCTGATACCAAAGACTCTTTACTTTCAAGAAAAGCTCCTTCAGAAAATTAGGAGATTAGAAATGAATTGACTAACTGCTTTATATCAAGAGTTGACAGCAGAAAGGAGAAAAAATAAATAATAATAACTTGAATGTGTGGGTAGTACCATTAGTAAAGTCTGACACATTTTAAGCTTCAAAGGTTTTATTCTATACAACCAGACATAATAATTAATGTCCATAACAATGACACTAAGTTACTAAGAGAAATTAAATTATTCTTAACATACTATGTTTAATCAAATAAGGAAATAATGTATTCTAATGTAGAAAGATTTAACATCTCAAACAATCTGAAGGTAATTTTTTGGAGCAGTTAAATACATAGCTTATCTCAAAGACTAACTTTTGTTCAGCACATTCTAAACCCTTGAACACAGTCTACAATGTAGTCAGATGACACGTCTTAGCTCACCAGAAATTCTTTTACCATTAGTCTTTGGTTTATGCAACAAATGTACGGGTATTGTTCTCAGATAAGAACTATTTCCAATATTCTGCCTGTTTTGCCCTGATAGAAAGAACTTGGTCGCTTTCAGTTCAGGATCAAAACAGAGCAACATTCAAGAAACAATTTATAAGGAATTCCATTCTATATATTTTCCAAATGACTTTGAAGGGGATTCAAATATAAAGTTCACAGTGACCTTGGTAAAAGATCTCACCTATCCTCTCTGTTTTCTTCCCACACTGCATCTTCCCTGGGACCTACCTCTTTAAAACCCTGGGGAAAAGCTTTCTCTGCTTCTCCACCAATCAAGCCTTGCCTTCTGCCTCAAATTTCTCCCGCACATCAGTCCCGCTTCCTGTCTTCTTCATCTTCTTTGCCATTTCCACTTGTCAAAGTTAATTTCTGCTTTAGGGTTCAATTCAAATACAATAAAATCACCCTTCAAAGAACTTCTTGATCCTCTCATTGGAAATAACTTCCTCCTTCTACTGCATTGCAGTTGCATTTTTAGTTCACATCTCATCCATGCTCTCACATTGCTTTCTTTCAATTATACCTCACATTTCAATTATTCTTGCCAGGATTCAACCTCCCATTAGAATCTGAGCTCCTTGAGAGAAGGGACTATATCTCTTATTCTAATTTTCACATACTAATTAAATTAAAAATACTGATGAATAGTTGAATATTGGTAATTTGTTGACTTAAATTAAGTATTTCAGAGAAACTCACAGAAATCTCTAGTAATTGTTTTACTTGCAGTATTTTTCATTGAATATCTCTGTAAAGTGAGTTTATTCACTTTGCTGATTTACAGTATCATTGAAATCCTAAAAATGTTCTTTGAGGATTTCTGGGTCCTTATTCATTCAACAAATATTTACTGAGCACCTACTATGTGCCAGATGGTTCTCAGTGCTGGCGATTCTGTGGTAAAGTTATTTTTTGTCATTACATAAACTTAGAGTGTATAAAAGTGGGCTTCAAATTTATGAATTAATATTAACACTCTATACCAGCTTTACTTCTATGAAATACAGAAAGAAGGTCATGGTGAACTGAGATTTCTGGGAAGTTAGATTCTAGTTAACCAAGATTTTGCCATGTTTGTTATCAAATAGAATGGAGGCAGCATTTCTAAAGCTAATTGTTTTACTTAAATTATTTGCTAAGTGGTTGCACATATATAAATGACAACCACCCTATGAGGTACTTATTATTTTCAGTGTGTAGATATTAAACTGATCTTCATTGAAGAAAACTGTTCAAAGATACACACTTGGTAAGTTCCAGAGGAAATCAGACCACAATGAATGTAAAAGGGACTCCTTCCTGTAGACTGCCTCTCAATCTGAAACCCCCAGCAGGAAAATGTTTGGAAGTATAATTTTCCTTTCTTAAAGTAAACAAGAAGCCATTAGACTGATGTGACTCTAATGCCATAGTGGCCTATGTAAGCAAACTGAAATCTAAATCCATAAAGGCCCCAAGGTTATGAAATGGAAACATAAACACAACCAATCACAGAAAGCCAACTAAGCTTTAAGCTCTAACCAAAGAGTTTGTAAGTAAAATCTTCTCATCCAATCATTTCTTCCCTCCCTCCCTCTTTTCCCAAACTATGCACTTCAGTCTGAAAGTTCTCCAACTTGTTTCTTCCCCTTCTTCTTATATCCTAAACAGATACTTTACCTAATCAATCTCTCCTGTGTATAATCTTATCTTGACATCTGCTTTTTGGAAAACTCTGTGATACCAAAAGTGGTCCAAGAAAACAGGCAGTGTCATGAGGTTTCAGGACTGGCTCACTCACCATCCAACTAACAAGGACAACTTCATCCTAAATGGAATTTAGGGCACAGATAGCCCCTGGCATAGATGGCAGCCAAACTGCTGAAGATCTCACTAGTGTTGACCTGGGGAAAGGCCCTGGTGGAAAGGAATACCCTTGCCAGTACAATGACTCGGGTATTTAAGCGAGGTTGGGGAAATTTTCCTACAAAAATAGTTGGTCAGTCTTTAGCAAGTTGTATTAACACTCCATAGAGGAATAATGTGACCCTTAGGGTGGTGGCAAACAGTTACAGGCGTAGTGAGAGAACCCAAGGGCCTCTTTGGTAGTTTATCTCTTGCAATGGAAAAGCAAACACTGCTGTGGACCACATTCAGAACCGGGTCGAATTCCAAAGACATTTCAATAATAAACAAAACAGAATTGTTGGCTTTAAAATCTGTTCTCAGTGTGTGTGTGTGTGTATTTTGGAGTCTGCCTATTGCTCTTAGCAATTTTGTAGGGTTTCTGCCCTGGCCGGATAGTTCAGTTGGTTAGCGTATCGTCCCAAAGTGCAGAGGTTGCTGGTTCAATCCCTGGTCAGGTCACATACAGGAACAGAACTATGTCTCTCTCTCTCTCTCTCTCATAAATAAATTTTAAAAAAAACTTTTCTTAAAAAAATTTGTAGGGTTTTATTCCTCTTTATTTCATTAATATTTATTGATTCTACCATGCAAAGCACATAACTTTAGTGACTCTCGTAGTGCTATCCTTGAATTCATATACTTACTCGCATTTAAATAGTCAAAACAAATCAGCTGAGCTAAGCCGAGGGCTCTTTTTGAGAAAATATGGAACCCTAGAATATAGGAGAGGAACATCTGGTTAGATGCCCCAAGGATTTTGCTCTGCAGACATCTACCTGCCCCCAAGAGCAAAGTGATCATTTAGAATCAAAGGACAGATAAAGAGCTTCTCAAACAAACAAACAAAAAAGCTAAAGGAAATCATCACCACCAAACCAGTATTACAGGAAATGTTAAAGGGTCTTCTTTAAAAAGAAAAAGAAAAATTTTAAAAATATGAATAATAAAATGCAAATAAAAACATATCTATCAAAAATTACTTTAAATGCACATGGATTAAAGCCTTAAAAAAAGACATATGGAGACTGAATGGATAACAAAACAAGACACTTACATATGCTGTCTATAAGAGACCCACTTCAGCTGCAAAGACACATAAAGACTAAAAGTAAACAAATAGACATATATTTCACAAAAATGGAAACAAAATGTCTGGGATAGCAATATATTATACCAGACAATATAGACATTTAAAAAAGGCTATATAATACGAGACAAAAAAGGACCCAGCATTTCCACTTCTGGGTATTTATCTGAAGAAACTCAAAACACTAAATCAAAAAGATATTACATTCATATGTTCATTGCAGTATTATTCACACTACCCAAGATATGGGAGCAACCCAAATATCCATCAGTAGTTGAATAGATGAAGAAGTGGTGCATATATAAAACAGAGTATGATTCAGCCATCAAAAACAATGAAATCTTGCCATCTGCATCAACATAGATGGACCTAGAGAATTGTACTGAGTGAAATAAGTCAGACAGAGGAATACAAATGTCAGATCATTTCCATTTATATGTGGAATCTAAAAGACAAAATAAATAAACAAGCAGAACAGAAACAGACTCATAGAGAATATTTTGACAGTTGCTAGATAGGAGGGGTTTAGGGATATGGGTGAAAACAGTGAAGGGATGAAGAAGTACAAATTGGTAGTTACAGAATAGTCCTGGGGATGTAAAGTCCAGCTTAGGGAATATAGACAATAATATTGTAATAGCTATGTATGGTGTCAGATAGATACTAGATTTATCGGGATGATCACTTAGCAAGTTATATGTCTAATCACTGCATTGTACACCTAAAACTAACATAATATTGTATGTCAACTATAACTGAAAAATAAAAATTTAACACCAATAAAATAAATACTGCTCTAGGCCATATAGTGGGTGTCAGAAGCCATATAGTGGAGTGGGTCCAGCAGTGAGAAAGGGCTCTGCAGCAGGTCCAGGCTGCAGAGCAGCCCTGTTACTCCAGCCACATGAACCCTCAGGGCTACAGAAGTCAGTAGTGGTAAAAGGTGCATTCACACATTGTGAAGTCTATGGCAAGCCCTCAAAAGACTTTTACAGCACAAGTCTGTGGGGATCTGGAGACAGGCCAGGTCATCTACAGTGAAGAAACAACCCCTGGCTTGTTACTGTGCCCCTGTAAGATGAAATGCCTGCACCTGCTACTCATATGGTCTGAACTAACATAAGCACACTGTTTATCTGAATTACTCATTGCAGTCCCCTTTCTCCCAGGACTCACATGGTCCTAAGAGGTGAGGATAGAAGCCACACTGAGGATCTCCACACCCCAAGCACTCCCTAGTCCCTCCCAGCAGCTACACTATCATCACTCCAGCAAGACAGTGCTCCTCAACTCTCTATCAAGGGCAGGCTTAGTGTTCAAAGATGTCCCCAAACTGAAAAATTTGTGGAGGAGCTAAACTCCACGAGTCAAATTTCTCTTCCTCCAAGCTCCTCGATTCCTCAGGCAAGTAGACCTCTGGAACACTTGACCTTGACTCTCCAGAGTCCTGGCCTTTGTTTTGGAGGCCACTGTGTGGCAGCTTACCAAGATCCTTCCTCCCAGTTCACCACGCTGTCAAGGCCACAGCAGCTTAAAGGCATTGTGACCACTGAGGACTGCAGTGTCATATGAAAGGTCACCATCAGGCCAGTTCACTTCTAGCCACAAAAATCTACAGCTTCTCCTTGAAGCTATGGAAGCAGAAAAGGTCTTCTAATTTGGGTATCCTTGAAGGGAAGGGAGGTACCAGTACCTAGATTTAAACCAAGCACACAATCGGAAAAGTATTTAATGCACACACATCATTTATATAATACAAATTTATTTTCATGATGTTCTCTAATTATATTTCTAATCCACATAAAACGTCTAAGTTTCCCTCCTGTCTCTCAAACTTTTTTAAGTTCACCTTCTTTTAATCCATGATTTGAAAAAGGGGAGAAATCCAAAATATTTTCCACAACGTGGGTCAGACACTCAGGTTTCTTGTAACGCTTTAATAAATCTTGCCAGCTGTTTTCCTGTGTGGTTGTTTTGGTTGAGTTTAATAGACTCATAACAGTTTAGGATAAGAGAATGAAGATATTTATTTATTTATTTATTTATTTATTTATTTATTTATTTATTTAAATACTTTTTATTTATTCATTTTAGAGAGAGAAAGAGAGACAGACAGATAGACAGACAGAAAGGAGGAGCAGGAAGCATCAACTCCCATATGTGCCTTGACCAGGCAAACCCAGGGTTTCCAACTGGCGACCTCAGTGTTTCCAGGTCGACACTTTATCCACTGCACCACCACAGGTCAGGCAAGAAAGAAGATATTTAGAATCTCTTTCCATCTTGATTCAGCCCAAAGAACCAAATAGTCACTTCCTTTTGACAGAGGAGGAAACTGAGATAAGAATCTCGCAGAAAGCAAGGGTCAGAGCCAGGATTCACAGAGCCCATCTCGCCCTGTCTCCTGTCCTACAGGTCTGCTCTCATCTAACTTTCATATATAAAGTACCCAAAATAGTCCGCCTAAAAATATCATCTCTACAAGTGACCTTCTGGAGTTCTCCATTTTTTAATAGCCACTCCTTATATGTAAGGTACAAAGTCAATGATCCCTTCAGGAAAGTGCTTTTGAAAACTTAATCTCAGAGAAGTCGACTGTACATTTTGCTTTCACGGCTAAGAAACCCAGAGCCTAGCACAGATCTGGTAAGGGTCTAACGCTGATGCATGTTACACACATTCATAATTCCTTAGAGACACCTTTTCTCCAGGTAGGCTCCAAAACAAGGTAAGCTTTGGAAGTAGATGGTTAAGTTTTCAGGAGTGATAATATTTATCTACCACAAGCAGGTCAAAATTCCTAACCTCCAGGAGACACAAATCACTTATTCAAGAGAATTCTTTGAAGCTTCTTTCTCTATCTTGGGAAAAGATCGGCTAAAAATGGCTCCTCTGACTCTCCACTCCACCTTGCCAAGCAGAAGATCCTGTCCTCAGCCTTGTAAATATTAAAATGGCCTGTTGACAGGCCATGGAGTGTGGTTGGGAACAGCATGTGCTTAAGAATCAGGCAGGCCTGGGTTTTAATTCTAGCACAACCACTTTTTAGCTATATGCACTGCAGAAGTTGCTTCAGCTCTCTCAACTCGTTCCTCTGTAAACTCACAAAGCTTTAATGAAGCATAAATCAGTTAACATGAGTGAGGCAGCTAGCACTGTCTGACATGTGAGAAACCAATATTTGAAATGCCTTAAAATAAATAAGCTATGTTTAACTAAATTTAGAAAGCATTGATTTAGACAAAGTTAAACATATTTCTTGCCTTCAGAGGGTCTAAAAACCTCTATTATCCTAATGTGCATTGTGAATCTGTGAGAGAGAGACTGAGTATATAGTAGTTCCCAAAAGCACTTTTTTTATGACACAAATACAAACAGTGCCTGGAATACAAATTTGAAGCAAAATTTACTAGACCTTAACAAATATTACTTCTCTTCTCCCACCCAGATTCCTTTACTTCCTAAAACTAACATCCAAAAGAGAACCTTTGGTCGTTGTGGCTATAGTAACATCAGAAGTGTATTTTTCAGTTTTGAGTTTTTATAAAATACTAATTTTAAAAAAGGAAACAAGTGTTTCAACATGTATTGACAACAACTTCATGATTATTTATATTGAATTAAAAATGGTGTCAGAGTTTCTCAAAGGGTTCACCTACCAAAATATAAGTGCAGCTAAATAATGAGATTAACATATGTGGTCTTAAAACATAAAAGATTTCCTCTTATTGTCATCTGGTGTACTTTTAAAGTCTTTGTATTATTTCCTGTCTGATACAGTAGATGGCACTGTAGATTTAACATAGAGAAAACTTTAAGGAGTAATTGTAGGTGGATTCATCCTGGAGTGAACAATGAGCCTTCTCCCCCTCCCCCCTCTTTAGTGTTTGATGTTGTCTATCAGTCAGGAGGGGAACTTGTAAAATTTGCTAGAAGAGACAGGTGTGAAGTAGTGTAAGAAATAGTTTTTTGCCCCTCCTGGAAACTCTACCTGTATATCTTATTTCCTTGAAAAAGAGCATTTCTAGAATTCCATAGATCTGGAAGGGCAAATACAGGGTCATCATTTAGCTACCAGCCTAGACCACCCCCCGCCCCCCACAACAGATAGTACTAATCAATCAGAGCATATTTTCCCACAGGACCCAAGCACTATGTCTCAATCCTTTTCAATATACTTTTCCAAACAGCTACTATGAATCCATCAACAAAGACATCAAAGATGAAATCTATTTATAATATGTATCATAGAGTTCAGAGGCTTACTGGGTCAAATCCTTGATAAGACTCAGAGTTAAGAAACTTATCCAAATGCTTACCAGATGCTTTATGACAGAACCAGGACAAGGATCGAAGCCTCTTGACTCTCACTAAAGAGTTTTTATTCTATCCTGTCTTAATCTCCTATTGCAAAGAGTCAGACTAAATGCAAGCCCTGAGGACCCAGACCAGATAATTAAGTGCCAGGCATCTGTCTGGTCTCAGATGGCCCCATTCCTCACTGGGTAAAAGGGAGGGGCACAGCAGCAGAAATTCAGTCCAAAAGCTGTCTGTGAGGGTTTGTGCGATTTGTGCAACAGGCCTTGTGGTCCCCTTTCATCTTGGCCATGGCAGACCTGCCCTATTGGCCCAGACTGTCACTGTCTCCAGTTGCTCCTGCCCTCAGCTTGCCACCTGCAAAGTGATGCCAGGGCTTTTTACCCATTGGCTCTTAAGGCAATCAAGTATAAATTTTGGATTAAATAAAAATTCAATATTAATACTGTTTTATTTTTCAGAAACTTTCTATGGTATTTTTTCTCTCTGGTTTTTCAGCTTCAGATTTGTCCCTCTGAAAGCGCTTCAGGTAAAGCTGACTGTGAAGCCCTTACACTGCATCCTGCTCCTTGTCCGCACACAGCTACCGATGGTGTCCGAATGAGCATCTCCACTGGGCATTTCTACAAGAAATGGAGCCCGAAGTGTAAATACCAAGCATCCAAAAGCAGTGTTGTCATACTCCATCTCATTCCTGATTTTCATCTAGCAACTGCAACTCTCAAAGGCACTGCTATTCTACAATCTCCCCGATTTAAATCTCAGTCATTTTCAGCTCCCCTCTTTCCCGCAACTCATTCTCACCTAACTGTTCCTGTCAGTTCTGCATTCACTTCTTTGAAAAATGTCAGTATAATATTTCAAACATAAGAAAGATTAAAAAAATTAATATAATGAAAATTCATGTATCCATCATGAACCTCTATCAAATGTTTGTGTTTTGACATAATCACTTCATGGTTTTTTTATTTTTTTTTATTTTTTTTAAATTTTTATTTATTCACTATAGAGAGGAGAGAGAGAAAAGAGAGAGAGAGAGAAGGGGGAGGAGCAGGAAGCATCAACTCCCATATGTGCCTTGACCAGGCAAGCCCAGGGTTTTGAACCAGCAACCTCAGCGTTTCCATGTTGACGCTTTATCCACTGCGCCACCACAGGTCAGGCCCATGGTTTTTTTAAAAAAAACAAAAGTACTATTTATAGTTGAAGACATTTGAAACCCATTCCTGATTCCATTTTCCCCCATTAACTCATTATTTCAGTCAACACATATTTATCCAGTATTACTAAGTACCAGGCACTGACTGAGGAATGGAGTACATCAGTATATGAATAAAATCCCTACCTTCATAGATCTCACATACCCCAGAAGAATCACCATCCCAAATATTTTCTCACACATATCTTTCTCATTTATTTCATTGCATGTATCCAAAAACACTATACATTATTATTTTGTATATGTTCAAACTTTATGTAAATTTTACTTTAGTAACATGCAGTATACATGATTCTGCCAATTTGCCTAGATTTTGATAATTATCTAGATATACAGTTTCAGTTCACACATTAAATACTCTAAAGCGCTCCATGATGTGGAACACCACCCTTATTTATAGACACATTTTCCTTGTTGAAGAACATTACATTTATTTTGCAACTTTTCACAATTAAAAATTATACTGTAGGCCCTGGCCGGTTGGCTCAGTGGTAGAGCGTCGGCCTGGCGTGCAGAAGTCCCGGGTTCGATTCCCGGCCAGGGCACACAGGAGAAGTGCCCATCTGCTTCTCCACCCCTCCCCCTCTCCTTCCTCTCTGTCTCTTTCTTCCCCTCCCGTAGCCGAGGCTCAATTGGAGCAAAGATGGCCCGGGCGCTGGGGATGGCTCCTTGGCCTCTGCCCCAGGTGCTGGAGTGGCTCTGGTCACGACAGAGCGACGCCCCAGAGGGGCAGAGCATCGCCCCCTGGTGGGCAGAGCGTTGCCCCTGGTGGGCGTGCCGGGTGGATCCCAGTCGGGCGCATGCGGGAGTCTGTCTGACTGTCTCTCCCTGTTTCCAGCTTCAGAAAAATACAAAAAAAAAAAAAAAAAATTATACTGTAGCCTGACCAGGTGGTGGCACAGTTGATAGAGCATCAGACTGGGACACAGAGGACCCAGGTTCGAAATTCCAAAGTCACTGGCTTGAGCCAGTGGAAAAATATGCATGACTTGTAATAGGAAAAAAATGGAAAAAATCCAAATATCCAACAACAGGGAACTGATTAACACACTATGACATATGCACAAACTATGGTATTAGGAAGCTATATAAAAAAAAGAAATATATCTATATATTGATATATATAGATATATTTCAGACATATCATTTCAGACATATACTGAAATGAAATTGTCTCTAGGTATATTTTAAGTAAAATAAGGAAGGTGTAAAGGAGTAGGTATAATATGCTACCTTATAAATAAGAACAAAACACTCCTATACTCATTTTATAAGCCAGCATTATACTGATACCAAGGCCAGATAAAGACAATACAAAAAAATTATAAACCAATTATCTCTGATGAATAAAAATGTAAAACTTCTCAATAAAATATTTGTGAACCAAATTCAAAAGCACATGAAAAGGATCATACACAAACATCAGCTGAGATTTATCCCTGGGATGCAATAATGGTTCAATATTTACAAATCAATATGTGTGATAAATGACATAAGATCATCTTAAGGAATAAAGAAAAATCATTTAACAAAATGCAACAGCCTTTCATGATTAAAATCCTCAATAAATTTAGGATAGGAAGAACATCCCTTAGCCTAATAACAACCATATATAACAAACCCATAACTAACATCATACCCAATGGTGAAAAGTTAAAAGCTTTTCCTCTAAGACCAGGAACAAGTCAAGGGTACCCACTAACACCACTCTTATTCAATATAATTTTGGAAGTCCTAGCTACAGCAATCAGACATGATATTTTTTAAACTGATAATAATAAAAGGCATCCAAATCAAAAAGAAGTAAAATTGTACTTATTTGTAGATGATGTGATTTTTATATGTAGAAAATCCTAAAGACTCCACAAAAAACTGTTAGAAATAATGAATGAATTCAGTAAAGTTGCAGAATATAAAATCAACACACAGCCTAACAATGCACTGGTACAGTAGATAGAGCATTGGCTTGGGATGTGCAGGACCCAGGTTCAAAACTCTGAGGTTGCTGGCTGGAGCATGGACTCATCTAGCTAAAACGTGGGTTCACCATCCAATTTGAGTGTGGGATTGCTGGCTTGAGCCCAAAGGTCACTGGATTAAAGTCTAAGGTCGCTGGGTTGATCCCAAGGTCACTGGCTTGAGCAAGGGGTTGCTAACTCTGCTGGAGTCCCCAAGTCAAGACACATGAGAAAGCAGTCAATGAACAACTAAGGTGCCACAACTAAGAATTGATTCTTCTCATCTCTCTCCCTTCCTGTCTCTTGGTCCCTATCTGTCCCTCTCTCTGTCTCTCTCAAATACACACACACACACATGAAAAAAATCAACACACAATTTATATAGTCTGACAACAAAATATCTGAAAATGAAATTTAAAAAACAATTCTATTTACATATAATAGCATCAAAAACAATAAAATGCATAGTAATTAATTTAAACAAGAAAATAAAATATCTGCATAATAAAAATGACAAGACTTTTTTTGAGTTCTCTTTATTCTTTTTTTTTTATTAATTTTAATGGAGTGACATTGATAAATCAGGGTACATATGTTCAGAGAAAACATCTCCAGGTTATTTTGACATTTGATTATGCTGCATTCCCATCACCCAAAATCCAATTGTCTTCCGTCACCTTCTAACTGATTTTCTTTGTGCCCCGCCCCTCTCCAACCCCCTTCCATTCCTCCCCCACCCCCCATAACCACCACACTCTTGTCCATGTCTCTGAGTCTCATTTTTATGTCCCACCTATGTATGGAATCATCTAGTTCTTACTTTTTTCTCATTTACTTCTTTCACTCCGTATAATGTTATCAAGGTCCATCCATGTTATTGTAAATGATCTGATGTCATCATTTCTTAAGGCTGAGTAGTATTCCATAGTATATATGAACCAAAGCTTTTTAATCCACTCATCCACTGACGGACACTTGGGCTGTTTCCAGATCTTCACTGTTGTGAACAATGCTGCCATAAACATGAGGGTGCATTTCTTCTATTGAGACAGTGCTATGGTATTCTTGGGGTATATTCCTAAAAGTGGGATAGCTGGGTCAATAGGCAGTTCAATTTTTAAATTTTTGAGGAATCTCCATACTGTTTTCCACAGAGGCTGCACCAGCCTGCATTCCCACCAGCAGTGCGCTATTCTGACTGGTGTAAGGTGATATCTCATTGTGGTTTTAATTTGCATTTCTGTAATGATTAGTGATGTTGAGCATTTTTTCATATGCCTATTGGCCATCTGTATGTCCTCTTTGGAGAAGTGTCTATTCATTTCTTTTGCCCATTTATTGATTGGATTGTTTGTCTTCCTGGTATTGAGTTCTTTATAAATTTTGGTTATTAACCCCTTATCAGACGTATTGTCAAATATGTTCTCCCATTGTGTAGTTTGTCTTTTTATTCTGTTCTTATTGTCTTTAGCTGCACAAAAGCTTTTTAGTTTGATATAGTCCCAATTGTTTATCCTATCTTTTATTTCACTTTCCCATGGAGATAAATCGACAAATATATAGCTGCGAGAGATGTCAGAGAGCTTACTGCCTATGTTTTTTCTAAGATGTTTATGGTTTTACGGCTTACATTTCAGTCTTTTATCCATTTTGAGTTTATTTTTGTGAATGGTGTAAGTTGGTGGTCTAGTTTTATTTTTTTTCAGGTAGCTGTCCAATTTTCCCAACACCATTTGTTGAAGAGGCTGTTTTTACTCCATTGCATGCTCTTACCTCCTTTGTTAAATATCAATTGTCCATAAAGGTGTGGGTTTATTTCTGGGTTCTCTGTTCTGTTTCATTTATCTATATGCCTGTTCTTATAGATCAGTACCAGGCTGTTTTAAGTACAATGGCCTTGTAGTATAACTTGATATCAAGAAGTGCGATACTTCCCATTTTATTCTTCCTTTTCAAGATTGCTGAAGCTATTTGTGTTCTTTTTTTTGGTTCCATATAAATTTTTGGAATATGTGTTCTATATCTTTGAAGTATGTCATTGGTATTTTAATTGGTATTGCATTGAATTTATAAATTGCTTTGGTAATATAGAAATTTTAATAATGTTTATTCTTCCTAACCATAAGCATGGTATATGCTTCCACTTGTTTCTATCTTCCTTGACTTTTTTTTATCAATGTTTTATAATTTTCCAAGTACAAGTCTTTAATCTCCTTGGTTAAATTTACTCCTAGATACTTTATTTTTTGGTTGCAATAGTGAAGGGGATTGTTTTCTTAATTTCTCTTTCTGACAGTTCATTGTTGGTGTATAAAAATGCCTCTGATTTCTGAGTATCAATTTTATATCCTGCCACCTTGCTGAATTCATTTATCAGGTCCAGTAGTTTTTGACTGAGACTTTAGGGTTTTCTATATACAATATCATATCATCTGCAAATAATGATAGTTTTTACTTTTTCTTTTCCAATTTCGATGCCTTTTATTTCTTCTACTTGTCTGATTGCTGTGGCTAGGACTTCCAGAACTATGTTGAATAAGAGTGGTGAAAGGGGGCATCCCTGCCTTGTCCTGATCTTAAGGGAATTGCTTTTAATTTTTGCCCATTGAGTATGATGTTGGCTGTGGATTTGTCAGAGATGGTCTTTATCATGTTGAGGTATGTTCCCTCTATTCCCACTTTGCTGAGACTTTTGATCATGAATGGGTGCTGGATTTTATCAAATGCTTTTTCTGCATCTATTGAAATTATCATGTGGTTTTTGTCCTTCCTTTTGTTTATGTGATGAATCACATTGATTGATTTGTGAATATTGTACCAGCCTTGCCTCCCCAGAATAAATCCCACTGGATCATGATGTATGATTTTTTTCATGTATTGTTGGATCCAGTTTTCTAATATTTTGTTGTGGATTTTAGCATCTAAATTCATCAGAGATATTGGCCTATAGTTTTCTTTCTTTGTGTTGTCTTTGCCTGGTTTTGGAATCAGAATTATGCTCACCTCATAAAAGGAACTTGGAAGTCTTCCTTCCTCTTGAATTTTTTGAAATATCTTGAGAGCAATAGGAGTTAGTTCTTCTTTGAATATTTGGTAGAATTTACTTGTGAAGCCATCAGGCCCACGACTCTTCTTTTTTGGAAGTTTTTTGATAACTGTTTCGATCTCATTTGTTGTAATCAGTCGGTATAGGTTTTCTGATTCTTCCAGATTGATTTTTTGGTAGATTATATGTTTCAAGGAATTTGTCAATTTCATCTAGGTCGTCTAGTTTTTTGGCATACAGTTCTTCATAGTATTTTCTTACAATATTTTGTATTTCTGTTGTGTCAGTTGTTATTTCTCCTCTCTCATTTCTAATTTTATTTATTTAAGTCCTCTTTCTTTTTTTCTTGGTAACTTTGATTAAAGGTTCATTGATCTTGTTTACCTTCTCAAAGAACCAGTTCCTGGTTTCATTGATCCTCTGTATTGTTTCTTTAGCCTCTATGTCATTTATTTCCGCTCTGATGTTTATTATTTCTTTTCTTCTGGTACCTCTGGGCTTTCCTTGCTGTTCTTTTTCTAGTTCTTTTAGATACAAGGTCAAGTTGTTTATTTGAGCCCTTTCTAGCTTCTTAAGGTATGCCTGTAATGCTATGAACTTCCCTCTCAGGAATGCTTTTGCTGTATCCCATAAATTTTGAGTTGATGTATGCTCATTATTGTTCATTTCTAGGAATTTTTTTATTTCCTCTTTGATCTCATTGTTAACCCATTTGTTATTTAGAAACATGCTATTTAGCTTCCAAGTGTTTGAGTATTTTTTAGTTTTTCTGTTATGGTTAATTTCTAGTTTCATGCCATTGTGATCAGAGAAAGTGCTTGATATGATTTCAATCTTCTTAAATTTGTTGAGACCACTTTTGTGCCCTAACATATGGTCTATTCTAGAGAATGTACCATGGGCAATTGAAAAGAATGTATATTCTGCTGCTTTAGGTGAAAGGTGCTGAAGATATCTGTTAAATCGAGTTGATCTAGAGTGTTCTTTAAGTCTTCTGTTTCTTTGTTAATTTTCTTTCTTGAGGATCTATCTAGTGATGTTAGTGGGGTATTGATATCCCCTACTATTATAGTATTGCTGTTGATCTCGCCCTTTAAATCTATCAAAGTCTGCTTTATATATTTAGGTGCTCCTATTGTTGTTCTAAGATCTTCGAGCATCCTAACAATCATTATTTTAAACTCTGAATCTGGTAATTTGGTTATCTGACTCATTCAGGTCCTTTTCTGGGGATTTCTCTTGTTTCGTTGTGTTGCATTTCTCTGCCTTCTTATTTTGTCCTTGTAAAAGAAGGTGTTGGCCATTGGAGTCCACTGGGTGTGGCCTCTGTGTTCCATAGGTGTGGTCTGTCTGCAGGCCTGCCACCCCCTCTGCTGCTGCTGCCTAGGGCATTTGGGTATGGGTATTGCCGGTGCCAGCCCACTGGGGCTGTTGCTGTGGTTTTCACCTCTCCTTCACGGAAGGGCTGTGATCATGTGCTCGGGTGTACAAGCTTCAGTGGCCTCAGGCTTCACTCCACCCCCACAGGTGCAGTTATGCACCATGTCCGGGCCACAAGCCTATGTTCTGAGGGCAGGTGTGAGCACCTTTGCTCAGCTGCGGGTCTCCACCTGATTCTGGACAAGACTTTAATGAAAGAAATTGAAAAAGTCACAAATAAATAGAAATCCCATATACATGGACTGGAAGAATATTGTTAAAATACCCATATTACCCCCAAATATTTATAGAGTCAATGCAATCCCTATCAAAATTTAAGATCTACTCTCTTAGCAACTTGCAAATATACAATTTGTAGCTATATGTGGTGATAGGTATTAACTAGATTTATTGTGGTGCTAATTTCACAAGGTCTACAAATATTGAATCATGTCATATGCCTGAAACTAATAGAATGTTGGTCAATTATTACAAAAAAAATACAATGGCATTTTTCACAGAAATAAAAAATGCAATCCAAAAATTCATATGGAACAAAAAGAAGATCACAAATAGCCAAATCCTGAGTAAGAATAAGCTGGGGGCGCTATATTTCCTGATTTCAAATTATCCTACAAAGCTATATTTATCAAAACAGAATGATACTGGCATAAAAACAGATACATAAACCAATGGAACAGAATCAGGAGCCCAAAAGTAAACCCACATACACATACAGCCAACTAATATTTGACAAGGGAGTCAAGAATACTCAATGGGAAAAGGATAGTTTCTTTAATAAATGGCATTGGGAAAACTGAATAATTACATGCTGAAAAATGAATTGGACCCCTATCTCACACCACTGACAAATATTATCTTGAAATAGATTAAAGTCTTAAATATAAAGCCTGAAACTGTAAAACTCCTAGATGAAAAAATAGGGGGAAAGCTCCTTGACATTTGTCTGGGCAACATGTTTGAATATGACAATAAAAGCAGAAGCAATAAGGGGGAAAATAATCAACTGGAGCTACATCAAACTATCTGCACACAAAAGAATCTATCAATAAAAAGAAATGGCAACCTATAGAATGGGGGAAAATATTTGCAAACCATGCATCTGATATGAGTTAATATCCAAAATACATAAACAAAAGTCATACATGTTAATAACATATGACAACAAAAATCCAATCTAAAAATAGGAAGAGCAACTGAGTAGACATTTTTCTAAAGAAGACATACATATAGCCAACAGGTATATAAAAAGATGCTCAATATCACTAATTATCAGGAAAATACAAATTAAAACCACAATGAAATATCATCTCATAGTTGTTAGAATAGTTATCATCAGAAAGACAAAAGTGGCCCTGGCTGGTTGGCTCAGTAGTAGAGCGTTGGCCTGACGTGTGGATGTCCTGTGTTTGATTCCTATCCAGGACACACAGGAGAAGCACCCATCTGCTTCTTCACCCTTCCCCCTCTCCTTTCTCTCTTTCTCTTCCCCTCCTGCAGCCAAGGCTCCAATGGAGCAAAGTTGGCCCTGGTGCTGAGGATAGCTCCATGGCTTCCACCTCAGGCACTGGAATGGCTCTGGTTGCAATGGAACAACATCCCAAATGGGCAGAGCATCATCCTCTAGTGGGCATGCTAGGTGGGTCCTGTTTGGGAGCATGCAGGAGTCTCTCTCTGCCTCTCCACTTCTCACTTCAGAAAAATACAAAGAAAAAAAAGGACAAAAATGTTGGTAAGGATATGGAGAAAAGGGAACTCTTGTGTACCATTGGTGGGAATCTAATCAAGTCTAATCAAGTAGTCATTTATTTAAATGTGAAGTGAATCACCCATAGGGAGAAAAAAAATCACTGTTATTATTTTTTACATTACCTTTTTATAACATAAATACATCATCTTCTGCCTTAATTTAAAACTGGCACTACCAAGTTCTTAAAGTATATCATAATTTGTTTCTGGCTTTGCCTCCATGTAAACAGAAAGATAGACTCTACACTGACATTTCCTGCATTTGCTGCAGAGTCTATAATACTTGCATAATAAATTGGGAAGAGAAAAATATAGCCCAGTTCAACAGGAACTCAGGATAAACATGCATAATTATATTTGTCCTGATTCTGTCATCTTATAAATATATATAATAGATAGTCATAATCTTACCCACAACCCATAAAAGAGCAATTCCGAAAATTATAGAATGTTTCTTCTCCATAAAATTTTAGTTAGAGCTTCATCATAACTGATTCATTGGGCTTTTTATGATATGTAAATTAGTTTCCAAAATTACTATAGTTTTTGACAGTAACAGATGACACCAATAGGCAACCAGTGATAGATGAGACTAGTTGCCATTAAATGAGCATATGATCCTGGAAAGGAAAGTACAGACACAATTACTAAGTCCTCTAACCTGAAAGGCACCCAAGAGTTTTTTAAGCAGGTGCCTAAAGGGGTAAAAATGAATCCACTAATCAGTATATTTATTTCCCAGGACTGACATAACAAAACCCAATATACTAGGTGCCTTCCTTAAATAACAGTAATACAGAGGTAGGTAAAAGGTTTATAGTTCATTATATGGAAAATAATACAATAATAAATAATAATACAAGAATAAATTCTGTTTCACATATTCATAACTTTAAATCTACTTTTGCTCACCCCTGTTTACTATCTCACAGTACCAGAGGCTAGATGTCCACGATCAAGTATTAGCAGGGTTAGTTTGTTCTGAGGGGTACAAGGGAAAATCTGTTCCATGCCTCCTCTCTTTTTGATATTGGTGGTTTATGGGCAATCTTTGGCATTTTTTGGCTTATCAACACCACTCAGGTCTCTGACTTGATATTCACCCTTATGCATACCTCCCTCTCTATATATATACAGCATTCTTTTCATGAAGTTATCAGCCATATTGGATTAGGGGCCTGTCCTACTCCGGGATGACCTCATTTTAACTAACTACATTTGCAATGATTCTATTTCCAAACAAGGTCACATTCTGAAGTACTCAGGATTAGGACTTCAATACACCTTGTTAGGGACAAAACTTAACACAAAACAGTCAGAGAATCAGGAAAGGAAGGAAGGGAGGGAGGGAGGGAGGGAGGGAGGGAGGGAGGGAGGGAGGGAGGGAGGGAATCAGAGTCACCATAACATTTTCCTCAGGCCTGCTAGGAAAGATATGGTTTCTAAATATTTTTCTTCATTATGTTTTTCTTTCTTTTTTTTTTCTTTTAAGAGAAACATGAAACGTAGATCTGTTCCCACATGTGCCCTGAACAGAGATTAAACCCACAAACCCTGCATTTCGGAAGAACACTCCAACCAACAGAGCTGTCCAACCAGGGCATGGTTTCTGATTTTACATAAATATATTGGTTTTGTCCTAGCCAAAGTAAAAGAAAATAAAGGAAGGAAGGAAAAGAGGGAGGGAGGGAGGGAGGGAGGGAGGGAGGGAGGGAGGGAGGGAGGGAGGGAGGGAGGGAGGAAAGAAGGGGAAGGAAGGGAGGAAGGAACGAAGGAAGGAAGGGAGGAAGGGAGGAAGGGAGGGAGGAAGGGAGGGAGGGAGGGAGGGAGGGAGGGAGGGAGGAAGGAAGGAAGGAAGGAAGGAAGGAAGGAAGGAAGGAAGGAAGGAAGGAAGGAAGGAAGGAAAAGAAAGAGAGAGAGAGAGAAAGAAAGAAAGAAAGAGAGAGAGAGAGAGAAAGAAAGAAAGAAAGAAAGAAAGAAAGAAAGAAAGAAAGAAAGAAAGAAAGAAAGAAAGAAAGAAAGAAAGAGAGAGAGAGAAAGGAGAAAACCTAAATCATAAATTTAATGGGGGCTATAATCAGCATAGTAACTAGAATACAGATTTTAGCTGTTCTAACAATTAAATTCAATAATGATAGATGAAATAGAAGTTTCTTTTCCTGCAGTTAATCATCTGAGAATAAGCAGCTGAGGGATGATTTGACTATCGGACTATCAGGGACCCAAGTTATCTTTATATGATTGCCATCCTTAACATAAAATTTCCTCTTGGGGCTTAAGATGGCCAACTCCAGCCCTTGTCATCATATCTATTACACAGCTATCAGGAAGGGAATTGGAGCAAGGGAATGTATGACTATTTTTGTTGAGAGCATAAGCAGGGAAATAGAACAACACATCACTTCTCTTATCCTATTAGATAGAACTTATTCATATGGCTTTAGCCAGCTGCCAGATGCAATCCTGAGTTACACCCAGGCTAGGATATGTAATCCTATTCCTGTGACCAATTAGAACTATCTCTAGAAAAGAATGGGAGAGCAGATATGGAATGGCCACTAGCTAGCCCTACCATATCTCATCAACCAATAATACTTGTCGACCTTGTGCATAGTCTTTTCTACTATTCTTATGTGATGGCTCACTTTCAAGTTCCAAAGATTTAATGCAATTCCTTAACCCTTTTAGGTTCTCTGCAACATTTGATATAATTGACCTTGGAATTCTTTCCTTGTACTTTTCTAATTGTCCTAATTGTTTCTTCTTCTTAGTAATAATATTTTCTAGTCCTCCTTTTTCTTCCCCCCTTTCTAAAATTAGATGTTTCTCAAAGGTTTATCATCCCAGGCATTTTCACAATTTTATTTGCCCTCCTTTTTGCAAAGTCTTGTTTCTTGCTATCAGAACTCGCATCCTCTCCTAGAGACAGAAAATGCCAAATACTCCCTTTCTCAGACTTCCTTAAAACTCTTATGATGTAATTCTGGAAAGGAAAATATTGATATAAGGAAAATTTTACTTGTGTTTTTACTGAATATTGTCTACCTTCCAAAAAAGGAATGGTTCTGAGGAAAACTCTCCTCTTCTTTTTCACTGCTGCATTCAATTATATGAAGACATGAGGTAGCCATCTTTCAACTGTGGAACAAGATGGAGAATTACAGTTAATATGTTAAGAAAAAAGCCATTGCATCACTGAGTGGCTACACCAAATCTGAAGTCACCTCAAGACTTACTGCTTGCTATGGGAGATTGTAAATGAGTTTAGTGTACGGGTCGGGAACCTATGGCTCGCGAGCCAGATGTGGGCCTTTTGATGGCTGCGTCTTGCTCGCAGACAAATCTTTAATAAAAATAATAATAACATTAAAAATATAAAATATTCTCATGTATTACAATCCATTCATTTCCTACTGCTCATGTTCAAGGTTGCGGGTGGCTGGAGCTAATCTCAGCTGTCCTCTGGGACAACACCAAATTTTTATTGGATAATGCGTAATGTACATGGGTCGT
This sequence comes from Saccopteryx leptura, assembly GCF_036850995.1. Taxonomy (NCBI): domain Eukaryota; kingdom Metazoa; phylum Chordata; class Mammalia; order Chiroptera; family Emballonuridae; genus Saccopteryx; species Saccopteryx leptura. Next base: position 50,362,656 of record NC_089511.1, on the reverse strand, counting down.
TGTATGGTTCTCATGGAATTATATTTTAAAATATGTGGCATTCATGGCTCTCTCAGCTAAAAAGGTTTCCGACCCCTGGTTTAGTGTTTGGACCCTTGTTGACGAGGAGTATTTTGTTACTTACAGATGAATGCCTTCTAACTAATCCTGTGGAAAGTATGCAAATTGCCCTCTCTGGTCTTCTGTACAACATGAAATTTTGAAAGCCAGTATGAATCAACAGCCCAGATTGGGACATTCAGGAACAAAACATACTATTTGGAAGTACTAGACACATAAAAGGACCATCCAATGCTGAAATCTTTTGGCTAAAAATGAAATCCACATGTGGCTATTAGAAAGAGAAGTTCCCTTGCTTATTTAGAGAAAAATTAAGAGGATAAATAGAAAAAAAAGGTACTCATGAGTATATTCATTCTTGTCCTCTTTGTTTAGAATTAACTCACAAAATAACTTTCCAATTAATTACCTGCCTCAGTTGCCATAGTAGTGAAAAACATCAACCACATGTACTTTGCCAGCAGTAAATTTTTTAAGGACAGGAAGAAACTAATGAAGTGGTTCACTTATATTTGGGTGGTTACTTACAAAGTCGTGTATATCACTTTCCAACCTAATTTACATGGAATCCATCACTATTTGTTCCACCTCTTAAAAATGAAAAAAAAAAAGTGTTTATTTGTCTATATCACTTCTCATTAGAAAATGCTGTCCCAAGTATAATTATTATTTTATTAAACATTCTAATGAAAATTGACAGTTTATATATAATATTCATTGAAAAATATAGAGGGGTCATTCTGTACTGTTCAAAGACGTCACAGCATCCTTAAAACTAGAGTAGACAGAGTACAAATAAAACACAGACACTTTGACATGAGAAACAAAATTGCCAAAAGAATTCTTCCACCAACCCAACCCCCATTTTCCCATATTATCCACCAATCAGAAGTTTTATCCTCATGGCTAGGCTCCAGTGAGCAGCAGCCACAGACACAGATTTATGTTTTGACATTACAGATCAGATCAGCTTCTTTGTGGTGCTCTTTATGCTCCAATGAATCACCATGGCATCTGTAATGAAAGGATCTGGTCTTCTGTTTACTTACAAACTGTAGTAATGGAACTGCGTGGGTTGAAAGGGATGGTGGCTAGTGAGAAAACAGGTTTTTGTGGGCTGTGTGGGACCAAGAGTACTGGTGGACAGAGGGCTGGGTGCAGGAGGATCACAGCAGGCAATGCCATGGCTGCCTGGGCACAGTTGCAAGTAAACAATAGGGAATCACAGGCCAACTGAGGAAAGCATCAACAGGAGGCATGAGGGTGGTGGAAAATCATTCAAATACTTTTCTGAATCATGAGAAATACCTTTTAAAATCATGTCTTGAGTTCTAATATAATTAATCTGTCTGGGGTCAACCACTTTCAGAATCAACTGCTCTTTTAGGCCTCTAAGTTTTACTAAATACTTTGAGGTCATTGGGAAAAATGAGTACCACACCTTTTGAAATCCTGATTAGCTAATTCTCCAGCAATGAATTTCCATAGAACTGGCCTCCAAAATATTGATTCATCATGAAGTGTTCCACGTTCATTCTATGCATGTTCAACTGTTGCATACGTGAGTGTTAATATCATTATTAACATCATTACTATTTTCAAATTTTAAAGTTTGCTGTTGAAATAAAGGTTGATTTTATTCCCTAAAATGCTGAATCTTTTACATGCACACAAAGCATGACTTGGTTTTTGGAAGTTTATTTTATAGCCTGGAAGCTCCTAGTTAATGTGGATGACTTTAAATGCAATTAGTACTTTCAGGCAATCAGTGTCAGACTGTAATATTTCATTCTTTGGGACATTAAACTAGGTATTTCATAATGTCACAAAATAACTCCAAAACAGCTCTTTCCAAATTGTCTGGGGCCCCTTTCTCCCAAAGTTAGAGTACCCAACACAAATGACATACAAGTTGTGACTTGAAAATTACTGGTTTTTAAATGCCTTCCCAGAATTTACTTATTAAATTGATTATTTTCTCCTTCAAATAGTCACCTTTTAACATTTAAATATTTATCCCAAATATGATCTCACTAATTGAGCTTATTGTCATTGTGCCAGACACTTATACAATCCTGGGTATGAGAATAAGTCTGATAAATACGATATAAATACGACTGAATGAGTTAGTGAGTGATAATAGAACAAATAAGTAAATTTAGAGCCTACCCTTTGAGGACTCTTTTCCAAATCAATACCACTTTCATTTTTACATCTACACTCATGACAAAACTTTGTGATTTGGGGTGAATTTGATTAGTGAAAATAATAAAAAATCACTAAGAACAAATCTTTGCAATAAGAGACACAATTTAGTGAGATAAGGGCACTTAGAGAAAAATGAGGCATGATTAAAATATTACAAGTCTCTCTCTGTGTATGTGGGCTCTAAAGGCAATTCCAGACATGATTTGAGCATCAGCAACAAATCTGGATAGGGCATATCAACTCCACAGTGACTGCTTTAAAAGACTATGCTTGATACAGAAAAACCAGCATGCTAATTTTCATGCAACTTTCTCTAATTGGTCATATATATTTATGGTCAATGACTAGATAATATTTTTTAAATGTGATTGGAAGGGAAGGTCAGATAGTCTTAATGCTAATCTTAAATTCCTAAAATTTTATTTTTCCCATCTGCAAAATGATGACTCAATCTAGATGGTCTCTTTTAACTTTTCCAGTGCTAACATTCAATAATTCTATAAATAAATAGTTTAAACTTAGTTCACACATTTTTAACCACTCTTACTAACATATTAGAGGTTTTATATTCAGGGAACTGTTGCTTTAAACAGCCACAGGTTCCCAAAGGAAATCATGCTGTAGACCATGAGGTACAAAACTGCTAGAGCAAGGTAAATGGAACACACACTTATTACACTCACACACACACACACACACACACACACATACACACACACACACACACACAATCCTCTGTCCCATTCACAGTAAACTCCAAACTGGAACAACTATAGAAGTCATAATAGTTTACATTCATATGAAATCAGTTTTTAAATGTATCCAGAACAAAGCTATTATTTAAATACTGTGTCAGCTTTTCACTATATATTGACAACTTCAAAAGCAGAGGAAGTGCTTTCAAATGAAAGTATGACAGCGGGCTTGAGAAAGTCCTGCTTCCGATTGTGTCCAAAATATCTTATTCTGTAGATTCCAGGCTCAGCAGTATCTGGAATATGCCATTGTATCGTTGCATTGCTATGTCCCATTAATCCCTTGTGCCAATAGAAACTGTTGGTAGGAAACAAACAAAGAATCTCAATTTTACTCTAAAAAAAATGTGTGATCAGAAAAATATACTTACTCATTAAATAAACATTCAGGGAGTACGACCAGGAGTAAGGCACTAGTCTATATATTCAGAGTATAGCAATGAACAAAATAGAGATGTATACTTACTTTCTAGAAGAAGACATTTAAGGAACAGCCATTTGTAGAAATACCTTTGCTTGTTCCACATTTCAACTACCAGGAAGCTTTACCTGATATATAGAGCACAGATGTCTCCAGCTTTAGAACTGCTATCGCATCCTTTTAGCCCTGACATCCTCTGCTTCAACTGACACTTCTTTTCACATTTAGATTCATTTGTTAAAAATATAAATCTAATGACCATATTTGCCAGACTCTATTCTAAGGATACAGTAGTGAGCAAGACAGACTTGGTCCAAAGTTTCTGTGTTTCTCGATAATAGAAGAAAAGCAATAACCAAGTAAACCACAAATAATTTTAAAAGTGATATGTGAAACAAAGAAAGTAAGACAGAGATCTTTCTGAGGAGATATTTAAACTGAACCCACACATGTTTAGAGGAAGAACATTCTTCTAGGAAGTAGGGGCAGAGAGTGCAAAGTATCTGAAGTGGAAACAACTTTGGTACAGTCAAAGAACAGAATGCAGGTCAGTAGGACCAGGGTGTAGTGAACTGTGCAAGTGCGATTGAGATGATATGAACGGATGGAATAAGATCACATAGGTCCTTGTAGACCATGACAGTGGGTTCAGATACTCTTCTAGATACAGTGAGATAAAAAGGCTAATCCTGACTGATATCTTCAGTTTTATAGAGTAAAGCCTCTGGACACAAGGGGTGTGTTCAAAATTCTGTTTTTCTCAGCAATAAGCCCAGTGTTCTCAATAAGTAGTTGATGGTACTGCTGCTGATGAACAAAGCAGAGAGCTATACTTAATCTCAATGTTGACTGCTATTCTGATTTTGGGCTTTTGAAAATAAATCATCCTTTTGTACTATCTGTATAACTCTATGTTAACAATAAATGTGTATTTATTACTTGTTTTTAAATCACCTATACCTTGGAGTCCTAAGGATCAGAGAGAAGAGGATGACCATATTTATTAATGGCAATCAAGTGGACCACAACAAAGTCAAATCTCTATGTTCAATTGGTCAGTTGTGAACCAAATCAACATACAAATATTGATAATTACTTAGTTTGAGTTTATCTGAATTAGAAACAAATTGCCAACAATTTTGCCCACTTCCAAGCCACTGTGAAATTTGTAAAATTTGAAACAGAAACATTTTCTTATTTCAGACATATTTTTAAATGTTCAAAATATCTACCAGATATTTGGTAACAAAAGGCACAGCAGTACGTCTTGTGAAGAAACTCCATGAACATATTTCTTTTACTTTAGTCAGTAAGATTTAATCAGTCAGGTTTTTGTGTTTTAGTTAATTCAAATGAAGAATCATTGATTATATATAAATACTCAGCACATATTGGTTATAGACTCATTATTTTTCCAGAGGGAATGTCAGACTCTACAGAGCTATCTCACCAAACTTCACGCAGCACCCAATTCAACCAGTTTGAGAGAAGGCTAGAGAGATTTTAGAAGTTGTATCTTTGACTATGGGGGGGAAATAATTAACAGATGTTTGAAAGAATGGAGGCCATAACCTCATTAGCACCTAATCTTACAGAAGCATACATCACAGTTTTGTAGAAAAACAGAACCGAAATGAAGTCTAATAAATCAACTAAATATAGCCAGGCAGCTCCTTGGGAATTTGTTATTTTTAATATCATTTACTGAGCCAGTCTTCCCATTTGTCTTCCCTACATTACTAACCAACTTCTTTCAGGGCTTGAAAGATAAAATATTCAATAGACATGCTCACCGAGTCTCCCAGGAGGCATCATTATGCACTGTTCTCCATGTTGTTGAATTGTCCTCATATTTCTCCACTGTAAGGAAAGTCTGATGGGTCTGAAATGCAATTAGCTTAACTGATCAGACACTTCACAATCACAAAAGCAACCTGTCTGTGAATACTCCCCTTTTTGACTTTATGATAACCTACCAATACCTTAAGTAAAAAATGTATTAGAATTTCATCCCAATTCTTAGGTGTTCTTCTTAACATTCTATATAATATCTTCAAAATGTTAATTAACCCAGTCTATTAAAAACCATGACTCTCTTTAGAAAATTGTATAAAGCATAATTTCAGAGATGATAGTAATTTTGGAAATTAGGGCAGAGAAGAGACAGGATAAAACTTGAGATTTAAAACAGGCATAGCCCTGGCCGGTTGGCTCAGCGGTAGAGCGTCGGCCTAGCGTGCGGAGGACCCGGGTTCGATTCCCGGCCAGGGCACACAGGAGAAGCGCCCATTTGCTTCTCCACCCCTCCGCCGCACTTTCCTCTCTGTCTCTCTCTTCCCCTCCCGCAGCCAAGGCTCCACTGGAGCATAGATGGCCCGGGCGCTGGGGATGGCTCTGTGGCCTCTGCCTCAGGCGCTAGAGTGGCTCTGGTCGCAACATGGCGATGCGCAGGATGGGCAGAGCATCGCCCCCTGGTGGGCAGAGCATCGCCCCATGGTGGGCGTGCTGGGTGGATCCCGGTCGGGCGCATGCGGGAGTCTGTCTGACTGTCTCTCCCTGTTTCCAGCTTCAGAAAAATGAAAAAATAAATAAATAAATAAATAAATAAATAAAATAAATAAATAAAACAGGCATAAGTAAAACTTTTTCATGGAATACTTATTGATCTATATTCCAAGAGTTTCCCTAGTCACTTCAAGATTTAGGATGGAAAATGGGCAAGTCTCCTCATCTTTCCATCTGCTGGTATCTGAATTATCAGTAACTATACCTCCCCAAGTGAAAGAATTGAAAATAATGAATAAATCCTCTTTGTCCTGGGATGCTGAAAGAAACTCATATATTTTGTCAAGGCTTTCTAAAAACCTCACCATAAGCAAATTTTATTTTACCATTGAAAAATTGCTATAATAATTTATTTCAGACCAGGAATTCATCTTCAGATAAAGCCCATATTTGAATGCTATAACAAATTAAAAAATACAAAGGCCATCAATCTCCATTTTTCCACAAAAATCTTTAGATTATTGCCCCTAAAGGCATGACTTGTGTCTAATTCACCTTTATCCATCACAGCCCATTATACCTGCCATTTATAGGTATTCAAATAAATTTCTGCTGAATGGGTCACTTAATTACAGATGAGCCAAGGGATTATTTCAAATTATTTTCCAGTTACTCCACTGATGGGTTATATTTAACAAAGAAGTTTGTATAACCATGGTGCTATATAAAGAGAGCTTCTGGCCATTTAAAGCAGTGACATTGGAAGAAGTGGGTGCTTTAGATGGGGTAGAAAATAGAGTGGGCCCTAGTTCCTAAGTCTAAAATGCAGATCAGAGAACAAGTGCAGGCTACTACATTAGTGAATTATATGACACCTTTCCTCACTTCCCAACCTTAGTCTCTTCCAGATATGCACTTAATTCAAGTTATTTAATCTCTCTAGGCCTTAGTAAAATAGAAATAATAAAATGTAACTCATTGGATAGTAGCAAGAATTAAATTAGAGTCACGTGATGATGTCTGTAAAGCACTTAGCCTAGCACCGGTAAATACTGTGCACTCAATAAATAGGGGTGAGGATATGGTGGTTATCATTAATAAAGAGTACTGGAAATTGTTTTATGCTGAGTCCCAGAGCTTTCTCAGAAATTAACTTTATTCTTACTATAGTGTCCTAAGCATTTTGTTCTCTGCTTCTCCATGGCAATGATGATGATAATGACAGCTAATCCTACAGTTTTATCACAACACTTTGCTGTCCTCAGAAAAATAATGTTATGAACATGTAAATATTCTAGCCTGGCTTGAAAGCCTAGAGAAATTATTTCAAAGAGGTACATATTAATTATCCAAGTAGAACATTTCCCCAATGCCCTTTTGACAATGTCATATTGCCACAATTGTTATCACAGCAATAATAATATTTTAATGAACAGAAGTGGGAAGGCTCATTTGGAAGCAAGGTATTTGGGGTTATGAGTGACAATGGGCCCTGGGAAGAAGGGCTTATCGACAGAGAAGTATTCAAATAAACTTCTGCTGAAGGGGTCACTTATTTACAGCTGGGCCAAGGGATTATTTCAAATATTTTCTGGTTTCTCAACTGATGGGTTATATTCAACAAAAAAGTTCTTATAACCATAGTGCCATATAAACAGAGCTACTTCCCGTCCTCAGACACAGTAAAAAATCTAACCCTGAAATCATTTTCATACACCCATTCTCTTTTTCCTCTATATTTCTTGATTGAATTTTTACATCTAGAATGTGTCTGAATATTGCTCGTGTAGTTATAAGAACATTCTTCTAAGGGAGTTGAAGAGGAGGAAAATGGATTCATTTTATTAATAGATATATTACATATATATATACTTTATCATATATATGATATATCAAAAAATATAAAATGATATGTAACAAACTATTAACAGTGATTATCTCTAAAAAGGCTTATGAATAAAGGGGTCCTTTCAGAGTCTATCTTATGCACTTCTATATTATCTGTTTTTTCATTAGACTTGTCATTTTTCAAGATTAATAAATAACCATCCCATTATGGCCAGCCGCAAATAGGTTAATGAACAAGGCAAAATGAAGTAAAGAGCATGAGTCGGGGCTCTGAGCCAGGCGAGTGCCCCACTCAGGGATTCGTGGTCATGCTGCAGCAGATGGAGGACCAGATGTAGCAGTGTGGAAGGAGAGAGGCCAAAGAGGGAGGAACCAACCAAAGGAACACTTGATTCCTGGCCCTTTCATTGTTTGACCAAATTCAGTAGAATTTTTAAATTGGGATACATAAATGGGATTTTATTCATATTTACATCTTCTCTAGAGACAATGCAGTTCTCAATGCACTGTACTGTGTGTGGCCCTAAGTAGAGCCAGTAAAATGTTTCCTGTTGCTTTTCTTCCAGACTCAATTTCAACTTAACTGTTTCCACTGAAAGTTTCCCCACACCCACAAAATCGGATGAAAAGCAAGCTGGAACAATTTATCTTCCTGTTGTTAACCTTTAAAGGCATATTCAAGTTAATGAAAGGCTAAAAGGGGAATTGAAATTTGTAAAAGGAGTCATTGATGCTTACCCGGTTTTCGGCTGAATTCTTTGGATTCGCTCCTACAAACGTAACTTCAGCAACTTCTCCCTGAAAATAAAAATTCATTGTGTGAGTTCTAATAAAATGGGTTTTTGCTGTGCTCATATTTGCGCCATCATTTATGAACTATTCTAGAATTCTGGGTACCCTTATATATTTTATTCTATTTAATCAAGTGAATTACCTTCTGAGAATATTATATGCAATATACTTGGAACAATGGACATGAGTATTTTGGGTCAGTAAGTTATTCAAGAATTTTTGGCCAATGAAGTTTCCTTTTGTAGATACAGACGTTGATGAAGACACAGAGCTATAGTTCATACTAGTGACAGCACATTAAAATGTCTTCTTGAGCCTTTGGTCTTTTCTTACACTTCCCTCCCACACATCTATAGGAGATGGACTAATTAAAGCAGTCAAGACTTTTCATGGATGACTTATAATTGCCCTTACACATATAAGATACAAGATGGAGTGACAGGCTATGTATTTACCTTACATTATATATCAACAAATATATATATATTAGGTGAGAGGAAGGGACATAGTGAGGCAGACTCCCACATGTGCCCAATTGGGATCCACCCAGCAACCCGGTCTGGGCCAGTGCTCTAGTAGCAAGCTATTTTTAGTGCTTGAGGCTAATGCACTCCAACAGAGCCATCCTCAATGCCCATGGCCATGCTCCAACCAAACGAGCTACTGGCTGTGGGAGGGAAAGAAAGAGTAAAGGGGGAGGTGGGGGAGAAGCAGATGGTTGCTCCCCCTGTGTGCCCTGACCAGAAATCAAACCTGTGACAACCATACACTGGGCAACACTCTATCCACTGAACCACTGGCCAGGGACAATAATAAGTGTATTTTTTAAATAACAAAGAAATGAATGTTCTCCCATCACCTACTATAGTACGAGACTTTTTATAGGTAAATTTCCACCCACTTTTCCACCTTAAGCCCTTTACAGTCTATTTACCCCAGAGGTGGTATGTCTTGATGGGCATAGTGAACTCTTACTCACCCTTCAGGACCTAGTTCACATTAAAAACACTTTATTAATAAAAACTTTCCATGGATTCAGAATCAATGTTGACTATCTGAACAGAGATGTACTGCTAAATTATTTACTTTCCTATTAACTCCCTAAATTACTATCATTAATTTATTTTACCTATTTTTATTCCTTTCAACCAGTGAGATGATCAAATTAGTCAATCTTACCAACACTTAGCAAAATGTGCCAACAACAATCAATTAGAATCTCCTGCAAAAATCAATATATCATTTATGTAATCAGTCCTGCAGCCAGTGTTATGGTTTATTTTAAAAATAAACTTGATATCTGGTATCTGGTTAGACAAATTGTCCTAATCCTTAAGAGTATTATTTTCCTTAATTCTTTCTATATTCATAATTCCTTGTTTATGCCCTCATCTTAACAATGAGAAACAACCCCATTATAGATCCAACATGCCAATTCAAAAGGAAGGGGTATAGAACAGGCTCTTATGACACGACAAAATGAAGGTCAATAGGTCTTCTTTCCAAAAAGCAACTGTATATAGATAGATAGATTAAACTGTTAAAAATAATCATTTGGGCACTTCGATATCAACCAAAAACTGAAAAATGTTTTAGCATTAAAACACTAAACTTAAGGAAAGAAGAGCACAGGTCTTTGGTATTCTTAGCAGGGTTGCTTGTTCCCATCCTCTGTGGCACCACAATTTAACCAGAGTGGAGAAGGCCCTGAGATCCACAGCTTTCCTGCTGGAAACATAACCATTTAAAGTTGTGATCTCATATGATTTCAATTATATATAGTGAACAAAATAGAAACAGACTCATAGATACAGAGAACAGACTGACAGCTGTCAGAGGGGAGGGGGGTTGGGGGTCTGGCTGAAAAAGGTAAAGGGATTAAGCAAAAAAAATTTATAGACACAGACAACAATGTGGGATTGCTGAAGAGAAAGAGGTGAGGGGAGGTGGAGGAAGGTAGAGGAGGAATAGCTGGTGATGGAGGGAGACTTGACTTGGGGTAATGAACACACAATGCAATATACAGATAATGCATTGTAGAATTGTGTACTTGAAACCTACTTATATGGCTTTATTTACCAATGTCATGCCAATAAATTCAATAAAAAATTTTAAAAATAGAATAAATTCCTTAGAAAACTAAATAAAATAAAGAAATGAATAAAGTGGTGATCTCAGTGAAAGGCAAACATGGAGCAGTAATGGCAAGACTGGTGGACTAATCAAAAATTTGATAGTGTTTGGGGGAAGTAAAATAACCGTAGTGTTCTGAATAAACTCTCCTCCTATCTCAGATTAACCAGGGGCTATGAGAATTCATAGCAGAAACCAGAGTTGGCCCCAAACCATTCACCCATCCATGCAAGTGAGTCTGTATATAGATACAGAGGAAATATAAAGAACCTAGTGGAAATTAAAAGCTGAGGAAAACTGGAAAATGGTCTGAAGTTTGAACATGTACACCTACCCACACTGATCTATCAACACAGATTAAAATTCTTACTCTGTGAGGTATCTAAGCACAAACTCTGACCAATACCTGGCTGAACATTAAGTGATATAATCACAGGGTCAACACTACAAGAACCAGACTTAAAGAAAAACAGAGAACTAGAAAAAAAAGCCTAAACTTATAAGCATATCAGCAGTCACACAATGCAAGAAACAGACTTTAACAATTTAATCAAGTTTTAAAAGAATGAACAATAAACAAAGCAACTCTGTAAGTGGAGGTGAAGCTCGATTTGCTATTATATAATATATCAAAAAAACATCTAGAATTCAACAAAGTATTATAGACAGGAAAGTACAGTTAATGCTAAGCAAAAAAGAAGCAGAAATCAAGACTACTCTCTGTGACCCAGAAGTTGGATTTAGCAGGTTTCAAAGCAGCTGTTATAAAATGTTCTAAGAACTAACAAATTATGTTTAAAAAATTAAAGGAAAGTATGATGATAATGACAACAAATAGAGAACCTCAATGAAAAGCAGTCATTAAAATAAAATACCCACTGGAAATTCTGGATTTGAAAATCAAAACAATGAAATGAAAAATCACTACAGGAGCTTAATATTAAATCTGAGGTGATAGAAGAAAGGATAGGTGAACTAGAGTGTATCAATATAAATTATCCTATCTGAAGAATAGAGAGAAAATAAGATGGAAGAAAAATTAACAGAGCCTCAGAAACATGTGGAACAACATCAGCAAAAGCAACATTCACAAAACAGAAGCTCCAAAATTACAGAAAAGAGAAAAAAAAGGACAAAAAAAGTTTTAAAGAAATAATGGCTGAAAACTTCCCCAAATTTGATTAATATAACCTTACAGATCCAAAGTACTCAACTAATCCCAAGCAGGATAATCACTAAGTATTTAACATTGAGATACACCACTGTATCAAACTTGAGCCAGAAAAAAAGAAAGAGAGAAAGAAAGAAAGAAAGAAAGAGAGAGAGAGAGGGGGGGGGGAGGGAGGGAAAAAGAGAGGGAAAGGAAGGAAGGAAGGAGGGAGGGAAGAAAGAAGGAAGAAAGGAGGAAGGGAGGGCGGGAGGAAAGAAGGAAGGAAGGAAGGAAGGAAGGAAGGAAGGAAGGAAGGAAGGAAGGAAGGAAGGAAGGAAGGAAGGAAGGAAGGAAGGAGGAAGGGAGGAAGGAAGGAAGGAAGGAAGGAAGGAAGGAAGGAAGGAAGGAAGGAAGGAAGGAAGGAAGGAAGGAAGGGGAAAAAAGAAAGAAAGAAAAAGAAAGAGAAAAATCTTGAAACCAGCAAAAAATAAATAAAAAAGAATGACTCATTACTTCTAAGGAGGAAGTACAAGATTAACTCTTGACTTTTCATTAGAAAGTGAAGGACATGCCTGACCTGTGGTGGCGCAGTGGATAAAGCGTCGACCTGGAAATGCTGAGGTAGCCGGTTCGAAACCCTGGGCTTGCCTGGTCAAGGCACATATGGGAGTTGAAGCTTCCAGCTCCTCCCCCCTTCTCTCTCTCTGTCTCTCCTCTCTCTCTCTCTCTCTCTGTCTCTCCCTCTCCTCTCTAAAAAATGAATAAATAAATAAAAAAATAAAAAAAAGAAAGTGAAGGACAGAAAACAATAGGATAACATATTTAAAGTGAAAAAAATATTTTCTCAACTAAGAATGCAGCATAACTATAATTCAAAAAAAATTATAAAAATAAAGTCATTCCAGATAAACAAAATAAACAAAGGCTGAAAGAATTTTTTGTTAGTAAACTGTCTAACAAAGAAACACTAAAGGAAATCCTCTAAGCTGAAAGGAAAAAATGTTACAAATTAATTCAAATTCATCAAAGAAATAAAGAGCACAAGAACTGGTCAATATGTAGGTAAATAAATAATATTATAAAAAGATATATTTCCATATCTTCTCTTAACTCTTTTGAAAGGTATAAGATTGTATAAAACAATAACTATAAGTATTATTCAGAACTTTCCACTTCAACACCCTGATCTTCAGGGAGGGAAAAAGGGGCTGAAGGCTGAGTGAATGGCTAATGGCCAATGATTTAATCAATTTTGCCTACATTATCAAGTTTCTTTAAAAATCTCTAAGGTATGGGGTTTGGAGAGTTTCCAGGTTGGTGAGTATATGAAGAGGCTAGAAGAGTGGCATGGCTGAAGAGGACACAAAAGCTCTGTGTTCCTTCCCACATACCTTACCTCTGTATCTCTTCCATCTGGCTGCCCCTGCATTTTATCCTTTTATATATAATAAACTGGTAATTGAGTAAGTAAACTGTTTTCCTGAGTTCTGTAAGCCGTTCTAGCAAATTATTGCACCCATAGAGGTCCAATTTATAGCCAGTCAGTCAGCAGCACAGGTGACAACTTGAATTTGCCACTGGTGTCTGAAATAGGGAGAGGGGTGCAGTCTTGTGAGACTGAGCTCTCAACCTGTGGGGTCCCAACCCCAAGTAGATAATCAGAACTGAATTGTATTGTAGGATACCACGCTGGTATTCACAGAGAATAGGATGATTGCTTGGTGTGGGGAAAACCTCCACACATCTGTTGTCCAAAGTATTGAGAGTAGAATATTGAGAAGAGAAACAGTTTTTTCTTTTCAAGTCCCTGAAACAACTACTAGGGAAGAAAAATAAACAAACCTAAATATATATAGTAAAAAAAAAAAAAAAATCAACAGAGGAATGAAAAGGTACACTAAAACATAAAAATAACAGGCTTCTACCTTAAGAATGAGAAAAAGAATAAAATAAAGTCAGAGCAGTCAGGATGAAGGATATAAAACACTAGCGTAAAAATCAATGAAATAGAAAACAAAAACAACAGATACAAACAATGAAGCTAAAGTTCTTTGAAGGTACAAGTTACCAAAATTAGGAAGAAAGAGGGGACATCATTATTGACTCTAAAGACATTAAAAGAATTATAAGGGAATATTATGAACAAATTTGTCTCAACAAATTGAAACAACTTATATGTAAGTGGCTAATTCCTGAGAGATGCAAATTCTTAGAAAGATGAGTTTGTACTTATCTCCAAGATACAGATACTTAAAGACAATAGAAAATCTGAATAGGTCTATCCTAACTTAAGAAAATGAATTAATTTAATTTAAAATTTTGTCATAAAGAAAAGCCCAGGTCAATATGGCTTTGCTGAAAAATCTCATCAAACATTTAAAGAACAGATGATACCAATCATCTACACACATTTCAGAAACTCAAGGAGGGAACGTTTCCTCAGTCATTCCTTGAGACCAGTGTTACCCTGATACCGAAGACAAACAAAATCAACACATGAAAAGAGTCTCTTCGTGGAGATGAATACAAAACTTTTTAGCAAAATATTACCAAACCAAATTCAACAACATGCAAAAAACAATTATATACCATAAGTAATGAATATTTAATATCTGAAAGTCAACTAATATAATACACCATATTAATAGAATGAAAGACAAAAATCATATGATCATCTCAGTAGACACAGAAAAGCATCTGGAAAAAAAAAATCCAACATCCACTCTACAAAAACTCTCAACAAACTAGGAACAGAAGGAAACTTGTAGACATCCTAAAAATCCTTTAAAAAAAATCACACTTAATGACTGAACACTTTTCCTCCAAGGATAAAAACAAGACAAGAACTTCTATTCAATATTGTTTTTTGGATATTCTAGCCAGTGCAATGAAGGGAAACAATTAAAAGCATGCAGAAAGAAAACCAAAAAGGAATAATGAAGCCTACTTTTATTTGCAGATGACATGATATTATATGCAGAAATTTTTAAGGACTTCACCCCTCCCCCCAAAAAACTATTAGAACTAATATATAATTTAGCAAAATTGAATGACATATTATATATAAGTTGAGGGACAGTTAATATGAAATAGTAGTGGTATAAATCCTGATTTATTTATATATACTTTTTCTATCCTTGATGTAAGAGACAATTTTTCTGAACTCTAATGAATGATTCTATGACCATTTAAGAAGAAAAAGAATAATTAGGATTTTAGAAATCCAATTTTACATAATTACCACCTGAAAAAATAATTATTTCCCTATTATCATGTTTGCAGAGCCTCTGCAGAGATAAACACAATTACCAAAATTATTGTTGCTAACAGTTGATTATCTACAGCATCATTAGAGTCAGATGGTGCCATTTAACAACAGTCTTCCCCTCCCCTCCACCCCACCCTGAAACACAGGCTTCTCTGAAGCATTCCAAGATCTCTTTGTGAATCTTACCACTCTGTATGTAGGATTCAATGGCTGCAGAACATCCCCAAAATTCTTGCCTATTGGTGCTCTATCCACAATATTAGGAATTAATGGGATTATCAGTTGTTTGAAAAATGGAGGCTCTGGACCTCTGCTCAGATTGGCTACTGTGTCCTAAAACAGAGAACATTTGCTTAAGGAGCGCACAACATAAAATCAAAGATGCTTTCACAAGTTCCCCACCTCCAGAAATACCTTTAATTAAAGGTGTTCCTCCCTCCCTCCAACAGCTAACTACTTTAACAAAATGAGAGGGGAACCTAGCTAAAATGGGAGCCTAGATGTGCATAATTTATAACGTTAGTCACTAGAAGAAAGTTTTGGTCATAAACAACACTTTAATTCCCTTAGACAGTATAGCTCAGTGATCAGAGTATAAGCTTGAAAGCATGCTACACAGCTTTAGGTACTAGGACATTTTTTTTTTTAATGTGTGAGTTTGAACAGTATCCTAACACATAATAAGACTGCGTAACATGACACTGTAATTATTCTTCTAATTTTTTGAAAAGTGTTGAGCCTTTCTTATTCAGAATCAGTACCAAGTTTTTCTTTTAAATCCTATTTTATACTGATTAACCCTTTGAGTACTGAGTTTTTTCATGCTCGCTGACCCCTGGGAGTGAGGTTTTGTGTTTTGTTTTGTTTTTCAGAAAATGAAATTAGTTACAGTTTTATTAACTTAAAATCATGTTTGATAACCAATTTATGGAAACAAGAAGAACATACATTTGCCTTTTTTTATGTTGCCGTTCACATTTTTAAAATAAAAATTTTTGTTATCTCATGCCTGGATGGTCAGGAGGCACGAGGACATACATGAACATTTGTACTACTCAAAGGGTTAAAGAATATAATAAAAATAATTTTTAATTTAAAAGTTAAGATCAGTCTATATCCTGACTAGTTTAATCTGTGTTTTTCACAAAATGTGCCACCTTTAATAATGTCATCAAAATGCTAACCTCAAATTTTAAATAGCCCTTCATATGTATTTAATTGACTTTCATAATCACTTTATATATTTAATCTTTACAATAGCCATATAATATACTATCATTCCCATTTTACAAATGAGAATATAAGCTTGGAGACGCTCAATAGTTTTTCAAGATCACATAGCTAGTCTTACATACATACCATAAAATTGTGAAATAAATTTCCATAAAATGATTCATGCATTTCTTCCTAAATAACATTATAAAATTTGGATAATCTATTTCCATGAGAAGAGCTATGATCTGATGATTGCAATGAAAGTTAAACACAGGTTCTCTCTAGGAATGTGTTATACGTTTATATTTTCCTGTATAATCTGAATGTTCTACAAATAGTTACAGCTTCTATGATGAAAAATAAAAGGGTTTGGCCAGTTGGTTCAGTGGTAGTGTCAGTCTGGCATGTAGATGTCTCAGGTTCAATTTCCAGTCAGGGCACATAGGAGAAGTGCCCATCTGCTTCTCCACCACTGCCCCTCTCACTTCTGTCTCTCTTTCTCTCTCTCTCTCTCTCTCTCTCTCTCTCTCTCTCTCTTGTCCTCCTGCAACCATGGCTCAATTAGAGCAAATTGGCCCTGGGCATGCTGAGGATGGATCCATAGCCTCCACCTCAGGCGCTAAGAAGAGCTCAGTTGCTAAACAATGGAGCAATGACCTAGATGGACAGAGCATCACCCCCTAGTGGGTTTGCTGGGTGGATCCCTGTTGGGGCACATAGTTCTACTTTGAACAAAAATAGCAAACCTAAGATTAAGACCATTATGATAAAACAATAGTCAGGTAATTAAACTATATCCTGAATACCTTGTCTTGAAACTTCAAATACACAAGCAAATAATTAGGTGGAGGCATATTAAATTGCCAATATTCAACTGTTCAAGCCTACAGAAACAGCAGTTTGATTTGTTTCAATTTAATATATCCAAGCTCTCTCTTTGAAAGGCCTTTATTATCTTTGCTATGCCATAATTGTTCCACAGCCTTATTGGGGCTTATATTGCATTATATAATAGTTGATTACTTTAACTCTTCACCCTACTTGTTGACTAATAATCTGACACCAGAGTACATCTTCATAAATAACCCTTTACAAAGGAAAGATTTTCACAAGTGGAGTTCCTTTAGGTAAACTTGCTTAGGTGTGCATTTTTTAGGTAGAGATAATGTATATGTTTATTCCCAGGTACTGTTGTACTGCACCAAATTTTAGACTCTATTGACTATATCAACTATTATTATTTGATACACAAAGAAAGTAAAATCATGCTACCAATTATAACTGGAAAATTCCTCTGATTGGAAGATGCAACCCAATTTCAGAGGTGTTGTAACATAGAAAACGGGCATCTCAGGATTTATGGCCTGTTCAACTCTTAAAGTGACCGGAGAGAAGCTGGCCAGGATTAGAGAATGCTGGTTCAACTCCTGCTTTTAGGTATAATAAGCTTGATCACCTATCATCTCTGAACCTATTTGCTCACCTGAAAAATGGAGGAAAAGTGACACTTCCATACTTCACATGATGATTGTGAGGATAATATGAGATAATATATGAAAAAAGCTACTACCACCAAAAAGCATTTATTTAATTTAAATGTACTATCTGTTTCATTTCTTGGGAATACCTCATGGTTTTATATATATATATATCTATCTTTAAATATCAAGGTTTTCAAAATAACTGAACACTCACAGCTAAGGTTCTTTTTGCTTCCCTCTGTCTCTCCCACCCCTGAGAAACCCATGCATACAATTTTTGATTACCGTAGCAATGGCCTTAGCAAGGACTCTGAAGAGCTGAATGTAAGCAGACAGAGTGTGTGGTCCATAAATTGTAGATGCCGCCTCATACCGCTGAACCTGTAGGAAAGGCAGAGCCATGTTGCACACCGTTCTGCATATCTTAACCCACTGACAGAGGTGACACACCTTAGGTGAGGGGTAGTGCTTGGATATCTCACATAATTGAAATTGGACTAATTTAAGATTATTTTATATATATTTTTTACAGAGACAGAGAAAGAGACAGATAGGGACAGACAGGCAGGAACGAAGAGAGATGAGAAGCATCAATCACCAGTTTTTCATAGCAACACCTTAGTTGTTCACTGATTGCTCTCTCATATGTGCCTTGACTGTGGGCCTTCAGCAGACCAAGTAACCGCTTGCTCAGCCAGCGACCTTGGGTCCAAGCTGATGAAATTTTGCTCAAACCAGATGAGCCCACACTCAAACTGGCGACCTTGGGGTCTCGAACCTGGGTCCTCGGCATCCCAGTCTGACACTCTATCCACTGCGCCACCGCCTGATCAGGCCTAACTTAAGATTAATTATGACAAAGGAGGGTGGGCATTTTCACTCACCAGCTACAGTACATGACTCCCATCAACTACTTGTTAAAGGCAGTGGGTTCTCCTGGCTTATGCCGTTTAGACTATCAGTCCATTTCATCCGAAAGCTGGTGTTAGTTCCTGAACTTATGTCTATTTTAAGTACTTGAAATATAAGTGTTTTCTCCCAAGGAATAGAGCAGGAGAAAAATAATGAGAAATGACAGTCTTAATAACTCCTGGATAAATTGAGTTGTTAATGATATTATCAGGAAAAAAAAAACCCAAAAAAACATTAACCCATCATAGAACTATGAAATAGAACTAAATAATCTCTTTTTACCTGAGTTCTAAGCCCTTGGTTGTTTCAAAGGAGCCTGAAGGTCATGAAAAATGGAGCTCATCACTCCGACATGTGCCAGCTCTCCCTGTAATGCTTTTCAGCTCAGCAAGTGCCAACCTTCCCGTCTCCCATGCCAGGAACAAGCTGGCCATTGTCAGGGTCCTCTCTCTCCCCCATCCTATGTCCTATGAGTCTCCAACTCATCATTCCTTAAAATCTCTTTATTTCATTTTCCTCTCTCTCTATTGTCTTTACCTTTCAAAGGGTCAAACCTTTACCTTTCACCTCAATCATAACAATAGCTTCTTAATCAGTTCTGTCTCCACACTTGCCCTTTGATCTCATTTTCTGCACTGCCATCCTAGTGACCTTCCTAAATCACAAATTCGATCAGAGCATTCCTTTCTCTGAATTCTACTGCAGTTCTCCCAACCCTTGCTTATTGAGTCAAAGCTCTTGTCGCAAAGCATAAAAGACTTCAACTATCCCTTACTTTTCACTCTAGCCCGTCTCCCTACCCCCATCATGCTTTTTCCATGGAACTCAACTAATAATGGCCTCTTAAATGTACCAATTCTACCCCTCTGGACCTTTGCATACATAGCTTCCTTAATGTGAAACACTTTCCATAACTATAATTTGCCTAATTAGCCCTCACTCATTCTTAAGAACTCAGATGTTACATCTTCAGAAAAATCTGCCATTCCCCATACTCAAATACTTATCCTAGATTGGTACTTTTTCTTTTTTTCACACCACATTGTGCATCCCTTTCACAGAAACGTAATCATGTTTTCTTCTCTTTTGCCAGACCATAAATTCTAGCATTCTTCAGTCCAGGGGCAAGTTCTTATTCATTGTTATGCCCACATAGATAGTGGCTAGTACTGTACGTCACAACACATATCTGTTGAATTAATTACCTAATTAACTTATACTAATCTTTGCTGGAGCATGTGCCTGAACTAGGAGTCAAGCTGAGAGGAGTCCTAACCTTTTTTGTTCCATAAACATTTGTTGAGCCTATGAACCTCTCTCAAATTAATATTTATAAATACATAAAATGTAATGCATGAACTGACAGAGGAAACTGATTAGACTGAAATACATGAATCAAATAATAAACCAATTTTGTGATAGAGTAATAATGTTTGTGCTTCCTTATTGAATAACAAGATCTAGTAGTCAATTTAATAACTACTGTGATTTTAAAATAGTGATGAGAGTAAAAAGTATTTCCAGATCTGAAATAACTCTGTGTGATCTGAAAAATACCTGTGGTTCGTATTGGTAATGAAGTCAGAGATAGTGCTAATATTATTGTCATTTATCATTCACATTCATAATTAGAGGAAATGCTAAATAATAAATAGAGATAAATTCAAAAATGAATAAATGAAAAATTATTTCCATCCAAGTTTACACCAATTAAAAACCTTTATTCAGCAGAATTTCCTAGAAGGCAGGGACATTAATAAGGTCAACAGAGAGCACAGATTAGATTCCACTGCTGGTATCACTGAACATTGACCAAAGAGTAGACTACAAGCCTGGTGTGGACTGCAGGTATATTAGAAAGCATTAATTGTAGGACTCAAAACTGTTCTCATGTTTTTAACTACCATTGTTAAAAAGAACATGGACTACTTTCTGTACTATTTATCAACAAAGAAACGCAACCAGCCAGCAACTTCCCTAATTCTCTGAGACTCTTGTTTCTTCATCTACGCTGTAGAGACCCTGAATAGGAACATAGAACAGGGACAGAGTTCAGTGCCCTGAGGCAAAAGCCACAGGACATCACTGACAGAAAGTACTGAACATAGTACCATGCTGAACACAGCACAACAGGGATAGAATCAGCAATTCTGGCTAATCAATAGGTGGGGTAGATATATCAAAAGTGAGCTACTTCCTTTACCATTTTGTCTGTTCTAGAGAAGTTCCTCTTACTGACTTCCTCATTCTCATCTCTGCTTCTATTTCTGTGTATCAGTAAATACCCATAGGAACTGAGGGTCGGGGCCACCTCATGAAATATGTATAGGGGATGTGAGGGTGGTCTTCCCTAGTTCCTCAGTGCACTCCATGTGATCTCCAAATAGTCACTGTTTGTTATGAAACAACCTGCCAAGCCCAGAAAAGCAAAAGGACATCCAACACATCCCACTTAAGTGGGACACAGAGGATGGAGGAATAGCCTCCAAACATCTGTAGTGAGGTCAAATAAGTTTCAGAACAGGGGACTCTCCATTTTTCCCCTCTTTTTCCCCATTTCTTTCCCCTTACAATCATGAGGAATTCCCTGATCCCAGAGCAATACAACCATAAGCTCAAACTTCATGGCCTCCTCTGAGTGTGGAATGTAAGATCACTCATAGGCAACTCACAAAGCAGCTTATTATAGTGCATCAACAGCATCCTTGATATCCGAAATCAGGGAGCCTAGACATTGAAGTCTGGGAGCAGATGGGGAGCTGGCTCCGTAAATCATTAGAGCTGGTGACTGTACAATAACATGGAATCGTTGTCAATTGGCACTAAACCCTATTCAGGGCAGAAGTCATCAGATTCCCCCTCCTGATGAGCCCCAAACTCACTGGCCACCTCCCCAAAACCTCACTCTGGATACAATTCTCCCACCCCCACCTCCATATGAAGGTAAAGTTGAAAAGTTTCTAAGGGAAGGCTTCAAAAAAGATGGAGAATTTGTTCAGGTTTTCCCCATATTAAGAACACAAGGGCAGCCTGTGTAACAGGAGAGCCTTCCTTTCAGGGTCTTTAAAGAATTCAGGAAAAGTATCACTAAAAATGGGGCACAACGTACATTTAGCAGGGGAATGATTGAGGCAGTTGGCATAGGATATGAAATGACTCCATGGGACTGGAAGGGGTTAGTGAAAGCAGTATCCACCACTGCTCAGTAAAGTGTCTGGTTACAAGAAAACCAGGATGAAGCTCAGACACAAGCTGTAGAGAATCTGAATGTGGACACAAACACTGATTGCCAAAATGTACTGGCTCTATTCAGGGACAGTGCCCTAATGGAGCAGAAATGATTACAGCATGTCAAAATGTCGGGACAGAAATACACAAGGCCCAAGTCTTGGCTGCCACATTAGGACCACAGACGTATTTTAATGGGGACAAAGAAGGACATTTTCAGAAAGACTGCAGGAAGAGCCTAATGGCAACTGTGTAGCTTGGCTTTTGTGTGTGCCCTGAGGGGCAAATTAAAATTCAATCTGAAAATTTATTATAAAGTTCCAGTAAAGCAGATTGTAAAAATTCAGTATAATCAATTGCTATTCTTGTGTTTACACAAATTATCAGGCCAAGTTAAAACTGGACTTAATATTGTAACTAGGATAATAGTCATTTGATTTTTTAAAAAATCTAAGAGTAATATTAGGGAAAAAAATATTTCATTAAAATCCATTAACACACAGGTATGAATATCAGAAACAAGACTGGATCCTGAATTTTTCTGATTTTCTTGAATGTTTTGGCTTCAGCCCTTTGAACTATCATTTTGTTTCTTCCCTATTTTTGCCTTGAAATTATCCCTAGAGTAGGGGACCCTGGAGGATCTGACTACAATACTTCCTAAACAGCTGCTAAGTGTGTATTTACTTGGGGAAGTTCAATTGATTTCACCCTCTAGCATCCCCTGTCACAAAATGCCCTGACTGAAATCAGGCAGGTGGCTTCCTGGTCTGGTTGCATGCTGAAATCCCATGTTGCAATATTGCATAACAGGTTAGAGATCCCTCTCTGGATTGTGTGATTTTGGTTTCTGTTTCAGTTTTTGTCTGATATTGTAACAGAATGAGTAACACACTATCCATTCCTAAAGATAGCGCCCTAGGGTAAATTCTGGTTAACTGATTGACCTCTGTTGATAAATCTATAAAATGATATCAACTTTAGATAGTCAAGATGTGACCCTTTTGAGGCTTAAATTCTTGCATGCAAAAATTGGAAATGCCAGCTCTAATATTGAATAAAATAAAATAGTTTTATTCCTGCATTTAAATGCTCTGGGCATTGTTGCTTTAAAATTGAAAGATGTAAGGAGCACCCATTTAAACTTAAATAGAATGGAATTTTGGATCCTAAATTTGTTTGGGGTTTTTTTGTACTCTGTAATGTCTTGCCATTCTAATTGCTGCACTCTGTGTTCATTGCCTTCAGAGTTAAAAGCCAAGTAGCACCTCTGCTATTAGGTTTAATGGATTTTATTTATGTGTCATGTCTGTGTCTTTGTACTGTAATTGTCTTGTTTGCATGTCAAATTGTACACAGGTCTGTGAAACAGGAGGAGTCCATTTTTGTTTGAAAGCTCTTGTCTGTCTCATCTATCCATCTGTCTGTCTGAAATTTTTACTATTCTATGTGTACTAAAAGTCCTCTGCCTTCACCACTTGGGTTTTGTCCCACTGGTTACATTAACCAGTGAATGTAAAGGTCATTCACTGGTTAATGTAAAATAAAGTTTAAAGACTAGTGTCTCAATTCCTCCTTCTAGAAGATTTGGTTTATAAATGCCTTTTGTTTGAACTTTGTCTTTATTTATAATATGGTTATTATGTTACATACCAGTTTTCATGCTGTTCATAGTAAAGATTCTACTGAGAGAAAAAATAAATTAATAATTCAAAGTGGGGAAAAGATCTCACTCCCCTTTCCAGACAGTAAAACTTAAAAAAAAAAAAAAAAGAGAGAGAGAGAGAGAGAGAAAACCAGGTTATTTAAATATCATAAAGCCGGAGACCTGGGAACTACTGTAATCCTGAGAACAACATGATAATTAACAACTCTCTGGACCCTGTGCAGGCTGTAAAAATGGGAAGAATCATAACACAACCTCAATGTAAAGGAGAAAAGGTGGGGGGGCACCTTTAAAATCCAAGCAGCTCAGTAGCCCATCCCCTCCCTTTTCTTCAGTCATCCTGGAAGGCTGCAAAGGACAAATAAAAAGTCTTGCTTTCTCTGAAATCATTAATAATACTGTAAAATATAAAACTATTCCTAATGTTTTCTTAACCAGGTGGTCTAGAAAAGCATTTGATATTACTACTAGTTTAATTTAATTAATGTCTCTTAAAGTTCTTAACAGAAAATATGTGTTTTGCCTGGGTTTATAAAAGGTTCCTGTTATCTCTGTTATATCTTTTGAAAATATTTATAAGTTGTTTTGCCAATGAAAAAATATGTTTCTAAAGGTCATGAAAAATGTTCATAAAAGTATCAATCTAAAATTGCTAATTACTAACTTAATCCTCACTGAAAGTTAAGGTTTTGGGAAATTGAAATTTCTGAGTAATTGGAAAGAAATTATACAGTTTTAATGACAAAAGGTATAAGGTATGGAGTAACATTTAAAAGGAAAATAGAAATAAACCTTGGGACATTATTTGGGGCCTCGGGAGCTTGAGGAATTCACCCAAACTTATACATATTGCAGAAAGAACCAATGGCCTTTTTAAGCATCAACTGCACAAAAAAAGGGGAGGATCAGGAGGAGATACTCACCTCAAAAAACAATTGTATAAGGCCCTGGCCAGTTAGTTCAGTGGTAGAGCATCAGCCCAGCATGTGGAAGTTTCAGGTTCAATTCCTGATCAGGGCACACAGGAAAAGCGACCATCTGCTTCTTCACACCTCCCCCTCTTTATCTCACT
Source organism: Saccopteryx leptura (assembly GCF_036850995.1). NCBI lineage: Eukaryota > Metazoa > Chordata > Mammalia > Chiroptera > Emballonuridae > Saccopteryx > Saccopteryx leptura. Next base: position 50,337,942 of record NC_089511.1, on the reverse strand, counting down.
CTCTCTCTTCCCCTTCCACAGCTATGGTTTGAATGGCTCAAGCAAAGCTGGGCCCAGGCACTGAGGATGGCTCCATGGCCTTGGCCTCAGCCTCAGGCACTAAAATAGTTCAATTGTCGAGCAACAGAGCAGTGGCCCAACTGGGTAGAGCAACACCTGGAAGGGGCTTGCCGAGTGGATCCTGGTCAGGGAGCATGCAGGAGTTTGTCTCTGCCTACTGTCTTTCACTTAATTAAAAAAAATAAAATACGAACAATTGTACAAGGATGTTTTTACTCTTAATTTTTTAAACATTTCCTTATCTGGACTTATACCAGCCAAGCAACAGCCTAAGCCTCTCATATTGTACCAGGATGTATTAGTTGCCCCTGAGTGTAAGAGTCTGGTCGAATAGCTTACTTGGGGGCGAGGATATGTTGCAATTTTGTCATCAACAGGTCATCTTTTGATACCAGTGAGGAACATGAAGCCTTATTGTGAGTTGGCATCAACCCCTAGGAAGCAATCTCGTTCCAGATATTTAGAAGCTGATAGTGAGTCTACCTCCAGAAACAAACCCTAAAAATAGAAGACCTAACTTTCTCTCAAGCCCTCAGGGAGCACCTGACATCACCTAGGGCACTTTAAAGTGTCTAACATGCATGCTGAAGAAGTTTTGCAAAATACAGGCATGCCTGTGGCCCCTAAAAACCTGTTTCTCTTGTTTCTCTTTATGTTTGCCCTTCATCCTCCACTGCAACTACCAACACCTGTAGAAAAATGTCCTCCCTAACCTATTGAAGACTTGAACCCCTATTAGAAAGCACAAACTAAAAAGGGGGGATGTAGAAGCCCTAAATAGGAACATAGAACAGGGACAGAGTTCAGTGTCCTGAGGCAAAAGCCACAGAGCATCGCTGACAGAAAGTACTGCACACAGTACCATGCTGAACACGGCACAATAAGGAGAGAATCAGCAGTTCTGGTTCATTAATAGGGTAGATGTAATAGTAAGTTACTTACTTTCCTTACCCTTTTGTCTGCTCTAAAGAAGTCCCCTTCCTGATTTCCTCGTTCTCATCTCTGCTTCTATGTGTGTGTATCAGTAAATACCCATAAGAACTGAGGGTTGGGGCTGACTAATAAAAACTGTATAGGGGATTGTGAGGCAGTGTCCCCTAGGTCCCTCGGTGCACACCATGTTGTCTCCGAGTAATCATTGCCTCCATGACACTACACCATGGATTACTACTAATAACACTCTGCTCCAAGGCTTATTGAAAGGATTAGTTAAGATCACATCTGCAAGGTGTTTAGCTAGTGCATTCAATAAATAGTAGCTATTAGTGGGAGTTTTCCCAGGTTCTACGGAAGCTTAAGGCACCAGAAGCACACAATCCAGACTTATTACCAGTACTTCTGACAAAATAGTTTATTTCAGGAAAAGTGAAAGTCAGTAAGACCAGATTTCTAACCTGAACTTGTAAATGATAAACCTAGAACTACCAAATATAACCTGTGGATTATCATTTTCTTACCTGTCCTAAAACAAAATCATCTCTCAAAAGCATTATTAAGTCTAGAAACAAAACCAGTATTTGATACAATAGTCTTAGCCAAGGTGTATTTCACTTAAATGACAAAAACTTTTTACTTTACCTGGTATTCTTCATAGGTAGTAACGTAATGTGTATACACATTGCATAGACCCGAAATAACAACAGTCATATTCTGCATCCCATAAGTTGAAAATTCCTGGGAGAAGGGGAGGTAGAGCCCAGTAAAATTACTCTTTACCTTAAAGTATATTATAATCCTATTTACACTTAATATACAATCATAGATAAGAATCATTAGTGTAAGATGTCTCTCTTAACAATACTCTTCCTAATGATCAAAACTTCCTTGCAATGCAGAAGTATCAAAGAGTCCTTGATAGAAGTTAGAGCCATAACTCTGCACTATAGTTGGACAAGTCAGTGGATCTGTGAACATTTTAATGACTGAATTTACAGATGGAAAATCTTCTTTTTAATAAAATATTTTACCAATTTCCTAAAAAAGCATAATGGGAGTTTACTAGCTATTGACAGCAGTTACTTCAAGGTTCAAGTAATAAGATTACATCATTTTAGAACCATTTACAATATTCCTAAATATAAAGAAAATCATAATTATAGATAAAAATACATAATTATCAGTATGTGTTAAATTTTAGAGGTTTATTTAGCTAAAACTTTAAGATATTAAGATACTTTATTTACTATTTAATTCATAAAACATTAATTTTTAAATTAATACATAAATACAAATAAAATACTTTTGATCTAACTATAGTTCTCATATATTTTTTATTTTGTTCTTATACCACCTATATTTTATATTTACCTTTAACTATACTTTCACGAAGTGTAAAGCTCTAGTTATTTTAGCAAAGACTAATTTAAGCGGTATTAGATCACATGGACAGAAAATTCTTTTCCCTCCATCAAATATAAATTCATAGATGTTATTTCATTTTTAACTTACTGCTTTAACTGCCTCCCGAAGTCTTCGTCCAGACATGGTCCTGAGTAAACAAACCAGAATTATCTAAGTGTTCTCCTATTTAGAATGTATGCAAAGTATAAAGAATGATTTGTAGTAAAAGCCAAAAAGTTACCCAGGCTCATCACAAAATAGTTAAGAATGTAGGAACTCAATGACAAAGCAAAGCTAAAGTTGAGATTCTTTTCCTGACATTTATTCATAACAACTTCTAAAATAAAACAGATAACTTGAAGGAGAGGAAAAGAATCAATGAATATCACTGGTAAAAGATCATAATCATTTTCCATTCATTGATTTAGCAAATATATTGGTCACATTCTATATTTTTGTTTTTTAATTTTATTTTAAAAAATTAAATTTAACAGGGTGTCATTGATCAATAAGAGTACATAGGTTTCAGGTGAATATTACTAAAACATTTGAACTGTCAGTTATGCTGTATACCCATCACCCAAAGTCAAATCATCTTCCAACACCGTATATTTATCCCTCTTTCCACCCTTCCCTGAACAACCTCCCCAACACCCTCCAGATCCCAGTAACCACTTCACTTTCATCTATGTCTATGAGTCTCAGATTTATATCTGACCTATGTGTGAAATCATAGTCTTAGCTTTCTCTGATTTACTTATTTAACTCAGTATAATGTTCTCAAGGTCAATCCATGTTGTCATATATGGCAATATGTCATCATTTCTTATGGCTGAGTAGTATTCCATTGTATATGTGTACTACATCTTTTTCATCCAATCTTCTATGGAGGGACACTTTGGTTGTTTCCACTGTGAATAATGCCACAATAAATATGGGGGTATATGTGTCTTTACATACCAATGTTTTTGAGTTTTTTTGTTTGTTTGTTTGTTTTTGTTTTTGTTTTTACAGAGTCAGTGAGTCAGAGAGAGGGATAGACAGGGACAGACAGATAGGAACGGAGGGAGATGAGAAGTATCAATCAGTAGTTTTTCGTTGCGCGTTGTAACACCTTAGTTGTTCATTGATTGCCTTCTCATATGTGCCTTGACTGTGGGCCTTCAGCAGACCGAGTAACCCCCTGCTGGAGCCAGTGACCTTGGGTTCAAGCTGGTGAGCTTTGCTCAAACCAGATGAGCCTGTGCTCAAGCTGGTGACCTCGGGGTCTCGAACCTGGGTCCTCTGCATCCCAGTCCGATGCTCTATCCACTGCGCCACTGCCTGGTCAGGCCCTGAAGTGTTTTTGAGTTTTTAGGGTAGATACCAGTAGAGGGCAGTTCTAGTCTTAAGTTTTTGATAAACCACAATACTTTCTTCCATAATGGTTGTACTAATTTATTCCCACCAGCAATGAATGAGGTTCCTTTTTCTCCATAGCCTGTCCAATGCTTGTTATTGTATGTCTTATTGATAATTGCCTATCTAACAGGTGTGAGGTGGTACGTCATTGTAATTTTGATTTGTTTTTTGCTAATAGCTAGTGAAGATGAACATCTTTTCATATATCAGTTGGCCATTTGTATGTCCTCTTAGAAATCTCTATTCAGGCCCTCTCCCCATTTATTTTTATTAAATTTCTAAATTTATTGTGTTAACATGGATTCTAGTGTCCCACTCAATAGAACACCCTCACCCTCCAACAATGTGCCCCTCATTACACCCCCTTTGCCCCCTCTTTTTTACTCCCTCCTCACTTCGCTTTGGAATTCGCTGTCCTGTCATCTGTATCTATGTGTTATGTATGATATATATAAATTTGCTAATCCCCTTCAAATTTCCTGATCGTGTCCTCTGATCCTCCTTCCTTCTGACAGCTGTTTCTATGCTTCCCGTGACCCTGCCTCTACCTCTATTCAGTTCTCCAGTTCACTGTGTTTATCATATTCCACATATAACTGAGATCATATGATATTTGTCTTTCTCTGCCAGGCTAATTTCATTTAACATAATAATCTCTAGGTTCATCCATGCCATTGCAAAAGGTAAATTTTCCTTCTTTTACATGATGGCATAGTATTCATTGTGTACGTGTACTATAGTTTTTTTATCCACTCCTCCACTGACGGACACTTGGGCTATTTCCAGATATTGGCTATTGTAAACAACACTGCAATAAACATGAGGGAAGCATATTTTCTTTTGAATTACTGTTCTGGGATTCTTAGACTATATCCCTAAAAATGGGATAGCTGGGTCAAAGGGAAGTTCCATTTTTAATTTTCTGAGGAAACTCCATACTGTTTTCCACAGTGGCTGGATGAATCTGCACTCCTACCAGCAGCGCAGGAGGGTTCCCTTTTCTCCACACCCTCTTCAGAACTTGTGTCTTGATTTGTTAATGAGAGTGATTCTGATAGGTGTGAAGTGGTTTCTCATTGTGCTTTTAATTTGCATTTCTCTGATGATTACACTGAAAAACAAAATTTTTGTTGCATCCACAAAAACACTTGTTCTTACCTAATTCGAGTGTGCTGATCTTAAATCTGACATTAGTTTTTCTGTGTAAGCTATAGTTTTTTTGCAATTGAAGATTTTAGGTTTTCATCTTATTGTAAAATTTTCAACATTTAGTTTAACATAATGAAGTAGAATGTCTTCTTGGGCATCATCTTTGTGAAAATATAATAATTTATATACAGTGCCACCTTGAGATACAAACAGACCAACATGCAAATTTTTTAAAATATGAGCTGTGACTTGATCCATATTTTTGTTCGAGATCAGAATGAAATTCCAAAATATGAGTCATGATTCAGGAAGCTGCCACTAGTTGTCGCATTAGCACACGGGTCCATTTTTGGCAGTTTGATATATGAGTTGACTGACTTACAAGCTTGGTTACAGAACAAATTAAAATTGTATCTCAAATTAAATTTGTACCACTGTAATGCAGTAAATACACTAATACATTAAAAGATATGATTGCATCAGAATTTATCTACAATTTTGAAATAAAACTTATTGAGACACTTATTTTAATCATAAAATTTACGCAAAACTTATTTAAATTTTATTCAGATAAAAATTTGCATTTGTAACTCTTGCGTTTGTGTACTTGTTGAGGACAATCTTGTTTGATGCTCCAGCAGTAGTCCGCCATCATATTTCTGTCCCATCGCCTCTGCTAACACTCTTCCATCATCTTCAGATCTTGATGAAAGCATTCTCCCTGCTCATCACTAACAGATAAGATTTTGGGAAACTTATCAAGGTGACTGTTCAGGAAGTGAATATTAATACAAAAAGCCAACAGCATGCTTTGAACCAGAAGTTCATAGTATTCTGCTTTTTTGTTGCCAAAGTTCTTCGTAACTGCCACAAAAGACTGCCATGCTGCTTTCTCCTCTTTCTTCATCTTCCTGGCAAATTCTTTGTCACGTATGAGGGTTCAAATTTGAGGCCCATTGAATACACCTGCTTTTATCTTCTCGAAAGACAAGGCAGAAAAAGCAGAAATAATATGTTGAAAGTATTCACTTTCTCTATTCAAAGCCTGAACAAACTGCTTCATTAAGCCAAGTTTGATGTGCAATGGGGGGAAAATGATCCTGTCTCGATTAACTACAGGTTCATTCACAATATTTTGCATCCCTACTTCCAGAGCTTCACATTTCGACCACTCCTTCTGTGTCCAGTGTTTCTTCCGAGCTCAGCTGTTCCACAAACACAGGAAGCAAGGACACTTCATGAAACATCTCTGTTGTCCTAGCAAGAAATTGACCATTTTAAGATCCACACAAATGACCTAGTTATGCTCCTCATACTTCAGAAAGTCGAGGACAATTTTTATGTCATTATAATCTTCTTGCAGATGAGTTGAACAACCAATTGAAACCACTGCATAAACATTAGCATTGTGTAGAATACATTTCAGACTCTGTTTAGAGCTGTCAAGAAATAGCCACCATTCTGTTGGACTGTAAGTGGTAACACCTAGCTGACTGAGAAGACTACTGATATCATGACAGTAAACAAAGTGTCTTTGGAAAAAAAGTCTACAAAAATTTGTTCATGCTTCCAGAAATGGGACACTTTAGCTGACCGGTGAAGTACATTCTTTTCTTGAATCCTGGAGGCTAATAACTCAGCTGCTTTCTTTGATAGGCCCAAATCTCTTACCAAGTCATTCAATTCAGATTGGCTAAACTGCTGAGGGTTTAATGACTGCTTGGCATCAGAAGAAGACACTTCAGCTTCTACAACCATATCCTCATGCATCTTATCAAAATACACTTGATCAACATGTTCACTTTCTTCATCCTTAGAAGAAATAAAACCATTGAAAACTGGAACCAGGAGTGTCTCAGAGTGTAGGATAGGTCATATTGCTAAAGGAATATTAGGATATGCGATCATATGCCATTTTTTCTTGCTTATGCCCTTTGTATAAATCAGACAGAAATAACAGTCACTGCTGTTATGATGGGAATACCAAACGATGGGAATACCAAAAGGCATTCCTTTGCGTTTTCCTTTTGTCCAGTCAAAAAGCATTTCCTCACAATTATGACACACAATATGAGGAGCCCAATTCTTGTCTTGATCGCCAAGGGGAACTTGAAAATAGGCAGTATATGCACGTGTCACAAATGATGAAATATGGCGCCTTTGACATTGAAGTGTGTAACAGCCACATATGTAACAGAAGGTGTCAGGATTATTCTTACATTTATACCTACTCAAAGAAGCCATGATTCAATCTTAAAACAAAATAAGAGGGTGTTTTTGCCTGACCTGTGGTGGTGCAGTGGATAAAGCGTCGACCTGGAAATGCCGAGGTCGCCGGTTCGAAGCCCTGGGCTTGCCTGGTCAAGGCACATATGGGAGTTGATGCTTCCAGCTCCTCCCCCCTTCTCTCTCTCTGTCTCTCTCTCTCCCTCTCTGTCTCTCTTTCCTCTCTAAAAAGTGAATAAATAAAATTTTTAAAAAATTAAAAAAAATAAGAGGGTGTTTTAATCAGATAATAATTTTTTACATTTAAAAACAACTACAATTATGTAAAAGTGATGTTTGTAAAACATTAATTGCCTTGTGGTTATGTTCAATCCAACAGTCATTGCCCTTTAACTCCAATTTAAAAACCAATGCATGCCATTAACTGTAACAAAAAGAAATTAAAATTTCATAAAAACTAGAGCATGCACCAAAAAATGGATTTCAGACTTGGAATCAGCGATGCAGAAATATATAGAAAAAGTTTTAAAACCTCACACAACAGAAAATGAAAAATTGTTCCTCAGTGTTATTGATGAACATTTTTTTTTGCAATTTAAAACTTACAAATTCTTTATTTTTTGAATTTTTTTAATTTATTGTGTTTACATAGATTCTAGTGTCCCTCGAATACATCCTCCCCTCCCCTGTGTTCCCCAGTACATCCAAACCTACCTTCCTCCCCATAATGCCCTCCCCACTTCCCTCCAGGATTTACTTTTCTGCTCTCATCCCATCCTATCAGCCTATCATCTCTTTTCCCTCTGTCCACTTTCCTTCTGGATCCTTTGAACCTTCCTCTGTCTCTATTCCACTCCTCAGTTCATATTGTTCGTCAATTTCCTCAGATGAGTGAGGTCATATGATATTTATCTTTCTCTGCGTGGTTTATTTCGCTTAACATAATAGTTTCCAGGACCATCCATGTTGTCGCAAAAAATAATATTTCATTCTTTTTCATGGCCCCATAGTATTCCATTGTGTATATGTACCACAGCTTTTGAATACACTCATCCACTGATGGACACTTGGGCTGTTTCCAGATTTTGGCTATTGTAAACAATGCTGCCATATACAAGGAGGTGCATTTCTCCTTTTGAACTCGTTGATGTGGTGTTTTGGGGATATATTCCCAAAAGTGGGATGGCTGTGTCAAAAGGTAGTTTGATTTTTTATTTTTTGAGGAATCTCCACTGTTTTCCACAGTGGCTGTACCAGTCTGCATTCTCACCAGCAGTGTAGGAGGGTTCCCTATTCTCCACATCCTTGCCAGCATTTATTCTGTGTTGTTTTGTTGATGAGCACCATTCTGACTAGTGTGAGGTGATATCTCATTGTGGTTTTAATTTGCTTTCTCTAATGATTATTGATGTTGAGCATTTTTTTATATGCCTATTGGCCATCTGTATGTTCTCTTTGGAGAAGTGTCTATTAATTTCTTTTACATGTTTTTTTATTGGACTGTTAATCTACCTGGTGTTGAGTTTTACAAGTTCTTTATAAATTTTGGTTATTAACCCCTTACCAGACATACTGTCAAATATGTTCTCCCATTGTGTTGTTTGCCTTTTTATTTTGTTCATATTGTCTTTAGCTGTGCAAAGGTATTTAGTTTGATATAGTCTCATTTGTTTATTCTGTCCTTTATTTCCCTTGCACATGGAGATACATCAGCAAATATATTGCTGCAACTGATGTCGGAGAGCTTATTGCCTATATTTTCCTCTAGGATGCTTATGGTTTCATGACTTACATTTAAGTCTTTTATCCATTTTGAGTTTATTTTTGTGAATGGTGTAAGTGGAGGTCTAGTTTCGTTTTTTTGCAGGTAGCCGTCCAATTTTCCCAACACCATTTGTTGAAGAGGCTGTCTTTACTCCATTCTATGCTCTTACCACCCTTGTCAAATATCAATTGTTCATAAATGTGTGGGTTTATTTCTGGGTTCTCTGTTCTGTTCTGTTGACCTATATGCCTGTTCTTATGCCAGTACCAAGCTGTTTGAGTACAGTGGCCTTGTAGTATAGTGTGATACCAACCACTTTATTCTTCTTTATCAAGATTGCTGAGGTTATTCGTGTTATTCTTTGGTTCATATGAATTTTTGTAATATTTGTTCTATATCTTTGAGGTATGTCCTTGGTATTTTAATAGGAATTGCATTGAATTTATAAATTGCTTTGGGTAATATGGACATTTTAATGATGTTTATTCTTCCTAGCTATGTACACGGTATATGCTTCCACTTGTTTGTATCTTCCTTGATTTCTTTTATCAATGTTTTTTAATTTTCTGAGTACAAGTCTTTAACCTCCTTGGTTAAATTTACTCCTAGGTATTTTTGATGTTGTTGTTGCAATAGTGAAGGGGATTGTTTTCTTAATTTCTCTTTCAGATAGATCATTGTTGGTGTATAAGAATGCCTCTGATTTCTGAGTATTAATTTTATATCATGACACCTTGCTGAATTCCTTTCCCACGTCTAGTAGTTTTTTTACTGCAATTTTAGGGTTTTCTATGTACAGTATCATATCATCAGCAAATAATGATAGTTTTACTTCTGTCTTTTCCAATTTGGATACCTTTTATTTCTTCTTCTTGTCTGGTTGCTGTGGCTAGGACTTCCAGAAGTATATTGAATAAGAGTGGTGAATGGGGGTACCCCTGCCTTGTTCCTGATCTTAAGGGGATTGCTTTTAACTTTTGCCCATTGAATATGATGATGGCTGTGGGCCTGTCATAGATAGCCTTTATCATGTTGAGGTATATTGCCTGTATTCCCACTTTGCTGAGAGTTTTGATCATAAATGGGTGCTGGATTTTATCGAATGATTTTTCTGAATCTATTGATATTATCATGTAGTTTCTGTCCTTCCTTTTGTTTATGAGATGAATCACATTGATTGATTTGTGAATATTGTACCAGCCTTGCCTCCCCACAATAAATCCCACTTGATCATGATGTATGATTTTTGTCATGTATTGCTCTTGGTTTCATTGATCCTTTGTATTTTTTTTTAGTCTCTATGTCATTTATTTCTGCTCTGATCTTTATTATTTCCTTTCTTCTACTTCCTCTAGGCTTTACTTGCTGTTCCTTTTCTAGTTCTTTTAGTTGTAGGATTAAGTTGTTTATTTGAGCTTTTTCTAGCTTCTTAAGGAATGTCTGTAATGCTATGAACTTCCCTTTCAGGAATGCTTTTGCTGTGTCCCACAGATTTTGAGTTGTTGTATGATCATTTTTATTTGTTTCAAGGAAATTTTTGATTTCTTTCTTGATCTCATTGTTGACCCATTCATTTTTTAATAACGTGCTGTTTAGTTACCAAGTGTTTGAGTGTTTTTCAGTTTTCCTATAGTAGTTAACTTCTAGTTTCATGTCATTGTGATCAGAGAAGATGCCCAATATGGTTTCAATCTTCTTAAATTTGTTGAGACGTGTTTTATGCCCTAATATGTGGTCTATTCTAGAGAATGTACCATGCACACTTGAAAAGAATGTATATTCTACTGCTTTCAGGTGAAAGGTTCTGAAGACATCTATTAAATCCAGTTGATCCAGTGTGTCCTTTAATTCTGCTGTTTCTTTGTTAATTTTCTTTCTTGAGGATCTATCCATTGATGTTAGTGGGGTATTGAAATCCTTTACTATTGCGACCCCTGTGTTTTGGTCGTTCAACCCCCGCCGGGGTCGCAACCCACAGGTTGAGAACCGCTGGTATAATTGCTGTTGATCTCTCCCTTTATGTCCATCAAAATCTGCTTTATATATTTAGGTGCTCCTATAGTAGGTGCATATATTTTTATTATGGTTTCTCTTCCTGTTGGATTGTTCCCTTTATCATTATGTAGTGACCTGCTTTATCCCTTACTATAGTCTTTGTTCTAAAGTCTATTTTGTCAGATACAAGTATTGCTACCCCAGTTTTTTTTTCATTTCCATTTGCATGAAATATTTTTTTCCATCCTTTTACTTTCAGTCTATGTGTATCTTTTGTTTTAAGGTGGGTCTCCTGTAGACAGCATATATACAGGTCCTATTTTCTAATCCATTCAGCTACCCTATGTCTTTTGATTGGAGCATTTAATCCATTTACATTTAAGGTTATTATTGATACGTATTTGTTTATTGCCATTTTTTTCTTTAAATCTATATTCCTCTTCATATACATATATATATTTCCCTCCTTGTTCTGTCTACAGCAGGCCCTTTAACATTTCTTGCAGCATTGGTTTGGTTGTGATGAATTCCTTTAATTTCTTTTGTCTAGGAAGCTTTTTATTTCTCCTTCAATTTTAAACGATAGTTTTTCTGGAAAAAGAAATCTTGGTTGTAGGTTCTTGTTCGGCATTACTTTGAATATTTCTTGCCAATCCCTTCTGGCCTCAAGTGTTTCTGTTGAAAAGTCAGATGTCATCCTTATGGGTGCTCCTTTGTGATGGTTGACAGTTTTTCTCTTACAGCTTTTAATATTCTTTCTTTATCTCTTAGCTTTGCTATTTTGATTATATGTCTTGATGTGGGTCTCCTTGAGTTCTTTTTTAATGGGTTTCTCTCTGCTTCTTGAAGTTGTGTGATTCTTTCCTGCATCAATTTAGGGAAATTTTCATCTATAATTTCTTCAAAGAGCTTCTCTAGTCCTTGTTCGTTCTCTTCTCCTTCAGGAACCCCTATTATGTGGATATTGTTTTTCTTTATGTTGTCACAGAGCACTCTTAGGATTTTCTCGGATTTTTTTTTCTTGAACTTTGTGATCCTCTTTTCTTTTTGCTTTTCTGCTTCTGTGTTTTCACTTATCTTGTCCTCTAAGTCACTGATTCGATCCTCTGCTTCATCTAGCCTTTTAAATCCTTTTCATGTAGTCTTCATTTCTGATATTGTGTATGTCATTTCTGTCTGGTTCTTCTTTATGATTTCCGTGTCCTTTCTGATGCTTACAATTTCTTTATTGAGGTGTTCATTAATTCCATCCATTGTAGCTTTGAGATCCTTAAGCATCCTAACAATCATTATTTTATACTCTGCATCTGGTAATTTAATTACTTCCAATTTGTCCAGGACTTTTTTCTGAGGACTTATCTTGTTGAAGCATATGACTTATGCATCTCTCCTACCCATTATTCTCTGTATGACTTGTAGGCTTCTTCCAGTTGTGATCTCCTTACTTAGTAGAGCCACTTTGAAGTCTTGATTTGTTTTCTTTTCGGTTTTCTTAACTCGATGGTAACCTTATTTACTGATCTTAGCAGGGGGCTTATTTGAAACTGTATCCAGGAGTGCGATGGGTGTAACCTGAGACTCTGAAGGCTTGATCTGCCAGCTTCTCTCCAGGGGGCAAGGTACTTCCTCTGCTTCAGTAGGGGGAGGTGTATCTCAGATCTCCATGGAGACCTAAGTTACTGCCCCTCCTCCCCACTTTCTGTTTTCAGCTGTGTCTTGTGCTGATTGGAGTTGGAGAGCTTTCTGGAGGTGGGTCACCTGGAACAGTTTAGGCTTGTGCTATCAACCCCTCCTTCAGCTATGGCCGCCTCCTCACTGAATGAGTCAGCTTCTCAGGTCATCCCATACATTCCTCTGCCCCTGACTGTCAGTCTCTCTCTCCCCACTTTCCTTTTGGAAGACAAGCCAGCCCTCCCATCACACCTTGTTCCCAGGTCCCAGGCAAGTGGCTGTGAGCGATATTTTCTACTCCTCTCATTATAATGAGAGCTCTTCTGGGTCTCAGCCTCATCCCCCCCACACTTCACTCCTGGAAGCAGGGAATCTCCCACCATGCCCTGCACTCCCTACCATGCTCAGTGTGTCTTCTTTGCTCCTTGGTTTTTGAAACCTGTTCTTGTAGTCCAAAGTTGGTTTTTCACACTGATTTTTCCTAAATTAATTTGTAATCCAGTTTGGTGGTGTGAGCTGGGAGTCTGTGTTTCTGCCTACTCTGCTGCCATCTTGGTATCTCTGATGAACATTTTTTATATGCCTATTGGCCATCTGTATGTTCTCTTTGGAGAAGTGTCTAATCAGTTCCTTTGCCTATTTTTTAATTGGGTTATTTACCTTCCATATATTGAGTTTTAGAAGTTCTTTATAATATTTGGTTATTAAACCCTTATCAGATGTATCAGCAAATATGTTCTTCCATTATGTGGTTGGTCTTTTTATTTTGTTAATGGTATCTTTTGCTGTGCAAAATATTTTTAGTTTGATATAGTGTCATTTGTTTATTTTTTCCTTTATTTTACTTGCCCATAGAGATATATCAGCAAAAATATTGGTACAAGAGATATCAGAGAATTTACTGCCTATGTTTTCTTCCAAGATTTTTATGGTTTCGTGATCACATTTAAGTCTTTTATCCATTTTGAGTCTGTTTCTGTGAATGGTGTAAGTTGGTGGTCTAGATTCATTTTTTTCCATGTGTCTGTCTAATTTCCCAACATCATTTATTAAGAGACTGCCTTTACTCCATTGTATACTCTTGCCTCCTTTGTCAAATATTAATTGACCATAAAGGTGTGGGTTTATTTCTGGATTCTCTGTTCTGTTTCATTGCTCTGTATGCCTGTTCTTATGCCAGTACCAAGCTGTTTCGATTATCTTGCAGTATAACTTAATATACAGTTTGCCTTGTAGTATAACTTAATATCAGTTAGCGTGATACCTCCCACTTTGTTCTTATTTTCAAGATTGCTGAGGCTATTCAGGTTCCTTTTTGGTTACATATAAATTATTGGAATATTTGTTCTAGATCTGTGAAGTATGCATTTGCCATTTTAAAAAGAATTATATTTAATGTATAGATTGCTTTGGGTAGTATGGACACTTTAATGATATTAATTCTTCCTATCCATGGATACGGTATATGCTTTCATTTGTTTGTATCTTCCTTGATTTTTTTTTCAATATCATATAATTTCTGAGTACAAATCTTTTACTTCCTTGGTTAAATTTACTCCTAGGTACTTCATTTTTTGTTGCAATAGTGAAGGGAATTTTTTCCTTAATTTCTCTTTCTGAGAGTTTACTGTTGGTATGTAAAAATGCAACTGATTTCTGAATGTTGATTTTATATCTTGCCACCATGCTGAATTCATTTATCAGGTCTATTAGTGTTTTGGCTGAGACTTTACAGTTTTCTATGTAAGGTATCATGTCATCAGCAAATGATAGTTTTACTTCTTCTTTTCCAATTTGGATGCCTTCCATTTCTTCTTGTTTGATTCCTGTGGCTAGGACTTCCAGAACTATGTTGAATAAGAGTGATAAAAAGGGGCATCCCTAACCCTGGTCGCTTGGCTCAGTGGTAGAGCGTCGGCCTGGTGTGCAGGGGTCCCAGGTTTGATTCCCGGCCAGGGCACACAGGAGAAGCACCCATCTGCTCTCCACCCCTCCCCCTCTTCTTCCTCTCTGTCTCTCTCTTCCCCTCCGGCAGCCAAGGCTCCATTTGAGCAAAGATGGCCCGGGCACTGGGGATGGCTCTGTGGCCTCTGCCTCAGGCACTAGAGTGGCTCTGGTTGCAACATAGCGACCCCCAGGATGGGCAGAGCATCGCCCCCTGGTGGGCAGAGTGTTGCCCCTGGTGGGCATGCCGGGTGGATCCCGGTCGGGTGCATGCGGGAGTCTGTCTGACTGTCTCTCCCCATTTCCAGCTTCAGAAAAATACAAAAAATAAATAAATAAAATTTTAAAAAGGGGGGCATCCCAGCCTTGTTCCTGATCTCAAGAGGATTGTTTTTAATTTTTGCCCATTGAGTATGACGTTGGCTCTCAGTTTGTCATATATGGTCTTTATTATGTTGAGGTATGTTTCCTGTGTTCCCACTTTGCTGAGAATTTTTATCATAAATAGGTGCTGAATTTTTTCAAATGCTTTTTCTTCATCTATTGATATAATCATGTGATTTTCATCCATTTTGTTTATGTAATAAATCATATTTATTGATTTGAAATTATTGTACCAGCCTTGACTCTGAAATAAATACCATTTGCTCATGATGTATGATCTTTTAAATGGATTGCTCAATCCTGATTCTTAATATTTTGTTGAAAATTTTAGCATCTATATTCATCAGAAATATTGGCCTATAAGTTTCTTTCTTTCTATCTTTACCTCGTTTTTGAATTAGGAAAATGATTGCCTTGTAACATGAGTTTGGAAGTCTTCCCTCCTCTTAAATTTTTTGGAATAGCATGAGAAGGATGAGTGTTTGTTCTTTGAATGTTTCGTAAAATTTGCCTGTAAAGCCAGCTGTCCAATGTTTTTGTTTGCTAGGAGCTTTGTGATAACTGTTTCAATTTTTTTGTTGTAATCGGTCTATTTAGGTTTTCTAATTCTTTCTAATTGGTGTTTGGAAAATTGTATGTTTCTAGGAATAATCCATTTCACATAGGTTGTCCGAGTTTCTGGCATATAGATCCTCACAGTATTGCTTACAATTTTTGTTAATTCAGTTGTTACTTCTTCACTTTTATTTCTAAATTTATTTATTTGGGTCTTCTCTCTTTTTTTCTTGATGAGTCTGGTTAAAGATTTGTCTATCTTATTTACCTTTTCAAAGAAACAGTGCTTGGTTTCATTGATCTTTTGTATTTTTTTTAGCCTCTATGTCATTTATTTCTTCTCTGATCTTTATTATTTCCTTCCTTATACTTTCTCTGGCCTTTATTTGTTCTTTTTCTAGTTCTTTTAGGTGCAGGGTTAAGTTGTTTATTTGAGCTTCTCCCTGCTTCTTAAGGTATGCCTGTAATGCTATGAACTTCCCTCTCAGGGCTGCTTTTGCTATGACCCATGGATTTGGGGTTGTTGTATGTTCATTTTTATTTGTTTCAAGGAAATTTTTTATTTCTTCCTTAGTCTCATTGACCCATTCATCATTTAATAACATTCTAGTTAGCCTCCAAGTGTTTGAATGTTTTCTAGTTCTTCTATCATACTTGATTTCTAATTTCATGCCATTGTGGTCAGAGAAGATGGTTGACATGATTTTAATCTTCCTAAATTTATTGAGACTTGTTTTGTGTTCTAACATATGGTCTATCCTAGCAAATGTACATTAAGCACTTGAAAAGAATATATTTTGCTGCTTTGTGGTAAAATATTCAGAAGATATCAATTAAATACAGTTGATCTAGTGTGTTATTTAAGGCCACTATTTCTTTGTTAATTTTCTGTCTGGAAGATCTATCCATTGATGTTAGTGGGGTTTTAAAGTCCCCTATTATAGTATTGCTGTTGATCTCAACCTTTATGTCCATCAAAATTTGCTTTATATATTTAGGTGCACAAATATTTATAATGGTTATATCCTCCTGTTGGATTGCTTCTTTTATCATTATGTATTGACCTTCTTTGTTCCTTATCATAACCTTTGTTTTAAGGCTATTTTGTCAGATATAAGTATTGCTACCCTAGCTTTTTATTTCATTTTCATTTGTATGAAATACTTTTTCCATCCCTTCACTTTCAGTCTATGTGTATCTTTTGTTCTGAGATGGGTCTCTCATAGGCAGCATATATACAAGTCCTGTTTTTTATCCATGCAACTTTCCTATGTCTTTGGATTGGGGCATTTAATCCATTTACACTTAAGTTTACAATTGATATGTACTTATTTATTGCCAATTTATTCTTTAAAATTACAATCCTCTTTCTCTCAATTTTCTTTTTCCTTTGCTCTTTTGATAGCAGGCCCCTTAACATTTCTTGCAGTACTGGTTTGGTTGTAATGAATTTTATGAGTTTTTTGTCTGGGAAGCTTTTTATTTCTTCTTCCATTTTAAGTGATAGCCTTGCTAGATAAAGTAGTCTTGGTTGTAGGTTCTTGTTTTGTATCACTTTGAATATTTCTTGCCAATCCCCTCTGGCCTGAAATGTTTCTGTTGAGAAGTCAGATGTTATCCTTATGGGGATTCCTCTGTAGGTAATTAATTGCTTTTCTCTCACAACTTTTAGTAACAAACTATAGAAATGATCCCTGAAGGTATAGTCTTGTCTCACAGCTTTTAGTATATTCTTTGTCTCTTAACTGTGGCATTTTAATTTTGATGTGTCTTAGTGTAGGCCTCCTTTGGTTCATTTTTAATGGGGCTGTCTGAACTTGTGTGACATTTTCCTTTATCAACTTAGGAAAATTTTCGGCTATAATTTTTTCAAACAGGTTCTCTATGCCTTGTTCATTCCCTTCTCCATTAGGAAACCCTATGATGTGGATGTTGTTTCTCTTCATGTGGTTGCAGGTCTCTTAAAGTTTCTGAAGTCTTTTAGAGCCTTTTTTTTTTTTTTTTTTTTTTGCTGCTCTGCTTCTGTGCTTACATTTATCTTGTCCTCTAAGTCATTAATTTGATCATCTGCTTCATCCAGCCTGATATTGATTCCTTCTAGTGCAGTCTTCATTTATGATATTATATTTGTCATTTCTGACTGGTTCTTTTTTATGATTTTAATATCCTGTTTGATGCTTACTATCTCATTGTTTAAGTTCTCATTGTGATCATCCATTGTTGCTCTAAGATCCTTGAGCATACTAAAAATTAGTTTTAAACTCTGCGTCTGGTAGTTCAGTTACTTCCATTTCATTTAGTTCTTTTTCTGGGGATTTCTCTTGTTGGTTGATTTGGGTCATATTTCTTTGTCTGCCCCTTTTGCTTCTGTATTAGGTAGCTCTCCTCTGACTTTGAAATTTGTTGTAGTCTCTTTATGAGGAAGATGGACTCAGTGATACTGACCTCCTGGCCACCTGAGTTCCTTGCTCTAGGAATGCTTCTTGAGGGTGCTATTTACCCTCCTGTTGTGAGTATTGAATGCAGCTGTTCCTTTCATAGTTGTCATTATCCTGTCAGCCTGGCTGGCTCTGTGGGTCAACCTTGGTCATATGTACTAGACACTGTACAGTGTCTGTCCTGTTGGGTGTATATATTCTCTACAGTGTTTGGTGCCTGCTGGACTCCCCCTTCGGGCATGTTGCCTGTGTAACTAGCTGAGTCTAGTGTTGGTGGTGTCTGCCACCCATTACTAGTTGTGTTGTTTCTAGGTCTTCTTGGGTTGGTGTTAGCCATTGTTTGTAAGCTACCATGTGCTACCTGTCTGGAGCTATCGCTCTATTTTCTGTTTGTGTCTGAGTTTTCTGTACCTGGGTAATGTGGAAGGGACCAACCTGTGTATAAGGATCAACTTCGTACTGCTTAGAGATGACAGCAACTCCATAAAAGCCCCAAGCTCCAAAAGATTTCCTTCCACTTTTCAATTTCTCTATCTCCTCTTGTAGCTGCATGGTCTTTCCCATAGTCTCTGTAGAAAGACTGTAGTGTGGACTCAGACTGGTTTCAGCACACCAACCCCTCTACAGGTTTCAGCTGAGGTCAGGATGACATTAGTGCAACCCCCTACTTCAGGAATCTCTTGGTAGAGGGCAAGTGGTGCCTACTCCAGAGCCTAATCCCTCAGTCAAGGCTGGAAACTCCAATTCTATTTCTCCCCAGTGAAGTGAGCAGCAGGTTCAGACTGGGTGGGGCTGTCAGTGCCCCCTGCAGTTCTTCCAGCTGGGGAGCCCTTGGTCTCAAGGAGGAAGACTGAGAGAATCTTCTCTGGGGACTGACTGTGCCCCCCTAAAAAAGTGACTAAGTCCCTCAACCAGACCAAACAGTAGGCTCACAGAAACCCATACTTTGAATGTCAATGCTCCATGCCTCTCTCCCTTCTGCCTGTGTATCATAGCCCAGTGGGACAGGATATCCAGAACCCAGGCCAGCTGACTGTGAAGCTACAGCCTGTTCAATGGATGTGATCTGCTGTGCTGGTGCTAATCACAGAAAGTGAAACTTGCCTCAACTAGGCTCAGTGTCCAATGAGCCCTCCCTTAGGGCACAGCACCAGCTAGAATTATTAGGACCTGAACCAATGCTCTTTGCTGCTGGCCTCTGGATGTGCCAGCCCTGGACTGCCCTGAAGGAAACCCAGTACAAATCAGTGACAGACCCTCAGCAACCTTCTTAGAGCTATAAGCAATTAAGAGTTTGTGGCTGCCTCTGCTGGGCCCAGGTGTTTATGAAAATACCAAGCTGCACTCCTAGGCTATCTTTCACCCACACTGGACCTTTGGGGAGTCAGAAAAAGGCCAAAGTTCCCTGAGATCCACCTTCTACTGCCTATGTCTTCTGGCTGCTTACTGGGCTTGGCCAATGATATAAAATCTCTGGTACAATCTAGAGCCTGAAGCAATACAGGGATTAGAAAGAGTGCTGGGTGTGGTGGGTATGGCTCCCACCCCTCAGCCCCAGGTATCAGTCCAACCAACCCTTTTTAATAGACCTCAGTAGAGTTTGGCCATCAGGAATCCAGTGGGTATAGCTTCTGAGACCCACAGATGTGGCTTGCCCACAGTCTAGACAGTTTCTACTGAGTCTCCTGTGAGGTGAAAGCACCAGTCATAGTCTCAGGAACATGCACGGGAAAGCTCATGTCTCAAAGTCATAAAACTGAGCCACTGATATGCCTCCAGCATCCTGGCTGACTTCTCAAAATGGCCCAGTCTCCATAGGGTGGGGCAGGAAAGATTCTTGAGGGCAGGTCAGTTGTTTTCCCCCAGGCTGATGCCTCATGGAGGGGACTACTCTACCCAGGAAAGATGGTGACTACAGTATTGCAGAATGACTCAGCACAGGGGTTCCTGTTGCCATCCCCCACAATGTCTCTCCCTGGGTCACCAACTTTACACTTTCTTTACATACCTCTAGTCCTCTCAGCCCTTCCTCCACCAGAGTCCAAGGTAAGTGGCCATAAATGAGATTATCTGCACTGGCCCTTTAAGACAAAACCTGAGAAGGCCCTGGCCGGTTGGCTCAGTGGTAGAGCGTCGGCCTGGTGTGCGGAAGTCCTTGGTTCGATTCCTGGCAGGGCACACAGGAGAAGCGCCCATCTGCTTCTCCACCCCTCCCCCTTTCCTTCCTCTCTGTCTCTCTCTTCCCCTCCCGCAGCCAAGGCTCCATTGGAGCAAAGATGGCCCGGGTGCTAGGGATGGCTCCTTGGCCTCTGCCCCAGGTGCTAGAGTGGCTCTCGTCACGATAGAGCAACGCCCCGGAGGGGCAGAGCATTGCCCCCTGGTGGGCAGAGCATCGCCCCCTGGTGGGCGTGCTGGGTGGATCCCGGTCGGGCGCATGCAGGAGTCTGTCTGACTGTCTCTCCCCATTTCCAGCTTCAGAAAAAATAAAAATAAAAAAATTTAAAAAAAACCTGAGAGACAAAGTCTATGGAATACTACTCAGTCATAAGAAATGATGACATCGGATCTTTTACAACAAAATGGTGGGATCTTGATAACATTATACGGAGTGAAATAGGTAAATCAGAAAAAAACAAGAACTGCAGGATTCCATACATTGGTAGGACAGAGAAATGAGACTAAGAGACATGGACAAGAGAGTGGTGGTTATGTGGGGTGGGGGGAGGGAAGGAGGGAGAGGGGGAGAGTGATGTGGAGGGAGAGGGGGAGGGAGAAGGGGAGGGGCACAAAGAAAACTAGATAGAGGTTGACGGAGGACAATCTGACTTTGGGTGATGGGTATGCAACAGAATTGAATGACCAGATAACCTGGACATGTTTTCTTTGAATATATGTACCCTGATTTATTGATGTCACCTTATTAAAATTAATAAAAATTTATTTTAAAAAAAAAGACAGCTACAAACTGACCTAAAAACAAAAACTAACAAAAATACAATCACACTTAGAGACGTCAATACACCATTGATATCTCTAGATCCTTCATCAAAACAGAAAATCAATAAAGAAATATTGGCCCTGGCCGGTTGGCTCAGTGGTAGAGCCTTGGCCTGGCGTGCGGGGGACCTGGGTTCGATTCCCGGCCAGGGCACATAGGGGAAGCGCCCATTTGCTTCTCCACCCCCACCCCCTCCTTCCTCTCTGTCTCTCTCTTCCCCTCCCGCAGCCAAGGCTCCATTGGAGCAAGGATGGCCCGGGCGCTGGGGATGGCTCCTTGGCCTCTGCCCCAGGCGCTAGAGTGGCTCTGGTTGTGACAGAGCAACGCCCCAGAGGGGCAGAGCATCACACCCTGGTGGGCAGAGCGTCGCCCCTGGTGGGCGTGCCGGGTTGATCCCGGTCGGGCGCATGCGGGAGTCTGTCTGACTGTCTCTCCTCGTTTCTAGCTTCAGAAAAATACAAAAAAAAAAAAAAAAAAAAAAAGAAATATTGGCCTTAAATGAAAGACTAGAACAATTGGATATGATAGATATCTACAGGACATTTCATCCCAAAGTGCCAGAGTATACATTTTTCTCTAGTGTACATGAAACATTCTCCAGAATTGACCATATCTTGGGCCACAAATATAACATCAACAAATTCAGAAAGATTGAAATTATACCAAGCATATTTTCTGATCATAAAGCCTTGAATCTAGAATTCAACTGCAAAAAAGAGGTAAACAAATTTACAAAAATGTGAAAACTAAACAACATACTTGTAAAAAATGAGTGGGTCAAAGAAGAAATAAGTGCAGAGATCAAAAGATACATACAGGCAAACAAAAATAACAATACGACATATAAGAATCTCTGGGATACAGCAAAAGCAGTAAAAAAAGGAAAGTTCATATCACTATAGGCCTATATGAACAAACAAGAGAGAGCCCAAGTAAACCACTTAACTTCACATCTTAAGGAACTAGGAAAAGAACAAAGACAATCCAAAACCAGCAGAAGAAAGGAAATAATAAAAATCGGAGCAGAAATAAACAAAATAGAGAACAGAAAAACTATACAAAAAAATTAATAAAACAAGGAGCTGGTTCTTTGAAAAGATCAACAAAATTGACAAACCCTTGGCAAGACTCACCGAGAAAAAAAGAGAAAGGACTCATATAAACAAAACCCAAAATGAAAGAGGAGAAATCACCATAGATATCAAAGATATACAAAGAATTATTGTAGAATACTATAAAAAACTATATGCCACCAAATTTAACAATATAGAAGAAATGGATAAATTTCTAAAACAATACAATCTTCTTAGACTGAGTTATGAAGAAGTAGAAAGCCTAAACAGATCCATAAGCAGAAAGGAAATAGAAACAACTATTAAAAACCTCCCCAAATATAAAAGTTCAGGGCCAGACGGCTATACTAGTGAATTCTATCAAACATTCAAAGAAGACTTGGTTCCTATTTTACTCAAAGTCTTCCAAAAAATTGAAAAAAAGCAACAATGCCAAACACATTTAATGAGGCCAACATAACCCTCATACCAAAACCTGGCAAGGACAACACACAAAAAAGAAAACTACAGACCAATATCTCTAATGAATACAGATACTAAAATACTAAACAAAATACTAGCAAATCAAATACAACAACACATTAAAAAAATAATTCATCATGATCAAGTGGGATTCATTCCAGAATCACAAGGATGGTTCAACATACGTAAAATGGTTAATGTTATACACCATATCAACAAAACAAAGAACAAAAACAATATGATCTTATCAATAGATGCAGAAAAGGCATTTGATAAAATACATCATTTTATCTTTAAAACATTCAACAAAATGGGTTTAGAAGGAAAATATCTCAACATAATAAAGGCCATCAATGATAAACCATCAGCTAACATCATATTAAATGGCATAAAACTGAGGACTTTGCCCCTTAAATCAGGAACAAGACAAGGTTATCCACTCTCTCCACTCAACGTAGTGCTGGAAGTTCTAGCCAGAGCAATCAGACAAGAGAAAGAAATAAAAGGCATTCATATCAGGAAAGAAGAAGTGAAGGTTTCACTTTTTGCAGATGATATGATCCTGTACATCAAAAACCCCAAAGACTCCACAAAAAGACTATTAGAAACAATAAACCAATACAGTAAGGTTGCAGGATACAAAATTGATATATAAAAGTCCATTGCCTTTCTATATGCCAACAATGAAACATCAGAAAACGAGCTAAAAAAAAAAATCCCCTTCATGGTTGCAACAACAAAAAATAAAATACCTAGGAATAAACATATCAAAGAATGTAAAGGACCTATATAATGAAAACTACAAAGCATTGTTAAGGGAAATAGAAGAAGATATAAATGAAATGGAAAAATATTCCTCTTTCTTGGATAGGAAGAATAAATATAGTCAAAATGCAATTCCCATCAAAATTCCAATGTCATTTTTTAAAGAAATGGAACAAAAAATTATCAAGTTTATATCGAACTATAAAAAAACCCAAATAGCCAGAGCAATCCTAGGGAAAAAGAACAAAGCTGGGAGCATTAAAATACCTGACTTCAAATTATATTATAGAGTTACGATAAGCAAAACAGCATGATATTGGCAGAAAAATAGACCAATGGAACAGAATAGAAAGCCCAGAAATAAAACCACATGTATATAGTCAAATAACTTTTGATAAAGGGGCCAATAACACACAATGGAGAAAAGAAAGCCTCTTAAATAAATGTTGCTGGGAAAACTAGAAAGCCACGTGCAAAAGAATGAAACTTGATTAGTTTGTCCCCTTGTACTAAAATTAATTCAAAATGGATCAAAGACCTAAATATAAGACCTGAAACAATAAATTGCATAGAAGAAAACATAGGTACTAAACTCGTGGACTTTGGTTACAAAGAGCACTTTATGAATTTGACTCCAAAGGCAAGGGAAGTGAAGGCAAAGATTAATGCATGGGACTACATCAGACTAAGAAGCTTTTGCACAGCAAAAGCTGACAACAAAACAAACAGACAGCTATCTAAATGGGAGATGATATTTTCAAACAACAGCACAGATAAGGGCCTAATATCCAAAATATACAAAGAATTCATAAAACTCAACAACAAACAATCCAATAAAAAAATGGGCAGAAGACATGAACAGACACTTCTTGCAGGAAGAAATACAAATGGCCAACAGATATATGAAAAGATGCTCATCTTCATTAGCTATTAGAAAAATGCAAATCAAAACTACAAGGAGATACAACCTCACACCTGTTAGATTAGCAATTATCAACAAGACAAGTAATAACAAGTGTTTGAGAGGCTGTGGAGAAAAAGGAACCCTCATCCACTGTTGGTGGGAATGTAAAGTAGTGCAACCATTATGTAAGATAGTATGGTGGTTCCTCAAAAAATTAAAAATAGAACTACCATATGACCCAGCTACCCATCTACTGGGTATATACTCCCCAAACTCAAAAACACTGGTACTTAAGACACATGCAGCCCCATGTTCATTGCAGCATTGTTCACAGTGGCCAAGACATGGAAACAACAAGAAGCCCTTCAGTGGATGAGTGGATAAAGAAGATGTAGTATATATGTCCTATGGAATACTACTCAGCCTTAAGAAATGATGACATCGGATCATTTACAACAACATGGATGGACCTTGATAACATTAGACTGAGTGAAATAAGTAAATCAGAAAAAACTAAGAACTATATAATTCCATACATAGGTGGGACATAAAAATTAGACTCAGGGTCATGAACAAGAGTGTGGTCGTAACCGGGGGTGGAGAGGGGAAGGGGGGTGAGGGGAGAGGAGGGGCACAAAGAAAACCAGATAGAATGTGACGGAAGACTATATGACTTTGGGTGATGGGTATGCAACATAATCAAATGTCAAAATAACCTGAAGATGTTTTCTCTGAACCTATGTACCTTGATTGATTAATGTCACCCCATTAAAATTAATTTTAAAAAAATCTTGAGAAACGAACTTTGGACTCACGGAAGATGAGTCTACAATCAAGTATGAATATTGGTCGACTTATGACCTATGCAACTTATGACCATTTGATTTTACAACCACAATCGCTAGCCACGACTGCTCCACATCTGGCAGCGCAAGCGTTGCCCAGCTGGGCATACAACAGTGCGGACCAGCTTCCAGCAGCACTACCATCTTCGCGTGCACCATTTCAACTGTTATCACAGACTCGGTACAGCAATTTGTGTCTTGTGTCTTGGATATTTTTCATCAAACCCCTCCCAAGATGTCTATCAAGAGGTAATTGTCTTTACAAATATTAAAACAGTTGTACTGGTAATGCAGTGTTTTACTTAAACCTGACGAATGTAAAAATAAGAAACAAAATGGCCTAGACATGATAAAAATGGCATAAAATGAACAAAGAAAATTATGATATATAACAATAATGAAAGAAAATTATGATAAAATATGACTTAAAGATTTTTATAACATCAATTCACAGTACTGTACATATAGCCTACTCAACTTATAACCAAATTGTGTTACGACCACTCTGTTGGAAGCAATTGTGGTCGTAAGTCGGGCACTAGCTGTATCACAGAAGAAACCACACTGAGACTGGTAGGAAGGGCAGAGATACAGAAAGGGCTGTCCTGCTCCCAGAGTAAGCAGTTGCTGAGGGTCTGAAGGAACCCTCACTGTGGGGAGGGTCACTCTGAGAGGTGTGGGTGCTCATCCCCAGGCCAGGATCCCCAGCCTAGAGCACCAGAGCCTAGAACAGGCACCCAGACATCATATGGCAGTGAAAAGAGCAGGGTATCTGTCTGCGAGAAAGAGATTCAGCTTCAGAGATGCAGGCTCCATCTTAAAGGGCCCGCACAGAAAATCTTGTTTACAGCCACTTACCTGGGGCTCTGGTGGAGGGAGAGCTGAGAGGACTGGAGTACATGAGGAAAGTATAAAGTTGGAGACTCAGGGAGAGACACTGTGGGAGATAGCCACTGGAACCCCTGTGCTGAGTCATTCTCCAATACTGCAGTGCCAACTTTCTTGGTCAGAGCATCCTCTCTGTGAGGCACCAGCCCGGGGAAAAGCAACTCCTTTGCCCTTGGGAGTCTCTCCTACCTCAGACATGGTCATTCTGAAAGGCCAGGAAGCAGGGGACGCATCAGTGACTCAGCTTTCTGGTTTTCAGACCAGAGCTTTCCCCACACGCTCATTCTAGATTCTAAGACTGGTGCTTCCAACTCACAGGAGACACAGTAGAAACTGTCCAGAAAGCAAGCAGACCACACCTCTGGGTCTCAGAGGCCACACACACTGGAGTCCTGGGGCTACACCCTACTGAGGTCTGTGAAAAAAGTCTGAACAGACTGACACCTGGGGCCAAGATACAGAGCCACACTCACCACCCTTCCTAATCCCTGAATTGCTGCAGGTGCTCGACTGTAGCAGAGGATTTTTTCAGCAGCTGAGCCCAAAAAGCAACCAGCAGATAGAGGCTGCAGGAGGCAGAACTCAGGGAAACTGGGCCTTTAAAGTGGACCTTCCCCCAGGCCCAGTGTGGGTAAAAGCCAGCCTAGGAGTGCAGCTTGGTACACCTGGGCCCAGTAGGGCACCCAAAAAATCTGGATTGCTTGTAGTTCCAAGTGGGGTGCTCAGGGCCTGTCACAGGCAGTGTCTCCCACTGGTCTGTGCCAGATTCCTGCCAGGGAGGCCCAGGGCTGGCACATCTAGGAGCTAACTGCAGAAAGCATCGGTTTAGGACCTAACAACCCTTGCTAGAGTGGTATCCAAAGGAAAGGTTCCTCACACCTGACCCAGCTGAAAAAAGTTCCACTCTCTGTGATCAGCACCAGCTCATTTGCATTGGTTAGGGTGGAGCTTCCTAGTCAGCCGGCCTGGATGCTGCATATCCTGACCGGCTAGGCTAGATTCCACAGGGGGAAAGGAGAGGGGCTTGGAGCATGGACATTTAATATGTGAGTCCCTGTGAGTCTATTGTTGGATCTGGCCGAGGGGCTTAGCCACCTGGGGTGGGGGGGAGGCAGAGTCATCCCCAGGAGAGAACTCTCACAGTCATCCTCCCTGAGACCAGGGTCTCACCAGCTGAAAGAACTTCTGCAGAGGGGACTGTCAGCCACACTCAGTCTGAACTTGCTGCTCACTTTGTTGGGGAGAAATAAAATTTGAGTATCCAGCATTGGCTAAGGGTTTAAGCTCTGGAGTAGGGATTACATTCCCCATACTGAGCTCCTGACCAAGAGACCCTGATGTAGGGGGTCTCACTAACTTTGCATTCACAACCTCAGCTACCCTAACCCACCAAGTATGCAACCTGTAGAGGGGTTGGTTGGGTGAGGCCAGATTGAGCCCACACTATAATCTTTCCATAGAAGACTTTGAGGGAAGACCAGGCAGCTGCAAGAGGAGAAGGAGCACCTAAAAAGTGGGGACAAATCTTACAGAGCTTGGGTCTTTTATAGAGCAGCTGTCATCTCTAAGCAGGAGGAAGCTGACTCTTATACAAAGGATGGCCCCTCCCACACTATCGAGGCACAGAATATGCAGACACAAACAGCAAAAAGTGAAGTATCTGCAGACAAGTAGCCCATAGCAAGTTACAAACAATAACTGACGCCAACCCAACAAGACCCAGAAACAACACAACTGGTAGTGGGTGGCAGACAGCACCAACCCTAGACTCAGTTACCTACAAAGAAGCACACCCAAAGGTGGAGTCTAGCAGGCACCAGATACTGTGGAGAATAAATACACCCAAAAGGACAGACATTGCACACTGTGTAATACACATAATCAAGGTTGACCTTTGAGCCAGATAGCCTAAAGGGATAACCGAACCCATGAAAGGACCAACTGCATTCAATATTCACATACAACAAGAGGGAAAATAGTACCTTTAAGAAGTATTCCTAGAACAAGGAAAACAGGTAGCCTGGAGGTCAGTACCACTGAGCCTATCTTCTTCATAAAGATACCACAAAAATATCAAAGTCAGACAGTGCTACCTAATACACAGACAAAATGGGCAGACAGAGAAATGTGATCCAAAAAATCAATAAGAGAAATCCCCAGAACTGGAACTGAATGAGATGGAAGTAACCAAATTACCAGATTCAAAGTTAAAAGTAATGATTTTTAGGATGCTTATGGATCTCAGAGGAACAATAAATAGACATAATGAGCACCTAAATAAAGAGATAGTAAGCATCAAAAAGGATACTGAAATAAAAAAAAAGAACCAGTCATAAATGACAAATACAATATCAAAAATGAAGACTGCACTAGAAGAAATCAACAGCAGGCTTGATGAAGCAGAGGATCAAATGAGCTATTTAGAGGATAAGATAAACAAAGAAATGGAAGCAGAGCAGCAAAAAGAGAAGAGGCTCAAAAAGACTGAAGAAAATCTAAGAGAGCTCTGTAATAACATGAAGAGAAACAATATTCATACCATAGAGGCACCTGAGGGAGAAGAGAATGAACAAGGGATAAAGAACCTGTTTGAAAAAATTATAGCTGAAAACTTTCCTAAATTGATAAAGGAAAAAGTCACACAATTTCAAGAAGCACAGAGAGTCACATTAAAAAGGAATTCAAGGAGGCATACACCAAGTCACATCATAATTAAAGTGCCAAAGTTAAGAGACAAAGAATACTAAAAGCCACAAGAAAAAAGTAGTTAATTACCTTACAGAGGATCCCCCATAAGGATGACATTTGACTTCTCAACAGAAACACTTGAGGCCAGAAAGTATTGGCAAGAAATATTCAAAGTGATGTAAAACAAGAACCTACAACCAAGATTTCTTTATGCAGCAAGGCTATCATTTAAAATTGAAGGGAAATAGAAAGCTTCCCAGACCCCACCCCCCCAAAAAAAAACCCTCAAGGAATTTATTACAACCAAACCAGTACTGCAAGAAATATTAAAGGGCCCACTATAAAAAGAGCAAAGGGGGGGGGGAATCTAGAAAAAGAGGATTGTAGATTTAAAGAAAAAAAAGTCAATAAATAAATACATACCAATAATAAACTTACATGTAAATGAATCAAATGCAATCGAAACACAAAGAGTAGCTGCATAGATAAGAAAACAGGACCCGTACAGGTCCACAAGAGACCCACCTCAGAACAAAAGATACACATAGACTGAAAATGAAGGGATGGAAAAGAGTATTTCATGAAAATGGAAATGAAAAAAAGCTGGAGTAGCAATACTTATATCTGACAAAATAGACTTTAAAACAATGGCTATAGTGAGGGATAAAGAAGGTCACTATATAATGATAAAGTGAGCAATCCAAAAGGAGGATATAACCATTGTAAATATTTATGCACCTAATATAGGAGCACCTAAATATATAAAGCAAAGTTTGATGAACATAAAGGGCAAGATCAACAGCAATACTATAATAGTAGGGAATTTTAACACCCTACTAACATCAATGGATAGATCCTTCAGACAGAAAATTAACAAAGAAACAACCACCTTAAATGACACAACGGATCAACTGGATTTAATAGATATGTTCAGAACATTTCACCCCAAAGCAGCAAAATATACATTATTTTCAAGTGCAGATGGTACATTCTCTAGGATAGACCACATGTTAGGACACAAAACAAGTCTCAATAAATTTAAGAAGATTGAAATCATATCAAGCATCTTCTCTGACCACAATGGCATGAAACTAGAAATCAACTATAATAGAAAAACTGGAAAATATTTAAACACTTGGAGGCTAAATAGTATGCTATTAAATGACGAATGGGTTAATGAGACTAAGGAAGAAATAAAAAATTTTCTTGAAAAAAATAAATACAAACATACAACAACTCAGAATTTATGGGACATAGCAAAAGCAGTCTTGAGAAGGAAGTACTTAGCATTACAGGCATACCTTAAGAAGCCAGGAGAAGCTCAAATAAACAACCCTGCATCTAAAAGAACTAGAAAAGAAACAACAAATCAAGTCCAAAGGAAGTAGAAGAAAGGAAATAATAAATATCAGAGCAGAAATAAATAACATAAAGGCTAAAAAACAATACAAAAGATCAAAGAAACCAAGTGTTGGTTCTTCGAAAAGGTAAATTAGATTGATGAACCTTTAACCAGACTCATGAAGAAAAAGAGATGACTCAAATAAGTGAAATTAGAAATGGAAATGGAGAAGTAACAACTGAAGATGCAGAAATACAAAGGATTGTAAGAAAATACTATGAAGAACTGTATGCCCAAGAATGGGACAACCTAGATGAAATGGATAAATTCCTTGAAAAATATAATCATTCAAAAATCAATCTGGAAGAATCAGAAAACCTAAACAGACCAATTACAACAAATGAGATTGAAACAGTTATCAAAAAAAACCCCAATAAACAAAAGTCTTGGATGGCATCACAGGCAAATTCTACCAAATTTTCAAAGAACTAGCTCCTATCCTTCTCAAGCTGTTTCAAAAAATTCAAGAGGAGGGAGGACTTCCAAGCTCCTTTTATGAGGCAAGCATAATCCTCATTCCAAAACCAGGTACCTACACTACAAAGAAAAAAACTATAGGCCAATATCCCTGATGAACAAAGATACTAAAATTTTCAACAAAATATTAGCAAACCGGATCCAGCAATACATTAAAAAAGTTACACATCATGATCAAGTGGAATTTATTCTGGAGAGGCGAGGCTAGTACAATATTTGCAAATCAATCAATGTGACTCAGCACATTAAAAAAAAAAGGAAGGATAAAAATCACATGATTGTATCAATAGACACAGAAAAAGCATTTGATAAAATCCAGCACCCATTTATGATCAAAACTCTCAGCAAAGTGGGAATACAGGGAACACACCTCAACATAATAAAGGCCCTATATGACAAACTGACAGCCAACGTCATATTCAATGGGTAAAAATTAAAAGCAATCCCCTTAAGATCAGGAACAAGGCAGGGTGCCTACTTTCACCACTCTTATTCAACATAGTTCTGGAAGTCTTTGGCACAGCAATCAGACAAGAAGAAGAAATAAAAGGCATTCAAACTAGAAAAGAAGTAAAACTATCATTATTTGCTGATGACATGATACTGTACATAGAAAACTCTAAAGTCTCAGTCAAAAAACTACTAGACCCAATAAATGAATTCAGCAAGGTGGCAGGATATAAAATCAATATTCAGAAATCAGTGGCATTTTTATACACCAACAATAAACTGTTTGAAAAAGAAATTAAGAAAACAGTCCCCTTCATTATTTTTTTTGTATATTTCTGAAGTTAGAAGTGGGGAGACAGTCAAACAGACTCCCTCATGCGCCTGACTAGGATCCACCTGGCATGCTCACCAGGGGGCAATGCTCTGCCCATCTGGGGTGTTGCTCCATTGCAGCCAGGGCCATTCTAATACCTGAGGTGGAGACCATAGAGCCGTCCTCAGCACCAGGGCCAACTTTTGCTCCAGTGGAGTCTTGGCTGTGAGAGGGAAATACAGAGTTAGAGAGAAAGGAGAGGTGGAAGGGTGGAGAAGCAGATGGGCACTTCTCCTATGTGCCCTGGCTGGGAATCAAACCCGGGGCTTCCACACGCCAGGCCGATGCTCTACCACTGAGCCAACCAGCCAGGGCCCAATTCCCTTCATTATTGCAACAAAAAAAATAATAAAGTACCGGCCCTGGCCAGTTGGCTCAGTGGTAGAGCGTTGGCCTGGCGTGTAGAGGTCTCGGGTTCGATTCCTGGCCAGGGCACACAGGAGAAGCGCCCATCTGCTTCTCCACCCCTCCCCCTCTCCTTCCTCTCTGTCTCTCTCTTCCCCTCCCGCAGCCGAGGCTCCATTGGAGCAAGGATGGCCCGGGCGCTGGGATTGGCTCCTTGGCCTTTGCCCCAGGTGCTGGAGTGGCTCTGGTCGTGACAGAGTGACGCCCCAGAGGGGCAGAGCATCGCCCCCTGGTGGGCGTGCCGGGTGGATCCCGGTCGGGCGCATGCGGGAGTCTGTCCGACTGTCCCCGTTTCTAGCTTCAGAAAAATACAAAAAAAATAAAAAAAATAAAGTACCTAGGAGTAAATTTAACCAAAGAGGTATAAGACTTGTACTCATAAAATTATAAGACATTTTAAAAAGAAATCAAGGAAGATACAAACAAGTGGAACCATATACCGTGTTCACAGATAGGAAAAATAAACATTATTGAAACGTCTATATTACCCAAAGCAATCTATAGATTCAATGCCATTCATATTCAACTACTAATGGTATACTTCAAAGACATAAAACAAATATTCCAAAAATTTATATGGAACCAAAAAAGAACACGAATAGCTTCAGCAAACTTGAAAATGAAGAACAAAATGGGAGGTATCACACTGCCTGATATCAAGTTATACTACAAGGCCATAGTAATCAAAACAGGTTGGTACTGGCATAAGAACAGGCATACAGATCAATGGAACAGAACAGAGAACCCAGAAATAAACCCATGGCTTTATAGTCAAATGATATTTGACAAAGGAGATAAGATCATACAGTGGAGTAAAGACAGTCTCTTTAATAAATAGTGTTGAGAAAATTGGACAGGTAAATGCAAAATAATGAAACTAGACCACCAACTTACACAAATGACAAAAATAAACTCAAAATGGATAAAAGACTTAAATGTAAGTCATGAAATCATAAATATCTTAGAAGAAAACATAGGCAGTAAACTCTCCAATATCACTCGTAGCAACATTTTTGCTGATTTATCTCCATAGAAATATAGGACAAAGTAAACAAATGGGACTATATCAAATTAAAAAGCTTTTTCAGAGCAAAAGACACTGAACAAAATAAAAAGATAACCCACACAATGTGAGAACACATTTGCCAATACGTCTGATAAGGGGTTAATAACCAAAATTTATAAAGCAATTCTAAAACTCAACACCAAAAAGATAAACATTTCAATTAAAAAATGGACAAAGGACCTGAATAGACATTTCTCGAAAAAGGACATACAGATGGCCAATAGGTATATGAAAAAATATTCAATGTCACTAATCATCAAAGAAATGTAAATTAAAACCACAAAGAGATACCATCTCACACCTGTCAGAATGGTGCTCATTAACAAATCAACACACAGTAAGTGCTGGAGAGGGTGTGGAGAAAAGGAAACCCTCCTGCATTGCTGGTGAGAATGCAAACTTGTGCAGCCACTGTGGAAAAGTGTATGGAGATTCCTCAAAAAATTAAAAATGAAACTTCCTTTTGACCCAGCTATTCCACTTTTAGAAATATATCCTAAGAATACCAAATCACTGATTTAAAAGAAGATATGCACCCCCATGTTTATTGCAGCATTATTTACAATAGCCAAGACCTGGAAAAAGTCTAAATGTCCGTCAGTGGACAAGTGGATAAAAAAGCAGCGGTACATATACACAATGGAATACTATGTGGCCATGAAAAGAAGGAAATCTTACCTTTTGCAATGGCATGGATGGACCTGGAGATTATTATGCTAAGTGATATAAGCCAGGCAGAGAAAGAGAAATATTATATGATCTCACTTATGTGTGGAATCTAATGAACAAAGTGAAATGAGGAACAAAATAGAGGCAGAGGCAGGGTTACAGGGAGCAGAGAGACAGCTGTCAGAGGGAAGAGGGATGAGGGGATGGGATCAGAGAAGGTGAAGGGATTTGTGAAATTATATACACATAACACCTAGATACAGATAATAGGACAGCAAATCCCAAAGGGAAGGGGGGAGGGAGTTAGGGAGAGGAGGCAAGGGGGAGTAATGCAGGACAAGAGGTTGGGGATGAGGGAGTTAGTTATATTGAGTGGGACACTTGAATTCATATTAACGCAATAAATTAAAATGAATAAAATATTTTTAAAAACACTTTATTCATTTTAGAGAAGAGAGAGAAAGAAGAGAAAGAGAGAGAAAAAGAGAGCAAGAAGGGGGGAGGAGCAGGAAGTATCAACTCCCATATGTGCCTTGACCAGGCAAGCCCAGGGATTTGAAATGGCAACCTCAACGTTCCATGTCAATGCTTTGTCCACTGTGCCACCACTGGTCAAGCAAGAATCTGTGTTTTAATGTTAGTTCAAGCCTTTCTGCTGACATCATAATTCACCACCTCATTTTAATTTAGAATGATAAGTTTTCAAATTTTTATGTTTGCTTCAAGTTACATACTAGTAACAACCACAGAGAGATTTATTCTTTGTAGGTTTCATCAAAAGAGGGTGGGGATATTTGTCACTGTGCCAAATACAGTACTGTGAAATACAAAGAAGTCAGTTCAGAATTATCCACCCATGGTAAATGATTCCAACAGAAACACATACACAATAATTACATTTTTAACCACAAAATAAAGAAAAAAGAACTTACGTAAACTCCCCAGGGACAGCAGTTATAGCCAACGACCCAAGAGTAATCATCTGAACATCAACAATATCTGGGTGCCAGGGATGAGGTTTTGTCAGCTAAGAGCCCAAAACATGAACAGTGTTAGAAATATTATTCTTTCTATGGTCAAGAGTCATGTGATGATCACAGAACTTTCTTTATTAAAGGAGTTTAAATGTTTCCAGCTGTTTTTTTGGTGTCTTATCCTACTGTCATAGATTTTATTTCTAATTCATAATTCAACATTAATTTTTCTATCCAAGTTATAATGTCGAATCTCAAATGCCAATGCCTTATTAACCTAGACTTATTTTCTCATCAATGAAGATGTTTGTGGGTTTGTCACTGTGAAATCTCAATGTGCAACAGATGCTACTAGAATTATATTAAGTCCAAGGATTCTACTAGAATATTATGGCGATCATCCTTAAACAAAATAAATAAATAAATAACCCCATCATTTGAAATAGCTTAACTTAATAATTTCTTTTTGTTCTTATAGATCTTTAAATTTTCAGTTACCAGGTTTTGCCTTAGTTTCCAAGTTTTCTCCAAGAGATCTATCCATTTCCATATTCAAATTATTGTAAAATATTTTCCTCTATTCCTTTCCTTTCCTTTTTTTTCTCTTCCTGAACAATTTTAATTAAATATTAGGGAGAAAAACTCTATTTAATTTTTTTTATATCAACAGTTTCTACTGTAAACACTGGCATCATATTTTGTCATTTAGAATGTGAAAATCCATGTTCCAAAGGAGTATTATAAGAATATTGTCTGTTTAATAACAATGCCTGAATTTTGAGAAAACTGAGACATGAACAAGTTCCTTTTTATATAAACTAAGATGTATTTCTCTGCAGAGAATTCTGTGTAAACTCCTGTCCAGGAGATAATGTAAGTAAATCTTAAATAAGATTAAAATTAGTCTTATTCTTCCTTTTCAAGTGTTCTAATTGTTTCAGTTATCATAAAATTGAAAGTTGAAATATTTAATAATCATACCCCTTAATTTTTAGTCATAGCATCCATACTTTTGATATTAAATATTTTGATGTGGCAATATCTGAATAAAACCACCCATGCCAATAGAGACCTTCCATTCATATTT
This sequence comes from Saccopteryx leptura, assembly GCF_036850995.1. NCBI lineage: Eukaryota > Metazoa > Chordata > Mammalia > Chiroptera > Emballonuridae > Saccopteryx > Saccopteryx leptura. The sequence continues at coordinate 50,302,488 of NC_089511.1, read as the reverse complement.
AACAATTCATAAATTTTAAAAAGCAATATACTAATATCACCATGATAACAAAAATGTTTTACCTCTCCAGTGTGAACAAGCACTGGCTTTGGTTTATGACATTCTTTGATTTCATCGGATGGCCTGCCCAAGATCTGATCACGAAGAGTGTCCCAAAATGGATCCGATACCGTTGTTCCTATTAGAAATGTTTTAATTAATACAATTTCAACCCTCAGAAAAAATGTCATCATTTTGACAAATATTGTACAACAATGCTTTTAGGGGTTTCAGAGATTTTACTAAGTTTATTATTTAATGATTTCAAACAGTCTGAACAATAAAAGAAGCAAATTTCCTCTTCATTTTAAAATAGGAGCCACTATATAATTAGATCCTCAGTGTGGTTGATGGAATAGAAAAATATATGTTGCTCAACATCTTCAAAGTTTTGTTTCTATTGCTCTTTCTTTTCCACATTCCAAATAAAAATGATATGATATAATTAGCCATAGATTTTCCAAAAATGATACCGCCTACTTGAAGTACCAGTTGTTTGGCTTACAGTCTCTGAAAGAGCCTCTCTTGAATCCCATTTCATTATTTACACATACACAAGTACACAAACACACAATCAATAAAAAGCAAAAGCCTAGCCTAAAATCCATAATCTGGGAAAAATTATGTTAACTACAGAACTATATAACCTTAAAATCCATCCATTAGGAAAATATAATAAGTATAGACATATATGGACCTAATAAAAGGGCACTCAAAGTACATACACCAAACTGACAGAAATGAAAGGAGAGATAATCAACAATAACAGTTGGAATGTCAATAACCCACTGTCCATGTAGATGGAACAAGTAGTCAGAAGATCAACAGGGAAGTAGAGAACTTTAACAACACTAGAATTTAACTAGACCAGCAAATACTTACAGATCACTATCCAACAACAATATGATGTACATTCTTCACAAATGTATATGAAACATTATTCAGGACAGACCATATGCTGGCCATAAAACAAGGCTCAGTAAGTTTTAAAGCAGATAAATAATACAAAGCATGTTTTCTAACCACAATGTAATGAAATTGGAAATAAATAACAGAAGAAAATTTGGGAAACCTACAAATATGTATAAATTAAGCAACATAATCATAAATAGCTAATAATCGAGGAAGAAATAAAAATAAAATATAAAAATACTTTCAGATGAATGTAAATGAAGATGCAATATACCAAAACCTTATGGGATACAATGAAAGCAGTGCTCAAAGGGAAAATTGTAATTTGAAATGCACAAACTAAGAAAGAAGAGGAGAGTGACATCAGCAAGATGCCAGAGTAGAAAATGCAGGCTTTTGTCCCACAAAAAAGGAAATTAGCTATCCAGAGATGAAAATAGCCCTAGGAGGGCTCAAGAGTCCAATTATGAACCTATAGCAACACAGTGGAACAAAGATAAAAGGGTTGGTTTTTTATGTGGTTGAAGTTACATTTCAGCTTAAAATATAAGATGTTCTACTTGTAAGCCTCATGATAACCAAAAACCAAATAGCTATAGTAGATAAACAAAAGATAAAGAAATTAAATCATAACAACTATTAAAAATCACAATATAATAGTAAGAGAAGAAGAAAGGAACAAGGGGACTACAAAACAGCCAGAAAATAATAAGGCAGCATTATTAAGTTCTTATCTATAATTACTTTAAATAAAAATAAATTAAGTTCTCCATACAAAAGGTATAGAGTGATTGAATGTATAAAAAACTATACCCAACTATATGCTGCCTACAAGAGTCTCATTTCGGATGGATACAGCTGTAAGAGGGGAGGGGTGCTGGGAGACTAGATGACAAAAGGTGAAGGAATTAAGAAAATATTATATGTATATAAAAAACACATAGACACAGCCCTGGCCAGTTGGCTCAGTGGTAGAGTGTCGGCCTGGCGTGCCGGGGACCTGGGTTCGATTCCCGGCCAGGGCACATAGGAGAAGCGCCCATTTGCTTCTGCACCCCTCCCCCTCCTTCCTCTCTGTCTCTCTCTTCCCCTCCCGCAGCCAAGGCTCCATTGGAGCAAAGATGGCCCGGGCGCTGGGGATGGCTCCTTGGCCTCTGCCCCAGGTGCTCGAGTGGCTCTGGTCGCGGCAGAGCGACGCCCCGGAGGGGCAGAGCATCGCCCCCTGGTGGGCAGAGCGTCGCCCCTGGTGGGCGTGCCGGGTGGATCCCAGTCGGGCGCATGTGGGAGTCTGTCTGACTGTCTCTCCCCGTTTCCAGCTTCAGAAAAATACAAAAAAAAAAAAAAAACCCAAAAAAACACATAGACACAGACAACAGGGTGGTGATAGCCAGCAGGAAGAGGGGATGGGGGTAGGTGGAGGTGGGCAAAGAGGGGAAAATGGGGACAAGAGAAACTTTGTTTGGGGTGATGGGCACATAATGTAGTGTACAGATGATGAATTCATAAAAATAAAAAAACTATTCCCAAAGAATCGCCCAGCACAGATGGCATTGAATTTAACATCTACAGAAGAAAAAATATTAACTCTCCAAAAACTCTTCCAAAAAACAAAAGAGAACACACTTCCCGACTCATTATATGATGCCAATATCACCTTCATACAAAAGCACACAGAGACATAAGAAAATAAAACTATAAATCAAAATAGATTATGACTAAGAACATAAAAATGCACAACAAAATACTGGCAAATTGAATCTAGAAATATATAAAAAAGATTTATACATCATGACAAACTGGGATTTCTCCCAGAACTACAAGATTGGTTTAACATCCAAAAAATATCAATCAATGTGATAAATCATATTAATAGAATAAAAACAAAAGTCATATGAACATCTCAATAGATGCAGAAAAAGCATTTGACAAAAATCCAATTCCACTTTACAATAGCACAACAAGACAGGTATAGAAGGGGCTTCTTCAACCTGACAAAACTTCACAGCGAATGTCACACAATGATGAATGACTATTCTCCTCCGACTATCAGGAACAACACAAAAATGTCCATTCTTGCCATTTCTTGACAACATGGTAGTATAGATAGTAACCAGGAAAATTAGGCAAAAAAAAAAATTATTTTAATTAAAAGCATCCAGACTTTAAAGGAAGAATTAAAATTATTTCTGTTTGCAGGTTACATGATATTACATATAGAAAACCCTAAGGAATCCGCTAAAAAACTATTAATACTAATAAACGAGTTCAGCAAGGCACCAGGATTTAAGATCAATATGTAAAATTAATTACATTTCTATACTCTTTCAATAAACAATTCACAAATGAAATTAAAAAAATAATTGATTTATAATAAAATCAAAAAGAACAGAATACTTAGAAATAAAATTAACAAAAGATGTATAAAACTTATACTCTGAAAACTATGAAATATTGTTGAAAAATTAAAGATCTAAATACATGAAAAAACATTCATGTTCATAGATTTATTATGACTTAAAATTGTTAGTATTGCAACAGTCTCCAATTTAATCTTCAGATTCAATGCAATCATTCCCTATCAGGATCTCACCTAACTTCTTGGTAGAAATTGACAAGTGGATTCAAAAATTCATCTGAAATTGCAAAGGACTCAGAATAGCCAGAACAATCAAAAGAGAAAAAATAAAGTAGGACTAATCTGTCCTGGATTTCAAAATTTACTACAAAGCAACAGGAATCAAGAAAGAGAAGTACTAGTACAAAACAGACATGTAAGTCAATGGAATAAAACTGAGAATCCAAAAATAAAACCATGCGTCTATGGTCAATTGATTTTCAACAAGTGTACCAAAACCATTCCGTAGATAAATAAACAGTTTTTCAAGGAATAATGCTGGATAACTACGTAGCCACAAAGGAATCAGGTCTCACCCTCACCTCAAATCATATATAAATTTAACTCAAAATTGATCAAAGATTTAAATGTAAGAGCTAAAACTATAAAACTCTTAGAAGAAAACAGGGGTAAGTCCTCAAAACACTGGATTTGGCAAAAGAGTCTTAGATATGATATCAGAAGCGTGAGTAACAAAAGGAAAAAAAGAACATTTGACTTCATCAAAATTGAAACCTTTTGTACTTCCAAAGATACAAGAAAGAGAAAACAAACCCACAGAATAGAAAAAAAATATTTGTAAATATACATCTCATAAAGGACTTTTATACAGAATACATAGAGGACTCTTACAACTCAATTAAAAAAAAAGACAAATAGCCCAATTTAAAAATGAGAAAAATATATGAATAGACATTTTTCCAAGAAAGATATACAAATAAACAATAATTATATGAAAAGATGCTCAGCATCATTAATCATTATGAAAAGCAAATCACATTCACGAGAGGATGCAAATCCGCATCCACTAGGTGACTAGAATCAAAAAGTCATCAACAAATCAGCTCCGCCCTGAAGAATTTTGGCTTCAATAAAGGATCAAGGAAAAGAGACACTAATAAGTTGGAAGATCTGACTCACATTGTTGAAGGTACAAAGACAATACCCTTCTGCACCCCTTAACTCTCCTTACCCAAGCATAATTTAAAACTATTCATGCAAAGAGAATTTGTGATTCCTTTTGAATCAGTGGAAACCTGAGTTACAAAAAAACACCTATCCCTTAGGAAACCTGACTGTTGCATACGAACATGGAATACCTGCACACCCCTAAGTTTAGAAACCAAACTAGAGCCTCACCTGCAGTTGACACAATGGATAAAATGTCACCAGGAATGCTGATGCCACCGGTTGGAAACCTCAAGGCACATATGACAACTACTATGAGTTGATGCTTCCTGCTCCTCTCCCTATCCCCTTTTTTTCTCTCTCTCTCTTCTCTCTCTCTCTCAAAAAAAAAAAAAATCAATAAATAAAATCTTAAAAAAGAAATGAAATGAAATAGTAATTATGTTTCTTAGGAGAGACAACCCTGCAGCTTCAGAGCCTGGAAGCACAGGTTTTATTAGACTGCATTTGCACCTCACCCTGCGTAAAATTGAAGGTCCCCGATCCATCAATCGTGCCGGCTGCAAAACTGTAGCCCAGTGCTGGTTTACATGTTTTTGCCTAAAGGAAAGATTTTAAAAACAAAACAAAAAGACACAGAAATTAAACTTACACTAATAATGAGATCAGCCCAGAGCTGTATCCTGTTGGCATAATCAGTGTGAATCAGCCACACTTACCCCATGTGTGGAATTGAGCAAGATGGTGACATCTGTCATATTCACCCACTGATGAGCCGAAGTCAGCGTGCCTGTTAACTCCTGGGAGGCTAAGGCATACAACTCCTAGAAAACCCACAGAGGCTGTTATTAGCAAAAAGCTAAATACTACCACTGTACCCAGGGAGTACAAATTTGGAAAGGAATCTCTCAGCCTAGTTTTGTTGTGCTGGGTGCTTCAAAACAGCCACCATCCATGTGCATTTCTCTACCAACCTGTTGCTTCCTTGAAGACTGAAGGCCCTGAATGGTTGAACTGTGTCTATTCCCCACAAAGACAAAACAGCGGTGACATAGGATGTGGCGCCAAAGGCCCCAATCTCACATGAAAGACAGTCAAGAAAATTTAAGATTAGAAGTAGGAGGGCCAAATTACTTTCTTTGCCCGAATAAGAATGTGTCCTCAGGCATTCTCAGAATCCGGGAGTCCTTTGGCAGGGCTGGTGCCAAAGGGTGGATTAAAAGACTTCAGGCCCCATTTAATCAGCATAAACTCCCCTCACACTCTATCTACCCTTTGATGATTTTTTTTTCCACTGTGGTCAGTTGATATTTTTTCAACCTTATGGGAAATGTGAGACAAAACATGTGGATTAATGTTTGTTTTTATTGATCTGTATCATACAATATAGGCAAAGCCTGCATAAGCACAAGCCAGAGACCTAACTCATTTCCATGCATCCCAGTTTCAACAGCCTGGAGCTCTCAAGATAAGTGACACCAGCTGCAGCCTGCCTCCCCTGAGAGGGAACGTGTGCCTTGCTGAGAAGAGAAGGCAGAATGTGGGACAAATCTCTATGGCTCCCAAACCCAGAAAGGTAACAAAATTTCTGACACCAAAATGTGCCACCAGTACATTCCCTAAATAGAATCTGTTAATTTAGAGCAATCTACTGATAATACCACAGTAATTAAAAAGAAACTGCAGCAATTAGGGCTGGCTAGTGGCTGATGTTTTTAAAGGTGCTTTTGATCTTCCTTAATTGCTCCTGAAACATTTTAGAACCCTTGGAACAAAATATTTACTTACACTCCCGCACATACACATGTGTGCACAACAAAGGTGTAAGTAGGCTATAAAAAGGAAGAGGTTTAACTATCTGTTGGGCAGATAAAATATATTATGCTCACTTTGTTAAAGATGGCGCTGCCCACGTGGAAGCCCGTCGCCCAGGTGATGATATTAGTTGCCCTTATGCTTGGAATGGGCGTAATTATATTAATGTGTGTTGGGGGTGGGCTGTGGGCAGGCAGGATCCTTGTAGCCTGGGGCTTCGTTTTAGGACTAAGCCTTTCCCACCCTTTTTGATGTGGGGTGGACTTTGTATCAGACTTCCCTATTTTGAATATTGGATTAAAAGTTTGGATTTCTTCAATATAAAGTGGGGCAGACCGGGACCTTGCTTGCTCTCGGTTCCTGGGGTTAGCATTAGAGAGCAGAGCAGAGAAAGGCCACGTGGCGGAGGCCAGGAGAGGCAGCCAAGATGGCAGAGCGCTGAAGGAGAAGCCAGTTTGTGCACAGTTTGTGAAGAGAGAAGGAAGGAGATGGGGAACAGAGGTAAATAAGTCTGGTGAGCTAGAAACCTTTGATTCTAGGAAACTCGGATAAATCAGTAGCTTTTTGAGCACTGAATGAGTGGGTTTTGGAGCCTAGTGTGTGTTTTTACTTGCTTGCCAGATACAAGCTAGGATTAAATATGATGGCCCACCAGTTTTTGGCTCCGTTGTTTCATTACCATCTGTCCGAATCCAATGTGAACCTGCACGTGAATGGCCACGATGGTGGATACTGACCTTACACAATCTCTATTAGAGATTCCTCTGCTATCAAGTTCATTCTTTGTCTTTTCAATCAGAAATCTGTCTCTACAGAAGCAGACAACTAATATGGACAAACAAAAGATAAAATTCAAGAGAGGAAAGAGGGTGGAGTAAATCACAGTAATCTCACTGGAGACCAGGTTCTCTCTCCAAGAAAATATAAAACGTTAAGAAAAGATGAGATGAATGATCTCTGCCATATCAAAGAAAACCGGAACTAATCTGAATCTGTATTGCGAGAGCTGCAAGTTGTGCTGCTGAGCTTTGCTTTGTCACTGAAGGGAAAGTTAAGAGGTGGTGAGGCGCTTTGGCAGGCACAGAACAGGGCGATTGCTGAGATTTTTGAAGTCCTGTCTTATCTGATACCATATTAATTGCAAACTTCACAATCTATCTATCATCCCACTGTCCAAAGCAAGCACTCTAACTAAAATAAAATGTCTTCCTGGCCCTGGCCGGTTGGCTCAGTGGTAGAGCGTCGGCCTGGTGTGCAGGGGTCCCAGGTTCAATTCCCGGCCAGGGCACACAGGAGAAGCGCCCATCTGCTTCTCCACCCCTCCCCCTCTCCTTCCTCTCTGTCTCTCTCTTCCCCTCCCGCAGCCAAGGCTCCATTGGAACAAAGATGGCCCGGGCGCTGGGGATGGCTCCTTGGCCTCTGCCCCAGGCGCTAGAGTGGCTCTGGTCGCAAAAGAGCGACCCCCCGGAGGGACAGAGCATCGCCCCCTGGTGGGCAGAGCGTAGCCCCCTGGTGGGCGTGCCGGGTGGATCCCGGTCGGGCACATGCGGGAGTCTGACTGTCTCTCCCCGTTTCCAGCTTCGGAAAAATACAAAAAATAAAAATAAAAAAAAAATGTCTTCCTGACTTCTTGGTTTTAAATGTACTTCCTGTAAGCAGTCGAACCCAGCAGTCAGAGAGAGAGAGAGAGAGAGAGAGAGAGATCCCTGCATACTTCCTAACCGCCTAAGCAGCATGCGGTCTTCCAGGCTCCTGGGTGCAGCTTGAGCTCTTGTTATCTTCCTTACAACTGTGCCGTCCTCATGAACAGGGTCAGTTGGTTTTCAAGAAGAGTTTTCAATGAAGATGAAAGAAGCTGGGTGCACGTCTTACCTTGGCTCTCTGATAGAGGGTCCGCCCTATAATTTGTGTGCTGTCGAGCATATCCTGTCCAGGTCCCATAGCAACGCACATGGTAGCCTGGAACAGAAAGAGACAAGATGTGTTCTTAGTGAAAAAAAGCAATTATTTTAAGAAATGCAAAAATGACGTGTGAATCTAAGCAAATATATGTTTAAGACACATTCTAGCACTGCTTTTCAAATATTCTCTCAGTGTACAGATTACAAAACACGTAATCATTCATTGAATTAAAGTAGCAAATATTTTTAGAAATCATCTATTCCAGTACCTTACTTTTTAAAAATGAGGAAAATGCGGCTTGGGTGTGCTAGAGGATTTGTCAAAGGTTATACAGGTAGCTAGGACCTGCAGCCACGTCTCCCCATTTGCTGCGAGTCTCTGCTTGCTTGCTCTTGCCTATGACTCTTGCTCATGATCGCCTTAGATTGAAACTCACTTAAAATTATGTTGGAACAACTAGCTGACCCTTGGGGGGAAAAAAATCAAAAAATAAATCTGACACTATAACTTATTTTTACATCAGAAAGATTCAAAATTGACCAGCTATTTAAATATTACAAATGAAATTAAAAAGTATTTTAAAATATGGGGAATATATTTTAAAGTCTTAAGAGTGTAGAAGACCCTTCTAAAATGATTAGAGAACAGGTTTACTAAATCTGACACGTTAGATGAATAAGGTGAAAGATCGCTGATAAGTGGAGGGAGGGGCATTGCGCTGTTTATGACAAACTAAGATTTTAAAATATTAGGAACTTTAAAAAGTCAATAAGAAAAAAATCTTTATTAATAATACCTTTTGATTAATCCATACTGAGTTAGGTTATCTCTTATTTGCAGTAAAAAGCATCCTATATGCATATCAAAATCACCACATTGTACACCTCAAAATTACACAATGTCGTGTGTCAATTTATCTCAATAAAACTGGGAAAAATAAAAGTAAAAAAAAAATAATTGTGCCTGGTCTGTGCTGGTGCAGTGGATAGAACGTCAACTTGGAATGCTGAGGCCATCAATTTGAAACCCCGGGCTTGCCTGGTCAAGGCACATATGAGAAGCAAGCACAATGAACAACTAAAGTGAAACAGCTGTGAGTGCATACTTCTCGCTCACCTCCCCCGTGAAATCAATAAATGAAATCTTTTTAAAAAATCATTGTAATGGATACACCATGGAATACCAATGAAATAAGTAATTCACAAAATAGAAATGTAAATAGCCATTCATAAATAGCCATTCAATGTCAAAATATATCCAATCTCATGAATAAGTAAACATAAGTTTAGGCTGCAAAGAGGACTCTTGGTATATTGTGTTGGTAAATATTAAAAGACTAACATCCTGGTGTTGGTGAGAGATGGGGACAATGTCACTTGTGCACTGTGGGTGGAAATGTGATGGAGAGACCATTTGGGTGATGGGTGGCATATGTTAGAGGCTCTTTTACTTTGACAGGCTAACTCACTTTTAAGAATTTGGCCTAAGGTGAAACTCTTCCTCATGTGAAAATATGAATGACAAGCAGAGTGACCATAACATACTTATATAAAGGAAAAAAAGATGGAAGAAATGGTGTGAAGGAAGAAATGGTATGAAGGAAGAAAGGAGGCTGGGAAAGAAAACACTCATTATTAGGGGACTGGTTAACTATGGTACTTAAAATTGAAAATTACAGAGTGATTTTAAATAATGTTTTAAAGTATATTTACTGGAAATAAGGAAGCAGATCATAGACTAGCATTGCAGTATGATCCCACTTATGTAAAATTTTACATGCATTTATGTGCATGGATGCATAAAAAGTTGTCTGGAAGTAATTTCATTAGAATTTTAACAGGCTAATTGTAGGGTGGGGGGGGCTCCTTTACATGGTTCTATTTTCTAAACTTTTCCGTATTGTTTGAATTTGTAACAAGCATATATATTTTCCTAAAAAATATTAAAGCTAGTTTCTAAACTTAAAAAGGATTTTTTAAAGAAACCACACTAAAGCAGAAGGCATGGCGATATTTGCCACACTTCCCTCTTTCTCTTTCGTACGTGAATGCTGACTTTGCTCAGTAAGCTATCTCCCTCCTTGCAGTAACGATCTCATTCCTAGTTCCAGGCAAGTCTGAGGTGACCACGGAAGTGCCCGGGGCCCTGCTGCAGATTGGCCAGGAACCCCTACCTAAGCCAGTCAACACATACCATTCCCCCAGCAATTTCTGTGCTCCCGGGATGGACATGTGACATAAATTGACCCAGTCAGACAGGAGAGAACTTTCATTCCACTGTTGGAGGGGAGGTTTCTCTCTCTCCTACTTTTTGTGGAGAGAGAAAGCAGACACCTTGGTTACTGCTGTCTGCCATCTTGCAAACATGGGAGGAGCCAATCCAGCATATGGAGGGGAGCCGAGAAAAATGGAATTATTTTGTGGGAAGGGGTATAACTTTGTTGTAATTTTTTCTCTGATTGTAAACTATACTCATGGTAGAAAAAAATAAAATTAAAAATAGCAAAAATAATTTAAAACCTAGAAAAAAAACCTACTTATAATAGTACCATAAAGAGAAAACTACAGTCAACAATTCAGTTGTTTCATTTTGTCTTTTTAGTATGATACACTAGTTTTCAAAACTGCAATAATAACACATATGCAATAATAAATCCTGATTTTTTTAGTCAACGTTATGTATTATGAGCTTTTTTCCACATTAAGCTCACATAATGTCTTTAACAGAAGACATTAAGTTGATACATAATATTCTATTGCAAATAAGTATAATTTTTAAACATTTCACCTATGAATTTTGATATTTAATAAGTAATCATCAAATCTACTATGAATTATAATGTGTGAAATTTTACAAATAAAGGGCAACAAAGGAACACTTTTTATATAAAAATAGAAATATTTTTTTATAAAATAGAAATTTTTTTTATAAAAAATATGCAAATCTGAAGAAAAAGAGGAAAATAAAAATACCCTAGAATATTTTTTTAAATAAAAAAATAGAAATATATAATAGAAAAGTATAATTGTTAAAACTCTATTGTTCATTGGGTAGGGTTGGTAGGAATAGAATAAATAGCCCAAAAATAGTGTTTAATAAAAGTAATGTCACAGGTGAAATGGTCTATAAACACAAACAATAAGAACCCAGGATCTAGCATCTGCTGTTTATGGCAAAGCTAAAAAATCTAAATGAGCTTGAGAGAGGAGGGAACAGTGAAATGATGGAGTAGCCTTAGTTATCTTTGAAACTTACCACACAGAGCTGCATATAGTCATAAAAATATTTTTAAGAGCCTGACCTGTGGTAGCACAATGGATAAAGTGTCAACCTGGAAATGCTGAGGTCACCAGTTCAAAACCCTGGGCTTGCCTGGTCAAGGCACATATGGGAGTTGATGCTTCCAGCTCCTCCCCCCCTTCTCTCTCTCTGTCTCTCCCTCTCCTCTCTAAAATGAATAAATAAAAATTTTTAAAAAAAAGAATAGTAAAAAAATATATATTTTTAAGACACACTGGGTAGAAAACTCAACTTCTTGGCCAATAAAAAAGATCAGTAAATAAGTTATAAAACGATGTTCATGACTACATGGACAAATGCCTAGGAAGACATTACACAGGTGACTTCCAGAAAGGGGAGATGGGGGCGGGGGGAAAAGAGGTATATTGGGATTTTCACTTTTTACTACTCTCTATACTTCCACGTTGTTTCAGTTTTTACAGCAAGGTTTTGTAATTTTAAAAGAAAAAAAAATGATCTTCTGTTGCTTTAAAAAATCTATAGACTTCATAATCGGTGAGAAATGTCTAAAGCAGGCAGTTGGGGGTACTACTCTGTGACTGCAAAAATGCCAAAGGAAAATGTTCTCGACTGTCCAAGTTTGCAGAAGGATATTTCATCTCTGACATTTGCTAAATTGTCTCATCATTCAAAACTCTTCACAGTCAATCACATGGAAAATGATCGTTTTATCCAATTGAAATTTAGTGGAAGCATTTGAGAAGAGGCTAGAGGTAAGTACTAGGACAGTATGTACTTGAGGAAAACATATTTGTGAGTTAATGATGAATATTTAAGCATAAAAGACATATGAGATGCAAAAAGAAAGATTTCCTGTCATAATTACCTACCCCACCAGTGGGACAAGTGCTGTTGGCATTATCACAGGACTCTCCAGTGTTGATGCAATGTGGGCCACGAATGTTGGGGGACACGTCTCCTAGGTTTGACGAAGCAAAAGCTGCTACAAAGGGCCCCTTCCAAAAGAAAGAACCAGTGCCTTTTAGTCTTTATTTCCCATGACTTCCATTAAAAAATACAAACATTTGATCTGCTTTGGTGAACTATTCAAAATCATTTGCAAACAATTAAAAAAAAAAGAATGTACAATATTCTGAGAAAATGGTTTACTCCTGAAAATGCTGACATTGCAGAGAGCGTACATAATATTACTCATGCTATTCCAATTATCAATTGAGCTGTTCCAAGCAGGACAGTTTCAAATTTGTGTCTCAAACAGAAGCATTTTGACATGGTGTACAGCATGCAACAACAAATTACAAAAGGTTGAAAAATCAATCTTGTCTCTGGTATTGTACCTAGACCTCTAAGATACATTTTCCCTTTAAAATTAAATATCCTATTAGCTTAAAAAGAGAAGAGCTGATCCAAACTTTTCTGTAGCAAAACTGAACATAAATATAGCATCCACCACCTAGACTTCTTTTCTCTATTTCTTAACCTAAAGTAACAATACATAACCTTTAAATGGTGCAAAGCATTCTGTCTTTTTTTTTGTTTTTGATTGGAACTACTCCAAGTGACTGATTTTTATTGAATTTATTGAGCTGACATTGGTTAAGAAAATTGTATAGGTTTCAGTTGTACAATTCTATAATATAATACATCATCTGTATATTGTATTGTGTTCACCATGCAAAGTCAAGTCACCTTCCGTCATCATTCATCCCCCCCACACCCTCTTCTACTCCCCCCCCTTACCCTCTGGTAATCACCATACTATTGTCTGCACCTATGAGTTTTGTTTTGTTTTAGTTTTTGCTTAATCACGCAGCCTCCTAAGCCGCCTCCCCTCTGACAGCTGTCTATTTGTTCTATCTATGAATGTGTTTCTGTTTGGTTTGTTTATACCATTCCATCTTAAATGTCTTAAATTTTGTTAGAAAAAGAGATAAGCAAGTATCAAAGATCATGATGCTAAAAAGATAATTTATTTCAAAGTGCTGAGTACCCATCCAGTGATCATAAATGAGAACCTCTTTTTCCCCCCTTAAACACAGGCTAAAATTTTAAAAAATACAGTTTTGCCTGACCAGGCAGTGGCGCAGTGGATAGAGCATCGGACTGGGATGCAGAGGACCCAGGTTCGAGACCACGAGGTCGCCAGCTTGAGCGCGGGCTCATCTGGTTTGAGCAAAATCCCACCAGCTGGAACCCAAGGTCGCTGGCTCCAGCAAGAGCTTACTTCTGCTAAGGCCCATGGTCAAGGCACATATGAGAAAGCAATCAGTGAACAACTAAGGTGTTGCAATGCGCAATGAAAAACTAATGATTGATGCTTCTCATCTCTCTCTGTTCCTGTCTGTCTGTCCCTGTCTATACCTCTCTCTGACTCACTCTCTGTCTCTGAAATAAATAAATAAATAAATAAACAAACAAATAAATAAATAAAAATACAGTTTTGTCAACAAAGGAGCCAAAACATCAGACCAAATGTTCACGGGGTCAACATCTTCATAGCCGAGCATTATTCTAGTCAAGGGCCTGGGGTTTTCATCCAATCATATATTATCCTGCATTTAGGGCTTAGACGCTGGTGTCAAGTATAGTAGGGTTTCGCTCCTCCCACTTATCTGTAGTGTTTATTTTATACAGATCAGAACAGTTTCTGGTGTACATAGAATGTCTGGCCCCCATCTCTGATCCTGTCATTCACCATGTTTCAAAGTTACAAACAAGTCTAATGGATGAGGGTTGTCTCTGATTTAGGCCTTCTTACAGAAAAGCAGAATGAAGTCCTTGAAAGGAATTTCATCATTAAGAAGGAAGTCTAGACCAGTGAAAAGGATATATCGCTTGTCCTCATTCAGGTTCTTACACCATTAAGAGGATACCTAATACTTTTATAACTCTGAAAACAAAAATAAACAGCAATACAGTTTATCCTATTTCCAAGTTGGTTAAAAAACTATTATATATTGCAAAAACCTTGAACTTGGCCTTCTTTATCCAACTAATTATAACTTTATGAAGCCATCAATATAAGGAGTATTTGACATAAAGTTTATTGGTCATTCATAACTTTTCTTTCCCCACTAGAAAAGATAGAAAATTCTTTTTATCCAATGATATCAGTATATCCATAATGACACTTTACTCTGAAAATTTGAATCAGCAATTCTGAACACTGCATGAATTGATGATACTCAATGAATTAAGATGAAACTTTCAATAACAAATTCTTACTTGTCCAGGTAGATATCCTTTGTTCTTCTCTTGCTCAAAAAGGTAAGATGCATAACCCATATTGTCGCTATTTACAAGATGATTACTGTTGTTCATGCTGACAGGGTGGATGGCAAACCAGCTATAACAGAGCAAGAAGCCCTAAGTTAATGAACACAGAGATAACTAGAGTCAAAAATGATGACTGGGAACTTAAGTTTTCCCCAGGGGGGAAAAAAAATTTTAATGAATTTAATGACAAGCATTTAACATTTAGTTTCTTTTATTGTTAATGAGCTTAAATTACTAATAATGGACTCAAGAAGTCTGATCACTTGAGTTAAAAATACAAAACTATTTTTATGAATATTGCATCATCATTTTTATCATCAGCTTTAAACAAGAGCCAAGGCTGGTCAGTTATCAGATGATATACCTGAAGAACTGTCTAGACATAGACTTTGTCCTTCAAGGGAAGGCACACTTATAATAATTATTCAAATCAATCCACTCTAATTTAATAGACATTAGCTGAGAGTCTGCTGTGTGCCCAGCACTGATTATACTGCAGTTTACTTGCGGAATCTTACAGAAGACAAAGATATGAACAAATGGCTTTAATACAATGTGACAAAGGTTATAAAAAGTGTTTGGGAACCACAGGTGACTAGCAGTTAATTCTTAAGGGCATTCCAGAGAGTTCCATGCAAAGTAACTGCATGGAGGTGTGAAAAAGGATGTTGTGCAGAACAATGTAGCCTTATGCATAGTAATACCTTAAGAGTAGAGCTAGATATACAGTGTACAAATTAATGTCACATCTGTTACTTTATTTGAACTTCACAACAGCCTTGAGAAATAGGCTGTTAATTCCTCCATCTAAAGGTGTCTCAGAAAAGCAACACAGTGGCCCCCTTGTCATAGAGGACCAAGACTCAAGTTTGCATCTTTGGACACTCTGTCCAGTGGCCTTTGTAGGATCAAACTTCCACACAGGTGAAAAAGATATTTACAGGATGAAAGGCTGCAAAGCAGATTCACTTGAATGACCAAGAAAGGAGACATGCCAATTTAGGATGTTTTAAAAAAGAAATCTTTTGATTTAATTCTTCACTGAAAACTTTTTAAACATTTCAGCTTACATTCCTACCTAAGCGATACAGTGCACAAAATTGAACATTGACTCAATGACTGAGAATTTTTCCAGACTTCAAGGTCATCACTCAGAATTCCGTTCTCATTGGCCAACAGAGGTCCCTGTAGGCCACAAGTGGCCAGCACAATGCCCACGGGGGCTAGGGGGGCAACATAAACGAGGTCAGCTGGTTGGTGGAATAGGGACTGGTGAGGACTGTGGGGATCAGGGGGCCCTTGCACGGGCTAGAGGCTGCAGTCTCCACTGTGTTGCCTTCTGGGAGTGTAAGCCAGGGCTGCCATATGTTCCAAATTTTTCAAGACAAACCATGAACTAATGTTTTTGCAAAATATTTATTATTTAAAAATTCTTACAGAAATAAATGGCATGGAAACAAAGGAGGGGACCTGCTACAAATTAACAGACCTAGGACACGTGGCCAACAAATAAAGAGTTTGCGAACTGAGCTTGGATTCTGATTCATACAAAATAAGCGTGAAAGACTTTATTGACACAATCAGGGAAAATTGAACACAGGCTGGGGTTTAGATCATATTAAGAAAATTGTAATTTTGTTGGCTTAACAGAGGGTTGTTATACTTTTAAAGTGTTTATCTGATAGATACACAGTGAATTCTTTTAGTGAAATGATATCTGGCATTTACTTTTAAATACTCTAGCAGAACATTCAGGAAGGAGCAAAAGAGTGAAATAGAATGAAGACTTGCTAATTATCTAAGCTGAATAATAGTTATGTGGAAATTTATAAGACTAATCACTCTAAATAAGTATATAGTTGAAAGCTTTCATAACAGTTTTCTTTTTATCTTGACATTCATTTTACTTTTTTTTAAAACAGTGTAAGGCCAAATTACCAAACTGAATTCAGTCCCCAACATGTATATTTGCCACTGTGCAAAGGTACAGAAGTTTAGGCTGAAAATAGGTCTCAGGTCTTCCCCTAAAACTTGTAAGGTTCCTATAATTGAAAAATTCCTGATTTTAGTTTCTATTTCGTGATTTGTCTTTTTCTCCTAAAACTTAAGTGTCAGGGAAAATTCTACTCAGGTTGTGTTTTCCAGTTAGTTGGAGTCTGATTTATTGTAGTTTTACTCCATTTTTAAAAAACTTAAAAATGGGGTGGTGACCATTACTCCCCAACCAAAATATTTCCATCTAACATGATTGCACTGAGGTCGGCCAGACTGAGCCAGACTGCAGCCTCTCCAGGGCAATCAGGCAAAAACCATAGAACAATTCTGTCAATGCTAACTATCATTTAGCACTCATGAGGTGAAGGATTTTCCAAACAGAATCTCATTTTATTCTCATAAGAACCTGTTGAGTCAGATGCTATCATTATCCTCATTTGACAGCTAAGGAAAAGAAATCTCAGAGTGATGACATAATCTGACCAAGGTCACACAGGTGTAAGTCAAGAAGCAGGACTATGAATCCAGGTTTGTCAGATCACAAGGCTCATGTTCTAACCTGCTGCAGGGTCCCCAAACTTTTTACACAGGGGACCAGTTCACTGTCCCTCAGACCGTTGGAGGGCCGGACTATAAAAAAACTATGAACAAATTCCTATGCACACGGCACATATCTTATTTTAAAGTAAAAAAACAAAACGGGAACAAATACAATATTTAAAATAAAGAACAAGTAAATTTAAATCAACAAACTGACCAATATTTCAATGGGAACTATGCTCCTCTCACTGACCACCAATGAAAGAGGTACCCTTCCAGAAGTTGGCGGGGGCCGGATAAATGGCCTCAGGGGGCCACATGTGGCCTGCGGGCCGTAGTTTGGGGACCCCTGTGCTATGGGATACTGGCTCTGTCTCTCTGTTCATTCACTTTCTCATTCGGCACACATTTTCGTTAACCTTGACTCTGTGCCTGATGCTAGAGACATAAGAGATGAATGAGGCATCACTGTGCCCTTAATAAATGTTTTACAGGGTATGTGACATTTGAGCTGGATCTTAAAAGGCAAGTAGGAACCCGGCAAGGAGATCACTGGAGAAAAGTCATTTATTGCAAAGACATGCAATTGGGATGAGGTGAAGTGTGTCCAGAGGAGGGGTAGTCACGGTAGACCAGAGCAGAATGCATAAGATCAAAGAGAGATGGTGTTTGTATCATGTCTTCATCTTACATGAACATATTAGTAGCCAAGTGTGTGGCTGGTATTGCTTTAAACTCCAAGGAACACAGAGGGAAATCATTCAGCTGTATTCTATACCATCAAGAAACCACAATGGTATCTGTACAGATAGCACATGTTAAGAATATTGGTCTACCAATTAAACTACAAACTTGAATTTTTATTTCATTGAGTTATTTTCATTTTTTTTAAACTTTAGAAAATTAATTGAACATTTTTCTTACAAAAAAAATGAAAAAGATTTTAAAAAGTTATTTAAATTTCAGAATAAGGAGATGCTATATTTTTCTTCCTCTGTCCTTTGAAATGTGTGCTATTAAAATATCAGCCTTATCACAGCAACCAAAGGACTATGGTAGGAGATGAATATGAACTAAAATGAATTAAGAAGGCTGCACTCAACTTGTTTTATCTGGTCAAGATATACTCATCAAAGCAAAGTTCAAAAGAGAGGAAAAAAAAGGTTTAGATAGTTTCTAAAGAAGTCACAATACAGAAATAAAAGGATGAATATGTCTCTGTTAATAAACATTTTTAAATAATTATGTCACAGCTGGGATGTACAAGAGAAAGCAGGGCTTGACTTGAGTCATCATGGATACAATCAAGGTGCTGAGGAAAGACAAGAGAACTGAGATTTTACCCCAGTTTGGAGCAAACTTAGTTAAAATTTCTGGATCTCTGTTTCCTGAGACTGAAAAATAATAATACATTTCAACTATGCTTTATGAATCAATAAACAGCAAATTAAAATAGAATATTATAATTATTTTCTCCTCCTATGTAACTGAGGCATTTGAAGCAAGACTGCTGGGGCCTCTTTCAATTCAGATACTATGTGCTTCCTAATCTGAAACAGAAAAAAAAAGGCATAGGAAAAAATTGAGCTTCTTAAATATTCTAAAATAGTAACAAACACACCCGAGATTCCATTCTCTCAGACTTGGGCCACATGCAGAAAGGAAGCTGAAATCCAGACTCCACTACAGGCTCACTGATCCAGATACCTTGGTCTGCCCAGGGAAGGGAGTGCCTGTGTGATTTGCACCAAGGTCCTATGGGCTAGCTGTCACCTTCTCCAAACTAAATGTTTAGCAATAGGAAAAGAGAATATTGAACATCCACTCAAAGGTAATGTTGATGGAGATGTGTAATAAATGGGAGCTTTTTGGATAAATATAATATAGGAAGCTATACTGGGATGAATAGTGTCCCTCCCCCCAAAAAAAGAAATTATGTCTACTGGAACCTCAAAATGTGATCTTGTTTGAAAAAGTCTTTAGGAATGTAATCAAGGTAGAGAGCAAGTGATAGTGGCTTAGGCGTGGCCCTAAATACAATGTCTCGTGACCTAACAACAAAAGAAAAGAAACACTTGGAGAAGTAGCCGATATGAAGATGAAGGCAGAGATTGGAGTGATATATCTACAAGCCAAGCATTGCTGGAAACCTCCAGAAAGTAGGAGAGAGGCATAGACCAGGCTCTCTCTCAGAGCCTCCAGAAGAACCAATCCTGCTAATACTTTGATTTTGAACTTCTGGCCTCTTGACCTGTAAGAGTAATTTCTGTTGTTTTGAGCCAGCCAGTCTATAGTAATTTGTTTTGTAAGGCCTAAGAAACTAATACAGAGGTCAAATGTTTTAGTGGCTCTGGAGTCAGACACAAGTTACTTAATCTGTTTGAACCTCAGTGTTTCAATCCATATCATAAAGATAACAGTAGTATCTACTTCTCAGCATTTGTAAATGAAAGGAACAAATACATCTGAAGTGGTTTAGTCTATAGACGGGTCTATACAAAGAATAGAAGAAATTATCACTATGATGATGATGATGATGATGATGACACTGATACTCCTGTAGCTGATGGTAATGACTGACAGCAGTGATGACAATGATGATGATAAAGGAAAAGAGATACAAAGCTCTGAATATGTGTGTGTGTGTGTGTGTGTGTGTGTGTGTGTGTATTTCATAAGATTAATACAATGTTAAAATATATGGCATGTGTATGTATATTCAATTCAGGAATATTCAACTTAAATGATATGAGCATAAAATAATTAAATGAGAAAACCCTGCCCTCTTGTGGCAGAGACTTGAGGGTTTACAAAATACCCATATGCCAAATCCAAGCCACTAGAAGTGGAGGAAGACTGGGAGTCCCAGTCAAGGGACATATGGAAAGCAATCAATGAACAAGTAAAGTGTTACAATGAGTTGATGCTTCTTATCTCTCTATCTTCTTTTCTGTTCGTCACTGTCTGTCCCTCTTTCTCTCTGTCTTTCTTGCTAAAAAAAATTTTTTTAGCATCTGTTGTGACACTTGGCATTATGAACCCTGATTAACATATCTCTTTTTTGCCCTCTTTATAGTCCTCCTCAACCTGCCCTATTATAACTTGTTAAAGGGAGAGGAAAGAGCATTTTGTTGTGTTATACTGGAAGGGTTATTGGGCCTGGAATATTCCCCAAGGAGTGGCCTGAATTTCAAATAAGCAGAAGCAATGAATATACACCACACTTCTCAGATTAAAGAAAGACAGTGAGTGGCAGCCAAAGGACCCTTCTGTAAAGCCAGTAGCCATGGCCACCATCACAGCCGCCTGGCCCATGCAGGTTCACATTTGATTCAGACAGATGATAATGAAACAATGAAGCCAAGAACTGGTGGGCCATTACCTTTAATCCTAGCTCGCACCCAGCAGGCGAGAAAATACACACAATGGGAAAACACTTCCCTTTTTATTCAGGGCTCCCAAAGCCAGTGACTCATCTGAGTATTCCTAGAATCAAAGGTTTCTACCTTACCAGCCTTATTCACCTCTGTTCCCCATCTCCTTCTCTCTGCACAAACTGGCTTCTCCTTCAGCACTCCACCATCTTGGCTGCTTCTCCTTTGCAATGTTAATTTCAGGAACCAAGTGAGAGAGCCCCTTATTTTATAGTGTAGAAATTAAAACCTTTAATCCAATATACAAATAAGAAAGTCTCTGATACAAAGCCACTTATCTAGGCATAAATGGGATTCCTCATAAGAGTGCACCACCCCACATCATGCAATAGTCTAGGGTGTGGGGAAAAGCTTAGTGTTGAGAAGATCTTTGTATAAAAAGGATGAGAAAGGCTTAGTCTTAAAACTAAGCCTTAGGTTAGGCAATAACGATCCTGCCTGTTTACAGCCTGTCCCCCACACTCCATGCAAACTATAAGCAAGCAAACATATACATCATATTTGCAAACTTATTTGACCCTCACCTTCTATAGGTACAAGTAAACTTGGTGGCCAGCATCTTGGAGAATCTTTCTAACATCACTGCTCCAGAAAAGAGATTACACTCCTAACTATACCTTTTGTTATCTCCTGGATGAAAAATCCCCTCTTGATAATGTTATTGGAGAGATGTCTTGTTTGAATAGGTCCCATTAAGTTTTTACAGTCAAAATGCTTGTGTCTTAAATGGTATGATTCAGCTATCAACAAAAGTAAAACAAGAAGTGGCCAATAGAGTATTTTTTAAATTCAGTTTAACTAGATATTGAAGAAAAAAAAACTATAGTGATTTGGCTTTTTGAGGTCTATTCCTTAGTATTAGTTGTAGAGTATGACAACATGATGGTTGGCAAGAGCAAAGGAAACAACAATGCTCATGCTGGGGTAGCAGGAATGTAAACCAGCAAAACCTTTCCCAGGTCCTTTGGCAATTTATGAGAAAAGCATTACTCATAATCATTTCTCTTTGGCTCAGCAATTTCACTTCTAGGAATTTAGTTTAAGAAAATCATTGGCAAATACAAAAGACATCTGTTCAAATGCTTATTACACTGTATAGTATGATGGAAAAAATATAAACTAAATATCAAATGATTGTTGGTCAGCTGAACACATTAGCATACATATAATGAAATACAGCAATTTTTAAATGCTGACTTTAAAAAACACTAACTAGCATTGAGGGATATTCATAAGGTGTCTCTAAGTGAAAAAATGTGACCAAGTTGTTTATACAATAAAGAGTCACATTTTTAAATTAAAAAGTATAAGTGTGAGCTACCCTGGCCTAGTAGCTCCTTTGGTTGAAGCATTTTCCCAACATGCCAAGGTTGCCAGTTCAACCCCTGGCCAGGGCACATACAAGGAGAAACCAATGAAGGCGATACTAAGTGGGACAACAAATTGATGTATCTATCTATCTATCTATCTATCTATCTATCTATCTATCTATCTATCTATATCTTTCTCCCCACTCCCCCTCTAAAATCAATCAATAAAAAAATTTGAATATTAATATGATGAGGAAAAGGTCTAAAAGGCTATGTAACAAAATGTTAATAGAAGTTATCAAGTCCCAGGATTACCAGATGATTTAAAATAAAACACTAATACACCACCACTAAGAGCAAACTATAGTATATACTACAAACTTTGGGTGATGATGATGATATGTGAATGCAGGATCATCACCTGTGACAGATGTACTACTTCCGTATGGTATGTTCATCACTGTTGACGGGGAGGGTGTGCATGCTGGGGGCCAAGAGGTATATGGCAAAACTTTGTACTTTCTGCTTAATTTTTCTGTGAAACTAAAACTGCTCTAAAAAAATAAAATCTACTAAAAAAAAAAAAAAAAAGCTTCCAGCCATGGCACAGTGTCACTTCTCCCATCTTTTAGTCAACAAAGCAGTCCCAGGGCCAGGCAAGTTTCAAGGGCCAGAAAAATCATCTTCACCTCTTGATGAGGACTGTCACAGTCGCTTTGTATAGAGTATATGAGATGAAAGTTATTGTGGCCATCTTTAGAAACTACAATCTACCATTTAAAGGCTTTCTTTAAAAAGATCCCTATCAATTCTAAAAATGTAAGGAGGAGGGGAACATTGAAAAAGTGAGACTAATAGCACTAAGTGGAAGCATATAGGGAAAAATTCAGATACATAATAATCACAATTCCTGAGGCTAAGCTTACTCATTCAAAGACAAAAGAGATGGTCAAAGTTTATATAACACATAAAGTTATAATGATATTCAGAAGGGACAACTCTAAAATGTAAGAACAAAGTTGAAAGAAAGGATAGAAAAATATACATAGCAAATTCTAACCTACAGAGAAGTGAGTTAGCTATATTAACATGAGAGTACATAGACTTTAAGACAAAAAAAAATTAGATGGAGAGTTACTAAGAAAAAGAACCAGTTCAGTACATGAAGATATCATTAATATTTTTCACAATATTTTAAAGCTTATAGAGTGAGAGAAACCAAGAAGCATTCACATTTGCAGAATGACCTTCTTTAGTCATGCTTATTTCTTACTATATGTTCCATGTGGGGATGTGCTCGCTTCAGCAGCACATATATGATACTAAACTAAGTTCCATGTGGGGAAAGGGACAGAAGAAAATGCACCTGAATACTGACTAGGGTTGACTGGATGAACTAGAACCAAGTTAGTTTTTCTTTCTTTCTAGTTTCCTGTAGTTTTCAAGTTTCCTCTGATGAGTACATATTATTTTTATACTGGGGGAAAAAAAAACTTGGAAAAATGACAACCTTATAAATCTCTTTGAATTAAGAATTTTTTAGAATTCCAGCAAATAAAAAGTCCAATGTCTTCTGCCAGTTGTGAAAGCTGGTTTATACAGTTCTGGTTTCTAAACTTGGGACAAATTAAATTAACAAGCATAATTCATTTCTGTTATCAGCCAACCATCATCACCCTTATTATCAATAAGCCCTTACTAAGCTTCTTCACCTTCTAGGACAATAGATCAGACACAGGATGAAAGCTCACTATACAACCAAAGCCACTAGTCCCCTGGAGAGAACACAGACAAGCTGATAGGAGAGGCAGAGCAGGGAGGTGACAGCAAACTTTACAACACAAAAGGGGGAGAACAGGAAAGAGAAATTTATGAAGGATATGAATAGGGACCAGGGTTTCACAAGCCAGTTAATGCTAATGGAGACAAAGACAAGATGAGGTGGAGAAAAGAGAAGAGGTCAAGAATAGTTAGTGAAAGGCAGTCACTGAAGTTTCCCCATTTGAATTCGAGGGGGGTTAAGTAGACGGTGGAATGTAGAGGGGAGAATGGGCAAGGCATCCCCAAACTACAGCCCAGCCCGCAGGCCGCATGCAGCCTCCTGAGGCCATTTATCTGCCCCCTCCCCTGCCGCACTTCCGGAAGGGGCACCTCTTTCATTGGTGGTCAGTGAGAGGAGCACTGTATGTGCCAGCCCTCCGATGGTATGAGGGACAGTGAACTGGCCCCCTGTGTAAAAAGTTTGGGGACCCCTGATGGTCGAATAGAGACCATTGGTAATAGACAGCGGGAATTTACAATTCAAGAAGTCGTAGTCTTGGATAGTAGGAGGATTTATACACATGTGCAGGCAAACACAAACTCACTCATACACACTACGACTGAGTTCTGTAAGCCAATACCATTCAAATAAATTAGTGTAATTTCATAAGTTGAATTTTTCCAAGTATGTACACCAATTATTCAAGTTGGTTAAACAAATTACTGTCCCTGTTGTTTTTTTAAAGTGTGCTTTACATGATGACCCTTTCTGTAAGAATGAAAGGATTTTCAGTGTACAAAACAGAAGGCAATGGAGCAATTATTTAAACACCTGCTCAGACCTTCCTTACAGCTCCATGAATAGAAGCCATGTTATACCAACTGCTCAAAGAAGGAAGGAAGGATGGAAGGAAGGAAGGAAGGAAGGAAGGAAGGAAGGAAGGAAGGAAGGAAGGAAGGAAGGAAGGGAGGGAGGGAGGAAGGAAGGAAGGGAGGAAGGAAGGAGGGGAAAGGAAAGGAAAGGAAAGGAAAGGAAAGGAAAGGAAAGGAAAGGAAAGGAAAGGAAAGGAAAGGAAAGGAAAGGAAAGGAAAGGAAAGGAAAGGAAAGGAAAGGAAAGGAGGGAGGGGAAGAAGGGGGGGAGGCAACTCAAGGAAGAAAACTTGGCAGAAGCAAAGAAACAAAAGGAAAAAGAAGTGAGACACAGCCTGTCTTGTTGCACCCTACGTGAGG
Source organism: Saccopteryx leptura (assembly GCF_036850995.1). Taxonomy (NCBI): domain Eukaryota; kingdom Metazoa; phylum Chordata; class Mammalia; order Chiroptera; family Emballonuridae; genus Saccopteryx; species Saccopteryx leptura. The sequence goes on along the minus strand of NC_089511.1, from coordinate 50,277,489 downwards.
AAATGAGCCACTGTCAGAGCCACCTGTACAAGGTGACTGCTTAAGAAGTGGCTCCCATCAATCAGAGCTGCCATTCAATCTGCCCTTATGACTTTCTTTCTGACGGGGGCATTTGAAACCTTAGTTTTCTCCTGTCATAGTTGCTTCATGCACGTGGTGTTTTACTTTATCAGGATCTCTCAAGATTTCAGTTTCATCTTCTCCACTGATGACAAACTCATTAGGGTCCTACCAGAGTCTCTCAAAGTGAACTTCATAAATGCCACACAACTTATATTTTAATTCAGAATTCAAAGCATTCCAAACTTGTTCTCCACATCTGGAGAAAACATTTACTGTTTCTGCATAAGGTAGTATCATGAAAAAAGATAAAAAACATTTCCCTTAGAGCTACTGGAGTACACAGTGACCTCACATTTGTGGAGAATTTAAGGACTATGGAATAGTTTCATGCCCATAATTCTATTTTATTCCCAATCATCACCACTCATTTTAACCTTTAAAGAGTCCTCAACTCCCAAACCCAGCTTAAAATACTTTAATGATTTTTCATTCCCCTTAATTATAAAGACCAAAATCTTCATCATGGTATCTGATTTCTACCTCTAACTTTATCTCACAGTGTCCACTATACTTCAGCACACTGTTTATCAGCTCCTCAGATGGGTCTGGGACTTTCACACATCTGTGTTAAAAGTATTCTTCCACTCCTCATTTTACCAGTTAACTCCTACCCTTACTTCAGTTTTCAGCTCCACTGTCACTTCCTCAGGGAAGCTTTTTCCAGTCTCCCTTACCACATCCAATCTCTTTAACGTAGCTTTCTTTCTTAGCACTTAACCCAGTTATAATTGGACATCATTTGTATGACCATTTGAATGCCTTTTGTCTCTACCAATAGACTGTTAGTTCTGTCAATGTAGCTCCTACATCTATTTTCACTCATCAGTGTAGTAGTTTAATTCATGACACATATATTCACAACATTGAATGAATGAATGAATAATCTCTGTGCAGAGAAATGTTAAATCTACATTTGATAAATGTAGAAACTGACTTTTACAGAGTTTAAAGGATTTCCCCAAGGACTGTGAAACACAGGTATTTGTTTCCAAAGTGATTCCATAGTATTTGATTTCTACTTTCAAGGCCAGCAAATACACTTTTCCAAGGACTGGAAGGTGTTGTACGGCACCTAGTAGGTGCCTGGTACAGACTTCTTGAATGAAGGAATGGAAACACAAGTTAAAGTAGGAAGGAATAATTATGAACTTCAATACTTTTAAAGTGAGAGGAGGGGAAATAGTGAGACAGATCCCCACATGGATCGCCCCAGCCAGGATCCACCCAGCAACTCCTGTCTGGGGCCGATGCTCAAGTTAACCGGGCTATTCTTAGCACTCAGGGCTGATGCTAGAACCAATATAGTCACTGGCTATAAGAACAGAAGAGAGAAAGAAGGGGCAGAGGGAGGGGAAGAGAAGCAGATGGTCATTTCCTATGTGTGCCCTGACCAGCAATTGAACCCAGGACATCCACATGCTGAGCCAACACTCTATCTACTGAGCTAGCCAGCCAGGTCCCAATATTGTTTTCAGTGTGAAGAAAATAGTCTTGGCTGTGGTATTGGGAAGGTCACAACACCTTTCTAGACCTTAGCTGAAGGTTGAACTAAATTATCTGTATGCTTTGCAAATCTGAGAGTCTGTGTTTCCAAATTCCTAATATTTTGGATTCTAACAGAAGGCACCTATGTGTGTTAGCTGAGTTCCCTAGCAGCCCAAATTTGACTTTATGTTTTGGATCAATTTTCACTATGCAACAAAAGGCAACTGAAGGAGTAATTACATCAAGGATGACATATGGCAGCTATAGAAACAATAAAAAGTTATTTCTGCCTCCTGTCCCAATCATTCAACTAACCTACAAGATCCTTGAAGATAGGAACCACAACTTAGTCATCATAACATACCTCAGGCACACAGTTGCATACCTGACATTTAGAAAGTCTATTGAGTGAATTGCCAGGTAGCACCTAATCAGTAGATGAATTTATTATAATAGAAGAATGAGTCCTACTCAGTCAATCCATATAAATAACATTTATTTTATCAGGGAGGTTTTTATATCCTCAGTTTAAACACAGAGAAGTAACTCTAATACTAAGAATTCCAACCACTATAATGCCACTAATGGAGCTTGTAGAAGAAGTAGAATAGTATTCTATTTCTTACCTCTTAGTTAAAATTATTAAACATTTTTTCATGTCAAGCACAAACCTAGAGCTTTGCATGCATTATCTCATTTAATCTTCAAACAACCCTATGACTTATTATTATTCTAATTTTCAAGTAGAGGAGTGAAGTTGTAAATAAATAAGTTCCTTTCCCCAGGCCACAGGGTTAATAAGCGGCAGGGCTAAGATTTGAACCCAAGTCTTAAAATCTACACCTAAAACCTGAACTCCTTAGCACCATGCTGTTTTCTACCTAGTTATAGAGCCAACCCTGGTATCTGAACTGGAGGTCATAGTCTTTAATGTTTATCTTCACCCCTTATCACTTTTAATTTATTGTTTATTTTACTCACAGAGAACCTTTCCCTTAAATATTTCCTATTCCACCCAACAGACTTCACCACCTTTACTAACATTTATCAACATTATTAAGGATTCACTTTACCCCTCAGTTTTAGAGATAAGAAAACTGAGACACAGAGCAGTTATATAACTTCGCCTAAGTAACAGAGCTAAGAAGGAAGAGAGCTCAGAGTGAGCCCAAGCCATTTGACTTCAGCACCTAAGTGTTAATAAACACTTTCTAAGGGCATTTCCACATCACTTGGAAGTCTACACATTAAGGTATCTGGCACTGTTACCTAACCTGAATCAGTCCAATTGAAGTGACCAAAACCACCTATGAATGTGAATGCCTCTTTTTTGAAGGAAACAAAATACCCATGTTTTCTTGTTTACAAAAAGGTGCAGCCCTGGCCAGTAAGCTCAATGGATAGAGCATCAGCTTGGCATATGGACATCCTGGGTTTGATCCCTGGTCAGAGCACACAAGAGAAGTGACCATCTGCTTCTCTTCCTCTCTCTCTCCCCCTTTTCTTCCTCTTCCCCTCCCGCAGCCAGTGGTTAGTTTGAGCTTTGCCCTGGCACTGAGAATAGCTCTGTTGGTCTGAGTGTGTCAGCCTTAGGTACTAAACATAGCTCTGTTGATTCAAGCATTGGCCCCAGAGAGGGGTTGCCAGGTGGATCCTGGCTGAGGCACACACAGGAGTCTGTCTCATTATCTCTTCTCTTCTCACTTAAAAAAAAATGCTAAAATCAATCATAAACTGTAATTTCACATCATCTGCTACCTGTGGATGGTCTCAGTTCTGCTTTTATCGCTAATTAGCATTGTCCTACATTAGATTTCACATGACCTTTTTAGAAACAGACAGGTAAATAATATCAAATATATATTTCTGAAGTGAGAAGCCGGGAGGCAGCCAGACAGACTTCCGCATGTGCTCAACCAGGATCCACCCAGCAGGCCCACTAAAGGGTGATGCTTTGCCTATCTGGGACATTGCTCCATTGCAACCAAAGCCATTCTAGCACCTGAGGAAGAGGCTATGGAGCCATCCTCAGCGCCTGGGCCAACTCTGCTTTAATGGAGCCTTGGCTGTGGGAAGGGAAGAGAGAAATAGAGAGAAAGTAGAGGGAGAAGGGTGGAGAAGCAGATGGGCACTTCTCCTGTGTGCCCTGGCTGGGAATCAAACCCAGGACTTCCACATGCCAGGCTGACACTCTACCACTGAGCCAATCGGCCAGGGCCTCAAGTTCATATTTATTTGCCTGGTTGGTCAAATTGTTTTTTTCACTTTCCCAAGAGATAACTGGGAAACTATCATAGAAGTTCCATTTATAAAATCTTGATATCGCCCTGGCCAGTTAGTTAAGTAGTAAAGCATGGGCCTGGCGTATGGACTTCCCAAGTCCAATTCCCGTCAAGGCACACAGGAAAAGCGACCATCTGCTTCTCCACCCCTCCCTCTCTCCTTTCTATTTATTCCTCTCTTCTTCTCCCTCAGTCATGGCTTGGTTGGAGCACATTGGTCCTGGTGTTGAGGATGGCTCCATGACCTCACCTCTGATGCTAAAATAGCTTGGTTACCGAGCAATGGAGCAGTGGCCCCAGATGGGCAGAGCATCACCAGATAGGGGGACTTGCCGGGTGAGTCCCAGTTGGGGTGCATGTGGAAGTCTGTCACTCTGCCTCCCCACTTCTCACTTAAGTAAAAAAAAAAAAATCTTGATATAGTCATAAGCACTAATACTGACTCTTTATATTAAATGCCAGATGTTGTGCGGAACTTCTTTTACCCAGATCCCTCCTTTATACAATCCTTTTATGAGCCCCATTTTACACATGAAAAGCTTACCTCAAGAGGCTGAGCACCTTGCTGTAGAGCCCATGGATGGATCTCCGACATGTCTTAATACCTGAATCTGGACTTTTAACCACTTTCCTTATTCTCAGCCTCTACTGACACTATTCTAGTCTCTTCCCCTTCTCCAACCTTGTAGTTAAAGAAAGTTATCCAGACAGAATTTTAAAAGTAAAGAGAGTACCTGATAGCGCCTAGGTCATTTCCATTCAGATCTACCATTTTCAAGACTAACATTTCCTTGTCTGTATTTGAAGAATACCTAGTCACCAAAACAAAGAAAGTTAGTCAGTTTTATGATAGAGTGCGGGCACCATGTGTGACAAACAGTAGACGCTGGCACAGAAACCAACACGCCTCTCAGTGAGCAAGACCCCCTACTGGCTGTAGTCCCATGAACTGCACCCCAAGACCTCATTCCTCAGCTAAAGAAATGGTTTGTCCAGCTGGAGATGAAATATCATTTTTATGTAATAGACACAATTTTTATAACATGTATTTTCTTACAAAAAGGGTTTCTCTTTAAAATTTCTACTCATATCAAATTTTAATGGACTCTCTTAAAAATAGCAGGAAATATATAACATCAAAAGCATTCATGACCTACAACTTAAAATGTTCTTTTCTGTCCTTTCAAGGGACAGAAGATATTTGAAAGTTACTGAAAAATATGCAGACTGGTATAAAATGTCAAGTGGTTAAGTTAAACTGAGGTATTATTTTACATTGGCATAGTAGTAAAGATTCCTCTTCTGTTGCAAACCTGGCTCATCACTTTTTTAAAAAAGACAATATAATCATCTCCCTTAGGTATTAAATTCAATTGTTTTAGTTTTATTTCTTGCTTTTCCAGGTTTTTTATTTATTTATCTCCTCTTCCTTGCCACATTCCCTAGGACTAAGATGATTTCTTCTGATTAACATAATAAAAAGAGCTACTCATTAATTTAACAAGCAGTTGGTATGCACATTTTAATCTCCATTTTACAAATGAAGAAACTAAGAGCCAATAAATTAAGATAAATAAATCACTTATCCTTATCACCATATAGATCCTAAAGGTCACCCAACTAGGAAGAGATAAAGCTAAGATGAGACCAGTTCTGTAGGATTCCAAAGCCTAGAGTCCTTCAAACATTCACACTAACTTCCACAGCCCTCAAAGTGGGAAGAGACATGCATGGGTTAATGTGTGTTTCTCTTGTACATTCATTTTTTATTTTTGCGCATCTTGGATTATTAACATGTTTTTAAATTATTTGATCTTTAATACTCTGTTGGGATCCTACCATATTCATCAAGTTAACAACTCTGTTCTTAGATGTTGTTGCTGTTTCCCAAAGAAAACACGTGATTTTATTTTAATAATTACCCTTCTCACCTTGCTCTCTCTGACAGTGGATTCTGAAGGTAAGAAAAAGGGCTTCGGTTGATCTGTACACCATCCACATTTCCTTTATTGATAAAGAGTTTACCTGGTTTCATATGTCTGTGTGCCATCTCAATGCTCTGTGAGTTAAAAAAAAAAAAAAGAGTAGTAAAGTTAGAAATCCTAATGACTTAGTAAATATAAACAGAAGAGACCTGTAGACAATTTCCTTGGTCTCCAGCTTATTCTCATGAGGGTCAAATAAGTTTGCAAATATAATGTACAGGTATTGATCAACTTACGACCTATGCAACTTACGACCATTCGACTTTACGACCACAATCGCTACCATGACTGCTCCACGTCTGGCAGCGCAAGTGTTGCCCAGTTGGGCATACGACAGCGCGGACTAGCTTCCAGCAGCACTGCCATCTCTGCGTGCACCATTTCAACTGTTATCCCAGACTCAGTACAGCAATTTGTGTTTTGTGTCTTGGATATTTTTCATCAAACCCCTCCCAAGACGTCTACCAAGAGGAAATTGTCTTTGTCTTTGACTTAAAGGTTTTTATAACAACATTTCACAGTTCTGTACATATAGCCTACTCAACTTATAACCAAATCATGTTATGACTGGTCTGTTGGAACCAATCATGGTCTTAAGTCAAGCACTAGCTGTATATGTTTGTTCACTTATAGTTTGCATTGGGTGTGGGGGACAGGCTGTAAGCAGGCAGGATCCTTATAGCTTAAGGCTTAGTTTTAAGACTAAGCCTTTCCCACCCTTTTAATACTAAAATCTTCTCAACACTAAGCTTTTCCTCACACCCTTGACTGTTGCATGATGTGGGGTAGTGCACTCTTATGAGGAATCCCATTTATGCCTCAGATAAGTGGCTTGGTATCAGAGACTTCCTTATTTGTATATTGGCTTAAAGGTTTGGATTTCTACACTATAAAAGGGAGCAGACCTGGGGCTTGCTCTCTCTTGGTTCCTAAAATTAACATTGGAGAGGAGAATCAGCCAAGATGGCAGAGTGCTGAAGGGGAATTCAGTTTGTGCAGAGTTTGTGCAGAGAGAAGGAGATGGGAAACAGAGGTGAATAAGGCTGGTGAGGTAGAAACCTTTGATTCTAGGAAACTCAGGTAAGTCAGTGGCTTTGGGAGCCCTGAGTGGAAAGGGAAGTGTTTTCCCACTGTGTGTATTTCTTGCCTGCCGGGTGCAAACTAGGATTAAAGGTAATGGCCCACCAGTTCTTGGCTTCGTTGTTTCATTACCATCTGTTCAAATCAAACCTGAACCTGCACAGGCCAGGTAAATGTGATGGTGGCCATGGCTACTGACTTTACATCCCACTATAGGGAGAAAGCTGAAGAACCACATGGCTGGTGTTATTCTGGAGGTGAAGAGACATGACCTTCAGGATGGGGATAGAAAATGTGCTGTGTAGCCTGACTAGGAGGTGGTGCAGTGAAAAGAGCATTGACCTGAGATGCTGAGGACCCAGGGGCAAAACCCCTGAGGTCAATGGCTTCAGCGCAGGCTCACCAGCTTAAGCATGGGGTCGCTGGCTTGAATGTGAGATCATAAACATGATGACTCCATGGTCACTAGCTTGAGCCCAAAGGTTGCTAGCTTGAAGACTAAGGCCACTGGCTTGAGCAAGGAGTCACTGGCTCAGCTGGAGCCCCCCAGTCAAGGCACATATGAGAAAGCAATCAATGAACAACTAAGGTGCCGCAACTATGAGTTAATGCTTCTCATCTCTCCCCTTTCCCACTTAAAAAAGTGCTGTATATAGAGAAGCACAGTGCTGATTAGCACCTGACTGCTGAGTCAGGCATGACCTGCTGTTTCAGATGGTCTAAATGGGAGATGTGATTCCTAGAACACTAGGACAGGATATTTAGGTATTTTCACCCTCCCTACCCTCTCCATCCCACCACTCTGTAAGGCCAACTTTGAGAAGCAGAGTAAGCAATACATTCTTTAAATCATAATTTAATGTATATCAACATATATATCCTAAAATAAAGTTCACAATGTATGTTATGCACTATGTTTTCCAAATTCTATTTTCTTTTTTTAATGCTTAGTGCAACCCATAAAATTGATTTCATAAAGCTGTTTATAGATTGGAGCACTGTTTTTCAAACTGTGGTTTAGCTAAGAAATTTCTGCCTTTGCCAATTAGATCCCTGGATTGTGGATGGGGGGGGGGTGACTTTATGAGATAAACTAGAGAGACTAAACCTAAAAGGCAAAGGGATGAAGAAGAAAACACTAGTAAGGATCCTATGCAAGAAAATAATGATGCCTGGCCTGTGGTGGCGCAGTGGATAAAGCGTCAACCTAGAACGCTGAGGTTGCCGATTCAAAACCCTGGGCTTGCCTGGTCAAGGCACATATGGGAGTTGATGCTTCCTGCTCCTCCCTTCCCCTTCTCTTTCTCTCTCTCTCTCTCTCTCTCTCTCTCTCTCTCTCTCTCTCTCTCTCTCTCACTCTCTCCTCTCTAAAGATTAATAATAAAAAAATAAAAAGAAAAAAGAAAATAATGAGCTGGAAGACAGGAGAGAGAGGATTAAAAGAAAGGAACCCAAACCATGAATGGGAGAAAAGTTGCAGGGTACTGGTAGGAGAACCATGTCAAATTAAAGCTGCTGTAGAGCAGTGGTCCCCAACCCCCGGGCCGTGGACCGGTACTGGTCCGCAGAGAAAGAATAAATAACTTACATTATTTCCGTTTGATTTATATTTAAGTCTGAATGATGTTTTGTTTTTTTTAAATGACCAGATTCCCTCTGTTACAGCTGTCTAAGACTCACTCTTGACACTTGTCTCGTAAGTTCGACAATTATATTTTAAAATACCAGTTTTTACGCCGGTCACATAATTTTATTTTGTGCATTTATCCATCCCACCCTAAAGGCTGGTCTGTGAAAATATTTTCTGACATTAAACTGGTCCTTGGCCCAAAAAAGATTGGGGAACACTGCTGTAGAGGACTTGAAAAATGAGGAATTTCTAAATTACATCTCCTTTCTTGCTTTTTGTGAATTACAAGGAAAAATTGGAATTATTTATAATTGCTTTGGGTTCCTTAATTGTGGTAGACTGCAAGTAGCAAAAAGCCTTTGTAAATTGAAGGCTTAGCAAAAGGCTAAGCTCTCCCCCCAACACACCTCCATATTGGCTATGAAGCTGAGTATCTGCACTCATCTCATACCCCGCACTTCACTTGCTTGCTTAAGTTGCTGGAAGCAATTTACATGCCATTCCTCTCACCCTTTGTTTGTTCAGATGTTGGTTGATTTCACTTATGCATGGTGGGGGGATTCCTGTTTATGCCTTAAGAGAGTTCCTGTTTTTGCCTCAGATGTGTGACTTTGTATCAAAGACTTCCTTATTTGCATTTGGCTATATAATAAAGCAAACTGGGGATTATGGCTCTCTGATATTGCCAACAGCATTGAAGAGGCCTCCCAATCCCATCTTCTTTTCTCAGTGAGTTTTTTAAATTCTGCATTGTTCTCCCTCAGGACCCAGAATTACTAGCCACACTCGTCTGTGGCAAGTGGTGCCCAATGTGGGGCTCAAGTACAATAAAACTAAACTAAAGGCAGGTGACGGAACACCCCAAGTATGCACAGTGAGTAAAGAAAGTTTTTAGGGAGAATATAGTCGGGATTAATAAATTATGGGACAATTAGGGTCAAAAGTAGGGGACCTTTTTGTAAGAAGAGTTATGCAACTAGAATGCTTTTTACAATATATTCAAGATGTATGCCCCTGGTTCCTGAAGGAGAGAATGGTTAATTTTGCCTTAAGACTTACTAATTTGGTTAGTGCATTGTGAGGTGTGTTCAGAGTTAGGAGCCAAATAGCAATTCAAGCATTAGAATTAATCAAAATTATACTTGTGTTTTTGTGCATAAATTATCTTGTTTATGTGTAAGGCTATACTCAGGTAGGTAAAACAAAGGAATTGAGCAAAATTAAGCAAGGCCCTAATAACTCATTTCAAGAATTTATCTCAAGCTGCTTCAGGCAGTTAGAAGAATAGTATAAGGATTCTAATTCTGCTTCTCAGGCCACATCCTGCAAAAGGGGCCCCGAGGAAATCAGGGATTTGGTTTCTCTGATTTTGCCTATTGGATTCAAAAAATAGGTCAGGAATGCCCTGAAATGGAACTAACAATACAAGGATGTAAATTTAAAGGACTTTTAGATACTGGAGTTGATGTATCTGTTATTTCTAAGCTACATTGGCCTCCTTCCTGGCCCACTTATGCAGCAGCCACAGAATTACAAGGTATAGGGAAGAGTGAATCCCCTCAACAAAACTCTAGTTTGGCCCACTTATTCAGCAGCCACAGAATTAAAAGGTATAGGGAAGAGTAAATTCCCTCAACAAAGCTCTAGTTTTTTTACAATGGGAAGATTAAAAAAAGTCATTCTGGACTTTTTCAGCCTTGTGTGCTCCCTGGATTGCCAGTTAATGTGTGGGGTAGAGATGTTTTGAAAAATATAGGAGCGTTGCTTGTCAGTCCTAATAATGGTTTAGTCAGTACTTAAATGTTTGATCAGGGATTTTTGCCCACTAAGGGACTAGGGAAAAACAGCGGGGAATTCTCACCCACATAGATGTGGCACCCAATACAGAAGGCATGGATTAGGATATCAAAATTTAGCATAGGGGCCTTGGTAGCTCCTGCTACCTCAATAATGCATTGTGCAGACCCAATTACTTGGAAATCAGATAATCCTGTATGGGTAGATCAATGGCCCCTTTCTCAGGAAAAACTTAAGGCAGCTGCTCGATTAGTACAAGAACAGTTACAGCTTGGGCACATTGAACTTTCTAATAGCCCATGGAATATGCCTATATTTGTTATTAAATAGAAATCAGGAAACTGGAGGCTATTATAAGATTTAAGAGCAATAAATAAGACTATGGAAATCATGGGTCCTCTCCAGCTAGGACTCCCTTCTCCTACTGCCATACCATGGGATTTTTACCTTGTAATTATTGACTTGAAGGATTGCTTCTTTAGTATTCCTTTAAGCCCTCATGATTGCAAGTGTTTTGCATCCAGTGTTCCTCCACTTAATTTCCAGGCTCCAATGGAGTGGTACCAGTGGAGAGTTTTGCCTCAAGGTATGGCTAACAGTCCTACCTTGTGACAAAAATATGTTGCTCAAACTATCTCTCCAGTATGAGGCAGCACCCTAAGGCATACATAATTCATTATATGGATGATATTCTTATTGCTCATCCAGATAAAAACACTGTGTTGACCATTTTGCCCCAACTAAAATATTCTTTGAAAGAATCAGGGCCCTGGCCGGTTGGCTCAGCAGTAGAGCGTCGGCCTGGCGTGCGGGGGACCCAGGTTCGATTCCCGGCCAGGGCACATAGGAGAGGCGTCCATTTGCTTCTCCACCCCCACCCCCTCCTTCCTCTCTGTCTCTCTCTTCCCCTCCCGCAGCCAAGGCTCCATTGGAGCAAAGATGGCCCGGGCGCTGGGGATGGCTCCTTGGCCTCTGCCCCAGGCGCTAGAGTGGCTCTGGTCATGGCAGAGCGACGCCCCAGAGGGGCAGAGCATCGCCCCCTGGTGGGCAGAGTGTCGCCCCTGGTGGGCATGCCGGGTGGATCCTGGTCGGGCGCATGCGGGAGTCTGTCTGACTGTCTCTCCCCATTTCCAGCTTCAGAAAAATACAAAAAAAAAAAGAAAGAAAGAAAGAAAGAAAGAAAGAAAGAATCAGGACTTTATATAGCTCCTGAAAAGGTATAGCAATCTTTACCTTTCTCTTATTTAGGACAAATTATTGAGGGACAACAAATTCATCCACAAAAATTATAAATCAGGACAGATCATTTGCAAACTTTAAACGGTGTCCAGAAATTATTAGGAGATATTAATTGACTTAGACCTTCCTTGAAATTAACCACTGGGTAACTGAAGCCACTTTTTGATATTCTGAGAGGCTTGATTGAACCAGCTTCTCCTCGGCTACTTACAGCTGTGGGATAGCAAGCTTTAAAGACTGTAGAAAAAGACTTGCAACAAGCACAACTAAAATGCATAAATCCAGAAGAATCAATTGCCTTACTAATTTGTCCCTCGAGTTTACACTCCAACGGGACTATTGTGGCAAGCTTCAGGTCCTATTGAATGGATTCATTTAGCTGTTACTCCTAAGAAAGTTTTAACTCTGTATTTTGATCTTGTTGCCTTCTTGATTATCAAGGGGTGTAGGCGACTCTTATAGCTTATAGGTTTTGAGCCTCAAATTATTATTGTTCCTTTTTCAAAGGATCAATAACAATGGTTCTGGGAAACTTCCACTAAATGGCAAATTGCTTTTGCAGATTTACAGGCCAAATTGATTCTCACTATCCAGCTGATAAAATAGTTCAATTTTCATTCATTACTACATTTGTCTTTTCTAAGACAATTGTTAATGAGCCCATTCCTGAAGTACCTACAGTCTTTATTGATGGGTCCAGCTCAGGAATAGCAGGCTTAATAATTGATGGACAAGTTTATACTGAAACAGTCACCTTAAAATTACATGCCATTATCAAGGCTTTTCAGCATTTGCCATGTTCCAGATGCTGTATACAGACAGCAAATATTTACTTATGGTTGTTTCCACTATAGAGTCTGCTGTCTTAGGAACAACTGCTGATAACAAAGTATTTCATCAATTTCTCCTTCTTCAAAGACCTGTAAGTCAACATAGAGCTCCATATTTTATAGGACATATTCAAGCTCAATCCATGTTCCCTGGAGCTTTAGCACAAAGAAATGCCCTTGTTGATCAAGCTACTCAAAAGAAAATTATTGGAGCAACCATGACAGATCAAACAATTCAATCTCATACTATTCATTGCCAGAATGCTGCAGCCCTGCGTAAACAGTTTCAACATTCTTGGGAAGCAGCATGGCAGATTGCTAAATCCTGTTCAAGGTGTCCTATACTACAATCTGTCCCTTGGTTTGGGGTTAACCCTCGAGGACTCCTACCAGGACAACTTTGGCAAGTGGTGTTACTCATATACCTTCATTTGGCAAACAGTTCTTTGTCCATGTTACAGTAAATACTTATTCCAGATTTAAAGTAGCCTCTGCCAGAACAGGAGAGGCTGTTAAGCATGTTATAGCTGATTGTCTGTATGCATTTTCTATTACTGGACTTCCTAGCTGATTAAAACTGACAGTGCTCCTACATATGTAGGAAAAGCATTTACTATATTTTGTGAAACCTTTTTAATTACAGGTATTTCTTACAATCTTTAAAGTCAAGGTATTATTAAACTGTACCCAGCAAATATTTAAGGTCAATTTAAATAAATAAATTAAAAAAAAAAAAAATATATATATATATATATATGGGAGTCATATCCTGGGACTACCGCAAATCTTTCTTATTGTGCTTTTTACTTTAAAAAATTTCTTCTGAATGTTGATGTACAGGAGACGCCAAACCTCTTTCTCCTGCAAACTTATACCCTCTTTTATTTGATCCAACAAATAACGCTGTTTCGTCTTTTTCCAAATATTTCCAGATGTACAGAAAAAGTTTATATAGGTGGACAAGGACCCTCAAACCCCTTAGCAAGATCTTCTGAGCATGGCTTTTAAGGTCTATAATGACCAAGAGGCAGACAAAGCCCAAAAGAGATCAGGTAAAATACCAGCTCTTGGAATATGCCCTTAAAGGCTCCAATGCCCCAAAGGGGCCTCATAGGACTCCATCTGGCCCTGCTTCAATAGTGGAAAGGAAGGTCATTGAGCTAAAGCCTGCTAGGCTTCTCAGCCCCCACCAGGGATGTGCCTTTGCTGTGGGGGGAAAAGGGGATACTGGAAGGTAAGCTGCCCCCTTGCTTCTCTAAGGGAGGGTTTAGTCTTTTCCAGCCCTGCTCCAGCCAGCTGTGACGTAACCTTACAGGCTGGGACTTGCCACTGAAGGCTAAAGGTGCCCAGGGCCATCAGCCCCATCTCACGTCACTGTGGATGAGCCTAGGGTATTTCTTCCAAGTAGCAGGTAAACTGATCTCATTTCTTATGGACACAAGGGCCACTTACTCTGTCTTGCTTGAATATTTGGGTTTTTATTCATCCCTTGAAGATCTCTGTTGTGGGTGTTGATAGTCCTGTTTTCTGCTGCTTTGTTTGTCTCTTTTATTCCTCTTGCCTCAATGCCCCATGCCTATTTTAGGATGGGACCTACTCCTAATTCAGAGCTTTCTTTCTCTTTTTTGCCAACTTCTGTTATGAATTAGCCTTTGCCACCCAGCATAGTGTGTCCCAAGATGCTCTTCACCATCCCACGGCTGTAAAACTCCAGGAACAGGCCCCCTGGTCTCATCTCTCCAAGCTGAAGAGAACAGGGGCTCCATCTCCACACATGTCTACAGATGGCTTTTCCAGTCTACGTAAATCATTACCAGCAAGAAGCAGTGGTCATTGGAACTTGGATGCTAGCTGCAAAGTGTAGAAGTGTGACAACAATTTGAGTGCCATGTGGAATTTTCCTGGATGTGTTTCCTGTACTCCTGGACTTTTCCTGGATGTATTTCCTGGAATCCTGCTCCCTGTTGTCAGTTCTCAATGGGACTGAAGTGGAGTTGGGTTGCATCTGCAGGAATGTGGAATGGTGATGGTGCCAACATGGACTTGTTGAAATTACATTAACATATTAAGGACATTTAAAACAGCAAAGACTCTATTATAGATCCTGCTGTATTGGCTAAAGATTTGCTTGCTAATCTAAAAGGCTTTAATCCCTTTAATGTATTAGAATATTTGTTTGGATATCTGTTAGCATTGGCTATACTAATTTTGTGTTTATTCTCTATTTTTTCAGTCTGCCTCCAAATTAGAATCTGGGAAACTGGGAAATCAGATGAGTGTAAATCTCAGCACACAAATTAAAAATAAAAAAGAAAAGGAGGATATGTGGTAGACTGCAAGTAGAAAAAAGCCTTTGTAAATTCAATGCTTAGCAAAAGGCTAAGTTCTCCCCCACCACCACCACCACCTCCATATTGGCTATGAAGCTGAGTATTTGTACTGATCTTATACCCGCACTTCACTTGCTTGCTTAAGCTGCTGGAAGTAATTTACATGCCCTTCCTCTCACCCTTTGTTTGTTCAGATGTTGCTTGATTTTACTTACGTATAGTGAAGGGATTCCTGTTTATGCCTTGAGAGAATTCTTGTTTTTGCCTCAGATGTGTGACTTTGTATCAAAGACTTCTTTATTTGCATTTGGCTATATAATAAAGCAAACTGGGGGCTATAGCTCTCTGATATTGCCATCAGCATTGAAGAAGCCATCCTCTTTTCTTGGTGAGTCTGTTTTCTTAATTCCACACCATTCTCTCTCAGGGTCCAGAATTACTAGCCACGCTGGTCCACAGCACTTAATGGGTTGGTGTGTTTCCATGGGACTTTGTGCAAGAACAGACCAGGTGGGGCCCTATAATTTGTAAGGCTTACAATATTTTTTCTGTCTCTTTAGATGACTGCATGAGGCTTACTGCCATAGAATCCTTCTCTACAGTTAATCAGTGTCTCATGCATAACAGCCCACAGCTAAAGACTAGAATCTGCAAGGGAGTCAGGAAGGGGGACAGGAGGTAGGTGCTAAAACTGTGATCAGACCAAGATCCTATAGGAACTGCTTCCATAGCTCACTCCTAATAAACATTGTGAGCAGTAGGAAAGCTGCCTCTGGGGTTCTTTGCCTACCTTCACGATGCCAGTGACCATGTATTCAAAAGTTCGATTGCTAAATCCTTCACTGGCAATTACAAATACGGTATACTGGAAATACCCTGCTGGAGCCGAGTGTGTGTGAGTGCCACTCAGGATAACATTGTCTCTTCTGTAAAGGGAGCCATATTTACTCTTCAGTCTATTCAGGACCTGAAAGAAAGAAAGAAAAACATAACTAAGAATTGACATAATATAGGGGCTTAGCATGAAAAGAGGCTCTAACAAGACCCCTCACTCAGTGATCCATACCAATGACTTCTCTGTCATGTGGCTCTTCTCTCCATATAGCATCACAGTATATCTACAGTCCATAGTTTACACAGTATCTATAGCTTCAGTATACCACCATAGTAACAATAACAATAATGATTTCAATAGCTAACATTTTGTAAATTTTTGCTACATGTAAGCACACATAATGCTAAGTATGTCATTTAAAAGTAATTACAATAACTTCAAGAGGTATGTATTTTTAACCCTGTCTTTTAGCTGATAACACTGAAGTGTATAGAAGTTAAATAATCTTCCCACTGATGTAATAAATAGCACAGCCTAAATCCAGATCCAAGTCTCTCCAACAGCAGAGTCAGTACTCTTCCCTATTCATCTTTCCACACATAGCATTAATATCCAGGCACGGTTCTAAGCACTAGAAATAAATGAGGATTCAATTCTGAAGAAGTTTTTATTCTAATAAGTAGGATAATAAACAAAAAACAAGTATATAATATTATATTATATATTGATAAGTGCTGTGAAACAAAATATTGCTGGGTAAGGAAAAAGAGGATGTTGGTTGTTGGTGAAGAAAGATCTTTCCCAAGAGTTTACCCTTCATCAGAACTTTAACTGAAGAGAGCATTCTGGTCATGCAATACCTGGAGAAAAAAGCATCATGGGAGCAGTGAACAGACAGTAAAAAGTCCTTTTTACTCCCTCAATTCCCAAAATGAAGAACTCAATATATCCTGATACCAACCACTACACTTATTGGTCTGAGGGAAGCCAATATACCTAATGATACCCCAGCAATCCTGTGTAGAGTTCCCTTTAGAAAAAACATCTTGTCAGCATTAACTTGCTAGTCATGTGGGGGAGCAGTCTTAGAAATAGACCCTTCAAGAATCCCAAAACACTAATTCAAAAGAAGATATGCATCCCTATGTTTATTGCAACATTGTTTACAATAGCCAAGATCTAGAAACAACCTAAGTGTCCATCAGTGGACAAGTGGATTAAAAAAGCTGTGATACATATATACAATGGAATACTACGCAGCTGTGAAAAAGAAGGAAATTTTACCTCTTGCAATGGCATGGATGGACCTGGAGATTATTATTTCTGTAGCATTTGAACTGTTGATTTCATTGTGTACCTATCATTCAAAGTCAACTCATTTGCCATCACCATATATTTGTCCCTCTTCACTTCCCTACCCCCATCCTTCTCCCTTGGGTAGCCACTTCACTTTTATTTATGTCCAGGAGTCTCAGTTTAAATATTTTAAAACAAAATTAAAAGACTATAAACAGCTCACAGAAATCTTATCCTAAACTAAAATCTCTGATATAAAATTAGACACATGGGACTTATAAGAAAAGTAAAAGAAAAATAAATTAAAAACTCAATCATCTAATGACAATGCCTACAAATAGCCATTATAAATAGTATGTTTTCTACTTCATGAAAAGAGAGTATTTTAACAAAAAGAAGTTACATTAACATCTACAGCTCACTTCTCTGTCTTCAGTTTCCATTCCATTTCTATTACTGACACTCTTGGGAACATTGTGTGAATGTGGTATGAAAATATACAGAGTTAGGATGACAATTGATTAGAGATAGTGAGGCGCCCTATGGCAAAAGCCCTGAGTGGACCCCGTAATAGAAACAGTGCATGCTGGAAACAGCAAAACAGCAGGATAAGATTCAGTAACAGAAATGTTTAGGCTCTCAGAACAGAGATTAGGAGTCAGCATGTTCCTTGCCCTTTACTTCACCCCTGAAAACTGCTATCTGCTTCCTTGAGTTATTTGTGCTGGCTAATAAATATCCAATTAAGGCTGGAGACGGGGCTTCAGTCCTTCAGTCTGCTGACCGGAGGGTTAACTTGGAATAACTAAGTGGGTTCATTTAAGGGCCTTCCTGCTGGGTCTCAGATAGCACAGGGAAGTAAAAATAGGAAGAGATGATTAAATGGTGCCCACTATTGACTTGATTCTGTCTACAACCCAACATAATGAACACCTCTCCCATCCATGCTCCACCCCTAACATCTTCCTTTTGATTCTCTTATTTTTACAACTGACACCACTATTTCCCAATCAGAACCATCTCTGATTCCTCAGACAGTATTGTTCAGTGGTAATGAGCCTGAGCTCTGGCATCAAGATGCCTATGTTTGAATCCCAGCTCAGACAGTTCCTAACTGTGTAACCTAGAACAAGTTACTGATCCTCTGCAACTCAGTTTCCCAATCTGTCAAATGACATAATAGTATCTTCCTCATACAGTTATTAATTAATATATGTGTTCATTATATAGCATATATAAATTAAGTATGTATAAGGAACAGTGCTTCACTCATCATGTGAACTATGTTAAGTGTTAGCTTTTATATCTATTCATTCCCAAATCTCATTAGCATCTAATTTGACCTCTTACCACCATGTAGTCTCATTGTCACTCCATTGATTTAAGACTTTTGTGCCAGGCTCCAGGGGAAATTTCCAGGCAGAGTTAAAAATCCATCCTTCAATCTTCCCTTCCCTTTATAGCACTTTCAGCATCCCAATATCTTGTAAAGTTCCCCTGAATTAAATCCCCTCTGTTTGAAATGCCTAGGGTGATTACTATTTTCCCAACTGGATCCTCACCAATGGAGCACTGACATGAAAGAATCCACCCATTTTTGTCCTCACCTCTAGTTCTAGTCTATTCCAATCCACCTCAGTTATCACCACCTGATTAATCATTCTAAAGCAAAATTGTGATTGCATCACTTTGCCACTCAAAGGTTTTCTAAAAATCCCATCACCTACAGAATTAAAAACAACCTGGCATCCCAGGACCTCTATAATTATGACCAACACACCTTCCAGGTACATTCCCAATTACACACCCACATTAGTCCTAATAGAACTAACCTCTGTCCCTTCAGAGAGGAGCCTACATTCCTCCCTTCTGCCTCTCTGTGTTCACACTATCTCCTCCAATTAACAGTTCTCCCTTCCCATGTTTACCATGTAAAATTATGCCCATTCAAGTATCACTTCCACTACGAAATTTCCCCCTAATTTCCATTTCCTGACTCTCCATGTGGTGGTTTTAAAATACTGTATGTCCACAAATTCTTTGCTACTCCTACATTCAACGTGAAGCTTAACTTTGCAAACCAAAAGTATGAAATGGACTTAGTGACTTGCTTCCAATGAATAAAACAGGAAAGTGCAGCCTTCTGCCAATAGCCACATGAGTGAATCTTCTTGGAAGTGAATCTTCTAGCCCCATCCTTGCCAAGATCTTGATTTCAAGATACCCTAAGTGAGAACTCCCTAACTAAGCCACTCCTGAATTCCTGACTTACAGAATGTATAAGATAATAAATGTTTGTTGCTTGAAGCCACTCTACTTTGGGGCTATTCATTAGTAACTAATAGTTAACTAACACACCACTGTATTTTACTACACTGAATGAGTTATTTGCATATTTTTGTTACAGACCTTTCTTTTATTTCCCAACTAGGTCGCAAATTTATGGAGACATGGATTAAGACTCACTTAGCTGTATGTCCCTGAAATGACTAGAGAAGCAGGTTATCAAGGCATTTTTCCTCCAAAGTAATAAAATAAGGTCACTTTTAAGAATGTATGCTCTGGAATCAGGTATATATAGATTAAGAACCAAAGTTTACCATTTTTCAACTGTGTGTATTTGGAAAAGTTAATTATGATTTTTAAGACTGAATTTCCTTATCCATATAACAGACCCACATCAGTTTTGTTGTAAGAGAAGGAGTGGGGAAAACACTTAATCCCCCCTCCTCATATTTCCACACATGAAAGAGATTTCCATTCACTGCAGAAATGCGTTTAGGCCCACCCGTCACACCTCTCACTAGACCCTTCACACACTGGAGGAACAAAGTATTTAAAAGGTGAGACTGATAGAACATGACACTGAATAGCGGACATTTAATAGTCACTGTTCTGGGTACTCCATTCACTTCTTTCTCACTCATGAATATGTAAGCAGACATTAAGAGAAAACACTCTTTTTCTGTAATCTGAGTGAAGCAGAAAATATAACTGGACCAAGGCCTAGGAATTGGCTTAGAGGGAAAAACCTGAAAACCTGTGTGTCCATGACCGTCACTCTATTTCTCCCTCTCCTCCCACCTCCTCTCCCCTTCTCTCTCTCTCTCTCTCTCTCTCTCTCTCTCTCTCTCTCTGCCTTATAAGTCTCAGGTAGCCCAAGACAGCCTTTCCATGCACCTTTCTGCTAAGCTCAACTTTCTCCACAGGAAAGTAACATGATCTAAATCTGGGGGAAATCATCAAAGACCCTACCATATTCTACAATCTAATTTAAAGATTAAGACAGCTAATTTATTCTTTTAAATTTTATTATGGAAATTATCAAAGACACACAAAAATAATCGAGTAGTACATTGAAACCCCGCCCCTTGTCAGCCTATCACCCAACATCAGCAATTTATGGCCAACCTTATTTCAGTGCTGTATTTTTAATTCTCATCTTGTTAATTACATCTATTTTCAGTTATCTAAAGGCTCAAGAGAGGGTTTTACTGATTAATTGCCACTCTTAGACTTCTATCAAGAAAGATTAAATGAGAGAATATATGTGAAGTTCCCCTGTAATGTAATAAGCTTTCAAAATATATTGGCATTAATAATGATGATGCAACATCAGTGAAATTAAAAGCAAATGTTGACCAAGATGATGAGAACAGAAAAAAATGTGGATCATTCTTCTTACCCAGTTATCTGCTGGATTGTCGATCAGCAGATAATGCTTAAAATGCCGCAGGTAGTAGGAACTTACTTGCTAAAAAACTAGGAGGGGTTTAGCTACAGTGACAATTGCTCACAGACTTTTCTTTAAAATCATGACGTTTCTTTTGCACATTAATCACTTACCTCCAGCCTCAGTCGTTGGGATATCATGCCTATGTCGACGTTGACAAACACCATTCGATTTATTCCGTTTGGTTCGGCCATAACGAAAGCGCGACTGTACAGTCTGGTGAGGAGGCCCCGTGCGTTCTGGCCAGTTTTGCCGTAGCCCATCTAAAGAGGAAGAGAATCAGAACCACTCTGTCTTACTCCCCCACCAGAAAACAGGCTCAACCGCAGAGGAAAAGTCTCCTTAGAAAGACAAACAAAAACAATCCATATGACACTGAAAAATGCGAGTGAGATAATACATGTTTTGAAGAATAAAGGCAACCTCATAAAAGAGGCTTTACTCTCTTGTGCAGAAAAATGTAAAGGCAAAGTAGTGATAGACATGACAGCAGCTATTCACTGCCCTACGGGTGAGGCAGGACCTGCAGCAGTTTAGAATTTTGTTACAGCACTGGAGACCTTCCAGAGCTTCTCTGTTTTTGAAACAAAACCTTTCTCCTGCCTGTCTAAGGTACCACACAGAAAACGGTACTCCTCCCACCATCCACATGCCCAGGAACAAAGGGCTTCCCTCCTGCCCTTTGGTTGTTGATGCGTGCTTTTTTTTTTTTTTTAACCTGAAGAAAATGGTTTCTTTATGATTAAGTGATCTTTACTGAGGGTACCTAACCCTGAATTTTTTCATGTTGTCCCTCCCAAGCCAAGTCTGATCAAGTACACCTATTCCAGCCCCTTCTCTCACCATGTCATAAAACCCACCCTCAGAGTATAGCCAGTTCTTGCCCTGGCCAAGTAGGGCAGTTGGTTAGAGCATCATCCTGATATGTCAAGTTTGCTGGATCAATCCCCAGCCAGGGCACATATGAGAATCAACCAATGAATGCATAAATAAGTGGAACAACAAATCAATGTTTTTCTTTCTTTCTCTCTTACTCTCTCCAAAAATTCAATCAATAAATTAAAAAAAAATTTTTTTTTAAGTATACCCAGGTCTCAGAATGTTCCCTTAGGTCTTCAATTCAGAGATTTTTCTGGCTTCTCTTGAAAAAAATCTGATATAGCAACTCTGAGTCCACATTCTTACATGGCAACAATCAATTAAAGCCAGATACTTTCTAGTGTACCAAAGTCCCCACAACTCCCTACTGTCCCCACATTGAGGTTCACTAGTTATCATCTCACACCAGACAGCCTCAGTCAGTCACAGTGCTAGCCTATCTTCTGTAGTATCTGAGTTTTCCAGCCCTGCCACTTCGTAAAAAATGGCCCACTGTCTTTATAAGGGAGTTGTGGTTAAATAAATTATCCCTTCTTCCCTATAAAACAATATTCCTAGTGTTACACAGCAGTGAAGTCAAAAGAATTGCAAGAAGATGATGCTATAATAATCAGGAATAAATGCAGGATTCAAAATAATACAATTATTTATTTCAGTCTCTTTAAGGAGCCCATGATTTTACCTACCATATTTATATCTGCCACTTGTCCTGTGCAGTCGGCTCGGCCAACACCAATATGGAAGCCACTGAAGTTCTGAAATAGAGGAGGCTCTGGGGTAGTAGTCCCTGGGGGTTCCTGCGTGGCTGTGGGACCTTGTGTGAGTGTTGAGCCTTGAGGAGCGGTGGAGCCCTGTGTGGCTGGTGACTTCTGGGTGGTCTGAGGGCCCTCTGTGGCTGGAAAACCTGAATCTAAAAGTAGAATATATTTGAGAGACAATCCCGCCCACTTTGTCAGCATCAATTAAAGCACATAGGTTCAGGTTCCTAAGGACAAAATCTTTGTATATTCTCTGTGTGTAAGACACACAGTGGAAAGCATCTCAGGACCTTTTCTATGTCAGCCTTAAGGATGATCTTTGTCTTGAGTTGGTCACGTTTCAGCTTCCCCTCACAAGCCATTCCTTGTCAAATTTGTCACCCTTCATTCATTCACCATGCACTTCTGCACCAACTAAATATATCAGGTGCCAGGTTTCTTGCACAAGATCTACTAAACCCAGCCTCTGGGGATTTGTTTCTACCATTCTCTTCACACATAGCCATTACTCCTTTCTGTTCCACCAACCCATCTCCACCACTCCCTTCAGAGCTGGTTCATGTCCATGACATCCACATCTAGCTCAACCCCTCATCTCCAGGATGCCACCCCAGTTGTCTCTACCTACTTTGATCTTCCCCAATCTTCTCAAGACTTTATTCTTTTACTTAAAGACTTATTCTTAATGCAACCTATTGTATATTTGTTGACATAGTTCTACCTTATGTTAATGATTCTTATATCACCATGTATTATATGTACACACTCTATTCTCTCTATATAAATATATATGATATATATGTAAATATATATCACACACACACACACACACACAAATACAAGAGAGGCCGAGTGGCATAGAGACTAAGAGGGCAGGGTCCAGACACACGAGTGGTACCTTGACACACGAGTTTAATTTGTTTCGTGGCTGACCTCATGATGCAATTTGCTCGTGTGTCAAATCAAATTTCCCCATTTAAATTAATGGGAATGCAATTAATCCATTCTGGCCCCCAAAAACCACATGAATTTTTTGTTTTATATGCTTTTAAATAAAAAAGTGTACTTTATAAATAACAAATACACACACACACAGATATATATATATATATATATATATATATATATATACATAATAAGAGAGAATATAAAGAAATAAATTGGTTTATGAAGTATATTTACTATCAAGGTCAGGCAAAGATGCTGGCAGAGGGGGAGGAGACATTAGCATAACAAATTTTACAAACTTATTTGCCCAACAATTATCATTTTCTTCACTGACTTTTGGCTTTTTCGCCACACTTTCCTCACTTTCACTTAGAGGCCGTTTCAACAAAAACCTTTCCATGGAAGTTTGTTTCTTCCTCTTTTTCAGAATGTTCGGCATGCTATCTAGTGAAGGGTGGCAGAAGCTCATGATTCAAATATCTGCTTGTGACTTAAAGCAAAAAATCCCATGAGTGACTGCTCATCTCTCAAATTGCTCATGATTTAAAGTGCTCATGTGTCAAGGTACCACTATACAGCCTAGGTTTGGAAACTGACTTTACTAATTACTAGCTGAACAAATTACTTAGGCTATTTCACCCCAACTTTTCATCTATAAAATAGAGATTATAATAACACTCTACTTCCTAGGGTTATTTTGAACAATAAATATGTTCATGCATATTAAAAATGTAGAGCAATGGCTGGCTTATAGCTTTGGTTTTATTTATGTATTCAGACATCTAACATACACACTTTACTTGCTTGTTTGTTTCCAACCCAGACCCCAGCCAGGGGTGGCCAAGGCAGTAGATGTTAGTGTCACAAGGCATTAGTGCTCAGGCAGTACTTAGGCAAGAGATTAACAGCTAACTCATTATGGGATCCTAGAACTCTGGAGCTCAAACAAATATAGAGATTACCTAGTCCAGTCTTCTTGGTTTTACATAGGAGAATACTAAAGCCCAGAGAGTCACTTAACCAAGATTTTATGGAGAGCATATAATTAATCAGGTGCCCAAACCAAATCCTCCAACTTGGAATCTGGTGCACTTTTAATCACATTCCAGATGGAGTTAGAATCTGTGTGTTCCCTCCCCAAGCCCATATTCTCTACAAGACATCAAGTATAGCAGGAAAGGACATGGGGAACCTTTGCTATTGCCTTAAAGATACGGATGTAGGAATACGGTACAAACTAAAGCAAAACTAAGTCAAATAGCCAAGGGCAAGTTCTTCGTGATCTCAACGTCTCAGCTTCCACATCTGTAAAATGGTACTAAGACTAACACTTAGCTTTGTAGAAGTTTTATGAGAATTAAATGAGAATTTTATGTGGACTCCTGACTATAGTGCTTGCCACAGAAGCATGCTTCACTAAACAGCAACTATGTGAATAGTTACTGTAATTATTGATAAACAATCTGAGTCGCATTTTAAGAGCTAAAACCCAGTCAGCATTACAGATGCTTTCATTTCTAGGATCCCAAGAGCCTGTTCTGCTCACTGCTGGCACAGAGGATCTCTGGTCCTCAGTGTTTTCAGGAAATTCAAAGCATGGAGACATGGCAGAGGATCCACTGGAAAAGAAAAAAGGCTACAGAAGGGCAGACTGAGGTGACAACCTGCCATCATCTTCCTCATCTGGCCTGCGCCCAGCTCTCCCTTTGCATTGGTCAAAGCATTCAATCCCCATTGTCTTCTCTATTCACTTATATTCTTTACTCAGTTATAATAAAACCTCACACTGAAGTGGACATTTCATTAAAGGCCCATGGGCCCATTATTATCTGTAAGTATACTTTCAAAAATGAAATTCATTTCTAACATTTTAAAAAAATCTTGAATACTCAGGAGAATTGAGTCCATGTTCCTCCTAACACTCGGGAGGGGCTGTGGCCCGTCTTCACCAAAACCTCAGCTGCCCCACCGTGTGTCCACCTCCCAACTGACCTCACTTACAGAGCTTGATTGACAGTCCTACAAATTTGAATTCAAGACTTCCTTGTTTAAGGCTTTTATTATTATTATTATTTTTTTTTTTTTTGTATTTTTCTGAAGCTGGAAACGGGGAGAGACAGTCAGACAGACTCCCGCATGCGCCCGACCGGGATCCACCCGGCACGCCCACCAAGGGCGAAGCTCTGCCCACCAGGGGGCGATGCTCTGCCCCTCCCGGGGCGTCGCTCTGCCGCGACCAGAGCCACTCTTGCGCCTGAGGCAGAGGCCAAGGAGCCATCCCCAGCGCTCGGGCCATCTTTGCTCCAATGGAGCCTCGCTGTGGGAGGGGAAGAGAGAGACAGAGAGGAAGGGGGGCTGGAGAAGCAAATGGGCGCTTCTCCTATATGCCCTGGCCGGGAATTGAACCCGGGTCCCCCGCACGCCAGGCCGACACTCTACCGCTGAGCCAACCAGCCAGGGCCTTATTTAAGGCTTTTTAAAGATGAATTGATACTAAGCAGATCTTTCATTCTCCTTTTGCCCCCAGGAGAAGATGATGCCAAAAAGAGGCAAAGGGAAAGCGAAGACACTCAGGGAAAAAGCTCACGTTACTGGGCCTTCCAGAATTCTGAACTGTGCTAGGATCAGTGGAAAAGCAAAAGACAGTAACTGCATGTCAGAGGCTGTCAGTTCTGGGTCCAAAGGTAAACTTGATAAAAACTGCTATGAATACAGAAAGAGCAACTTAATGTAAAGGTTGGGTGGCCACCTCAGGCAGCTTAAGTACATATTAAACTGGCCTGTTATCAGCATTATCAGCAGACACTATTTTTTTACCTTAGTGTCCCCGGTAACCAAGAAATTTCCCCCATGCCTAGGCACAGGATCCAAAGGGACCCATGACACTTGCCTCTGTGATTATCGATGGTCCCACTGGTGATAAACAAGAGGCTGAGAAGGGCCACCGTGATCGCAGTCATCATCACAAGGAGGACAATCAGAAATGTCTCCAACGTGGAAAAGGTGCGTTTGGCCATTTTTCTATGAGAAAAAAAAAAAAAAAAAAAAAAAAAAAAAAAAAAAAACAGAGATGGAAGAAAAAATGTAGAAGATGCAGAAAAGACAATCACAAATTAAAATGCATATGCTTTAAGATGTCTTAGCTCTTTCCTATGAACAGACTATACCAGGTAAGTACAGAGCACACTCACCACTAATTCCACATCCCAAGCCCATAGCAGACAAGACCAGTCAATTACAGCACTCTTGAATAAATTTAGAAGGGGTTTCCAAATCCTTCTCAGCACAGTGCT
Source organism: Saccopteryx leptura (assembly GCF_036850995.1). Lineage (NCBI taxonomy): Eukaryota > Metazoa > Chordata > Mammalia > Chiroptera > Emballonuridae > Saccopteryx > Saccopteryx leptura. Next base: position 50,250,966 of record NC_089511.1, on the reverse strand, counting down.
CCTCCTGGCATGCACCATTCATCATTTGGCATTGGCAACTAAGCAAAAATCTATTTTCATTCCTTGGCTCCATCATTACTGCTTTCATTTATGGTGATGATGCTGATTATGGGTCTGTACAGGGGTCTAGATGGATTACTTCTGTTAATGAGGATGACTGATCCCCCTTCATACATTGCTTGTATTTGTAAGAAGCCTTGCTGAGGTTAGGGCTTTACCCTGTGGTCATAGACTAAGTGAGATTATCTTGTCTACATGGAAGTGACACCCATACCTTTAACTGTTAAACTTCTAACTTTAAATACAACCTGATTTTTAAAAAATGGTATATAAAGGGATTTGGCATCTCTGGTCTCAAGTCAAGTATTAATAAAATTTCCTTCTTCAGTGATAAAAAGGATATCACACATTTTGCAAACCCTGCAGCAAAGGATAAAGATAAAAAATTCTCACCTAAGCAGGTAGTGGCACAGTGAATAGAGTGTCAACCTGGGACGCTGAGGACCCAGGTTCAAAACCCCAAGGTTGCTAGCTTGAACGAGGGCTCATCTGGCTTGAGCATGAATTCACCAGCTTGAGTGTGGGATCATAGACATGACCCCATGGTTGCTGACTTGAGCAAGGGGTCACGGCTCTGCTGGAGCCCCTGGTTAAGGCACGTATAAGAAAGCAAACAACGAACAACTAAGGTGCTACAACAACATATTGATGTTTCTCATCTCTCTCCCTTCCTTTCTCTCTCTCTCTCTCTGGCTAAAAGAATTTAATAATAAATAAGTAATAAAATTCTCCTGTGTTCTAAGACAAAAAAAAAGAAAATGTCCATACAAATTCTTTAGGATGTTTTAGGAGGAGAATTCATTACTATTGATACTAAAAAGTACCTATACTTTTTAGAGGGACTAAGCTAAAAAGTCATATACTATAACAGGAGAAAGTAGTTCCTAACCAGTGAGCCTTATCCATCTCTGTTACTACCTGATCTTTGTAGTCATTTTATTTCGCAACCCCTGGACTAGAAGTTTAAAAACAGTCTACCAGCAAACACTTCAGAGGTAGGGCTGAACTGGGAGTGGATAAAGAGACTGGAACATCTTTCCAAATTTCCTGGTTATTGTTGGGCTTTCCTCATCCATGTAGCACCAACATAATCACCTTCAACACCAACAGCAGGAACAACTTCAAATTTAGGGCAGAACCAATTAGTTCTGTATCTTGGTCCCAAGTTTCAGTGACAGCCCCCAGAAGTCAGGAGGCACATATGAGATAGGCCTCTGAAGCTTTGATGACCCAAAGAGGATTATAATCATTAGCTATTGTTTCAGCAGCAAACTTCAAACCCAGAATACCTAGCTCTTTCTCTAAGCTTTGGTTTCTGTAAGCCTTCCTATTAGCTGAGCCAGCTTTTGTACAAAAAAAATAATCAATAAAAAATGAATGACTGACATCTGGACCTCCCAACCCCAGCTCATCAAAAGGCCAACTGGATATGTAAGTGTGGCCATGTGGCACAGCCTGTATAACAAACAGACTTGTACAAAATCATATTTTTTAACTAATTTTTCTGTTCCTTGATTACTACTACTGGCCTTTTGTACAAGTCGACAGTGGCACTTGACTTAACATTCGAGTTTCCACCTCTTCCTCAGATTTCAGTGAAGTACTTCATGAGTTTCACTACTCTTATCTTGCTGCCAGAATTATTGCCAACATATCACAATTCTTTTTGAACCCATTAGCACTATTTCTGATTAGTGATTAAACTTTGAATTCAAACATTAAAGCCAATATCTTGCCTGCTTCAGAAGGCAAATGAACTTGGAAAGCTGAACCAATAATTACATTTTAAAGGATTAAACGTTTCCTTACAATTTCTAGTTAATCTGGCATAACCCTGAAAGGTGTAATGATGAGGCTCTGTTGAGACAACAGCAAGCCAATTGTCACATCTTCACCATGCTGAGTTCCTTATTTCTCAAGATTTTGAAAGGAAAAAGTAATAGTTGGCAAAATGCATTTCCAAAGCTAAGAAAATGGGTAAAGGTTTAGGGTTTCATCAAGATTTCTGAGGCAATGGATGACTCAAGTTTCATTCCTCCCTCTCCAGGAAAATAGAGGCATTCTTACCTGATTCAATCACCCAAAAGAATTTCTGAATCCAGTAAAGCAAATGAGGGTCCTGAACCTCGTTGCTGTTTTTCCCTTGCACGTTGCTCAGCTAAGACTTCTCAGCACTTCCTGACATCTGCGGAGGAAAGGTTTTCACAGTGATGTCCAGGAGAGTTAAGAGTTCTCATTATCAGAAGGTTATGGGCTTGGTACACGGATGAGATTAAAGTGTATTGATAACAAAAGGTTTATATACAAACTCTCCCCTGGGACAGCCTGACACTGAGGTTGAAGTTGCAGAAGGCCTGTGGGGCTGAAGGTTATTTCAGCCTTTACACAGCTCCTCCAGCACGGCAATCTCTGTGCCATGTCTACAAGGCAGATCTCAGACAGAGAGAGGAAAGGAAACACCTGCTATATTCACCGCTGCTCACTCAACCACATTAAGATGGACTCTGGGTCCCACTAGGCAGTATTTACACCAATTTCAGACCAGAAAAGCATTTTTTTTTAAAATATTTTATTTATTGATTTTTAGAGAGGAGTGTGTGTGTGAGAGAGAGAGAGAGAGAGAAGGGGGAGGAGCAGGAAGCATCAACTCCCATATGTGCCTTGACCAGGCAAGCCCAGGATTTCGAACCGGCAACCTCAGTGTTCCAGGTCGACGCCTTATCCCACTGCGCCACCACAGGTCAGGCCCAGAAAAGCATTTTTAAGTTTTAGATTCTGATGTGTAAAAAGAATGCAAAATCTTAGACTAAGAATGTGAATAATGAATATACACCAGAGTAAGAATGCCGTGTGATCATTAAAAATTATATTGAAGAAAAACATTTAATGAGGTAATTTTTTTACTAAAAATATTAGGTTATTTTAAGTTTATAAAGTATTTTATCCCATTTGGGTAAAGTTTTACATTATTCATATAGGTGTAGTCCAAAAGACTGTAAGAAAGTACAGCAAAATGTTAGAAAGTAATTATCTGGTGTTAAGACTATAGGTGATTTCTTTAATATTTCATTTTTATGTTTTCATCTTTTGACTCTGGTATATTCTGTAATAGCACTGTAGCACAACTGTAACAGGAAAAAAATAAAATGTTTACCCCCTCTTGGAAAATATATACTACAAAACAACATGAAGTTAAACAATGGCCCCCAGAAAACAAAAAGAGTAAGAAATAAGCCAAACCCCTCTGTTTTTCCACGTAAACCCAAGCTGTCTCAGAAGTAGATTGGAGAAGACTACACCAGCCACTTAGTTCCTGGCAGAGTTTGTAGAGAGACCAGTCCTCAATGGTCCATCCTCCCTCCTTTCATTAGCATAATCATGGGAACAAATCTACGCAACACCCAGTTCAAGAATACAATGCAGAGTGAGTGGCTTCCTCTCCTCCCTGTACTCCCTGCCACCACATTCCCATTCCAGAGGCAACCACCACCCACTTCTCATGAATCTTTCCAAAAGCGATTCTGTGCATGTTTCTATATATTTGTGATACAAAACGCATACTTCTGCTTTTCTTCACTTAGCGTAGAGTAGAAAATGTAACTACATATGGAATGAATGTAGGTCTCATTCTTGTTAATGGCTGTGTAATATCTGTTTTTAAGATATGTCTATAACTTCCTAGGAGCAAAATTGCTAGGTTAAAGCGAAGCATTTAAAATTTGTATTAATATTTGCAAGTAATCCCACATGGCACTGTGCTAGCATGTATCAAAGTCTTTGTTCAGCCCTGGCCTGTTGGCTCAGTGGTAGAGCATCTGCTGGGTGTGTGAAGTCCTGGGTTTGATTCCTGGCTAGGACACACAAGAAAAGCGCTCATCTGTTTCTCCACCATTCCCTCTCTCCTTTCTCTCTGTCTCTCTCTTCCCCTCCTGCAACCAAGGCTTCATTGGAGCAAAGTTGGCTCAGGCACTGAGGATGGTTCCATGGCCTCTGCCTCAGGCACTAGAATGGCTCTGATTGCAGCAGAGCAACGTCCCAGATGGGACAAGCATTGCCCCCTGGTGGGCATGCCAGGTGGATCTCTGTCCCCGTCGGGGCATGCGGGAGTCTGTCTGTCTCCACCGCCACACCTACCCCACCCCCTGCTTCTCACTTCAGAAAAGTACAAAAAACACCCACAAAAGTCTTTGTTCTACACACCTCCACTAACAGGACAGACAATTCAGGCTTTTGACGCTTGTCACTGCAGCAGATTAAAAAAAAAAAAAAAGCTATTTCCTGATGATTTTCATTTGCATTCTCTTCTAAATTAGGCCAAATATAGTCACCTATTTTTAAAAACAGAGATAATAAAGATATAAACACCTTCAGATAGAGCACTTAGTAACAAATCTTAGCTACTTCTCTGCTACTAGAGGAGAAAAGGTTAAGTTGTGGTATTAAACATGTTTTGTGTGTGTTTTATGTTAGAATTCTTTCTTTTAATTAAAGTTAAGGGGGTGACATTGATTAATAAGACTATATAGGTTTCAGGTGAACATCTCTATACCATTTGAAATGTTGATTGCATTGTATACCCATCACCCAAAGTCAAGTCATTTTCTATCACTGTATATTTGTCCCTCTTTACTCACCTCCCCCACTCCCTTCCCCAGAAAACCACTTTACTTTAATCTATATCCATGAATCTCCATTTCATAACTCACCTATGTGTGAAATTATATAGTTCTTAGCTTTTTCTGATTTACTTATTTCACTCAATATAATGTTCTCAAGGTCCATTCATGTTGTCATATATGGCAATATGTAATAATTTCTTATGACTGAGTAGTATTTCATTGTGTATATGTACCACATCTTCTTTATCCAATCCTCTATTGAGGGACACTTTGGTTGTTTCCATGTCTTGGCCACTGTGAATAATGCTGCGATGAACATGGGAGTGTATGTGTCTTTGCATACCAATGTTTTTGAGTTTTTGAGTAGATACCCAGAGTAAAGGAACTGCTGGGTCATATGAAAGTTCTAGTCTTAATTCTTTGAGGAACCACCATAATGTCTTCCATAATGGCTGTACTTGTTTACATTCCCACCAGCAGTGAACAAGGGTTCCTTTTTCTTTACAGCTTCTCCAACACTTGTTATTACCTATCTTGTGATAATAGACAATCTAACATGTGAGAGGTGATTTCTCATTATAGTTTTGATTTGCATTCTCTAATAGTGAAGATGAGCATCTTTTCATATAGCTGTTGCCATTTGTATGTATTCTTCGGAGAGGTGTCTGTTCAGTTCCTCTCCTAATTTATTTATAGCTTTTAATATATCCATGTTTATTTTTTAATTTTTAAATTTTATTTAGAAAATTAACTTTAGCAGAGTGATATTGATCAATAAGAGTATATAGATTTTAGGTGAACATTTCTATAGCATTTGAACTGTTGATTATGTTGTATACCAGTGGTAGTCAACCTGGTCCCTACCGCCCACTAATGTGTGTTCCAGCTTTCATGGTGGGAGGTAGTGGAGCAACCAAAGTATAAATAAAAAGACAGATTTAACTATAGTAAGTTGTTTTATAAATATTTATTCCGCCGAACTTAGCAAAAATCTGACATAAAGTACTTCGTAAGTAATTATTATTATATGCTTTAACTTGCTGTAACTCTGCTTTATAAATTTTATAAAGTAAAGTTACTTCCCTACTTTATAAATCACCATTACTGTGGAACTGGTGGGCGGTTAGAAAATTTTACTACTAACAGAGATACAAAAGTGGGCGGTAGGACCTGACCAGGCGGTGGTGCAGTGGATAGAGCGTCAGACCGTGATGCGGAGGACCCAGGTTTGAGATCCTGAGGTTGCCAGCTTAAGCATGGCCTCATCTGGTTTGAGCAAAGCTCACCAGCCTAGACCCAAGGTTGCTGGCTCAAGCAAGGGGTTACTCCATCTGCTTTAGCCCCACGGTCAAGGTACATATAAGAAAGCAATCGATGAACAACTAAGGTGTCACAATGAAAAAACTAATGATTGATGCTCTTATCTCTGTCCATTCCTGTCTGTCTGTCCCTATCTATCCCTCTCTGTGACTCTTTCTCTGTTTCAAAAAAAAATAAAAGTGGGCAGTAGGTATAAAAAGGTTGACTACCCCTGTTGTATATCCATCACCCAAAGTCAAATCATTTTTCACCTTATATTTGTCCCTCTTTACACCCTTCCTCCCACCTCCTCTGGAACCCTCCCTTTATCCCCATTATTTTACAGGACTTTTTGCTTGTTTGTTGTTGAATTTTGTGAGTTCTTTATATATTTTAGATATTAACCCCTTATCAAAGCTATTGTTTGTGAATATCAACTCCCATTTGATTGCCTGCCTTTTTGTTTTGTTGTCAATTTTTTTTAATTTTTATTTTATTTTTTTGCTGTGCAAAAGTCTTAGACAAAGCAATTAGGCAAGAGAAAGAAATAGAAGATATCCATATTGAGAAAGAAGAAATAAAGGTATCACTTTTTGCAGATGGCATGATCCTGTATATAGAAAAGACCAAAGACTCCACTGAAAAACAATTAGAAACAATAAACAAATACAGTAAAGTCACAGGATACAAAATCAATATACAAAAATCTACTGCTTTCCTATATGCCAACAATAAAACTTCAGAAAATGAATTGAAAAAAAAACACAATTTTTTTACAGTTGCTACAGAAAAAAAAATACTTAGGAATAAATGTAAAGGATATAAAGAATTTATACTGAAAACTACAAAGCATTATTAAAAGAAATTAAAAAATACATAGTGAAATGGAAAAACATTCTATGTTCATGGATTAGAAAAATCAACATAGTTAAAATGGCCAATTACCCAATGCAATATACAAATTTAGTGCAATTCCCATCAAAATGCCAATGTCCTTTTTTAAAGAAATGGAACAAAAAAATCACCAGGTTTGTATGGAACCATAAAAATCCTGAATAGCCAAAGCAATCCTGAGAAAAAAGAACAAAGCCAGAGATATCATACTTCCTGACTTCAAATTATACTAGAGAGCCATGATAATCAAAACAGCATGGTATTGGTAGAAAAACAGACATGCAAACCAATGGAACAGAATAGATAGCCCAGAAATAAAGCCACATATATTGTATATGGGCAAATAATCTTTGACAAAGGAGCCAGTACCACACAATGGAGAAAAGAAAGCCTCTTCAATAAATGGTGCTGGGGAAATTGGAAAGCCACATGCAAAGGAGTGAAACTTGACTACATTTGGTCCTAATGCACAAAAAATAATTCAATATGGATCAAAGATCTAAATATAAGATCTAAAACAATAAATTATATAGTAGAAAATATAGGTACTAAACTTATGGACTTTGGCTGTAGAGAACATTTTATGAATATGAATTCAAAAGCAAGGGAAGTGCAGGCGACAATAAATGAATGAGACTTTATGTTAGAATTCTTGGTATCAAGCAACAGTGACCAAACAGAGCTTACTTAAGGCTGAGGAAGAGAGAGAGTGAAATAAATTCACTGAAACGCAGGAAAAGAGATCGAAGACTCAGGGTCAGGAAAGCCAGCATCAGGGAAGCTCTGCTGATCTCATCTAAGTGGATGGAGGTATTGAGCAGTCTCTTTAGGGCATCGCCATTAAGGTAGAAAGTAGATTCCCTTCAAGTAGATAGTCTCTGTGCTGATCTACTTGGGATTTAATTCCTGAAACACACATCTGACTGGCCTAGCTTAGATAATATACTTATCCCTTCCCTGAATGGATACTTAAAAAGAATTCCCAATAAGACCTTATCCAAAGAGGAACGGGTAGTTCTCCAAAAACAATCAAGGCAGATCAAAAAAGATACTACTGGTGACCTGCATCAGATATCCTTATCCCTCACAGTGGGACAGCCACTACACTGCCCCTGTGGTCTCTTCCAGACCTCTCCAGACATCCCTCCCCTTGAAAAGCTGCCTTGCCATGCTCATTCACTATGAGACCTGCTGGGTGACCCACATATCTAGTCAGATAAGATCACTTCCCTCAGACAACATTTGAAGGCCCATACCTGAAAGCTAAGGGGTGAGAATTGAGACAATTCCAAGCACTGTGGCAGGGCCAGTGGAGAAGAGATGGTGAGCCAATGGGACTTCTAGTGTCCATCAAAACAGTTGAGTTCTATAGCCAGGAATAAGACTACCTTGGGATGAAGGAAAATTTAATCATAGTAAATATTTAACATGTATGTATATTTTATTTATCTGGATGGCTCTCAGATAAATCTTGTTAGCTAGGATAAGGATGACTATTCTTCTCTACTCTCGATCCCAAGATGCTCACTCAAGCACACATATTCTACCCATTTTACAGATGAGAGAATGGGCATGGGAAAGGATTATTATAAATAGTTATTCCAGGATGTAAGCTCAAGTCTCCAGATTCTTGGACAGAACCTCCCACAAACCCTTACTGTCTGTATCACCATGACCAGGACCTGGGAGCAGCAGCCTCTGGGGGTATGCAGGTCCGTGTGTTCATTCCTCATCAGCAGATGATGAAGTAAATCCATGTCCTCTGTCTCTTAACATCATTACTGAGGCAGAACAAGGTAAAGGCAGCTGGGTGAAACACAAACTGTATTCAAGCCAAAAAAAATGTTTTTCCCAAAATCCCACTCCTTCATCATTACCAAAAAAAAAAAAAAAATCATTAGCACCATAATTCTTTTAATATTTTACTTATGCCTACAAGGTAGTGGCCTTAGAAGGCTTGATGTGACTTTCATATGCTCCATGGTTGCATCCATTTTTGTTCTTTAATTCTTGGTATAGTTGAAGATTAAGTTACTTATTAAAAAATATACTACCTAGATTTTATAGTCTCTAAATACTATGTTTTGCTGTAAGGAATAAGAGGTGCTTGAAAAGTTGCTGGATCTGGGGCAGAAAATACACAAACTAAACCTGCAATATTTTTTTATACCAGAAATCAAGAAAGCCATCAAGATCATTAGAACTATGTCTAAAAACCCTGGCTGGTTGGTTCATTGTGGAGCATCGGCCTGGTGTGTGGAAGTCCCAGTTTCAATTTCCACTCAGGGCACACAGGAGAAGCCACCATCTGCTTCTCCACCTCTCCTCCTCTCCCTTTTCTCTCTCCCTCCCTCTCCCTCTCACTCCCCCTCTCTCTCTCTCTCTCTGAATTCCCCTCTCTTTATTCTCCTTCTGCAGCCATGGCTCGATTGATTCAAGTGCATCAGCCCCAGGTGCTGAAGATAACTCCGTGAAGCCTCCACCTCAGGCACTAAAATTATCTCCGTTGCTGCGAGCATGGCCCCAGATGGGCAGAACATTGGCCTCAGATTAAAGTTGCCAGGTGGATCCCGATCAGGGCACATGTTGGAGTCTATCTCTCTATCACCCCTCCTCTCATTTAGAAAAGAAGGGGAAAAATGTGTATGAAAGAACCAGAGCTTCACACTAGCCAAAAATGGGTCAATTTGAGCATAATAATAATAATAATAATAATGATAATAATAATAATAATAGAATAACTGCATCAGGAAAACAAAAGAAAAAATAAACATAACTACATCAAACTAAAAAGATTTGCACAGCAAACAAAACCATCAACAAAATGAAGACAACTGACTGAATGAGAGAACATATTCACTGATACATCTGATAAGGGCTTAATATCCAAAATTTATAAAGAACTTATACAACTCAACACCAAATAAAATCTAATTTGAAAATGGGCAAAGGGCCTGAATAGACACTTCTCCAAAGAGAACATACAGATAGTCAATAGGCATATGAAATGATGCTCAACATCACTAATCATCACGGAGATGCAAACCAAAATTACAATGAGATATCAACTCACAACTGTCAGAATGACTATCATTAATAAATCAACAAACAAGTGTTGGTCAGGATGTAGAGAAAAGGGAACCCTCAGGCACTGTTGGTGGGAATGAAGATTGGTGCAGTCACTGTGGAGAGCAATATGGAATTACCTCAAAAACTTAAAAATGGCCTGACCAGGAGGTGGCGCAGTGGATAGAGCATCGGACTGGGATGCAGAGGACCCAGGTTCGAGACCCCAAGGTCGCCAGATTGAGCGCGGGCTCATCTGGTTTGAGCAAAAAGCCCACCAGCTTGAACCCAAGGTTGCTGGCTCCAGCAAGGGGTTACTCGGTCTGCTGAAGGCCCATGGTCAAGGCACATATGAGAGGGCAATCAATGAACAACTAAGGTGTTGCAACGCGCAATGAAAAACTAATGACTGATGCTTCTCATCTCTCTCCGTTCCTGTCTGTCTGTCCCTGTCTAGCTCTCTCTCTCTCTGAAAAAAAACAAAAACAAAAAAGAAACTTAAAAATGGATCTGTCTTATGGCCCAGCAATTTCACTTCTGGGAATCTATCTGAAGAAATCCAAAACACTAATTTGAAAGAATATGTGTACACCTATGTTCATTGCACTGTTATTTATAATAGCCAAGATTTGGAAGTAGCCCAAGTGCCCATCAGATGAGTGGATAAAAAAATCATGGTGTATTTACACAATAGAATACTACTCACCTCTAAAAGAGAAGGAAATCTTGCCCTTTGCACAGCATAGGTGGATATGGAGATCATTATGCTAAATGAAATAAACCAGTCAGAGAAAGACAAGTACCCTATGATTTTACTCATACGGGGAATCTAATAAACAAAATGAGCAAGCAAAAAAGAGATAGACTCATAGATAAAAAACAGGCTGAGGGGAGGTGGGGGAATCAAGCAAAAAAGGACAAAAAAAGGGGGGGGGGTCTCGTGGACACAGACAATAGAATGGTGACTGCCAGGGACAGGGATGGCGTGGGGGGCGGTAGAGGAGAGTACAGGCAGGAAAACGATGATAAACAGAGATTTGACCCAGGATGGTGAATACACAATACAGTGTAGAGTTGAGTTGGGAGAACTGTGCACCTGAAACTTGTATAATTTTATTAACCAGTCACCCCAATAAATTCAATTAAAAACTGCAATAGATTGAAGCAAATCAAATTTACTTAAATCCATGATATCATAATAATACATTTTTAAAAAATCCTTTTGATTGCCCTGGCCGGTTGGCTCAGCGGTAGAGCGTCGGCCTGGCATGTAGGGGACCCGGGTTCGATTCCCGGCCAGGGCACATAGGAGAAGCGCCCATTTGCTTCTCCACCCCCCCCTCCTTCCTCTCTGTCTCTCTCTTCCCCTCCCGCAGCCAAGGCTCCATTGGAGCAAAGATGGCCCAGGCGCTGGGGATGGCTCCTTGGCCTCTGCCCCAGGCGCTAGAGTGGCTCTGGTCGCAGCAGAGCGACGCCTCGGAGGGGCAGAGCATCGCCCCCTGGTGGGCAGAGCATCGCCCCTGGTGGGCATGCCGGGTGGATCCCGGTCGGGTGCATGCGGGAGTCTGTCTGACTGTCTCTCCCCATTTCCAGCTTCAGAAAAATACAAAAAAAAAAAAAAAATTCTTTTGATTAACATTAAAAGAAGCTAGGAAGTTGTTTTTCTGGAAACTGGTAAGGAATAAAGGTAGAGGAGGAAGAAATCAAGAATGTGTCTGCTTTTCCTGTATAAAAGTATCTTGAGAAAGCTAAATTGCTGTTGAGGGGCTATTTCTCACAACCAAAGTATTCCAGCTAGTAAATGAGGAAGGAATGATGGACTTAGAATCTAAGTGTTTTGCAAACCCCAATGAAATGAGGGATAGACGCAATGGTCATCAACGGCGGGCTGCTTAATCAGACAATCAGAAATTGCAAGTCTCTGAATGAAGTACACAACCTCGTCTCTCAAGTATTCTAATTAAATCCAAATTGAATCAGCCTCTAGATACAAGTGCCTCTTTATAGGAAATACCAAAGACCACTGAATGTGTTAGAGGATAATGTGGAGATACTGGAAGAAAAGTCCAGACTGTGAGACTCTCTAAGAGAAATGACCCAGTGTCTTTAACAAATATATTGGAAGTGGAGAGGGAGAGAAAGAGCAGAAGGTGGAAGAGAAAAAGGAGGGTGGAGGAGAGGATGAGGAGAGGCAGAAGGAAAAAAGAGGAGGAGAAAGACTGAAGAGGAGAGGAAAAGATAGGGGGAGGAGAGGGAATGATGGGGGAGGAGAGGGGCCAGGAAGGAGAGGAGAGGAGAAGAAAGTCATAAATTAAAAGAGGCCAAAGAGACACCAATTGGCTCTAAGCCCCAATCATCATTATTTGAAATTTAATTCAAACAAACTGCTTTTAAAAGCATAAGCCAATTGGAAAGTTTTTAACATGGACTAGATATTTGATGATATTAAGAGATTATTGTTTTAAATATTAGGTGTGATAATGATATTGTAATTGTGCTTTTAAAAAAAATTTTTTTTGATACATTCTGAAACCAATTTTAAAAATGCCCAAAGTGCCTGACCTGTGGTGGCGCAGTGGATAAAGCGTCGACCTGGAAATGCTGAGGTTGCTGGTTCGAAACCCTGGGCTTGCCTGGTCAGGGCACATATGGGAGTTGATGCTTCCAGCTCCTCCCCCTCTTCTGTCTCTGTCTCTTCTCTCTCTTTCTCTGTCTCTCCCTCTCCTCTCTAAGAAAAAATGCCCAAAGTACAAAGGTCTGATTGATGAATGAATATATAGATGAATGGATGACAGCCAGATAGAAGGACAGATGGAAGAACAGATGAATAATTGGGAAATAAACTTTGTTATTTAATATGCAGCAGACAGCCAAGGGGTAGGTTAAGATAGAGAGCACTTCACTCAACGCTCCTTTTAAACCCATCTGCCGTGCACAGGCTGGACTCATTTGCCTAGAATTCCAGATGTACTGCTTTAGGTTCTGCCTTTCAGAAGCCCTAGTGGGAGACTTTGGTTCAGAACTGAGCCACTTGGGAAGAAAGGCAGGGCCTGCGACATCTATTTTACTGATTTGGGTCATGGCAGCGTGACTCCGCCAGCAGCTTGGTTACTGCTTCTGGATGCTGTTGCTGCTTCCTTACTCCATGACCAAAGCGGCCCATCCCTGAGCAGCTCAACCTCAAGTCTCTGTCTGCAGCCTTCACCAAGATTCTGCAAGTTATCTCTACCTTTTAATAAATCTCTTTCTTCTTAAGCCAGTTGGAGTGGATCCTGTTACCTCCAACTACAAACCCATCCGAGTTAAACATCACAAAAGTGAAGAGTGGACCTCCCTTTGGAGAGGAAATGCTTTCCAATCATTGGATACTGTGTATGCCTAGCTGCCTCTGGGGACATTTTTAAAGTTCAAAATGATGAGCATTCTGGCACAATAAATTTTCATTAGGTCCAAAAAGAAATTAAAGAAATCAGTTCTAAGTACACCCCAGTGCTGCCATAGAGGTACCTCACCAGCTCATGGGTTTTATAAAGAACTGAAAAATTTCATTGAACTCCAAAGCAGTCCCACTATCAGTTGACTATTTACAGAATCATCTTTTTACTGGTTTCAGTTGAATCTTGACCTCAAACCACAAACCAGCAATAGAAGAAAAAAACAGATTCCTTTCTGTTCTAAGCCAGAGTGAATGTTTCTTCTAATACCCCTTCTGCACCTGTCCTGAGCCTGAGATGTACTTCAGTGCAGGTGGGAGCCCAAGTTCATTCTATGAGAGAAGTCTCTACTCCACAGTGACCAGGCATGGAAGACGGTGCATGACAGAGGATCACTCCAGGGCCCCTCTTCCCACTGGGGACTCACACAACCCCTGCCCCCAGAATACTGACATTTCTTTCCTCAGAGGAGAGGAGAGAGAAACTACTTGAGGGCTACAGAGTTTCTCTCCTCAAATTTATCCCAGTCCTACTTTCAACACAAAAGGCAAAATGCTAGAGAGAGACATTGAGGCTCTGGGAAGGCCTGGAATTTGGGGGGGGAGGTTCCTCAGTGACCTTCATTTTCTTTATTGCAAAAATCCAGACTAACAAAAACCTACCTTGCCGAAAGATTCACCTAGACAGTACTTTTTTTTTTAAGTTCTTTGCTAACTCTACAGCGTGTGAATGAGTTATTATGTTGATTAGGCTGTGAGTGGTAGGGTTCACGCATCTTAAGCCTGATACCATTGTTCTTTTCTTGGTGTATTCCTCATGTTTGGTTCTAAAGTTCTTCCTATTAGAGTTTGACAAATTCAGTCTTGGGGGAAAGAATGTCTTTTACTGTTCCTAAAACATCCAAAGGGCTGAAATTTTAGATAAAACTGAAATTGCACAACTTCCCTACTTTGCTACTGTTAGATAAACTTTATGGGGCTGTAGAACCTTTGCAGAGTATTTGAAAATTATTCTCTAATGATTTATCATTTTCCAAAACCATAGATAAGAATTTATTGCATTAGGCAGTGACAAATTTGACCTGTTTGTCATACAAGAGTATGAAGGCAGATTGGGGGAAAGCAGATTGCAGGTACATTTATCAGTATTTCAGGGACAGGGTGACAGTATCTTTTTTGATGTAATTCTTCCCCTCTACATAAATCTCAGAGGCTTAGTATCTCCCACCTGTGCTGTGCACTGTGGACAAAGTATCAATACCATACTGATAGGACATGAAAAAGAAAGAACCAAGAGAAACAGAAAATAACTTACTTGTATCAAATTCTAGCCTGACTCAGGTTCTCTCTGGCCAATGGGGGAAAGGATGGCCTGAGTGGACCTTGATATGAAAGCATATTGTGTTTCTTGTATTGGGCAGAACCAAGCCTGAGGAAGGATAGTGCTTGGTGAAGATTGTTCTCTTTCCTACCCAGAGCAGAGGTACTGGCAACCATTCACAGAGGATCCCCCAGTAGATCAGCCCCCCCCCCCAAAAAAAAGAGAAGGGAAACCAGACCATCCTTGTACTAGGGAGTAAATGCACGCCATTTCTTACCTTCCTTCTTGCTGCAAGATGTCCAATTTGTTCCCAAGAACAATACACTTAAGATCCAGGAGGAAAAGAAAAAAGTTCTTGTTCATATGTATCTATTTGAAGCAGTGAGGCCTGCAGGAGGATTGAAACAGCCCGGGTTTTTCACTGATAAGGGTTAGGTGGCATCTGAAATATCCACGCTCAATGGGTATAGCCAGTGAAACGAGAAGAGCTGTATGTCTGATGTTCCCTCCACAGTGTGACAGCCAGGACCAAGCCTCAGTCGGAATCAAAACCTGAGGCAGATTTGGGGTTCTGAGAGGCTCAGGTTATGGTTTGAAGTTTTCTCCCCGAGGTTAGTGGGTTCCCCAGGAATCAAAGGGGCCATCCTAGGAAGTCCATGAGATAAAACTTAGTTCAATGACACAGGAAACCTGGGAGGAATTCCAAGCTTGCAGGAGCCAAAGGCAGGATCCAACTTGAATACAGAGCCAACACAGGGTCAGGTAGGCATGGAATCTAAGCTAAAGAGATGAAGCATAAGTACAAAAGAGTTGGTGGTCTTGGGCAAAGACCCAAATCACTTACAAGTACTATTTGTGACTCCATTTAATGGGTCAGTAGAGTAAAGAGACTTGCATGGGTTGGGCTAGCTAATCACCCCAAGACATGTAAGACAACAACTATTGAGCTATTACTATGTAGACACATATCAAGCCAGGGCAAGAAGGAGAGTCATTGTTTTAAAAATAATAAAAAATAAACTTAAGGAATTCTTAGTACGTTCCAGACATTGTTATAATAACATCACATGAATTCATTCATTTACTACTTAAAGTAATCTTATAAGGATGGTACTATTCCTATCCCCTTTTTACATTTGACTTAAAAAGCAAATAAAAAAAAAGTGAGTTACAAAGAAATAAAACAAAAGCCAAAGGTCATACTACCTGTATGAGATCAAGCTCAATTCAAAACCAGATGTGTGCTTTCAGAGCCCTCTAGTTTAACCATCAGCTACAACTATGCGTCCTAAGCATCTACCCTTTACTAGTATTCATATACCTGATATCCTTAGAATAACAATAAAATAATGCCTACAAAGTAGTCAGAAACACAGAGCTCATAATTAGAAGAAATCAGCTACTTAGAGTCAGAGATTGTGAGAAGAGATAAGGATTCTGAAGTCATCTAGTTCTAGTTCAACCCCTTTGTCATAGAGATGAAGGTAAGTTACTTGCCAAGGTCACTGTGATGGAGACTTGCAGCATTCATTCATATCTGGTCCTCCACTCCTTCCTGGGCATACAGGAAGAGCATCCAGCTTCCTAGTAGTTACTGGTCAGTGGACTGCATATGGCAGTGACATGTGGCACTCCTTGACTGAAGTATTTTAATGTGGAGGCATTTGAGAGGGGGTGTGAGTTCTTCGGGATCTCTCTTCTTCTGCTGTGGTGACCCTAATATTTTCATGTCCCAGATGATACATTACAAGATCCCTGAGTCATCACTTGGTAGAAATCGACCTCAGGAAGTCATCAAACCAGAAATACACTTTGCATAAACAAGACACAAATGCTTATGTGTTAAGCAACTAAAATTTAGAGGGTTTTTTGTTACCTCAGCAAGTCTCCCACCCCTCCTCATTAACATAGTCACCTGATTAACACCAGTTAACAAATACGACTCCTTAGCTAAATTATAACTCTTCTTTTAAAGTTTCTTACAGTTCAATAAATTCTACAGATCAAATGGTTTTATTTCTGGATAACCAAATGCAGAAAGATAAAATTTCACCCCTATCTTATAGCTCCCATAAAAATTAACTCAAAAAATGGATTAAAAACTTAAACATACGACCTTAAATTGTAAAACTTCTAAAAGAAGACGTAGGGATAAATCAAATAAATCTCCTTGACATTGGTATTGGCAGTGAGTTTTTGGATATGACAAAAAGCATAAGTAGCAAAAGTAAAAACCAACAAGTGGGACTACATCAGACTAACACAGTTCTGCACAGCAAAGAAAACAATTGAAATGAAAAGGTAATCTACAAAATGGAAGAAAATATGTGCAAACCATATGTTAGATGAGGGGTTAATATCTAAAATATATAAAGAACTCACACAACTCAATAACCAAAATATAAACAAATTTATTTTTTAAAAAAATGAAGAGGAACTAAATACATTTTTTTCAAAGAAGACATTCAAATGGTAAACAGGTACATGAAAAGATGTTTAACATTACTTTTATTTTAAACATAGTTTTCTTTTTTGAAATTTTTTAACGATTTTTTATTTATTTTATAGAAGGGACAGAGAGAGAAGGGGGGAGGAGCAGGAAGCATCAACGCCCATATGTGTCTTGACCAGGCAAGCCTCAGCTTCCAGGTTGACACTTTATCCACTGCACCACCACAGGTCAGGCTAACATTACATTTCAAAATATGTTAAAATCTCTCTAATTCAGAGATCACATTTCATGCAATGTCAACTCTAAGACATCATTAAAAGTGAGAAATAGTCTTTTTGAAAACCCAGAAACTTATGAAATAAAGTCCATGCATTTTATATCACAGGAGAGACTCCTAGGTTTATGGCGAACTTGGTGACTTTTAATCAATGGTGGGATTGAAGTAATTTAACAACCAGTTCTCTGCCCAAATGACCATTTTAAGTATAAAAAAATGATATACCAAAAGGTAATTTATTATTTTATACATTTAATACTTAAATAAGCCTGACCAGGTGGTGGTGCAGTGCATAGAGCATCGGCCTGGGGTGCAGAGGAATCAGATTCGAAACCCCAAGGTTGCCAGCTTGAGTGTGGGCTCATCCACCTTGAGCATAGGCTCATCAGCTTGAGTGTGGTCATAAACATGACCCTGTGGTCACTGACTTGAGCCCAAAGGTCACTGGCTGGAGCCCAAGGTCGCTGGCTTGAGCAAGGGGTCACTCACTCTGCTGGAGCCCCCCCCACACACCAGTCAAGGCACATATGAGAAAGCAATCAATGAACAACTAAGGTGCCACAATGAAGAATTGATGGTTCTCATCTCTCTCCCTTCTTGTCTGTCTGTCCTTCTCTCTGTCTGTATGTCAGTCTCTGTCTCTTACTAAAAAATAAAAAATACTTAAATAAGAACAACAAAAAAGGTACACAAATCAAGATTATGTTATAAGAAAGAATTTTAAAATATTAATGAAAAAATATTAAATAATACTGGACAAAAAACAATAAAACTGTTATTTAAGACATTTTCATATGCTAATTGATTGGCGTCCCTGCTTGCAACTTTTTCACCTATGAAGAGAATGAACATTACCATGGGCACTTAGAATACACTGTTGCACAGATGAACATTAAAAAAGAGTAAGGAATGTAAATTTGTAATTTCCACATTGGGTGGCTACCCCGGCACCCACCTTAGAGAGGAGCCATTTTAATAACTGGTTCCATGAACTCGACAAAAATCAGGCATCCATTCTGCTGAATGAGTGAGAACCAGCTGAATCCCATCACTGCTTTTAACTTACATACAATTTGCCAACCATTCTTTCTCTTCTAATGACAGAAAATTAGAATACTCCAGGTTTCTAGAAGCAGGTGGCCCTGGCCAGTTGGCTCAGTTGAAGAGCATTAGCCCGGCATGTGAATGTCCCGGGTTCAATTCCCAGTCAGGGTACACAGGAGAAGTGACCATCTGTTTTTCCCCCTCCTCCCTCTCTTGCTTCTCTCTCTTATCTCTCTCTCTCTCTCTTTCCCTTCTGCAGCCATGGTTCAATTGGAGCGAGTTTGCCCCAGGCACTGAGGATGGCTCCATGGCTTCCACTTCAGGTGCTAAAAAGAACTCAGTTGCTGAGCAACAGAGCAATGCCCCAGATGAGCAGAGCATCACCTCCTAGTGGGCATGCCAGGTGGATCACAGTCCTGGTGTATATGGGAGTTTGTCTCTCTGTCTCCCCTCCTCTCACTGAATTAGAAGAAGAAGAAGAAGAAGAAGAAGAAGAAGAAGAAGAAGAAGAAGAAGAAGAAGAAGAAGAAGAAGAAGAAGGAGGAGGAGGAGGAGGAGGAGGAGGAGGAGGAGGAGGAGGAGGAGGAGGAGGAGGAGGAGGAGGAGGAGGAGGAGGAGGAGGAGGAGGAGGAGTGGGAGGAGGAGTGGGAGGAGGAGGAGAAGTAGCAAAAATTATAGTTGAAAGAGACTCAAATGAAAATGACTCAGTCCATTACAGTAATCAGTGGTCAAAGTGACAACTTAAGTCATTTTTGTTTAACAATCCCTAAGATAGCAGAAGAATGTGTAAAATATTTGAAAAAAAATTTCCCCCAAGATGTTTTATTTTTAAGTTCAGGGTTTAAAAGAAAGAACTTCAAGTTTTAAAACTGTCAAAAACAAAGAAAGATACAGACAAAAAGATAACCAGACTGATCCATTTCAAAATGCTACAGTATTTTATTAAGATAGGATTTGGGAAAACTGTGCATTTCTGCATTTTACTTAACCATATCTAAATTTTTTCTCCAGTAATCATGGAATACTTTTGTAGTAAAAGCTAATTAAAAAAAATATTTTTTCCATTGTTTTGAGCGAGGGAGAGGAAGGAAGAGAAGGAGAGGGGAAGGGAGCTGGAAAGGGAGATAAAGATAAAGAGAGAGGGAAAGAGAAAGAGAGGGAGAAAGATGGAAGAGGAGAGAGGGAGTGAGAAGCCTCAACTCATTGTTTCACTTAGTTGTTCCATTTAGTTGTGCACTCGCTGATTGCTTCTCCTAGGTGCCCTGACTGGGGATCAAACCCATGCTCTCCGTGTGCCAAGACAACACTTTATCTGCTGAGCCACCAGGCCAGAGCTAAAAGCTAACTTTTTTAAAGGATGAATGCAGGATTTGAAAAAGAGACATGGAGTAAATACTGTAATTCTCCAACTAGGATAAAAAATAAAGGAGGCATGAAGTCTGCTAGGTGATTGTTATGCATTGTCAAATGAAGAATAACTGCTACTAAAAATCAAGTTTTTGTTTATTTTCTGGCTATACGAAACAGACTTTGCTCACTTCCGACTCCATCTTGGATGAGTTCATAAGTCAGTGATATGGTCATATGGCACTTGTAGAAATAGTAAGGCATCAACTAATTTAGTCAGGACTAATAGCAGAGCCAAGTTCCACCTGCTTATTCATTTCACTAATGAGGAAACAGGCTGAGCTGCTTTTTCATGTTCAGAGGAGCTGAACCTTGGATGCCCCGTAAGAGATAAAGATTCTTCTAAATTAGATAATTACACTGGTGTTTACATAAAAGAATTGATACCACCAGGTGGCATAGAGATATGACCAAGTTGTTATACGTGTTGCCTCATAAACTAGTCCAAAGGTAAAGACGTGATTAAAAACTAGCATATTTCCCATTCCAATGTGTCAATTTCAGGATTGATATGTTCAAAAGATTTCATTGCTGATTCAGACTGGGTACTGGTCAATTAAAACAGATGCCAGGATAAACAACTGGTATACCTGAGCCAATGTATTCCTGCTGAACATTAACCCACCTTGGTGAGTTTCTTTTTAAAACCTGGAATTATTTTTTTTTTTTATAATTTTTTAATAGGGTGACATCTATAAATCAGGGTACATATATTCAAAGAAAACATGTCCAGGTTATCTTGTCATTCAATTATGTTGCATACCCATCACCCAAAGTCAGATTGTCCTCTGTCACCTTCTATCTAGTTTTCTTTGTGCCCCTCCCCCTCCCCCTTTCCCTTTCCCTCTCCCCCCACCCCCCGTAACCACCACACTCTTATCAATGTCTCTTAGTCTCGCTTTTATATCCCACCTACGTATGGAATAATGCAGTTCCTGTTTTTTTCTGATTTACTTATTTCACTTCGTATAATGTTATCAAGATCCCGCCATTTTGCTGTAAATGATACGATGTCATCATTTCTTATGGCTGAGTAGTATTCCATAGTGTATATGTGCCACATCTTCTTTATCCAGTCATCTATTGATGGGCTTTTTGGTTGTTTCCATGTCCTGGCCACTGTGAACAATGCTGCAATGAACATGGGGCTGCATGTGTCTTTACGTATCAATGTTTCTGAGTTTTGGGGGTATATACCCAGTAGAGGGATTGCTGGGTCATAAGGTAGTTCTATTATCAGTTTTTTGAGGAACCACCATACTTTCTTCCATAATGATTGTACTACTTTACATTCCCACCAACAGTGAATGAGGGTTCCTTTTTCTCCACAGCCTCTCCAACATTTGCTATTACCTGTCTTGTTAATAATAACTAACCTAACAGGTGTGAAGTGGTATCTCATTGCAGTTTTGATTTGCATTTCTCTAATAACTAAAGAAGATGAACATCTTTTCATACATCTGTTGGCCATTTGTATTTCTTCCTGGGAGAAGTGTCTGTTCATGTCCTCTTCCCATTTATTTATTGGATTGTTTGTTTGTTTGTTGTTGAGTTTTATGAGTTCTTTGTATATTTTGGATATTAGGCCCTTATCTGAGCAGTTGTTTGAAAATATCATTTCCCATTTAGTTGGCTGTCTGTTTATTTTGTTATCAGTTTCTCTTGCTGAGCAAAAACTTCTTAGTCTGATGTAGTCCCATTCATTAATTTTTGCCTTCACTTCTCTTGCCTTTGGAGTCAAATTCATAAAATGCTCTTTAAAACCCAGGTCCATGAGTTTAGTACCTATGTCTTCTTCTACGTACTTAATTGTTTCAGGTCTTATGTTTAGATCTTTGATCCATTTTGAGTTAATTTTAGTACAGGGGGACAAACTATAGTCCAGTTTCATTCTTTTGCATGTGGCTTTCCAGTTTTCCCAGCACCATTTATTGAAGAGGCTTTCTTTTCTCCATTGTGTGTTCTTGGCCCCTTTATCAAAAATTATTTGACTATATATATGTGGTTTTATTTCTGGGTTTTCTATTCTGTTCCATTGGTCTGAGTGTCTATTTTTCTGCCAATACCATGCTGTTTTGATTGTCATGGCCCTATAATATAGTTTGAAGTCAGGTATTGTAATGCCCCCAGCTTCATTCTTTTTCTTTAGGATTGCTTTGGCTATTTGGGTTTTTTTATAGTTCCATATAAATCTGATGATTTTTTGCTCCATTTCTTTAAAAAATGTCATTGGAATTTTGATGGGAATTGCATTAAATTTGTATATTGCTTTGGGTAATATAGCCATCTTGATTATATTTATTCTTCCTATCCAAGAACAAGGAATATTCTTCCATCTCATTATATCTTTTTTGATTTCCCTTAACAATGTAAAACCTGGAATTATAATTTAGCTGAGGAGTTGTTGTTGTTGTTGTTGTTTTTTCAAACACCCAACCAGTAAATTATGTCTTCTAAGTAGAATGAGTAGTCATCAAAAAAATAAAATAAACAAAAATAAACCCTCCAATCTCACTTCACTCTGCTAAAAAAATTCTAAAAATTTACTGCAAAGGCTACTAATAGTAGATTTTATGTAGATCTTTATAACACCCAATGAAAAGAAAAAACAAGAAAACTGGCATGATATCCTTGATAAGCCTTCCAACACGGCGGGATGAGGAGTGAGGATACCTCTGGCCAAACCACTATTTCTGCCATAATAAAACTGAATTATAAGATGAAAGAAAAGGTCTTACTCTAGTTTAAGTAGGTTATAAGCCAAATTATCCTTGCAAACCATTTACAGGGAGAAACAACAAACTCAATTTGTACAGGAGAAAAATGAGACCATAAGCAATGCTTAAAATCTTACCCAGGAGGAGAAAGGCTTTTCGTGTCACACTCATATTAGAGGCAGAAACGAATAAGTGGGATACATTTATCAGCCACTCTCCTGACTGTTGAGTGCTTTACAACAGGGAAGCCGCTAAGTGAAACCTGCAGATGTCTGCAACAGAACCACATAGATGTGATGACAAGTAACAGTGGGTGTTGAAGAGACAGACCCAAGAGATCAGGAGTACTGTGTGCCTGTCTAAAGGGGACAGCCACCATTTATTGGTGCCATGAGGAAATGAAAGCCCAATGTTGACAGATCTTTCCATTTTTTGATGAAAAGTCAGTAAAACGGGTATTTATCTTAAATTTCTTGATTTTTAAGTGTCCGTAAGCAATTCTGAAAAAAATAATTGTTTTATCATGTAGGTCAACACTATATGTGACAAACTGAACATACCCAGGCCACAGATTGCAACCTCTGATTTAATCCATTGCTTCATTCAGAAATATTTCTCTGAGCATCTGTGGAGTACCAGATATTAGGATAGACCTAAAGGATACTGTTCATAAGACAAAACTTCTTTCTTCAAAAACCTTGCAATCTAATGTATGATAGAGATTATTACCAAGTAATTATAATACTGGACTATGTGCCTCTGTGGTCCATAACACGAAAGTCTAACCCAGATTTGAAGGGGGTCAGAAATGACTTCACCAAAGAAGTAATGTTTAACTTAAGACCAGAAAGGTAACTCTTAAACTAATGTCAGTTAGCTCTGGCTGCATAACAAACCAGTGCAAAATTTAATAGCTTAAAATAATAACTTGCTGGCCCTGGCCGGATGGCTCAGTGGTAGAGCATCGGCCTGGCATGCAGAAGTCCCGGGTTCAATTCCCGGCCAGGGCACACAGGAGAAGCGCCCATCTGCTTCTCCACCCCTCCCCCTCTCCTTCCTCTCTGTCTCTCTCTTCCCCTTCTGCAGCGAGGTTCCATTGGAGCAAGGATGGCCCGGGCGCTGGGGATGGCTCCTTGGCCTCTGCCCCAGGCACTAGAGTGGCTCTGGTCGCGACAGAGCGACGCCCCGGAGGGGCAGAGCATCGCCCCCTGGTGGGCAGAGTGTCGCCCCCTGGTGGGCGTCCCGGGTGGATCCCGGTCGGGCACATGCGGGAGTCTGTCTGTCTATCCCTGTTTCCAGCTTCGGAAAAATACAAAAAATAAAAATAAAAATAATAATAATAATAATTTGCTTAGCTCATGATTCAGCTGGGCCAACCCAGGCAATCCTGCTGATCTGAGACTTGTTAATGCACCAACAGATTGCTTCTGGATTGGTGGGGGTTGGCTGAGAGCTGCTGGTTTAGGATGGCCTCTGCTGAGACAGCTCATCTCTGTTCCCCGTGGTCTTTCATTCCCAGCAGGCTAGCCCAGGGTTGTTCTCATGGCAGCTGGGGAACTTTCCAAGGAACGAATGGAAAAATAGAAGCCTTTTTGGGGACTAGACTCAGAACCAGTACAGAGCAACTTCAGCTGCTCTGCACTGAAGCCAGTGCCAGGACCAGTTCTGACTATGGGGAAGAGAAATATCACCACCTCTTGAAAGGAAGTCACATTGCAGAAGGGGTGGGTGGAGAACTGTGGCCATTTTGGCAATCTACCTCACCTGATAAGAAGGCATGGCATGTGCAAAGGTCTGAAGAGAGAGCAGATGGTGTTTGGGACACTCAAGTTGTTTAGTAAGATAAGAGCAAAGAAGGAAAAAGGGAAACTGAGGAAAGATGTGCCAAGTATGGTCAGAGGAGGCCAGATCATAAAGGGCCTACCATGTAGGCAGCCCAGTGACATAGAGAGATTTTTTAAAAAATAATAAATAATAAAAAGCTTTCTCTCTGCTTATTATCCATATGAGGAACAGACAGATGCAGAATAAATATAAAATATAATACCGAGAAAGCAATCAATGAATAACTAAATTGCCACAACTATGAGTTGATGCTTCTCATCTCTCCCTTCCTGTCTGTCTGTCTGTACCTGTCTGTCTGTCTCTCCATCTCTCTTTCACTAAAACATATTTATATATAATGCAAGGTTAAACATGAGCATCCTAAATAAAATGCTCTGGGGGGGTCTTATGAAAAGGAGACATCATCTCTATTTTGAAAAATTAGAGATGGCATCATGAAGGAGGTAGAATTCAAGCTGAAATTGGGAGAACAAAAAAAATATGCCATATGCCAGGTAGACATATAAAGGTGAAAGTCTCAGTATTAATTAGCTAAGGTACAGGAAAGCCATATATATATGTTTATGATAGTAAGCAGCATGGTTTGGCAAAACTGAGGGCAGCGGTTCTCAGTCAGTTTTGACCTTAACCTCCTGAAAAAGGGTGATGTTCAGATGTGACACTCTCCCATGTTCACATCCTGATTATCCCAGAGTGAAGACAGAATGTGGTGTTAAATAAGACCTCTAGGTCCCTGGCTATCACTTCACACTCTCTCGCCCACTGGTCCATTGTGACACTGAGTTTGAGAGCCAAAATGTCAGCTTTCCTAGGGGAGCAATAAAAGATGCAGCTGAGATGATAAGTTATGTTCTCAAATGCTAGGCTGGTGAATTTTACCTTAGGGAAGGCAGTAAAGAATCCCTGCATGTTTTTAAGTGCAATAAAAACATAAATTTATCTGCATTTTGCAAACATGCATCTGACAAAAGTGGGTACAATGGAGCAGAGAGACGCTGTTAGAGAATGTTTCTTTCTCATCCCCTGGTCAGGACAGGCACCACTAATTTTTTTTTTTTAAAGAGACAGAGAGAGAGTCAGAGAGAGGGACAGATAGGGACAGACAGACAGGAATGGAGAGAGATGAGAAGCATCAATCATCAGTTTTTCATTGCGGCACTTTTAGTTGTTCATTGATTGCTTTCTCATATGTGCCTTGACCATGGGCCTTCAGCAGACCTGTAACCCCTTGCTTGAGCCAGCGACCTTGGGTTCAAGCTGGTGAGCTTTTTGTTCAAGCCAGATGAGCCCATGCTCAAGCTGGCGACCTTGGGGTCTCAAACCTGGGTCCTCCACATCCCAGTCTGATGCCCTATCCACTGTGCCACCGCCTGGTCAGGCAACAGGCACCACTAATTAATCAAGAAACTTTTTCTGGAGAAACCCAGATACATCCTCCAAATTCTTCCTAACTAGTGTTCTGCTGGTGTAGAAGGAGGTGGAGCTGGAAAATAAATCGGAACCTAAGGACTACCATGGGGCTGGAGACAGGCAACCATTTAGAAGGTGAGAACCCGCTTGGGACGGCAGCAGAGCCAAGGTGTATGCAGTAATGAAAACTGGGAATACATTCAAAACGTATGTGTGTTGTAGGTCACTGGGATTTGACAATTGCTCAGTTGGGAGGTGAAGGAGAGGGTAAAACCGAACATTTCTTTCTTTTTTTTTTTTTGTTTTAAAGATTAGGAGGGAACTGTGGTACCACTAAGCAAAAAAAAAAAAAAAAAAGAAAGAAAGAAAAAAGGGAAACTTGGGAAAACAAACAACTTGTAAAGGTCAGAAGGAATCAATGCAGTTTGAGTGTTGGGTATAATAACACCAGGCCTAAAAGTGTTAGAATGAGCACTGATTCATTATAATAATAATAATAATAATGGCAATTATATTATTTAATAAAGTTTACTGACGGTAAGAATGAGCACCGAGGCTAAAGTTTGTACTGACAATACAACATGAAAATCTCGTGGATTCAGCATTTCTTCCAAGATCCCAGCAACGTGGAAAACGTGTGTGTAGGAGAGAAGCAGACTTCTCATTTCATCTAAAAATACTACCACATTGCTCCAAATTCTTGGCAAAACCCACAATAGGAAAAAAGGTGAAAAAGCGGTTGGCAGAGAGCTTTGTTTTCCTTTTGCTTTAGAAACAATGGGGAGAAATGACGCGGGCGTTGCACACGCGGCCACAGCTGCCGAGGCTGAAACCTGAAGTTCCCTGTCCCACTTTCCAGCTTCTGCTCTCTGTCTGAAGTTGAGTTCATGAAATATGTTAACAACTTCATCAGGTTAGGAAATTCATGCTCTGCTACCTTTCATTTGACATCGTGTTTCATGAAAAGGGGGTGGGGGGTTGTTCCTTGGAGAGGAGCTGAATTTCCATTGCGGGGAGATAATAAAGAATTATGACTCCAAGTATGAGTTCTGGATTAACATATCCTTGAGTTTAAACCCCAGCACTGCCCTAACCTGAAGAAGTCACTCAGCTTCTCTATGCATCTATTTCCTCATCTTTGAAATGGAGAATATAATAGCAACCACATCTTAAG
The DNA here is from genome assembly GCF_036850995.1 of Saccopteryx leptura. Classification (NCBI taxonomy): domain Eukaryota; kingdom Metazoa; phylum Chordata; class Mammalia; order Chiroptera; family Emballonuridae; genus Saccopteryx; species Saccopteryx leptura. Next base: position 50,223,948 of record NC_089511.1, on the reverse strand, counting down.
ATGGGTGTGAGGGTTAATTGAAAAATACAGGGTAAATGCAGTCAATTATTAAATGTGATTGTTTCATAATTACCCTTACTTATTTTGTATGGACACACTTTCAAATACTAATGAGTAGTTCACTTTATACATTAATATAATCCCTAGGGAATTCTCACATTATTTTTTTTCCAAAAGGAAAATTTCCTTTGGTTTTACATGAGTAGATGAGTAACTTCAAGAGCCTGTTTATGAATGGATGATTACTATGATGGGACTTCTTAAAGACTTCCCCGTTTTTGAGAGGACATATGGTAATGCTAGCCATAGAGTTAATCTACTGTGAGATGCCAGTCTTACCCTATCCTTCTGTATATGAAGTTAGGGAAATGAACTTCAACAAATGAGCTTTCATATCTGGGTCTAGCTGATTTCTTGTTTCTACTTCTACCAATCCAAAAACCTAAATAAGGATTAGAGTACTTTTTCACTTCAGCTCCAAAGGTTTAGTTATACATTCTTCTTATTATTAATATAGTAACATAAAGATAGGGTTGTGGGGTTAAATTAGAATCATTCAGGGGTTAAATTAGAATCATTTAAGAAAGAAGTAGCCTGTCCTGGAAAGGTGACCTGGCCAGAGTATTCCCCATTTGCAAACTCTGGATTTGTTCTGCTAAGCAAACCTGATCCTATGTCTGTCATAATGTTCTACCACAATACAAAATAATTTCTTTCTAAAGCTATTTTTATCCTAATATCTTAAACCAGTACATAATTTCTTTATCAAAGAATTTTCTGCAACAAGTACTGACAGTGGTGTGCTGCCAAATGTTTAACAGCTGGATCTCCAGAAATACAAAGCCCTAGAGTATCATATTTGTCCATTTCTGTGGTGTAAATATTCCTACCATGGTTGATGTCAAGCTACCACAGAAAGTCACTGAAAGTAAAGTTGTGAAGATCTGTGTACAATTGGTCCCAATGAACCAACATGAACTTCTTCAACACACCACTGTCACTGCACAAATCACCTCTTAAGCCACCAAGGACAGTCTCAAGTATAGTCTCAGATGTCAGTACTGTCCCCACAGATAACATGTAGCAAGAATTGAGACTGGATCCTACAAGTGACTGTTGAAACCATATCCTTGCAGTATATATTGCTTTGTTTTGTATCATAAATACATTTTGAGGGTTTTCTTTATGTCAGTTGCTTTTCCCAGCCCACAGTCAACAGCAAGAGCAATCAGAAAATGTGGGTAGCAATAAAAACAATATTGAAAATAGTTTCAGGAGATTCTGCCTTATTTCTTGGCAGAATCCCAAGGAACTCATGTTACCCTCCTGGGCAGATGTTAAAGTTCTCCTTCAAAGTCATCAGTGCCATTCTCTGCACTGCCCTCTTGTGGCTTCATTAGCTGCCACAATCCGGATAACTAACCCCTGACCACCTTCTTCACTTATTTTCAAACATCATACTGCCTCTGAAGCTATCCTGCACGAAGGTATGAGAAAAACCCGCATGAACCTTGAGTACACATGTGATTGGACTCCCACCTTTTAGGGAAAATGTGGGACAAGTTTCCTCATGCTGAGACTTTGTCACAAAGTGTCCCTTACTGCAGGGAGCCTGGGTGTCAGAGTTCCATCTCTTTAGGGTAACTTCTAATTTAATTTCAGTATATGGGGTGGTTCTTATCCTTCTGTTTTGGAATCATAATCCTGGAAATGGATAACTGGCCGTCTCAAAGTTTCGATGACCATTTTTTTTTCAAAGGCTCCTATTCAACCCGATGCTAGAACTCCGAGTGCTTGCCCCGGGAGAGGTCCCGATTAGGTTAGTTCCTTTTCTACCTCTCAACAGTGAAAGTGCCCTAGAGATTTTACAAGTTCTCCATTTTTTCCACCTACTGTAGACGTGACCTTGTCTCTTAGCAGACATGCAGGCACTTTCTTTTCCAAGGGGGAAATGAAGAGGCTGGCAAAGAGGTCATTACAGAAAGGCTTTGGAAAGCCTTTATTCTAGCCTGAAGAACATTCAGAGCCAGCTCCTGGCATCTCTGCTTTAAACAATGAGACAAGGTTTCTGGGTATCACTTCACAGCACAATAGTTTCCTTTGGTAAAGGTGATTGGAATGGGGACAGGCCTGTCCTCACCCTTCTCCAAGATTCTACTTCACAGGATTGTGGAGGCAATACAGAGAGAAAGTATGTGATATTGTTGTGTAGATCACAGAATGCTAATAAGATGTGAATGATTAGAACAGTGATCCCCCAGAGTTTATGGCTTAACCCATTTCTTCCTCTTAAACTATACACACTCTTCTATTCTGGTACTATGTATTGAGTGAGTGTCTCTACTAGTCAGTTTGGTTTATGAGCCCATTCTATCTTTCTCTGTATCATCAGAACTGCCCAGAAGTTTGCACACGGAATCCCAATTTTTCCAATGAAGCAATAGAGGCTCAAGGAAGTTCATATAATGAATAAGCTGCAGACATAAGATTTGAATTTACATCTTTTGATTCCAACTGCAATGATCACATCACCTTGACACATGGTAGGTGTTGAGCAAATGAGTTTGCAAAATTTGTATTTTCTGAGTTGCTCACTTTTATTGTTAAAAATGGCTGCTGCCCAGATATGTGATCTGTGAAACTGCTAATTACCTTCCTGCTCCAGAAAGGTCTTTGTTATGCTAATGTGTGCTGGAGGAGGGGTTTTCGCACCAAAGAGTTTTAAGAAGAAGAAGGAGAAGAAGAAAGAAGCCATGTTTTTGCAGAGTGAGAGGAGAGAGGAAGTGTGCTGAGGAGAAGCAGCAGCCAAGATGGCAAAGTGCTGAAGGAGAAGCCAGTTTGTGCAGAGAGTAAGAAACATGGTGGCAGATGGGGAACCAGAGGTGACTTAGACTGGTGGGGGCCTTTGATTCTAGGAAAAACCGGAAAAGATTCTCATGGTTGTGGAACCGGAGAACATGTGAGTGGGTTTTGGTGCCCCGTGTGTTTGTTTTTACTAGTTGGCTGGTTGCGAGGCTAGAATAAAGGCATGGCCCACCAGTTTTTGGCTCCACAGTTTCATTACGGTCTATCCGAAACTAATGGGAACCTGCACGTGCCTGGTGGCGATGGCCGTGACTCCTGGCCTTACAGTAGATGATCAGAACGTGCCTGACGACAAAGGAAAAGAGACAGGGGCAGCCCTTCTCCCTCAGGCTGCAGGGTCTGGATCCTCACAGGAAACCCCTCCTCAGCTTGTCCCCAGCAGGGCAGGACTTCAAAGGCCACACTTCCCCCCTCCACCCCCCCTACTTTCCGCCCCCCCCCCCCATAAAGCAGAGAGGTCAGTGTTGGGGAAACAGTAGCCTTGCTGGGATCAAGGAGAGCTGGGCCCAGACCAAGAACAAGAACTGAGTCCCAGCTAGACAAGAATGCCAACCTGCTCTCCTCCTTTTACAAAGGTCTCCAAAGAGCATGCCTGCCCCATCTTTTTCCCTCACTCCCCAACCCCCCACTCCAAGCTCCAGGAAAGCAGCCCAATGGCTCATCCCCCAGGCAGCCCTATCCTTTTCAGTTCTAGGCCTTTCCTCGGTTTTTCCTTTGCTTCACATGCCCTTTCCCTTCTTTCAAGACCACTTACTTGGCCCTGGCCGGTTGGCTCAGCAGTAGAGCGTCGGCCTGGCGTGCGGGGCACCGGGCTTCGATTCCGGCCAGGGCACACAGGAGAGGCGCCCATTTGCTTCTCCACCCCCTCCCCCTCCTTCCTCTCTGTCTCTCTCTTCCCCTCCCGCAGCCAAGACTCCATTGGAGCAAAGATGGCCCGGGCGCTGGGGATGGCTCCTTGGCCTCTGCCCCAGGCGCTAGAGTGGCTCTGGTCGCGACAGAGCGACGCCCGGGAGGGGCAGAGTGTTGCCCCTGGTAGGCGTGCCGGGTGGATCCCGGTCGGGCTCATGCGGGAGTCTGTATGACTGTCTCTCCCCGTTTCCAGCTTCAGAAAAAAAAAAAAGCACTTACTCAGCGTTTCAGCCCAAAAGCTGTCTCCTCTCTGCCCTCCGGGACTCTGATTCCTGCGTCCGCTGCATCTTGCTGTGCGCTTGCCCAGAACCCTGTTCCTGCCTCGAGTTACAGCACTGATCACATTGAATTGTTACCCCATGTCCATGCCTGCCTCCCCCACCAGACTCTGGCCACACATGAGGCCGAGACAATTGCTCAACGATTTTGCTTAGCATAAGAGGAATTGGGTGGGTAAGTGTTCATTGAATGAATAAAGCAATGAATGGTATAGAGGAAAAATGCTTGATGAGGATATCAGTGAATAAATCCTCCTCTTCCTCAATCCTTGCCTTATGAAAACTTTTCCACTACACATTCTATCTTCAGATCACTAGGCAACTACTGAAAACGTCAAAGAGATCAACCAGCTGGTTCATAGAAGAAGCAGTGGAGGTGGAGCAATGGGAACTGCAGGACCCTGAGGTCGAGGGGAGAGGTGGAGGGGTGCAGGAGGCACAGGACTCTGGGACAGTCCGAGGGTGAAGGCCTTGCTGTCAGACAGGCTCGTCTCACCTCCCAGACAGCACATACCTGCGATTCTCACACGTTTTTGCTCACAAAGCCCCTAAAAGAATTTTACACATTCTAAAAGATGATATCTAAATATTTTGTATGCTTAAATACTTGCAAAATCAGAGTGTCTAATTTTTTGTATATTTTACACATATTTTAAATATGTTTTTGGCAAAACTTTGAGCAGCAAAAGCATCATGTTAAATTTACAGTAAATATTTACAAGACCCTAAATAGCCAAACAAAACTCATCAGGTCAGGCAGCCAAATCAGAATTACTGTTAGAAACTATCTACTTCATTTTTATTTCCAATAAATGTATTCCTATATTCACCCTGTCCTCATGACTACCTTCTCACTCAGTTCTAATTCTAAGACAGAGAGTCTTTGGCAGGAGCTTGAAACCTAGATGAAATGAGATGTGGTCCATTTCTGTTGGCTTGGCTTGCTTTGCTTTTCTGAGTTCTCATGCAAAAAAACAATTGGAAAGCCATTCAAAAGTTGAGGAGCTGAGAATTAATATCCTTAGATGCTAACTGCCATGTACCCCTGGAAGTCACGGGCACCCGCACCTGTACCACTGTGTGCAATGCCATCAGATCCTGTTCTCATGACTCAGTTTCCCGTTCTCAGGACTCTGTATTCTCAGCTCAGCCTCCTTGATTGCTACTGCAACACCCATTCAGGATTCTTCTGCTTGCCCACCCTCTGCCTTCAGAGCCTAGGCCCCAAAGTCCTAATTCTCACCACCTTTCCTTCATCCTCAAGAAACTCCATTACTTCAGGGAGAGTGGCATCAAAGAGGTATTAAATGGGAAGGTTTGAATATTACAAAGGTATTCATAACTGATAACCTACCCAAGTTTTAAGGTAGTGTTTGCATTTTTTTTTTAAAGAGAAGCTTGTCTTCAAAATGGAGTCTCCCATTGGTTAGAAATTTGGGTGAGTATAAAAGAAGCTATACTGTAGGGAGGAAATATATATATGATTCCAAGACAGTTTAAGACGAGGTTTGATCACCGTACCGGGAAGCAGTTACTTGTTAAGTGGGATCTAAGCTGGAGAAGCAGCATCCCACATTTGAAGTCTGCGGGAGTGCTACCTGGGAGAAGTCGTCAGAGTCAGGCAGCCAGTGGAGGATGCCGCAGAACCCGATGGAGATGCAGTGAGAACCAGACAAACTTAAGTCCCAATGTCCTTGGAAACTCCATCCAATCCAAGTCTTTGGGGATAGTTCTAATCTACTCTGAATCTCAGATATTTTTTAATTGGTAGAACAGAGAAAGACATCCCAAGGATTGGGAAGGCCTGTGTGACCCAATCAAGTATACTCAAACAAAACAAAACAAAGACACCCCCTCTCGGGATTCTAAAGGTTATTTCAGGTCATGCTGCATACTTCTGAAACTAAAGTCATCAAATGAGAAAGAAAAAGACTATATCCAAGATGCCGCTGGTTTTACTCAGGCATATGATACATTTGGAGAAGTTTTCTCTTTAAGCCTAAGGAGATGACTCTTGCTTTCCAAAATGGGGTAGGAAAATGGATTTCTGACACTTGACTTCATCAATTCAGCAAAAAAACTCTGCAAACCAAATCTGTATCTCTGAATGTAGATATGAAGATTTCTAAAAATAAGAGCCAAAAGATACCCTTTGAATTCCACTGTAACCATGACATTCAAATGACCTGACCATACGGCACTTGAATTCAGATAGAATTAAGAAAATCAGCCATTTCAACCAGAAATATAAATGAGTATGAAGAATGTGCTCCCCCACACAATCCTTATTACTTATTCTCATCATAAACAGCAGGTTAATACACATCTGTTCCTTCTCAATGTCCAGAGGATCTAGTTTGCAAACATAAACAACCATTGCTTTGTTCTCTCAGGAGAAAAGAAAACACTATCAATCAAAGCAGAGCTACGTACCCAGACCTACTGCAGCAGCTGCTTGTTTCAACCGCACGTCATTCCTCCGTCAAGCCAGAGCACCCGATGCTTTTGGACCCTCGGCCCCTGCTCTTCTGAGCAGCATTGCAGTTTAACTCTCGGAGGCTGGATATTCTAACCAAGGAAGCCAAAGGCTTGCCAACTTAACTAATTGCATGCTGACTCACCACAGGGCAGGACACACTCCAGCTGAGCCTGCTCATGGGAGAGCCCCTGTACCATCCTGGGAAGATCACACCTGGGGTTCCTCATTTTGTACCTGTACATACGCAGCCTGGGAAGGACTCATTTATTTCCTCATCCTGTCCTGCTTCTCCTGTTTCATTTGGAAAATATCAGATTTTTTTGTCCACCTCATCAGCTCCACACTACTGAGAGGAGATTTTCCAGGACAAAGCAGCATGGAGATGTGAGGACCATTTTGTATGAATGAGTTAAGCCTGGGAAAGGGAATGCCCCTGATTTTCTAGAAAGGCTGTAACTCAATGGAGAAAATCGATTACACATGGTCACCTTGGTAGTTTGGGGAAGCAAATAAGACAGTGCTTGCATTTTCCCTGGTATTCTTCTGGGGCAAAAACCAAACATCAATTCCCTGTAGATTGGAGTATTAAATAGTATCACAATATTAAAACAAATCAATAATTACTAGGGACCCTAGGGGAAAGTTCATACCTCTAACCCTTTGGGGCCCAGATTATCAGGTATCAAAGGCAGGGGGAAAATGCAAAGACATTAATGTGTGATCAGGTCTTTGAATTTCCCATCATGCAGGAAGCACAGAAGCCTAGGATTCCTCAAGAAAATTAGTGTCACTTTTACAGTCACTCGTGAGTCACTTAAAATAGCAGATATAAGGACAAAATTTGCCTCTCATCCTAGGGAAAGTCCCTGGTTTTCTTCAGGCCATAACAGAGCCCACCCTGGGACTTACAGGGAAAGAGCAGTTGGGTGTAAGTCAGGGAGGAGGGGTTTAAGTGTCCCACAGAAGATGCACTCTTGCAGGCAGGCAAGAAATAAACATGCAGCTGTGCTGGAAACTGGAGTTAGGAAGTTATTACACAGGTTACCTCTTCTTCCCACTAACAGGAACTGTAGAGTTGCCAGCTGAGGTTTATTAGCTACTAATTGGGCTCCAAGGCTCTGTGGCCTCCTTTCCATAAAGGCTTTGGGGGCCTTCAGGCTCCAGCAAAGGAAGCGCCAATCCATCCATGCACAGAACACAGCCTGTAGACAGAATGTATAATAATAAGAATGCTGATATTATAACAATAGCTATAGCGACTATGTTGAATACTTAGGGTATGCTGGCAAATGTGCCTAAGGCTTTGAACATGTTCTGTAGCACTGGCTTTTCCATAAAACCTGTGTTCCCCTCTTCTGGCTCAGCTCTACTGCAGTCAGGAGGAGCCGTATAACTGAGGTCTGGTCAATGGAAAGTGAGAGGTGATATGCACCAATGCCATTCTTGGCCTATAAAACCTTCTGTGTGTTCTGTGTGCTGCAGGCCCAGACTGGGAGGGAGATGTTGACAGCGACCTTGGCGGTTCAGAAAGAAGACAGTGAAGAATCTCCACCAGCCTGGATGACCATATAGAGCTGCTGACCTTTCAGTTACTTCTAAACTATGGGGCAGAAGAGGGGAGACTGGATGTCAACCTAAAAATGTGTTTCTCAAAATTTTTTCATAAATATGTAAGCATAGACTTTAAAGACTACTTGTCTTCAGAACAAAAATTAGACTCCTTACCAGGTATTCAAACTCACCTGAGCCCAACCTTTTTCTTTATCTGTCTTTGGTATTTCTCCTAGTCACACTCTCACTTTTGGTCTCTTTATGGTTCCTAATCGTACCCACCCTAACCTACCCCTCCTCAAACTTTTACCCTCACCCTGAACACTTTCCCAACTACTAGCCTCTTAACCCAATCATCACTCACTGAGGCCGCTTGAAAACCAGGCTGCAAATTCTTTGATACTCCATCCTAGGAAAAGCGGGGATCTATGTCATCTCCCATTGAATCTGGGTAGGCTTGTGTAGGGAAAACACCCTCGTTAGGTTTGCTTGCTTGCACCTTGCATGCTTATTGTGGAACATGTGGCAGAGCCATGTGTACGTAGCCTACGGAAGGCTATGGCTACTTTCCCTCAGAGTGAATCACTGTCCCACCACCATGAGGGGCATTCTTTCTGTATGCTCACTTGCTGCCATGAGAAGAGGTTTCCCCCTGCCTGTTGGCTCATCTGCCATTGCAAGAATCTAATAAACAGGAGTGACACAACACTTTCCAGTTCTGCAGTTCCTCTACCATCTGCCCACGTCCAATATGAACCTGCCTGACCCTGACCACCAGCATTACATCTGGCATAGTCAGCAGGATTCAGATCAGCTTGGTATGGAGCCACCAACACCCTTGAAGAGCAGGATGGAGAGGTGGCCATTCTTGAGTATGTGGTTTTCTACTGATACACTGCTGGGGCCCTGGGCTGGGGGTTTTTACAGCACTGCGAACTAAAACTGAAAACTCTGTGCAAGAGGCTGTGTGAGTTCGAGAGCTGGGTGCCAATAGCAGCAGAAGCGGGAAGAATTGGTGGAGAAGGAATTGCTGATTTGAGAATTCCAGTTTGCACTAGAAGCTGAACACTGGCAATGGCAGTTGTTAGAGAAACAGCTATGGGTTCAAGAGCTCCAGTTTCAACTTCAGGCTGAGAGCTGGAAGCCACAGGAGCCAAAGCGGGTGCTGAAGAAGGAGCTGCATTTGTACCACTGGAGTAACTCTAAGTCAGCAGGAGTAGTCATTTTTTACTCCTCTGAGGAGGAGGAGGTTCAGGCTGAAATGGCCTTTGGCAGACTCAGAGCTCAGCTAGTGGTCACTCAGAAGGTAAAAACTCAGCAGAAGAAAATGCTTCAGGGGCAGGCATTTTCCACACGTAGTTGAGCACTCTGTGGTCCAGCCCTATACCAGACAGGGTTGATGGAGTTAGGGGTGAAATTCAGGCAGAAGCCCACTAAGTCTCTGGCAGCTTGGTTGCTGCAGTTGTGGGACGTAGGGGTGGTTGTTATCATGCTATATGGAACAAAAGTGGAGAAATTAGCCATCATTACCACACACTCTTCCTTGAGGCACCATCTTCAGAACTGCCATGACAACCCGGAATACCATACCTTATCAGAATCGGAGATGGCTGCCATTTGTGCAGTCTGGCAGCATGCTGGAGACTTGCTGGGTGGCAGTTGTATACTGAGCTGCAGCAGGTCCTCTGGGAACTAGGTATGAGAAATGCAGCTTTCAAGTTGAGGTCCCATGGGCCAGGTGAGAAAGCATTTACAGCAGGGGTGAAGGACCTTATTCTCTGTAGTGTCCTGTCAGCCCTTTTTGGGTCACTACTGGCTATCTTGAACCCCTATGTGGGGCAGCCCATCAACACTTCTACACAAATGGTGGAAGATTTGGGGGAAGTAGAGGCAGTGGGGAACCATAGGGATGTGCAAGCTGCTGCCTGTGCTGCTCATCCCCGCAACTAACAAGAGAAATGGGCCTGTGAAGCTAACCCGAACATAGACGTGGGTAGATCTGATCATGGCCAGGGCAGATAGAGAGAAATTAGATGGCAAGTTTAAAGAATCCTGTTAGAGCTTTGGCTGCAGCTTAAGCTGCAACAGAGGTTCCAGCCACTGAAAAAGCAGAAGTGGGTGGCCCTGGCAGCTGCCAAGAAAACAATTGGCGCTCATGGTGCATGGCTGCAAGATTATATAACAGAGACATCTGAGGGAGAGGAGGATCCCCAAGATCCATTGAGCCAGTTTGAATAGGGGAAGGGCTGAGGAACCTGTCTAACAGGGATAGGCAGGGATCAGAGACATCATGTAGAATTGGCAACCCACTGGTCCCCTTCAAATGTATAGTAGGTATTGGCCTTAGAAGATAATAGGTGCATTCGCAGCAGCTAAGAGAACTATCAAGGCGGCACAGGCCTTAAATGTGTTTGACCCCGCCAGGCCCTGTGAGCTGGCCGGGAGGTTTGAATGGCTCTTGTGGCAACGGACAGAGCACTTATGAAAAATTGTTGAGGTCCGTTATCCAAGAGATATATGGCTAGTTGCCTATAATAGACCTTTACCTTAGGTGACTTGCACAGACAGCTGGGATGTCTACCGTGGATTGATCATTGAGCAGTATAACGGACTCTTGAAGCAAGGCTGCAATTAGAAGGGGGCACCAGCTACCTTGCTGGATGGACATGATACTGTGAACAGTACTACAATTGACCCTGATGAAGGGTGGCATCTGTGGAGGCCCTCCTCCACCGGGAAGCTGTTCCCATCCAGTTGCAGATACACACTAGGACACGTTACTCAAGCCAGGCTTTGGACAGCAGGGCAACGTGCTCCTGCTTGACCCAACAGCCCTCCTTAGAGGCCAATGGCTTCAATGGACATGGCCCTGCACTGTGTAGGCTTCCCAACCTACGACAGGTGGCCTTGTTGGCACCGTGGGGTAGGCGAGCAGAGGTGGGCCTCCAGTTAACTCCCTGGGCAACCAGCACCTGGCTGCCTAAGACATAAGTGTACTATATCTTGAGTGTTTAGGGAGACAGCATTGTGAAGGGCACCTTTGTAATTATTGTCATTTTCGGTATAGCTTGTGCTGTTGCTACAGTCTTCAGGGGTCCCAAACTTTTTACACAGGGGGCCAGTTCACTGTCCCTCAGACCGTTGGAGGGCCGCCACATACAGTGCTCCTCTCACTGACCACCAATGAAAGAGGTGCCCCTTCCGGAAGTGCGGCAGGGGCTGGATAAATGGCCTCAGGGGGCCTCATGCAGCCCTCGAGCTGTAGTTTGGGGACGCCTGATAATGTACCTCACTCCACACAGGAACCATCACAGAAGATACCTGTCACATAGATTGTGAGGTGAGTAGCCTTGAAGGGGTTGAATGTGGGGAAAACAGCTGTGTTAGGCTTGCTCGCTTGCACTTTGCATGATTAGTGCATGAGTATATGGCAGAGCCACATGGTTATGTAGCTTACATAGGGCTCCAGGTACTTTCTCTCAGAGCAGATTGCTGGCCCTCCACCATGAGGGTGGTTTGACTGTTTGCTCACCTGTCACTGCAAGGGGCAGATTTCTTGTTTGCTCACTTGCCACCATGAGAAAAGGTTTTCTCCTGCCTGTCTGCTCACCCACCATTGTGAGAATCTAATAAACGGGAATAGCCCAACACTTTCCATCTCCACAGTTCTTCTATCATCCACCTGAATCCAATGGGAACCAGTCTGGCCTCAACCACCAGCATTACAGCTTATGTCTGACAATTGAGACTGTAGAAGTAATGCCATATGACTTCTGAGACTGTGTCACAAAAGGCCATGGAGCTTCCATGTTTTCTAGAACACTGACTAGTTCTTGGGCCTGTTGAAAAACAAAATTAAACTAATTACATTTTAAAGACCTTATTGACTTCATTCAATGATTCAAGAATCAGATATCATTCATTCTAGAAGATAGAAGGGAGATCTGAGGAGACAATGACTACTCAGAGACCCCATGGAGGGCACCGAGGGACCTAGGGAGACCACCTCACAATCCCCTACACAGGTTTCATGAGACAACCCTGACCCGCAGTCCTTACAGTTATTTATTGATACACACAAAATGGAAGCAGGGACAAGAATAAGGAAGTCAAGAAGAGAACTTATTTAAAGCAGATTAAAGGGCACAAGTAGCTCAAATGTCCCCACCTATGGATTAATCAGAATTGCTAATTCTATCTCTGTTGTGCTGTGTTCAGCACAGTACTGTGTTCAGTACTTTTGTCAGTAAAGTCACTGTGGCCTTTACCTCAGGTCACTGAACTCTGTCCCTCTTTTATGTTCCTATTCAGGGCCTCAACAGAGATATATAAAAGGAAGGATTTTTGTAGGCAAAAAGGGAGGAGGACAAGAAAGTTGTACTAGGAAAAAAATTCAGGTTGGTTATTGCAAGGTTCTTGCCAATAGGGAGGGGATGGTGAGGGTGTAATCAGACAAATTACCTAACTACTGCTAATCAGGCAATTCCTGACTTTACTGATTTAAGATTCCATTTCTGGGGAAGTCAAAACCATAATTAAGGTTCAGTCTGGTGGTTTGGTGCCTAGTATAAATGACTCCATTTTGGCCCTGTTGTCTTGTTTTTAACAGAACTCTGAGTCAGCATATAAGAAGTCTGGAAATCCTGAAACTATCAAACTGTAGAGACCACGCGTAGTGCTTCAGTCACAGTTCCACCTGAACTCATCCTTCCCGCAACCCCCACAAAGGTACCAGATAAGTGAATGGATCAGCCTTAGACTCCAAACCCATCCACCCACCAACTGAATACCAAGGAGTAAACCCCTGCAGTGTACATGGAACAGAGGTATCACCCAGTCAAATTCCTACCCACAAAACTGTCAGTCTTAATAAAATCATAATTTTAAGTCACTATATTTGGAGGTGTTTGTAATATAGCAAACATAACTAGAACACCCTCCTTCAGGGATCAAGACAGGGTCCATATTTTTCAAGAAGCTTTCTCTGACCATTCGACCCACTAATATCTCTGAGTTGTCTGATTCTTTATAATTCTGGTCTTGAATGTTGTTGTTTTTTTAATGGGGACTTGTCCTATTCCACCAAGAGTCCAAACTCCTTTTATTTCACTATATCTCTTTATAGCAGTTTATATAATAATGAATAAATTTATTGATTGATAAGATTACTACCCACGTAATATGAAGCATATCTATAACTCTCAGGTTGGGGGTGGGACCTGAAAATACAGCACTTTTTACCTGGTTTTGCTCTATCTGGGCACCAGAATCTTGACTAATGGTCAGGTAGTATTATCCAACCCAGCATTTATTTGTGTATTCATTAATTGCCTACTATTGGCCAAGAACTCAGGCCCTGATGATAGAGTAGTAAACGAAACAAAGCCCTTCTTTTCATGATGCTTCTACTCTAATTGGAGAAAGGGAAACAAAAAATAAAATTAAATATAATTTATTAGGTTATAAATGATAAAAAGAATAAGGAAAAGTAAGAAGTGAGAGAAGGTTGTTTTATATAGTATATTCTCTGGTGGAATAATATCTCAGTTGACATCTGAAGGAAGTGAGAAAGTTTTTTTAAAATTTTTTTTATTTATTCATTTTAGAGAGGAGAGGGAAAGAGATAGAGAGAGAGAGAGAGAGAGAGAGGAGAGACAGAGAGAGAGAAGTGGGGGAGGAGCTGGAAGCATCAACTCCCATATGTGCCTTGACCAGGCAAGCCCAGGGTTTCGAACCGGTGACCTCAGCATTTCCAGGTTGACTGCTTTATCCACTGCGCCACCAAAGGTCAGGCCGGAAGTGGGAAAAGTTTAAGTCATGCTTATTCCTGGGGAAAAAACATTCCAGATAAAAGGAGTAGCAGACACCAAGGTCCCCAAACAAGAACGTGCTTGATGGGTTGAAGGAAGAAAAGATGCCCAGGTTGACATAAGCAGGGAGAACAAGAGATGGAGCAGCTGTAATGGAGGTCAGCACGTGCGTGCCAGACGTACAGGAGATGGAGGTTGGGGAGGCCTTCCGGATCAAGGTGAGGATGTTAGATACTATTCCAAATGAGACGGAGGTCATTAGAGATTTTTGAGCAGAGCAGTGGTTTAATCTGTTCTTTAGAAAGCTTACTCTACTATTTATCACCTAGATTGGATGAGAAACACACACTGCAGAGAGGCAAGTGTAAAAACAGTGAAAGTAATTGGATCTTTTTGCAATATCCAAGCAAGAGAGTAGGACTTGAAGGCCAGAAGCAGAAATGATGTGAAGTGGACTAATATGGATGTGTTTTCAAGGCGCAGCCAACAGGATTTCTTGTTGGGTTTATAAAGACGAGAGAGAAATAAGAATCAAGAATGATTCCAAAGCTTTCTAGACTAAAGCACTGGTAGAGCAGGGTTAACCTTGACTAAGATGGGAAAGAGAGTGAGAGAAATAGGTCTGGTTAAGGAACTCAAGCATGGGGCATCTCTGCAAAGGAAATCTGGAGGGATTCCTTAGCTCAAAACCTTAGAAAAAGGACTTGTTGAGATTGGTTGGGACACAGCTAATGTCTGCAAAGACAATGATAGAGAAAAATGTATCCCAACAAGTGATATATTTTCAGGTAGTACAGAGTAGACACTTTTCTTTTGATAATTATATATTGATTTTTATGGAATTAGAAATATAAATTATAGAGTGAGGCTAAACTAATTTTTAAGTACTTTATTGGAAAAAATGCTAATTTAATGACAGTTCAAATGAAAAATAGTTATGGGGAAAATCATGTCAACTATACACTCATAAACTACTGGTATATAATTTAATATCCAATTAATGTAAGTGTCTTTAAAATTTGGTCTCTGAGAAGAGAAGCCTTAGCCAGTAAATTTGTTCTGATTCATCCAAATTCTTATTCATTGACAGTTGGCTCACTGTCTTCTATGATTCCTCACCGCCTTTTTTTTTCACATGAGGTCTGCTCAGGGGAGGTGTATCCAAAACCAAAGGACAAAACTAGCATCTGTTGACTATTCTCACTCAGTGTTCATATCTGATTGCTCAAAGGTTACTCAAATGTGAGCTTTTATAATTGGGTTGATTTCTAGAAAAGAATATGCTTTCCTTCATAAGCCTTGAACAAGACAAGGCCAGTCTTCTGACAGTTAAAGGTTATAGGCAGCATTGCTTTCAAACTCCAGCAAGTGACCCCCTTTGAGTCTTCATGTGACTCCTGAGACACTAGTCCACTTCAGTGCTTCAGCCAACAGCGTTTGGTGGGAAGAATCCCTTCCTGCTTAGGATGAGAAAAGGAAAGATGTCACCCCATGAGCCCCAGAACATAACCCTTGCTATGCCCCTTCTTAATGTATGTAAGCTGTTTGCCAGCAACCCTCAAAACGGCCCTTTAAAGTAGCTATCATTCCACCCATTTCACAGATGAAATAACATCTGAAGTTCAAGGAGCCGCATGTCCAATGTCACCCAGCTGATAAGCAACACAACTGACTTCTTGACCCCTAGTTTTCTAACCTGTTCAGTGGACAACGGGCACTTTGCAGGATTACTGTATTTATCTAGTTGCACTTTCACCACACTGGTCCTCACCTCACACCCAGGACAACTCGAGGAAAATTGAGTGATTGCTATTTTAACTAATGGTAAGGCTTTGGCCTTATGGAAATGAAATATGCAAGCCAAGAGGAATTTGGAGAGAGAATGTGTCCGTGAAGCAACTGCAAGGGGAGGTGGGGGAGATGGAGAAGCCAGGGGAGAGAAATTGAGAGTGAGGGATTTCCGATGGGGGAAGTCTAGTGTTGTTATTGTACAGCCTTGGTCCAAGTTCCTCCTTAAAAGCTTGTCCGAATTCACCAGTGAACCAAATCAGGTCTCAAGTTTATTTTTCACTTCTATTGAATACTTTTCGCAATGTGAATAACGGCTCTATTTCCACAGGGCCACCCTGACACACTGCAGTGCTGTATCTTGATCTGAAGGCCAGATGCTTAGGTATATTTAGTTTGTGAAAATTAATTTATAGATATATTTCTGTATGTAGGTAATACTTCAATAAAATTTATAAAAATTTTTTTATTTGGTAAAAGAAAAAAATTTTAAAGTCTGTCTGATTCAAACTGACTGAAACAATGAGAAATGTTACTGACTCACATGACTCCAAGAAAGGCAGCTCCACAATGGGTCGCTTCAGTGTCCAATGATATTATTAGGACCCAGTTCTTTTCCATGTGTCAGTTCTGTTCTCAGAGCTGCAGATGTTCTGGGTATTGTATCTACATACAACCTTACCCAGAAGAAGGGGGTATTTTCATCAGTGGGTCTCTTTTTAAGAGGAAGACAAATTTCCTTAGAAGTAGGTCTGATGATTTCTTAAAAAGTAAACTTTCATTTACCCTGTGACCCAGCAATCCCACACTTCAGCATTTTACCCACTAGAAATGAAAACATATATACATACATACATACACTTGTATATATACACACACACACAGAATGTTCTTAGTTGCTGTATTCATAATATTCAAAATTTAGAAAAAGTCCAGGTATCAATCTATGGAAGAGAGGATAAATAAATTGTGGTACACTTATTTAGTAGAATACTACTCACTAATAAAAAGGAATGAATTATCAACATGGATGAATCTAAAATTGTTGTCCAAGTGGCCCTGCCCAGTCAGTTCAGTTAGTTAGAGTGTGATCCCAAGACACCAAGGTTGCTGGTTTGATTCCTAGCAGAGCACATACCAGAGTTACCAGTGAATACATAAATAAAGTGGAACAACAAATCAATATTTCTGTCACTGTTTCTCTCAAATAAATAATAATAAATAAATTTTAAAATAAAGAAAATGTTATGCAGAGTGGAAGAAGTCATACACAAAAACTACATACATAGTACACACTGAAAAGAATCAATGGTGGAAATAAAGGGTAGATACAGGAGGTGTTTGCCTCTGGGGCTGGAAGGGTGAAGAATTGGCAGGGATTGACTAGGAAGAAGGTGTGAAGGGACTTTCTTGGAAGATAGTCATGTTTTATGCCATGACAGGTGTTCAAGTTATATAGATGCATATATTTTGTGAAAACATAAAGTATACCCTTAAGGTTTGTGTCTTCCTTTGTCTATAAATTTTACCCGTAAAAAAACTGGGAACAAATTTTGAATTTTAGTTAATGGTATAAATATCAAAGTATTTACGGAGAAGTAAACCAATACCTGTGAGTAACTTTGAAATGCATTAAAAATAATTGATATGTGGATAGAGAGACAAATGGACTGATGTGTGATCAAGTGAGGTAATAAAATAACGATAGATACTGTATGCGTGTTCTTATTGTAAAATTCTTTAAAATTTAGTGTACACTTAAAATTTTTCATAATAAAATTTTAGAGAGAAAAAAAAGAGTATCCAAAAAAGGGTTTCCAGGCCAAATAAATTTGGAAAATACTAGGTTATTGAAGGGAAGATTTATTAGAGTCTTAAATATACTGATATGAATCTGAATTTATATACGTGTGTGTGTGTGTGTGTGTGTGTGTGTGAGAGAGAGAGAGAGAGAGAGAGAGAGAGAGAGAGAGAGAGAGAGAAAGATAAAAGAACTGGACAACAGAGAACTCCGTGCTGTCCAGTACCTAACATTCACCTGCCCTCCAGGGGCCACACCGCTCAATGACTCCTGTCTTCTGGCTTCAGCTTCAGCCCTACCAGCTTATTTCTGCTCAGTCCTGGGCATCTGAGACAAGCTGCTGTAAATCAAAACAGAAAGCAGGTCTTTCTGTTGCTTGGCTGCCTCTCCACTCTGACCTCCGTTTCACAGGAGGAAAATGGCTATGAATTCCACATCATCTTTGTCAAATGAGGAATATGTGAATTTGAGCCCTCTTCATTCCTCAGAAGAAAATGAATTTCCTAGAGCTTGAGAAAATCCATGGTTGTTACCGATTTTAATTGGTGATTAAGCCCTGAACATCTTGAGAAATTAAACCAGGTTTTCAGCCCAGATCTACAGGAAGCCAAACTGTCACAGTTCTCCACACTCAACATATGTTAAAAGTGACATTTCCGATATCTCCCCGTCTAATTTGGGTGACTTTTTGTTTGAATAGACACTCGGAGAATGTTAACGGTTTATGGAAGGTATTGTGCTGAATACATTGACATTTTCTCTCCTGAAGGAAGAACTGGATCGCCACAGCCACCGCCAACATCTTTTGCTGTGTGTTGGGTACAAGTGGTGCAGAGGATTGTACAAACACAAGGAACACCACCTTCTGGCTATATTCCTTGCTTCAGTTTATCTGCCTTCCTGCAGTTGGAACACTTGGTGCTCAGAAACCAGGAGCCTTAGGGGGGGAAAAAAACCTCATTAGGTGACCACTTGGCCCTAAGAGTTCTGAGTGTCCACTGTGGGCCACATGGGAAGATAGATCAACCTCCATGGAGTCATCTGGTGTCAGCTCACGAGCCTGGAAATGTGCTCCAGAATCCAGGGCCAGTAATGCTTCCAAAGTGAACACTATGTATGCCAGCTGCATTAATTGGACACGATTCCTTTTTAAGCCATTTGCTTTACATGTTCATCCCTGGAGCCTGTGGAGAAACAGAGCTAGCAAACACTTGCAAATTCATCGGCTTGCCTCTGGTATGAAGCCTACAAGGCTCACCGAAGCTTGTAATGTTGCCTGCTGTGAAAAGGAAGTTTGTGTTACAAATGCACTGTATCCTCACTTCTGACCCCTGCTAGGGGCCACTACCACAGCCTAACACCAGCTACAGGTCAAAAGTCTCCCATGGCCAAAAGGCTCCTAATGAACACATTTTCCATAAGCTGGGAAATGATCTGACTGTGGCCTCTTTAAACTTAAAGCCAATGATTTCAGAGAAGCCTTCAAAACAAACATTAATTTTAGTAGCTTTCCTTTTTCCAAAATACATGTGTGTGCGTGTGTGTGTGTATATATATATGTGTGTGTGTGTGAATATAATGTATTCTGAAACATTCTAAAATATCAGGGAGCATTTCTATATCCTCAGTCAGAAACTCAATATGCCTTTACATGGTCATAGGGTCTTCATTAAAAAGAGAATGCAGAAAAGGCACCGCTTTGGCTGAAACCTGTCTTCCTCTCCCCTCTCATGCTGACAAATACTATTAGCAGAAAGCAATTCAAACAGTATCAGTTCCTCCATATGACAACACAGAACTGGCCAAGGGAGCAGACTGCAAGCACCAGTAAATCATGGCAGCCACATGTTTCTGCTCCATTGCTACTTTGGCTTATTATCAACTAAGATGACTGTGTCATACTATTTCAGCATTGGCCAGTACTCAGAACAACCACTGTGCACGCACATCAGATGTTCAGAATACTAGAGCAAGTATTCTACCAAAGGTAATAAGATGCCAGTAGGTTCAGACTACTGACACTATATACTCAGAAGTTCAAATAAAGACGGAGTCCAGGTTTCTGATCCAGTCTGGCTCTCTTTATGGCTGGGGACAGTCTTTTGATTGAGACTTCTTCCTTGACTCCATAGGGGCCTTGCTTTCCTCTCTCTCTCACATTCCTCTCTATGACAGTGGTTGTTCACTGAGCATTTAACTTGTACGTGTACCTCATCATTGCCCCACATTATGCAACATAGGTAAAATCATCCCTATTTTGTGAGTGAGGAAACTGAGACTCAGAGCAAATTTTCTAAGCAACAGTGCCTACAAGCAGCAGAGTTTGGATTTGAACCCACTTCTGAGTCCCCAGTCCATACCCCAATGGACACACCACACTTCCTCCACTTTCTCCTAGTGTTTCTCCTTCCTCCACACAATTATTCTCATTCTTCATAAAACAGTGGAGCCACTCACACATTGATCCTTCCAACTGTCAAATCTTTTTTTTTTTTTGTATTTTTCTGAAGTTGGAAACAGGGAGGCAGTCAGACAGACTCCCGCATGCACCCGACCGGGATCCACCCAGCATGCCCACCAGGGGGCGATGTTCTGCCCATCTGGGGCGTCGCTCTGCTGCAACCAGAGCCATTCTAGCGCCTGAGGCAGAAGCCACACAGCCATCCTCAGCGCCCGGGCCAACTTTGCTCCAATGGAGCCTCAGCTGCGGGAGGGGAAGAGAGAGACAGAGAGGAAGGAGAGGGGGAGGGGTGGAGAAGCAAATGGGCGCTTCTCCTGTGTGCCCTGGCCGGGAATCGAACCTGGGACTCCTGCACACCAGGCAGACATTCTACCACTGAGCCAACCAGCCAGGGCCTCAACTGTCAAATCTTTATTGAAGGTTTAACACAAGTCAAATAGGAGTTTCCCAGACAGGAGGTACTACCTTTGAGCTTATTATTTTCTTCTTAATCCACTCCCCAAAGCTTTTTGGTGCCCACAAACAAGCAGATGGCTACACAATCCACCATGGTCTCCAGAGTCCATAGTTCACATAGTTCTGTGGTTCTTATTCAAAAGTGGCACAAAGGTACCTTGTAACAGTGATTTTAAGGGTTTCTAATCGAGAAAGTATAAAGTCCTTCCCAGAAATAACATGGATTGGGGATTAAAGAGAATAAAGCCCTGCACCCTGGGTCTTTCCATAACCAGACAGAACCGTGTCCAGTTACGCAGTAGCTGCCTATTAGACTAATAGTCATTGTGTTTGATATATTAGAAACAGGTGACCTCTCTTCTCATACTATGTTCACGTTTGAAAAACCCCTTTCCACTTCTGCTGAGCTTACAGCAATTGTTTTGACAATATTTTTAGCTCTTTGAACACTTTCAGGAATTGCACAGTTCTGGGAATTTTTAAAAATGCTTTCCACAAAATCTCAATAATTATTAATATCAATTTGGTAATTTAAAATAATTTTTCTTTAATATTCCCATAATCTGGCTCCAAAAATTTGAGAAATTGTAATTTATTCCTATCTTGAAATTGGCTACAACTTGCTTTTTTCACAATCCATTAGTCTTTTCTTTTTAATTCATTATAATGTTTTCTAAAAGTCTTTCCCGAGGAAGCCCAATAAATTGATGATTTTCTACAAATTGTATATTTTTGTAATTCATCAACTTTTTTTTATATGGACCCTTTTTCTTTCCAAACAGTTGAAATGCTTTAATAGATCTTATAA
Organism: Saccopteryx leptura; assembly: GCF_036850995.1. Lineage (NCBI taxonomy): Eukaryota > Metazoa > Chordata > Mammalia > Chiroptera > Emballonuridae > Saccopteryx > Saccopteryx leptura. The sequence goes on along the minus strand of NC_089511.1, from coordinate 50,202,742 downwards.
AATTTTCAGCCTTTATTATGTCTATATTTCTTGCTTGCAGTGCATTTGAAAGAAGAGAAATTTTGTTTAAAATATCAATCATCAATGCCAAATCAGTTATAAAATATATGTATTTTCAAGATGGGCAGCCATACCTAAGTAGTTTTTATTTGAATAAAAATAGTGATGTAGCGCTGGATAAGTGTACCACACAGCTGGGGTTGACCTTAAACTACAGGCAGCCCAACTTGGTCCCAAAACTCTACCAGTCTTTATCATTTCAATTCCAAGCTATTTGGATATTTTGGTAAGTTCAATTTGGTTCTTATTGATGAAAAATAGTATATACCTTTCAATAAATATTTTTAAATAATTTACTTGCTTTATTTCCTTTATCAAATCATGTAAAACAAGATGCAGGCAGTGGTTTAAACAGTGCCCTATTATGTTTGGAAACTCTTTTGCTATCCTAGCGCTCACTCCAGATCTTCTCCCAAGCATAAGGCTGGCACTATTGGAGCCAAATCCTATTAAACTTTTTTCTAGGTTGTTTTTAGCAAGCCCAACATTACTTAAACTTTCCATAACTGAAGAACATATTGTCTCTGCATATTGTTTTTCCAATTCAACTAGCTCAACAAAAATTATTGATGATGTAACTGAATCCACAACTTTTAAGAAAAGTATAATAACTGGCATGCAAGATATTGTTAAAGCTTTGTCAATAATAAAACATACTTTTGTATTATTTTTAATAATTTTAGTAAATATTTTTAAATTTCTTTTGCAATGAAATCAACTATGTTCACAGCAGTTTTATGCAAATGTAGTACTATTCCTGTATCTAATCCATTTGTAATTTGCACTTTTTTTGTGTGTTTTTATGAAGTGGGAAGTGGGGAGGCAGAGAGACAGACTCCTGCATGAGCCCGACCAGGATCCACCCGGCATGCCCACCAGTGGGCAATGCTCTGCCCATCTGGGGCATTGCTCCACTGCAACCAGAGCCATTCTAGCACCTGCGGCAGAGGCCATGGAGCCATCCTCATCGCCAGGGCCAACTTTGCTCCAGTGGAGCTTTGGCTGTGGGAGGGGAAGAGAGAGACAGAGAAGAAAGGAGAGGGGGGAGGGTAAAGAAGCAGATGGGCACTTCTCCTGTGTGACCTGGCCAGGAATTGAATCTGAAATTTCCACACGCCAGGCCAATGCTCTACCACTGAGCCATCCAGCCAGCCAGGGCTCTATAATTTGCACTTCTATCTCAGCTTTATGTCTAAAAATGGTTTACATCTTTTTGCCAGGCTGTAAACTATATTAAATACTCTACAAATAGTATTTAAGTAGTTTTCAATCATCATATCTATTGCTTTGTTATTGAATCCTGCTCACATTTTTTTAAGTTTTTACAAATGTTATGAGCTTTTGATGCAAAATGTTCTTTCAATTTTTTTTCTTAGAGAAGCTTGCTGTACCTCTTTATTTTTCCCTGATGCCTCAATCTGAAAACATTTCCATTCTTTTGACACATAAACACTTCTCTTTTATGAAGTCATATTTTGCACAATACTTACTTTTTTGTTAGAAATTACTAGTCCATCATATTTTTCTTTAAAATAGTTCTATTGTTGCACTGTCCAACAGTCAGGAAGACTATATTCAATTTTGGAGTTATCATTTCTTATTTCAATAATTGATGTTCTTCAAGTTGGACTGGTTGTGCTTGTGACTGTTTTGTACCATCCAAGGCCAATTCTGATAACAGATTTCTGTTTTTTTACTGAAAAAAATCTGTTAAACTCTGTTGTCTTTTCATCCTTTAAAGGGTTACTGCAAAAAGCTTTTTTGAAACTGTTTTAATATTACATAGTAATAATATGTATTTATAGACATTAATATCCTTTATCAAAGATTACAAGATAATGCACAAAAACTTATTGAAAAGTATATGCATCAATATCCAAGCAAGGACATGTAATAAAGAATACAAAGTTTTATAACATATTGCTACAATCACCAGAGGAAATTATAGAAGAGTATGCAATAATCAGAATCGAAATAAAAAGGAAAAATTGTAAAAGATAAGCCAATAGCTGGGACAAGACAAAAATATCACAAAAAAAAGTTGGTATTAAAAAAAAAAAGCTGGTATTGTTCAAGTAGAAAAAGTGTCACGATTCAAACAATATACACTGCTCACAAAAATTAGGGCATTTTTCAAAATGAATATGAAGCAATAAAAAGAAGTATTTGCTTTATTTAAAATTAAACAAGAAATTCAGAAAAGCAGACAAGTCAAAGACAAGTCAAAGAAAGTTAGTTGATTATGCAAATGAGATGCAAAACCAACTTTTATTTCATTGGTGAAAATGCACTATACAAAAGGCTGAAAGTACTGGAGTATCTGCACATTCCCTGATCCCCTCATTTTTGTGAGCTGTATATATAAACTACATCAGTATTAGTGTTTAGAAATAAGGTATTTCAAGAATAAAGATCAAGTATATAAAGGAAGAAAAAAATATATAATCACAGAGCATGGGGAAAAAAAAGAAAAAAATAGAAAAAGTACCAACAATGGAAGTTACATGGCAACACATACATAGACTCAAAATAGAAATTAAATTTAAATCTAGGCAATAAAAGAGTACAAATTATTAAGACATTACATAGACATTAGCAAAATAACAAACAACAAATATTATAAAAGCTGCATAATGATAAATTATATCAATATCAAGAGGCAGTTTGTTATATTCCCTCATCATTCTCTTTATGGCACTAAAATGAGCATAGTTTCTTCTACAGAAACCCATATTTAAAAACTTGCTTTCTCTTGTTATGACTTTAGAACATTAAAACACAAGGTCTCCAGGAGAGCAGGACACTCAACAAGATTATTACAAAGTTTGTACATGAAATTTAAGTCAATAGCCCTTGTCCTGTGCAGTAATGTTGTTAGGTTAAGTACTTCCATGACATCATCGGAAGGTACATAATAAGTAACATGGCCATGTATATAGGATACCGATTTTAAGAACTTGTTTTGTACTCTTTTGACGATTTTTGCAATATGGGTTCCAAACTGTTGCGTTAAATTCCAAGGTAGAATAAAATTTCAGGGTACAGTTATAAGAAAGTTTTAAAATATTAATGAAAAAATATTAAATAATACCTGACCTAAAACAATAAAACTGTTATTTAAGATATTTCCAATGACAGCTTGTCACCCTCTGGTTGTTTGGCACTTCATCTCTTTGTGTTTGTTTATTGAAGTAACAAACATAAGGGAATTAAAATGCAGTATTTCACAAAGGTATAATGAGTTTTATGAAATGAAAAAATAAACATTACAAGCATAGTTTCATCAAATTTTTTTCACCTATGGACAGAATGAACATTACTATGGGCACTTGGAATATGCTGTTGTTCAGATGAATGTTAAAAAGAAGAGTAAGGAATGTAAATTTGTGAGTTCCATATTGAGCAGCTGCCCAGGCGCCCACCTTAGAGAGAACCCTGATTACAAGCACCATTTTAACAATGCGTTCACCAAACTCAACAAAAAATTAGGTACTGGTTCTGCCAAACTGATGCAAACTGGCTGAATCCTACCACTGCATCCAGGGTTATCTAAGTGAGTTTGCAGGTTATGAATTCTAAATAAAAGTTAGTGTATGATATGGAGGGAGCCTTGACTAGGAGTGGTAAACACCCAATACAGTGAACAGATGATATATTGTAGAATTCTGCACCTGAAACCTGTATAATTCTATTAACTAATGTCAGCCCACTAAGGTCAATAAAAAATTTTAAACGTAAGAGAAAAGGTTCTGGCCAGGTGACTCACTGGCCAGAGCATTGGCGCAACATGCCAAGGTCTCAGGTCTGATCCCAGTCAGAGCACATACAAGAAGCAACCAATAAGTACACAACTTAAGTGGAACAATGAGTCGGTGCTTCCCTCTCTCCTTTTCTCTCTCAAAGAAATGAATATAAATATGAAAGAAGCAAATGATTAAACAAATAGAAAATTCTGTGCACCCTAACTTTGACATAAATAGACCAATCATTTCGGACTATAGCCACCTGATATTTTCCCTTAGTGTTCTTAGATTTCTGTAAGTAATCCTACTTGTTGCTAACTAATGTCCCTGATAACTCTTTCCCAGTAAACAGCTTAGAATATGACACACAGCTCCTAAACATTAGCAGTGGCAAAAATGGCAACAGATGTTAGACCAGTGGAGTCAGACCAGACCCCTTTTAGCAACCTTGGTACTTGAGTTCTGGCTAAGAAAGAATTCAGAGCCAAGACTCAAAACATAAGAGAAATTTTATTTAGCATAGCATGTATTTTCTCAATCACTAGATACTATACTAGTGTGTCATTCCATTGCTCGAGAATTCAAAGAATTTCTCCTAGGTGCAATCAATATAAACTCTTATGATAAATCCTCACTCCACACTCTCTTCACCAACAGAGAGCCAGAGCCACTCACTGCCCTCCTGCAACTCTGCTGGAATACTGCTGCCTCATCTACTATCCACATCTTCATTCCCTGGGGCCCAGCTCGTCTCCTTTTCCAATTTTCCTCCCTCTCTCCCTCTCTCTCATTGATCATACCCATGTCCGACATTCTCATGGTAGCTGGAGTCTGAGCCTTTGAAGGGCGGGCATCGCTTAACTTTCTTCCTACTTGTCCTCTGAACCAGAATATAGACTAGTACTTTAAGATGCTGAAAAGCAGAATTTCAAGTCTGCAATTTTGATTTATTCAGTTTTCAGACAAAAGGGAGAAAAAAATAGAAGAAAGCAATATTAAGGGATTCAAGGAGCATATTCTGTTTCCTAGTTAATTCAAAACCTGCATGAGTTTTTGTATAATGGTCTACTGAAAGCTAGCACACCCTCTCATTTTATGTGACATTTATCAAGTCTATGAGATATTAATTTTGGTATTTTCTTGAGATACAAATAAAAGACACAACAATTTGGAAGTTGGCAAAATCATCCTCTCACACCTAATGGTGTGAATTTCCCACTCTCCAGGCCATAATAATTATCTTACTTAGCTTTACCACCATAAGCACAGATTTCTCCCACTGCAGCCTCTTTTTTTTTTTTTTCCACTGCAGCATCTTATTAAAGAATTTAGGAAAACCCAGAGAATTGGGGATGGGGAACGAAGAGAGGGTGGAAACTTGGGACTCCAGTTGGTTTTTCACCACTTACCAGCTGCATACTTTGGAAACTTATTTAACATACCAGAGTCACCTCAGGTAAAATGGGGATAATAACTAACATTGAGGTTGTATGAAGGTTAGGATAATACAAGTGCCCAACCTGTAAAGAGAGCAGAATGAATTTATTGTTTAGGACTTTGATTTATAAAAAAGGACATGTTGTCATGCAGGCAGGAGTTATCAAGTATACTACAATCCTCCGGAAGACAATGAAATCTCTTTGTCCCTCCTGGGATTGGCAGACTGGAGAGTCACAAGATACTTTAATTCATGAATCAACGCAGTCAGGCATGAAGAGCAATCAGCAAGTGAATTTCTTAGTTCATACAGAGTATATAAACTTACAAACTTTTAATATAACTATTCTGACTTAGAAGAAAATATACTATTGTTAGCATGTGCCAATAATTCATTTTCAATACAAATACTCAAGTTCTTTTCACTTTCAATATGCAGTATACAATAGTCAATGTTAGTAAAAGCCTGTAAGTTAAATACAAATCTATACAAAAACTTTGCTCTATTTACCATAAGACACTACTGCATTCCCTCTCTGACACAAAGTCCAAAGCTCCACAAAGGAAATCGTACTGGTCTGACATGTCTAGCCTCCCAGACATTTATTAATAAGAACAGGCCTCCACTGTTAATATCTGCCTTTCTGTAACATGTCAGAAATATCTTTAAGTTATTTTGCATTACCATTTATTATTCAAAGTACAAATACTGTATTTCTTATTTAATATTTACTTTTCTTTTACAAACCAAAAAAAGAGATATAATGGAGGAGTTACCAGTGAAAAAAGTCAAGTCAGTGACTTGGTTGAGGATTAGAGAATTGTGTGCAGTTTGGATTTAATTTACCTGTGATTGTTTTGTATACAGTGGACCCTTGAACAAGATAGGTTTGAACCACGTTGGTCCACTTATATGCAAATTAAAAAAAAAGTGGTCCTGACCCTGGCTGGGTAGCTTAGTAGATAAAGCATTTACCTACACGCCAGAGGTTGTGGGTTCAATCCCTGGTCAGGGCATATACAAGAAGCAATTAATGAATACACAACTAAATGGAACTAAGTGAAACAACAACTTGATGCTTCTCTGTCTCTCTCAACTCAATGGGGGTTGGGGAGGGGGGTGTTGCTCCTTCATATCCTGGGATGCAAAGGGCTGACTGTACAAAGTTATATGAAGATTTTCTACTGCACAGGGGGCGGTACCTCTAATCCCCAAATTGTTCAAGGTTCAACTGCATATTTTTAAATGCATGCAATCTGGCTTGACCAGGTAATGGCACAGTGGACAGAGCATCAGCTGGGCACGCAGAGGACCTAGATTTGAAACGTGTAGTCAAGAGCTTGAGTATGGGTTCACCAGCTTGAGTGTGGGATCTCTGGCTTGAGCATAGGATCATAGACATAACTCCATGGTCGCTGGCTTGAGCAAGGGGTCACTGGCTTGACTAGAGCCCCCAGGTCAAGCCATGTATGAGAAGCAATTAATGAACAACTAAAGTGACACAATGATGAGTGGATGCTTCTCATCTCTCACCTTTCCTGTCTCTCTGCCTTTCTATCTCTCTCTCACTAAAAGGTACAATAAAATAAAAATATAAAATGCATTTAATCTGTAGAGATTACTGAAGTTGAGAACACATTTTAAGGAATCTCAAGGGAAAGAAAATATAATTATTAAAGACCCTATCTCAAAACCACTCAGAGAAGAAATTCCAAAACTGAATCTCTTACCTTGTTTTAATGACTTCATTTAGAACTTCTGTGAAAATCTGAACACACCAGAAATAGCCATTCATTTTTAAGTATCAGTTTTTATTAAAAAGTGCATTTTGATTCATTTATGATCTAGGTAAGCTGTTAAGATATCAGTATACTCTCTGGAATAATAACTTTACAAAGATTTAAAACAAACAAAATTTTAAAAGCCTTTTTATTTCCTTCACCATTATTGTTTTACAATACAAATATCACCTTGTGAATACACACAAAAGAAACCCTACAGAAGATAATTCTGCGGCACATAAAATACAGAGTGGATATATATACTTCTTCATTCTTAAAAAACTATTTTGTTCTCCACATTGGCAAGTATAGAATAGAATACTTCCCCAAACATACTTATGTCAGGAGTAAAACTTAGAGTTACATGCAGTTTCTGCACAAATATATTTTAAAGAAATAGATCTCTTTTTTGTTGTTTACCAACAAAATTGTCATGAGAGTATGGATAACTAATTTATAGATTTCAAGTTTTAGTTAAGTGATCATTTTCAAAACTCACTTTTAAAAAAATGTATTCATGGCTGTTTTCATTGTATAGTTAAAACTGAACTACCAGATAGATAAAATAATTTAAGTGCTACATGTCATTGCCACCTGCTCACAATATGAGAACAGGCTCTGACTTTCTAATTAACCCCTCCCCCCATTCTTTAATTCAGAATTTAAAAACCATAAGTAGTCTTCTGATTTAATTTAGCTATAAATGCAAAATTTAGTAGTGTATACATATATTTATATTTTCATGGAATACTTCATTTTAAATAAAAACATTTAAGATCGCCTACTGACCATACAATCAAGACAAGAAAGGCACTAGAAACATAGACAAATTTCTCTCCCAAGAAGCATTTTTAAATTTTAACTCTCTTCTCTTTGACATGTAAAAATCTTTAAATTTGGTTTTCATAACATCATTTGAAAAATAAAGTTAGGAAATACTTAGAAAATCACTTCATAACAGAATCTTTTTTTTTTTGCACTTTTTGACACACTGTCTCTGATTTTACAAAACCTAAAGTTAATAAACCTTTCTGTGTCTGCCATTGTTATTTGAATATTGGTGCAACAGGTAGAAAGATTTCACAGAATTGAACCCCATTCAGGTACTAAGAAACCTTCATAGAGACATTTGCTAGAAAATGGCTTACAGCCCAATCTTTGGGGCAAGAGATATGAAAAGTATGTTTTCCCAAGAAAATAATATGTTTTATTTCCAGATGTGACTGGAAAGACCAGAACTTATGATATAAAAGCTTACATTTATGCTGTTGCATCATATACAAAGGAACATGGTGGTTGTAGGTTATGTAAATCCCAAACTTATGAACAGGAAATGTGTACAGTGCATGATAGGTTCAATTTTCTTTATTGTTGTCCAACGCAGGTCCTTTGGAGAGAAAAAAAGATCACAGTGCTGACCAGGTAACTCAATAGGTTAAGTCAAGGTAACTGTTGAAAGATAGTAGGATTAGGGAGGTTTATTTTATGGCATCTTCTCTCATGGAGTTCTTAGCACTTCGGACAGTTCCTCGTTCCTCCACTTTATACAGCTGTTATGTGTCATTTACCAACCGGCTGTATTTAACTTGCCTACTGAGGTGGACTACTGGCCAGGGGAAGGGCCAGTGGTAAGACCGAGGTACAATTCCTTGGACATTTTTTTCAAAGTACTGAAATGGCCTGTACCACCATACCCTGGCCAAGAGGTTCATCTGGGAAGCTTCTTTTAGCACCTAAGACAATAAAGAAAAAACTGAGTCAGGAAGAAGAATGAATTTGTTTCAGCCCCAAAAGGAATATACTTATTTTTCTCAAAATCTTTCACTTTAAGACTAATTAAAAATTTTTTTTTTCCCCATTGGTCTGACCAGTGGTTGGTGCAGTAGATAGAGCATTGACCTGGGGCGCTGAGGACTCAAGTTCAAAACCCCAAGGTCACTGGCTTGAGTGCAGGCTCATCAACATGATTCCGGGGACATTAGCTTGAGCAAGGGGTCACTGTCTTGGCTTGAGGCCCCTGGTCAAGGCACATATAAGAAGCAATCAATGACAACTAAAGTGACGCAACTATAAGTTGATGCATCTCATCTCTCTCCCTTCCTGCCTCTCCTTCTCTCTCAAGAAAAAAATTAAAAAATAAAGATTTACTAAACAAAAATTTTTTCCCATTGATTTGAGAGAGAAAGTGGAGGGAGGGGGAGAGAAGCATCAAATCATTTTTCCACTTAGATGTTCCATTTAGTTGTGCACTCATTCATTGCTTCTTGTATGTGCCAAGACCAGGAATCAAACCCGTGACCTCAGTACGGTGGGATGACACTTCATCCATTGAATAACCCTTACAGTTCCAAATATTTTTTATATTAAAATTTAAAAAGGACCTGGCCAGGTGGTGGCACAGTGGATGGAGCATCGAATTGGGATGTGGAGAACCCGGATTTGAGACCCCGAGGTCACCAGCTTGAGTGCGGGTTCATCTGGTTTGAGCAAAGCTCACCAGCTTGAGGCCAGGGTCTCTGGCTTGAGCAAGGGGTCACTTGCTCTGCTGTAGCCCCCAGCCAAAGCACATATGAGAAAGCAATCAATGAACAACTGGAGAGCCGCAGTCAGGAATTGATGCTTCTCATCTTTCTCCCTTCCTGCCTGTCTGTCCCTGTCTGTCCCTCTCTGACTCTGTATCTGCCACACATACACACACACAAAAAAAATTTACAAAGGGCCCAGACTGGTCCCATGTCCACTGACACACCCCAGTTTTATAGTCACACTGCCATTCTACATTGTGCATTCATCTGCAAACTGGTAAACAACCTGGTAGAGAAACAAATCACTCCAACTCCAAGAGTGCAAGAAAGACTTGTGGCTTACTCAATCACTTGGCTATAAATAAACACCTCAATTAGCTTTTTTGTTAGCCACTCTTCTACAATGAAAATGGACAAACTTAATTAAATGTTAAGTATTAAGCTGGTGAGGGGCAAAGGGTAGGAAGAAGGTAGAAATGCAAATCAAGCAACAGGTGAGCACAGCTTAGTAAATATTTTTAGCGACAATAGGAATGTAATTCTTGTTACAAAAGGATGCAATCTCCTATGTCATTATTAACACACTTCCTGTTAATTTTTGATTGTCAAGTGGATCAGCATCATAAAAGACAACATAATCTTAGCTGACTATCCCTTAAGAAAAGAGAAACCTAAGACATCTATGGATACTTTGTACTTTTCCCCCTGCCATGCCCACAGCACCAACTCGGGAGCAATAGAAGATAAAATCAAATGTAGGAAAACTCACTTGCTGATTGGCCATAGTGTGGTACCACCAGAAGAGTCTCGTAGTGATGTAATATGCCACCACCACGTCCACAGTGTAGTGGTCATGCGCTAAGAGAATACAGAAGATTCCAACCACGCTGAGAATCCAGCAAATCCAGTGGTACCACCAGAGTCGTCGAGGAGAATCTGAAAAGAGGGGAAATTGATAATAATCCCACTATTCAAGCACTACTAAGGGCACCCAACCACACCTCCACTACCTCCACTACCACTGTGAATGCAATTACCTTGGGTCTTTCTGATTTTACTAGTAATAGTAATTCGTATTTGGCTGTTACTTGATTCATATAATCATACAGTTTAAAAGGACAAATAAGGACAGGTTAAAAATGTGTCATGATCCATTAAAAAAAAAGAAAGAGCTGCCTACGTACATTTAATTTACCTGTAAATAATGTGGGTTTAATTCTCTACAAGAAATCAATGCCTCCGGTCTATAGACCCTTATCATGGACTAAGCAATTATAATTGATACAACTGTCTTGTTTTTTTTCCAAGCTCTGCAACGATACACTACCCTGAAAGTCTTTTAGATATCCAATTCTCAAAAACAAATAAGAAAAAACCCAAATGCCAGTTCAAGTGCATTCCAGTTCAAGTGCATTCCCAAAGGTAGGGCAGTGTCACATAAATACTAGCCTCTACCATCCCTGGGAAATCACCCAAGGGAAGCATCAAAATCTCCATTAGTGTAGGTCTTGCGGCCATGTATTCTCAATAGACGGGCTTCAGAGAGTCTGAAATCTTGGGCAAAAATATTGTTTAAATGTGGCCTATTCTTCCTTCCCACCCCAGGGGAGAAATTCCAGAACTTTATTGGATTTTTAGAAGTCCAAGAATCAGTTTATTCATTCAACCAATATTTATTAAGCATGCACAATGTGGCTGGGATAGCAACTGCTCCAGGTACTGAAATGAATGTACAAAACAGGCTAAGAGCCTGCCTTTGTGAGGAGATCCCTTCCTAGCAGGGAAGAAAGATGAGAAAAAATAATTATGGTAAATAAGAAAATTATACACTATGTTAGGAGTGTTAAATGCTATGGAAAAAAAATTTTTTTTTTTTAAATTTTAAAGTTGAACAGTTAAAGCAGGATCAGAAGGGTGAAGGGTGGTTTGCAATTTTAAATGGAGTGATCAGGTTAGGGAGTCTTACTGTATGTATAGGGCTCCATATTACATTTCCAAAAAATTTGTATTTGATGCCTTAACAATATAGCAATGAATAGCAACTCCAGTTCATTTTTCATGCAACTCTATTATAAGTGTCCATATATACATATACACCTTCTATTTTAATTTTTACCACCTATTGCTCACTGATGAAATAGCTATCAGCAGCTCATTCTAAAGACGTGGAAACCAAGACTTAGGAAGGTTAAATGTTTCCCAAGGTCACGAGCTAGTAAGTGATAGCACCAGGATTCAAAAATCAGTTTATGGCCCAGTATGGCACACTGCTTTATTACCTTTCAGAAGGACAAAGCTTAATCCCATGAAATGATTTCTGGTACTAACCAACAAGGGCCAGAAATCCCTCCCCCATGGCTGCCAACATCAGGCCCACTCTGTTCCCATTTTCTAAGCTCGGTTATGTCCTAGTACAAGGGCTGGATCATGCCCTGACAATTCTGGGTAGGCATTGTTCGAATTCACTCTATTTAGTCACATAGTAAGTATGTGACCCTTCTCTCAGTGCCCTGAAGCCCATCTCTTCTTCTGCTGTGTCCCATTAATTTTTTAAGACCGAAACTGATTCACCCTTCAGTCTACCACCTGTCTCCTGTGTCCCCATAATCAATCCTGTTAACTGTTGATCTTTATCAGTATCCCTCTGATTCCTCCATTCCTCTCCATCCCCGATGCCATCATGGTAGTCTGAACCGCCACCATCTTGTCCTGGATTACAGAAGCAGTCTCCTAACTTTTCTCCTGGTCTCCGGTCCTGTCCCTCTCCAATCCCTCTTGCAAACTGCTACCAGAGTGGTTTCTCCTTCAGAAAAGGATGACATTGCCCCACTGGTACGGCCCTTTCATAGGCATCCCATCTCTGTCAGATGGAAGTTCTGATTCCTTTTCATGGCCTAAGGCTCCATGATCTAGTTCCTACTTTCCAGTTAGTTCATTCATATTTCTTATCATTACTCCCACTCTAAATTTCAACCATATTAAAATTCCAAGGTGCCACACGCCCCCAGGACATCTCCAGACTGCAATGTGAGACCTTCCTCTGCGGTATCAGCAACTGGTTTATTTGTCACTCTTCATGCAAACTGCCTGTCTAATGCTCATGGAGATTGTTTCTAACAGTAAAATAATAACTACAACTGAATTTCCTATAAGTAGCTAAATGAACAAATTAATCTGTGGTTCCTTTACAGTACTGTAATTCAAACAGTAATTAAAATGAACCAGAGCCTCATCTAAAAAACACAGTTGAGAGAAAAGTGGCAGAAGACTATACATAGCATGACACCATTTATATAAATTTTAAAAACCAGAAAACACTAACACGCACATACAAAAACATGCATGGAAATGATACAGGAAAAATGGGAGGGGGAAGCAATGAAGGGCTTTAATCATATATTAACATTTTATTTGCTTTTGTGTATTTCATAATCAAATATTTTAAGCACGTTTTTTAAAGGAACTTTCCTACTTACTGTCTGCCTCATTTAGTCTTCCTGAGCCCATGGCCTCTATGAGGGTAAAGACATGACTGACCCACCATTGTAACCTCAGCTTATAGCACAGTGCCAGGCGCTCGGAAAAATGGCTACTAAGTGTGAACACCTGATCTTCCATCCACGACTAGATTTCTGTGTCCTTGTGTTTTCCTTCTGGTTCCTTCCAGCATCTGTAAAACCCCCCAATACTACAGCTGACACTTGAGGGAACAAGGCACCCCAGCCAGGAAGGGCAGTTCCTCTATAGCACGTACATCTCCTGGGGGGCCTGCTGTACCCAGGCCTGGCGGTGAGCTGAGGTACTGCTCTCCTGAGGCCTCCAGTCTCGCTTCAGCAGACTTTCAGACCACCAGAAATGGCAGATGAGAAAACTCTAATGGGAGCCTGTTATAGACTTACACTCTTTGATAAATAAGTAGGTGAGCGTGAGCATGACCGTGTGGCCGCTATACAGATAGTCCCCACACATGTTGTGAGAGCCCGTGATGGACAGGCCACCACCAGCAATGAGCTTCATTATTCTCCGCAGCTGAGCTTCCCAGTCTCCAAAAAGCTGGTAGAAAAGAGAAAACAAGGTTCATTATTAGCCCACATGAAAGTGTGCTATAGTTACTATTTATATTCGGAAGTAAGGTTTGTTATATTGTGATTTATAATTAATATATAGTTGGTCTTTGTTCCTGTTCCTGGCACAGAACTTTAAACTCTTTAAAATTTCCTAAGTGATAAGAAAGATAAGAGTGTCTTTTGTTATTCACAACAAGCTACTTTCAACCACACCTGAGTTCACCTTAATGAGCTGAGTATTGGAAAGCTCCTAGGACGGCTGCCAGAACCAGCCTGCTGGTGAGAGGGTTGGACCTTTCAGTTCACTTCCCCCATATTTGGGTTAATCACCAATGGCCAATGAGTTAATCAATCACACCTGTGTAATCAAGCCTCCACAAACATCCACAGGACAGGGTTTGGAGAGCTTCCAGGTTGGTGAACCTGTGGAGATCCTGGGAGAGACTGCACGCTGAAGGGTGCATGCCACTTCCCACGTCCCTTGCCCTAGCGTCTCTCCCATCTGGCTATTCCTGTCGTATCCCTTCACAATAAACTGGTGATCTTTGAAGCAAAATGGTTCTCTGAGTTCTGTGAGCCACTCCAGCAAATTAACTGAACCAGAGGAGGGGGTCATGGGAGCTTCTGATTTATAGCCAGTCAGTCAGCAGCATAGGTGACCATCTGGACTTGTAATGGGCAAGTATTACCCATTGTATTGTAATGGGCAAGAATGTACCTTCAAGCTTCTGAAATTACATGGATTGAATTAAATGATTTTCCTTTGAATAAAAGTGAAGAAAGTTTAAAATAAATCTACTTGCCCATGGTACAAGTCTAGGCTGGTTTCTAGAGTAATGAATGGCCTGAACAATTCACTCACTGCAATTTTCATTTGCTCTGTCAAATGAAATGTGTGATTGTCTATATTTTATGATTGTCAGAACTCTTTTAAATTCTGGTTGGCCAACTTAATCACCATGATCTTGTTTCAACATTTAACTGATCAATTACAACTTTGAACAAACATGTTTATATAAACACAAATTCATTATAATTTCCCTTTAAATTTTTCATCAAGATTTCTAGTTAAGGATGGCACAACACACAGAGGATATAAATTTCCAAATTCAAAGGGATCACTCAATGTTCAGCTCGCCAGAAGAAAACAGATCTATATAGCAAGACTAGGCATCACGGATTTTTAGAAACTGGGGGCAAAGAAGAAACCCTAATGCTTCCAGAGATTAAAAACAGGCACCACATGAAGAATCAAGAATCAGAAATTTTCAAAAGCAACACTAGAAAAATAGAAGGCTTTGGAAAAATGCATCCAAAGTCTGAGGGAAATGATTTCCAATTTAGAATCCTATACTTAGCCGTACTATTAACTAACTATAAACTAAAGGGAGAAATGGTGTTCACTAGAATGCCAATAGAAGTAGAGCTGAAAACTGTGCAGGTGTCTAGAAACTGAGCCTCTGAAATGGGCAAGTAAGAGCTCTGGAGAGTCATCTCGAAGATGAGATCAGGTGAACTGAGAGTAACAACCTGCGGGTGAATAAGTATAAAGAAAATGAATAAAGTAAAAAGCATGGCAATTACTAATTCTACAGGAAACAATACATTGTGCAGAAACAGAAAATTATAGGAAACTACATGACTTAGCTGGGAATAACATTTACAGAACTGTAATAATGTAAGCACTGAATGCTGAGTTAAATCAAGGACAGAAAACTACACAGGGAAGACAGAATAAGAAGCATGAATGTGTGTGATGGAATGGTAGTGGGAGAGGGAGAAAGGAAGGAAAAGACACAGAACAGGTGGAAACAGGTGGCAGGTGGGGCGTGAGGACTCTAAATCCTGACCTTCCACAGCAAGAAGTCAATAACAGAGACAGCCTGTATTAGAAATCAGAAAAATTACCGCATGTCACTTAGAGACCTGAGGATAAACACACACATACACAATCTGTTAAAAAAAAAAAAAAGATATGAATGAAGGCAAATACCACAAGATTCAGTAAAAAGTTTAAATAATAGAAAAGTGGGTTGGAGTATTAGGGGTAAGGGACTATATTGTTTTTCACAACAAGTCCTATAGAATCACTTTATTTTTAAAATGCATGCATATATAAACATTTTTTAAAGTTTAAAATTGGAAGATTGATCTAGTACTGTTATAAGAATCGATAATGTATAGAAAAAAATTACGGCAAAAAGCTAAAGTAGCTCTTCATGTTACATTACTTCAAATTGCCCTTCCAAAACTTACTCTGTGTTTTAAAAACTATAAATCACATTCTCAGGCACCATCACCCCATAATTTGCCCTCCTGTTTTAGCAGGAAAATGTGTGTGGAAAACTGTCTACGTAAGGGAGGAGGGAGAGAGTCTGAGGTAAACATGGCCGTGAGGAAAACAGCCAAAGATTAACGCTGCATTTCTTCAAGTGCCCTGAAAACACATAACCTTCCTTTTAAAAATATCTTCCCATGTTCGTCAAACTTCTGCAAGGGGACCTCTCTTTTAGCTTAGTTGGGAACAGGAAAAAAAAAAAGATTACAGCTACATAAAAAAACAAATATTATGTTTTAAAAAGCAAAAAAAAGACAACTTGCGGCCCTGGCCAGTTGGCTCAGCAGTAGAGCGTCAGCCTGGCATGTAGAAGTGTTGGGTTCGATTCCCGGCCAGGGCACACAGGAGAACCGCCCATCTGCTTCTCCACCCTTCCCCCTCTACTTTCTCTCTCTCTCTCTCTCTTCCCCTCCCACAGCCAAGGCTCCATTGGAGCAAAAGTTGGCCCAGGCACTGAGGATGGCTCCATGGCCTCCGCCTCAGGAGCTAGAATGGCTCTGATTGCAGTGGAGCAACGCCCCAGATGGGCAGAGCATCGCCCCCTGGTGGGCATGACAGGTGGATCTTGGTCGGGCACCTTTGGGAGTCTGTCTGCCTGCTCCCCCTTCCAGCCTGCTTCTCACTTTGGAAAAATACAAAAACAAACAAAAAAAAACTTGCAAAAAATCACAGCAGAAACAAGTCAACATCTCTATCATGTTCACAGCACATATAAATTAAGTAAATAAGACCAATCTAGGAAACAAAATTTATCAAAGGACAAAGGATATGACCAGTTAAAGACACAGACTCTGTCAAACAGATAGAAATAAAAATTAACATTAAGATGAACTTATTTTTTCCCATACCAAATTACCATAGCCAATGGTAGGGCAAACAATGTCACTGCCTCAAACAAACTCTCTGAAGAAGCTGGCATGGTGAGCGCCGCGGCTGCAGCGCAGGGAGGAGGAGGAGGCAGCCTCCACGGCAGGCAGGCTGAGTGAAAACCATGGCTCATCTACTAATTAGCCCTGTGACCCTAAGCCTCAATTTCCTCATCTGCAACTTGGGGAGTAATATATTTATTACAACTGGCAAAATCCTCTGCAAAAACAATCAACAGTATCAATCAGCAATTGAAATAGCCATAATCCCTGATTCAGTTACATTGCTTCTAGGAATCTACCTCAAAGAAATGACTCCAAATATGGAGAAAAGCTTTATGTACAAATATCCCATTGCAACATTATTTTAAAAAATCAACAAGCTGGAAACAACCGAAATGAGAGTTGTTAAATAACTACTTCCATGCCATTCAAACCCAGGGCCAGGGCTGTCTCCGCAACACCAGGAGTTTGCTGCAAACACACTCTCACCCGTCGCACCTGAATCCGAGGTGATTCACATGCATACTATAGTGATACAAAGGCAGTGCACTAAGCTATAAATGCTCAATAAATTATTTAAGAGTAAGTTTACAATGAGAGCATACTTAACTTTTTAGAATAAATTATTTTCTTCCATTAAGAGGAAAACAAATGTATGGTATAATTATGTTTTTAAAATATGGACAGAAGTCTAGAATGTGCACACTACATGTGAACAGGGGTTATATGGAAAGTAACAGGACTTCCGCCAGTCTTTACCCCTGTGGGACTTCTGGTCCTGCTCCCTGGGCTAGAAACAAGGGATTCTCTTGGGAGTTCTGCAACTCTGGGATTTAGGTGGCCTTTGAGCACAGGCAGGAGATAGGGGAAGAGGGACAAAAGAAGAAAACACAGGAAGCTCATTTCTTATTTCTTTCTTATTTCTCAGTTTAGCTTCCTTCCCCAAGCTGCCTGCTCCCGTTTTTCAGTTTTCAAAGAGTGCCCTGTGCATTCTGCTTGGTGTCACCGGGGTGCGCTCAGCGGGGGGGGGGGGGGGGGGGGGGGGGGGGGGGGACGGGACGGGACAGGATGCAGTGTGCTCACTCCACTGTACCTGGCACTGTAACCTGCCCATCAGTAGCCTTTTGAATGTTCATTTTTGATAGAAGAGACATTTTGAGGGACAATCCTATCAACACTTTCTCAGTAGACAGACACTATAGAGTTGTGACAAAAAGGTCACATAGCTACACTAGTATGTGAATTATGATCTCCGAGGATCACAGAAAAATCAGTTTTCAATAAAAATAAAGCAACTTTCTTCAACTTCTGGTGAATGGCTACGAAATGAAGTAACTGACTAAGTCACTTAGAAACATGGGCACAGAAAAAAACCTGAGAGCAGAAGGTAGGAAATTCACTATTGTCCAGTGCAGTTTGAGCCAATGAGACTTTGGTTATTAAAAAAAACAGATTTCAAAAAGTATTTTTCAAAGCTAAGTAACACAGTGCTCTGATGACACTATTGCAGACAGCCTAGTTCACTGCATTTTCTCTTAACTGCTTGAAAGAGCAGGACATTCACGGTGCTTCACCCCCTCCTGGCAGGAGAGGGAGAACCTGGAAGCCAGGCTCATTAAACAATGCTGCATAAATCAATAGCTTTGGTGAACACTGATGAAGGGCTGAAAGTGAGCATTAAAGAGGAGAAATGCTATTCAATATCATCCTTGAACCTCGCCAATGCTTCCTCTTACAACCGCCCTGAAGAATAAGCCAGGCTTCCTGGGTCCCTGTTCAGTGTTGGAGCGGGAAGGTGACCCAAGTTCCCTGACTCTATGTATGTGCTGCCCGCAGAACTGTGTGCTCCCTGTGTACTCCCAGTATCGCACAAGCTTGCCCAAACCAAGAACTGACTGCGTAGAGAGGAACTTGTCCTTGAGCAGTCTGGGTTCCTTACAGAGGTAATGCTATGCTATCACATTCCATTCCAACCACCATGAGCAGCCAGGTGTCTCTCAAAGCATTTATCCCTTCATTCCTTCACTCACCAGGGAAAATCTTTTTTTTTTTTTGTCTTGTTACTGAAGAACAGTTTTTCTCCAAAACGGAATTCACTCTACTCCATGACACACCAAGACAGCTAGCTGCTCTTGACACCCAGATCACAGTTCAGACGTGCTATGGGAATCAAGCATCAGGGAGGAGGAGGATCAGTAGAACCTGTCAATCCACAGCAGCAGCAGCCTGCAACTGAGACTCCTGCTACACACCAGTCTCCCCGCAGCCTCAACTCCCCAACAACAGAAGCCCCCAACAACAGAACTCTGCCACTTCCTGAATTTCAACTGGCCTTGGCCTGCCCCTCCCAATCAATGACAGATACTTAGGAATTAATATGATTTAAGAAAACGTCCTTTAGCGTGACCTTGAAGCACCCCCTGGCAAGGTAGTGTGTTTATAGGTTTGATGAATGCTTTAGATGCCCCGCAGCAGTGAGAGGCTCAAAACTGCCCCTTATAATTTCTCATACCTTCATACTGTTACTGGAATGGGCAATAAAAAAGGAGGTGGTAGGGTGTTTTTACGTAATATAACATCACTTTTTGTTTTTATAGAAATTCCAACTTTTTAACCGAGTTTTCCTATCAATTACCTTGTATTCTTGCAAGCCTGCCATGTGGTTAGTACAGATGCTATCATGTCCATTTTAGAGATGAGCAAATAACCAGAGAGAGGCTACTTTGTGTCACACGGTGGCTCAGGTGGGATCACTCCAAATGTCTTACCTCTCTCACCTAAACAATCTTGCCTTGGTCGCTGGGAAGAGCCTGTTGTTGCTCAAACACCTCCCCAACAACCAAGGCTGAATAATGCCTCCAGGTCCACTTTTTGTTCTAATGAAATTTAATCCATTTTACAAGTCATTACATTTACATGTAGTTAACTAGATAAAATAATATTATTCTCAAAAGATCTATTTTTTATAAATGTTTTCTCCATTTAAATAAAACTTCCCTGTCTCTATAAAAGTTATTTCCGGTTCTGGCTAGTTGGCTCAGCGGTAGAGCATTGGCCCACTGTGTGGAAGTCTTGGGTTTGATTCCTTGTCAGGGAACACAGGAGAAGCAACCATCTGCTTCTCCCCCCCCGCCATCGCGCTCTCTCTCTCTCTCTCTCTCTCTCTCTTCCCCTCCCACAGCCATGGCTCAAACGGTTCGAGCAAAGTCGGTCCCAGATGCCAAGGACGGCTCCATGGCCTTGGCCTCAGGCACTAAAGTAGCTTGGTTGCTCAGCAACAGAGCATTGCCTGGTAGGGGCTTGCTGAGTGCATCCTGGTCGGGGAACATGCGGGAGTCTGTCTCTGCCTCCCTGCCTCTCACTTAATTAAAAAAAAAAATTATTTCCATGGAAGAGCTTTCAAAAACATCACCAATTTTCTGCCTTCTTATACAATGTGTTTGTGGTTTAATTTTAACTTTCTTTACTTTCTACTGTGCTGTGTTGGACCGATGCTCCACAGGTTACCAAGTTTACAGACATAGGAACAACAAGCATAAACAAAATCCCAAACCCCAGTTTGGCCAGCTCTGGACTAACCACTGTACCCACTCTAGCTTCAGTTCCCTCACCTGTAACATGGAAACAATGGTACTTCCTCATCCTCCACCCTCACCCTCAAGCCTCACTGACCAAAGTGAGATAACGTTTGTAAAAGCGATTGCTAAAATTGTAAAGAGCTATCCAAATGTAAGGCAGCATTACTAAGGTAGGTCAATATTTTGGCAGGGGGTATGTGTGTGTGTGGGGGGGCATTCCTTAAGTGAAAACTCAAGTCCTAGCAGACAATTGAAATTTGGGTGGTTCTCCTTAGATACACAGCTCATCTGGGATCACAGAGACTTTCCTGAATTCTTCCTCCAGAGTGTCATCACTTCACTTCTGGAAATATTTAGTTTCACCCACAAATATTACGTTCTACCTCAACTGGATCTGAAGTAGAAAGATTTCAGTATGCACATCCTCTTAGAACTCATATATCACTTTCAAAAAGATTTTCCCTTCCACTAAACCAGGGGTTGGGAACCTTTTTGGCTGAGAGAGCCATGAACGCCACATATTTTAAAATGTAATTCTGTGAGAACCATACAATGACCTGTGTATGTTATACATTATCCAATAAAAATTTGGTGTAGTCCCGGAGGACAGCTGTGATTGGCTCCAGCCACCCGCAACCATGAACATGAGTGGTAGGAGATGAATGGATTGTAATACATGAGAATGTTTTATATTTTTAATGTTATTATTATTTTTATTAAAGATCTGTCTGCGAGCCAGATGCAGCCATCAAAAGGGCCACAACTGGCTCGCGAGCCATGGGTTCCCGACCCCTGACTAAGCTCTGACAGATTTGGCCTCTGTAGCTATCAATTCCTATAATTCTGATGGTAGGCAGGTATTTGTGTGTATTGGGGGGAGATCATCTTTAAGTAATTAACAGCAATAAGACACTAATCCCACCCAACCTCCCTTTCCCCCAGTATAAACTTAAAATATTTTTCATAGCCTCTAGTGAAAAGACTTACCAAAGGCTTCATAAAATCTTAAATAAAGGCCAGCTATGGGTTTCCACTCACCCATATTCTTATTTGTCACATTAAAGAAATCCAGTATTTCAGTCAGGTAAGATTTGCCTTTAACAAAATTATATTTGTTTTAGGTATTGCAAGATCCTTTAGTCTACCTAGTCATGAAGTAAAATTTTAAAAATCAATTTTGGCCCTGGCCAGTTGGCTCAGCAGTAGAGTGTTGGCCTAGCATGTGGAAGTCTCAAGTTTGATTCCCGGTCAGGGCATACAGTAGAAATAACCATCTGCTTCTCCTCCCATCCCCTCTCCTTCTCTCCCTCTCTTCCCCTCCCACAGCCATGGCTCGAATGGTTCTAGCAAAGTTGGCCCTGGGTGCTGAGGATGGCTCCATGGCCTTGCCTCAGGCACTGAAATAGCTTGGTTGCCAAGCAACGGAACAGCAGCCCCAGATGTGCAGAACATCACTCTTATAGGGGGCTTGCTTGCCAGGTGGATCCCAGTCAGGGCACATGCAGGAGTCTGTCTCTCTGCCTCCTTGCCTCCCCATCTCACACTTAATTTTAAAAAAAAGGAATGACCTGGGAACTCTGAGGTCGCCGGTTCAAAACCCTGGGCTTGCCTGGTCAGGGCACATATGAGAATTGATGCTTTCTGCTCCTCTCCCTTCTCTGTGTTTATCTTAAAAAAAAAAAAAATTTTCCTCAGATTTTTGTGTTGAAAATTTCTAATTCTAAACAAGAGTACAATGAATACTCATAGACCCTTCAGTTACACTCATCAATTACCATGAGTCTCATCACCAACCTGATGCTACATTTGCTTCTTTTCGGTCTCTCACTTTGGTTCCTGGACCACTTGAAAATAAGTTGAATATATTACGACACGTCACCCCTAAATGTAAAAACAAGGGCATTTCCCTCTATAATCACACACATGAAATCTGACGATGATAAAATACTATCACAGTCAACAGACATCCTTACTCAGACTTCCCAGCAGTCTCAGCTATGTCCTTTAGAGCTTTCTCCCCTAGTCTGGAATCCAATCAGAGAATACTCCTAACGTTACTTATCAGACTCTTAATTTTTCTTAGTATACTATAGTTTCTTGATCTTTTCTAGATACTTTTTTTAATGAGTGACATTTTTGAAGAGTCGAGTCTGGTTTCTTTATAGGATGCTCCTCGATTTGGTTTTATCTGATTGTTTCCTTATATTTAAATCCAGGTTAAATGTTATTGGTGGAAATATTACAGAAATTATGTGTCCTTCCCCATGCATCATTCAAAAAGCATCTGATACCATTTGTCCTGTTACTAATTTAATCCCTTGACTACGGAACTGTCAGCTTACATTTCTGCCTCTTCATAATTAATAAAAATTTGTGATTTTGAAATTACATAAACATAGTCCCCAAACTTCTACCTAATCTTTGAGCATTCATTGATAATTCCTGCTTGAATTATCACTACAGTAGTTGCAAAATGGTGATTTTTTATTTCTAATGTTTTTTACATCTATTACTTGACTTTTTTCTCCCCAATACCAATTTTTAAAATGTTTTTAATTTCCATATTATCATTACTGTCTAGTGACAGTAATTACAGACACTGTAATGCTCACGTCTCAAACATGGCCAGTGGGAGCCTCTCAAGCAAGACAACATGGGTTTTGAAAGGAACCCACTGGCCTGTAGTGTCTAGGCCAGGGGTCCCCAAACTTTTTACACAGGGGGCCAGTTCACTGTCCCTCAGACCATTGGAGGGCCGGACTATAAAAAAAACTATGAACAAATCCCTATGCACACTGCACATATCTTATTTTAAAGTAAAAAAACAAAACAAAACGGGAATAAATACAATATTTAAAATAAAGAACTAACTAAATAAATAAATAAATAAATAAGTAAATTTAAATCAACAAACTGACCAGTATTTCAATGGTAACTATGGGCCTGCTTTTGGCTAATGAGATGGTCAATGTGCTCCTCTCACTGACCACCAATGAAAGAGGTGCCCCTTCCAGAAGTGTGGCAGGGGCCAGATAAATGGCCTCAGGGGGCCGCATGCGGCCCGCGGGCCGTAGTTTGGGGACCCCTGGTCTAGGCAGCTCCTCAGCCCTTCCTCGGGGTGAAAGTTTCTGTATTCTGATACATGAGTAATGAAAATGCTTCATGGCAAGTCATACACTGTCACTTCTGAGGCTCTCTGGATTTCCTCAGTGAATATTTTCCTTTTTTTAAATTAAAAAAAAAAACCCACTTCAATTATAGTTGACATTCAATATTATATTAGTTTCAGGTGTACAACATAGTGCTTAGACACTTATATAACTTACAAAGCTCACTGAATGCTTTCTGATTCTGGTGGCCTTTTCATATTAGGTAGCTGATGCCATGTAGAAAATCTTTGTCATCTTACCAATATCTGCCAAGCACAGCCCTCTCTGCCCTCATCTAGTCCTTCCTTGCCTCTAATTCAGACAACCATGCAGAAGTAGCCTCAACTGTATTCTTCATATAAAGTACTAAGAAACGAGATGGAGCCAAACTTCTTGCTCTGCCACTTAGTACTGTCAGGACCTAAGACAACAGGCAAGTTAAGCATCTCTGGACCAACTGTAATTTCCTCCCACTCACTGCTGTGAGGATTACATGAAAACAACACATTTAGAATCATATCTGGCACAAAATGGGTATACATAATTTGGCATCACTCTAAAGTCTACCTCCTCCCCTCTGTCCCAAACAGCTGACTTTCTGTATCAATGCAGAGAGGTCTAAGAGACAGATATGAGCACCTAATACTTCCTGCTAAAACCTTTCCTGCCTTCCTATGGCCAAACTCCTTGGATAACGCCCAAACTCTTAAGAAGGGTGACAAAATCTTTAAAATCTACCCACAACTTGCCTCTCTGGCATTATCACTGCCACTCCACCCATAGGATCACATGCCCAGGCATATCTAACTTTACCTGCTCCCCAGACTCCCCCCTCACACCCTTCCAGTTTTCTCCACCTGGCAAGTTCTTCCTCTCTTCAATTCTACTTGGCAAACTCTTACTCTTCCTTTTGAGATTTGGCTCAGATGGCCCCTCCTCAGTGCAGCCAACACTCCCAAGGGAGTAGGCACCTTCTTGTGTGCTTCCATGGCAACTGAGCTCCCCATTCCTACTACAGGGAGAACCAAACAAGGCAGAGTGACCTGCTGGGTGACAGGTCCATCATGGTGCTGGGATGCTCATGGGATGGGAGATGGGGGTACCAGTCTTATGTATTTGTGTATCCTCAAAATGGACTCTGCACAGGATGGGTTCTCCAGAAATGTTTGTTCAGGAAATGAACTTGCTTCTTTATCAGAAGTAACACCTACAACCCTGCCTCACAATCTGAGTGAGAGTCTCCCTCGTGATTTCTCTTCGGTAAGAAAAGTATTTGAAAGTTTGGGGTTTATAAAATCATGTCAAATGCATGTATCAAATGTTAACCATAAGAAAACAGAAAAAATTATACGGAAATCATAATCAGATGTATGTAAGAAAATATGCATAAGAAATTAATATATCTACCAAAACATTAATAGTAAATAGGGCCATGAGAGATTATAAAAATTTTTGTATTTTTTTAATGAATCTATAATGAATGTAGAGTTTCTTTAAAATAAAAAAAAATCATTTTTTAAGTGTGAAGGAAATAATTTGTGCATTTCTTTTTTTTTCAACCCCTGAAAAAGGATGAGGATGGAGAGAGAGATGAAAAAACTGAAGAAGTGAGTTGGGATGGGAAGGTTACTGAAAATTATAATGCAAAAAATAGGAAAAAATTAAAAAATGAACAGAAAGAAAAATTGAACTGACAATAATAAATTGACAGGCAAGCAGAAAATTAAGTAAAATCAAGCATTGACAATTTAAATTCCATGCAATTCAACAGGATGACATAAAGCTATTTTGGTAATACAATAAAAGCTATATTCTGAAATACAGATAAGGTTAGCAGGAGCTATTCAGAATATCAAAATTTGTCAGCCTGGAACACTCATGCTGCTACCTAAAAATGTAAGAATGAACTAAAAAACGTTATAAAATCTTAAAAAGCAATGAGTCTTTTGCCTTGTAAGACTGAACTCATGCCAGAAAAAGAGACCTTTTAGGCTGATGATTGTCGCATCAAGGCTTAGCAGAGAATTAAGGGACGTGCTTTGATCTAATTTGTGCAACGCAGAAAAACTGACAGTGACAAAAGATAATATGAAGGCCTTTCTGCTACATGTATTTTATTGTTCCCCAGAATAATTAAATTAATCTCAGATGCCACCCAAACGTAACCTTGTCAAACAGTAGGCTGTATTCAAGTTTGTTAGGGGGATTTTTTTTAAAAAACATGCCTTTCAAGTGCAATAGAATCATTTCACTGAAAATATCATGTCAGATTAATGCATTAGCCAGCTAAGTACTCTGGCTGCAACATAATTCATCTCAAAGGTTTTCAAATCTAAGCTCCCATGGAGACCATAAAACTGAACCCAACATGCGTCTCACTTTAATGCTTAGTCATTAGATTAACTCATATGATTATTACAATAGGAACGGAAAACAGCATAAATTATTTCTTCTCTTCCATTAACATTCGGCTGTCAGTGCATCTGCTGCCTATAATAGGTTATTATTTTTTATTTTTTTCTCTCTTTTGGAGTTTGCTAAAACACACAAAAAAAACTTCTTTCAGAAAGCTTAAAACACCAAGAATTCTCAAATGTTTCTGCCTTGTTTTTTCTTTCTAATGGAATCCTAAACAGTTGGAAGATGACAAGGGGTTATTTTCGGGTTTGTACTCATGCTCTTCAGAGAAAAGCTGGGATGAGATTAGCATGGACTAATCAAAGTACCAAAAACTGGGCAGCCTCCAGTGTAAGCCTGACACACCCGTATACTGGAATATAAGACAAGTGCTTCCCAGAAATGTCTAACCTAGGAACTGAACACACCTACTTCCTTTTTCCAATGGTTATCTCTGCAATAGGATTTGATGGGAGGTCTACTTTTTTTCTCACATATTCATTTCACATAAGGATTATTTCTCCAAGCTATTATATTTTGTGAAGTAAAGAGCACACTGCTGTCAACTGAATGAACCACAGGAATAATTTTCATAATTACTACCACATTCTTGTTGGGATATTGTTCTCAGAAGTCATGCATTTTAAGTACTGGCATTAAGGAAAGAATTAAGTATACTAGTTATGGGATTCAATACAATGGCAGCGCCAAGTTTAAGTTTACAGGACTATGTTAAATAGGAAGTTGTATTTTAAAGGTCAGCTCTCTTCCCCTCTAGTTTAATGATTGGTAACTCTAAGGCAGCAGTTCTCAACCTGTGGGTCGCGACCCCAGTGGGGTCGCCTAAAGCCATCGGAAAATACATAATGCATATCAGGTATTTACATTCCGAATCATAACTGTAGCAAAATTACAGTTATGAAGTAGCCACCAAAATTATTTTTTGGTTTGGGGTCACCGCAACATGAGGAACTGTATTGCGGGGCATTAGAAAGGTTGAGAACCACTGCTCTAAGGGTATCTGTAAGAATATTATATAAAAATATGCAGAGTTAGGATAACAATTAGAGACAACGAGGAGCTCTAGGGCTACCCTGAGTAGATGAGGTTCCGGGGAGCCTCTCTGACCCTGTGCTGGAAACAGCAAAACAGCAGCATAAGATTCAGTAACAGAAATGTTTAGCCTCTCAGAACAGAGATTAGGAGTCAGCATGTTCCTTGTCCTTTACTTCACCCCCTGAAAACTTCTGCCGTCTGCTTCCTTGAGTTATTTGTACTGGCTAATATATATCCAAGTAAGGCTGGGGACAGGGCTTCAGTCCTTCAGTCTGCTGTCTGGGGCTGTTGTCTCCCCTCAACCGCTCGGAGCATTTCATCTGGTCTCCCAGTAGTTAACTGTCATCGACAAGTGGTGCCCCATGTGAGGAATGGGAAACAGGAACCAAACATAAGGTTTGCTACTCTGAGTAGTTCACTGTCACCTCGACAAGTGGTTCCCCATGTAGGAACCAGAAGAAACGACCTCCCAAATCCTGGCAAAGGAAAAGGGCATCCACTCATCCCATTTGGTAAGGGACAGAGGCAGGAGGGGAAAAGCCCTTGAACGTTTGTGGTGAGGTCACTTTTAGGGATCAGCCAGGGGATTTCCCTTTCTCTTCACCTCTCCTTCATCCTGGGGAATTCCCTTTCCCTTGAGCAGTGGAGTCTCAAGTGATAGCTACAGGGACAGCTCCAGGTAGCAGGGTGTCAGATAGGAATGTAACTGCCCTCTTGCTCACGATCGGACAACAATGCTCTTGGTATCCAAAGGAGGAAAGTTTAGACTTAGAAGATTGGAAAAGCACTTTAACCAAGGGAATGGCTGAAGCCATCGGGACAGGATATGAAGTGACTCGTTGGGTTTGGAAAGGGCTTGTAAAACCTGTTCTCACCACCTAGCCCAAACCTCAGACTAGCCCCTCCTCCCAAATATTTCAGGGATCCTAACCAGCAGGAAGTAGGTACAGAAGAAAAGACCTTGCCCCTTCTCCTGAAAAACAATAACAACAACAACAAACCCCCACAAAAACAAAATAAATAAACGAACAAAAAACCCAAAAGGCTGGAATGTTAGGTTTGGGTCCAACGCTCATTTAAATCCAGAGCCCCTTTAAACTCAAATTCCCCTTACCCCACCTCCACTAGGGCAACTTCTTTATTAAGCATCTCCCTCACTCAACCTCCCCCTCCCCTGGGGAGGTTCTGGGAAGTGCCTTTGGGACTAGGCCTTCAGGAGGGACCTGAGGGTTAGGAAAGAGAGACAGTCTGTGACCAAGGTCACAAACCTGTTACAACTGTGGGAAAGAAGGACATTTTCAGAAAGATTACAACTATGTAGCATGACTTTTGTCTGTGCCCTGAGAGGCTAATTAAAACTCAATCTAAAAATTCTTTATAAAGTTCCAGCAAAGCAGATCATAAAGAATCAATATGATCAGCTACTATTCTTGTGTTTATGCAAATTATGAGGTCAAGTTAAAACTGGGCTCAATACTGTAACTACACTGCTCGCAAAAACTAGGGGATATTTCATGGCTTCATATTCATTTTGAAATATCCCCTAATTTTTGTGAGCATTATAAGATAATTTTAATTTGGCTCTTCAAAACAATAACTAAGAGTAATTTTAGGAAGAAAAAAGACAAACAGATCATTTAAATATCTTAAAGCCTTCTCCTAAAGACCTGAAAACTATTGTAATCCTGAGAATAGAAAAATTATTAATAATATTGTAAAATATAAAAGTATTCCAAATTTTTTTAACCAGGTAGTCTAGAAATACATTTGATATAACTTCTAGTTTAATTTAATTAATGTCTTTTAAAGTTCTTAACAAAAAATGTTTGTTTTCCCTAGGTTTACAAAAAGTTCCTGTTATCTCTGAAGTATCTTTTAAAAATATTTGTTTGCCAATAAAAGAACCAGTTCTAAAGGTCATAAATATGTTCATAAAAGCATCAGTATAAAATTGTTAATTACTACTGCCTGACCCATGGTGGCTCAGTGGACAAAGTTGTCGACCTGGAACGCTGAGGTCGCTGGTTCAAAACTCTGGGCTTGCCTGATCAAGGCACATATGGGAGTTGATGCTTCCTGTTCCTTCCCCGCCTTTCTCTCTCTCTCACCCCTCATTAAAATGAATAAATAAAAATCTTAAATAAATGCTAATTACTTTGTCCTTACTGAAAGTTAAGGTTATTGTAAATTGAGAATTCTGATTAATTGGAAAGAAATTGTATGGTTTTAATAATAAAAGGTATAAAGTATGGAGGTACTTTTGAAAGGAAAAGGAAGAAAACTGTTCTGAGAGCTGGTTATTTCTGAAAGGTGAAGAAGGTTGGTGTAAGCTGCAGAGGTTTGGGCAGGTTGTAGAAGGTCTGTGCAAAGAAAAAACAAGAGAGAAGGGACTGAGAAAGTAGACAAAGGTGAGAAAAGGAAAAAAAGGAAGGACTTTAGAAGAAGGATTGCTCTGAAAGGATAATAAAAAGAAACATTAGGACATTCTTAGGGGCCTCAGGAGCTTGAGACATTCACCCAAACTTACAGGTATTACAGAAGGAACCAACAGCCTTCTTAAGCCCCAACTATACAAACAAAAAAGGAGGAGAGAGTCACCCCACAAGGACAATTGTATAAAGCTTTTTTTACTCTTAATTTTTTGAACATTGCCTTCTCTGAACTTACTGCAGCCAAGAGGCATTCTGTAATAGCCGAGCAACGGCCTAAGCCTCTTGTGTTGTACCGGGATGTATTAGCTGGCCCCGAGTGGCAGAGTCTGGTCCAATTACTAACCTGGGGCGAGCTGCAATTTTGTCATCAACAGGTCCTATTTGGATGCCAGTGAGACACATGAAGCCTTATCATGAGTTGGCATCAGGCCCTAGAAAGCAACACAGTTCCAGAGATCCAGAAGCTGATAATGAATCCACCTCCAGAAATGAACCCGAAAAAGAGGACACCTAACTCGCTCCCAAGCACTGAGGGAGCACCTGACATTACCTGGGACACTTAGAAACATCTAACCAGGCGTAGTAAAGAACTTTTGCAGAATACAGACATGCATGTGACCCCTAGGAACCTGTTTCTCCCTATGCTTTCCCTTCACCTTCCACTGAGAACACCTATTCATTTTACTCTGTGTTAATCTTTAATAAAAACAAAAATGGGGGATATATAGGAGTATGCTATGAAAATAAGCAGAGTTAGAATAACAATCAGAGACAGCAAGGTGCTCTAGGGCAAAAGCCCTGTGTGGGCGAGAGTCCAGGGGCCTCTCTGACTTTGTGCTGGAAACAGCAAAACAGTAGGATAAGATTCAGCAACAAGACACGTTTAGGCTCTCAGAACAGAGATTAGGAGTCAGCATGTTCCTTGCCCTTTACTTCACCCCCTGGAAACTTCTGCTGTCTGCTTCCTTGAGTTATTTGTACTGGCTAATAAATATCTGTTGACCAGGGCTGTTGCCTCCCCTCAGCTCCTTGGAGCATGTCATCTGGTCTCCAAGTAGTTCACTGTCACAGCGACAGGTATCCACCAACTGACAGGCCTTACATGGTGTCTCTAACCAAGGAATAATATCCAATTCTAGAAACATTGTGCTATTATGTCCTGTCTCTGGTCTTTTTATTCATACCCACAGCTTTAACACCACCTAGATTATGATGAATCACAAATATTTAATTTCTAACTTTAATTTTTCCCTTAGATTTGGATTCTGGACATTATGACTTAGATATCTCACAAGCACCTCAAACTCTATTTGTTTAATCTGAAGTCATTAACTCCTTTTTCCTCCTTCCCTTATAAGTATGACTGTGGTAAAATCCAGTCACCTTGGAAATCCTTCCTTTCCGTCCTCATTCGCTACATCAGATAATAAGTATCAAGTTATATTAATTCAGCCACTTAAACACGGCTCAAATCTGTCTCCTCCTTTTCACTCCTATGGCCATTGGTGTAGCTTGAGGTCCTTATTAGAGAATTTTAGAAATGCTGGATGAATAAGAGTCTACTGGTTAAAGCCTGATGACAACACCAAGTTCTCTTATTTCTATATAGCATTTACATCAACAGAACTCCTGTGTATTGCCTTCTTTCACGCTCATACAACTCCAGACAGATATAAAAAGTGCCATTAGCTTCGTTTTGCTAATAAAAGAATCGAGATTCTGAGCCATTAAATGCAACTGCCACAGGGTTAATAAGTGATTGTGCAAGATCATTCTAACTCTGTCCTCAGTCTTCTCCCTAGGTTTGTATATTTACAGGGTAGTAAAGTTCTCTAGACTCTATGCAATCGTTCAGAGACAGGTTGATCAAGATTTGGTGATGAAGATATCGACAGAAATCAACATTGGACTGGATGACTTTTAGTAAGGTTCTATTCAATTTTGAAACTCAGTCTTGGGCATGACCCTCGAGTAGACAGAGCAGGTATCTGGGGTCTCTCTCTAAGACAGTGTTATTCTTTCCATTCTGACACAGTTCCCCAGTGCAGTCTCCTAGCCCCTAACTGACCATTGAACTTCTGAAGCTAGACCTGCAAGAGCTTTTCTAACTCTTGTCTAGCTCCAGAAATCATTCTCTTTTATTTATGAAGTGTTCTTGCCAAACATTAAAATCAAGTTGAATCAAGTCTCCAGAGCCAATTTTATATTTAGAGGAAACATGGAGGAGAGGAAGAAGTCAACTAACACTAGAAACAAACAAATCCAGAATGTGGGATCTTCTATAGGACAACTGATCTGACATCTACAAGTTACTGTGGAGTAAAATAAAAGAGAGGAAAGGACTGGTCTAAAATTAGAGACTTAAGAGACAGAACAACAGCCTGATCAGGTGATGGTGCAGCGGATAGAGCACCGGCCTGGGATACTGAGGGCCCAGGTTCAAAACCCCGAGGTCAATGGGTTGAGTGTGGCTCATCTAGCTTGAGCATAGGTTCACCAGTTTGAGTGCAAGGTTGCCAGCGTGAGTGTGGGATCACAGACATGACCGCATGGTCACTGGCTTGAGCCCAAAGGTCACTGGCTTGAGCAAGGGTTCTCTGGCTCAGCTGGAGCCTCCCAGTCAAGGTACATATGAGAAAGCAATCAATGAACAACTAAGGTACCATAACTAGCTTCTCATCTCTCTCCCTTCCTATCTGTCTCTCTAAAAAAAAAAGAGAGAGAGAGAGACAGAGACAGAACAATTCTACATAATGTAAATAAATGGGCCCTAATTTATACAAACCAACTGGTTTTTTTTATTAAAAAAAAAAGGAATTTTAAGACATTAAAGGTACTCCATGGACTGGAAAGTGTGATACCAAAGAAATACTATTAATCACATTGAATGTACCAACGGCATTAAAATTATACAATAAAATAAAAATTTCTGATACTTACAAAAAGCATGTTGTGATAAGATGATGTTGTCTTGGATTTTAAAAAAATACTTCATGAGAAAAATAAGATGAAGCAAATGTAGCAATCTTGGTATTTACTGAATCCGGTGTTGGGTATATGGAGGCCCCTTACACCTTACACTAGAGTTTCTTTACTTTGGGATACATCAAAAAATGTTCATAATAAAAAACTGTTTTCTGAATTCTTTCTTTCAAGAGCCCTGTTCTATAAAAGAAGTAATTAGATTTAATGAGCTGTAACTGATAATTTTAGCTAAGGTGTGCTAATATTTCACCTTCTTCTATATGCTTTATTTGAAAAATTCCAATTTCCAGAAGACTATCACAAAATAATGTCCCCACACGGGACTTCTGGTGACACAATAATTGACATGTTTGGGTTTGTTTTTTGCATATAGTTCCTGCTGCTACCTCTGCCTTTACCAAGAAAATCCACAAGCTACTTTTTAGTCACAGCTCTTGGTTAGATATGCTGATGACTCAAGCTGACTCTGTAAATGCCAATGCCAACAGAGCAGCGTGGGCTGGCCAGCAAATGGGTGGAGATGCAGAGGTTGTAAGAAACAAAGCTAGAGCCAGAGTAAGGAGACACATGACCCGGCATGACACTGGATCTGTCCTCAGTGTGGCCAGATCGCATATCTAACTAAACTGGTATGACACGATCCTTGGTGGAGAAGCTTCCAATGCAGACAGGCTTTTTGAAAGAGCTGAACTAAACTTAGGCGAACATCCTAAATAGTCAGCCTACTACTGAGAACATACTGCTTAACAAGCCAGCCTCCCAGCAAGAGTCTACACATCGCTGGAGCCTCAAAGACAACAAGATTATTTCCTATAATCCGGGAGCCCCAAGGCAGGTGCTTGAGAGATCCTCCAGAGAACAAAGAGGATGTGAGACTGGCTTCTTTGGAAGGTGGAAGAAAGCAACATGGGAGGCTCAGAGGAGCAGGACGGCTGGTACAGATGGTGGAACACTGGGAACATTCATTCTTCATGACGGCCTCTTCAGAGTTAAAGAAATGAGTGTGTAACAAAATGGAAAGAGTAATGTAAGAATAAAGCTACCTCTCCGAGTACATGCCTAAGTCTAAGAAGAAAGCAAACAATCTAAAGGAATCCAGTATTTCAAACGATAAAGATATCACTTAAAAATCTAAAGTTAATTTTCCAGCCCTCTTGCAGGACAGAGAAAAAACATCTCTTCCGGAAGAAACAAAAGTACAAAGGGAAGACACTGAAAGGGTGTGGTGTTTCACCTGCACAAATGGAATGCAAAGACATGATTGCAAACACACTAAAGTATTCCATATATTTTACCAACCCAATCGAGAGAACTAGTCTCTTCTATTCCTTTTAGCATTAAAAAGCTTCAATGTAGGTAAGCATTTTTAAAACCAAATCTATAGATAACTATTTCACAGAGTTCCAATGATCTCCCCAGTTGAAATTATTCCAAGGTAAAAGTTAGGGGTAAGGAAAGTTATGTGACTGATAGAAAGGTGATGACAAGACAGGAATGCAAGGAGACAGGAACAGTGTCTCTTGCTCTGCTGTTACAGTTACCAGCCAAGGGATTAATAGAAAGAAGGGGAAAGAAAAGTCATTTCAAGCAGAATTTTCCATCTAAGAGAAGGAAAAGCCATCTAAAGCTTTTGGATCTCTGTCAAGGGAGTGAATGATATTTTAAAAATTTGGCAGGAAACCAAAGAGCTACACCCACACTCAGGGCTTAACTGCTTCCAGCACACTAACCAGACCACATATTTTCCAGCTGGGAAACACGAGCCCAGCCTGGAAATTTTGAGAAGGGTAGGGCTACCTAGCCATATTGCTATGCAATGTTCCCAGATGAGAGTGGACAGACTTGACCGTATTCTAAAGACATCTTCACCTTTGGCCTTTGTCAAAGGACCCCTGGGCAAGATGAGAAACAAACAAAAAGGGAAATTACAGTGAGGAATGGTTTACCTTCGGAGAGCAGTTGAAATGCATACCAGGTACTGGGAGTGTGGTTACATACATTGTAATACACCGATACAGGTACAGCGTGCCAACTATGCAGAAAAATCTTCTGCTAATAATAGACCTAGAAAAAGGGAAAAACAGGGCAGACACTCAGTCATGAAATTCCACAGGTTCATTTCCTGTAAGTATTCAATGACCCAACAAAACAAACCCCCAAAATGACTTGAGAGCTTGAAATCAGAATATTTCAATATAGTTAGTAGCAGGTTCAAGTGAGAATTTTAAGAATGATGTGGTGGGTTTTTAAAAATATTATCTTGCCATAAGAGTTTAAAACACTCTATGTTCCTATTCACTAGGCTTTGAGAGGCCTTAAACCACAGCTGACATTCAACTAATGTGTAAGTGGGGCCAGTTCTGATTGGTCAGAGCCCACTTAGTACCTGTGGTTAAATACTCAGAGAGTGCCTTTTCTGTCATAAAAGGGGAGAGATTTATAAAAGCAGAATGACATTAAAAAGAGAATTTAAAACTTTTCTGACATATAATGAGCCATTGACATTATTCAATTTTATTTCTCCATCCCAGAAACTGCTTTTCTTAGCTGATCTCTGGGGAAGCATGATGCCAAGAAATAAGTCTGTCTGAATGACAGCATCCAACCCCCACCTCCCTCTCTGCTTATGGGGATATGCTACTGCCATTTCTGAGCCTCAGTTTCCTAAATTCTAAACTGAATATAATCACATTAGGAAAAATGTATTAAAAAATTCCTGCCACACACACACAAAGGGTAGCAATCAAATGTACAGTTTATACGGTGAATAACAAAATATCCAAGAATGAGTAGAATTCTTTTCTGTTTCAAGTTGATTAGTGGTTCTAATAAAATTATTTGATATATACATGTGAACATGTATGTTAAGCATGATAACTCCTAATAGCAGATTCCACATAATGAGGTTTGCTTTGACTAGAGTATATTGTACAAACTTAGGTGCATGCTTGGGCAAGAATGTTCCTTCCCTCTGCGCTTCTGTCCTGCTTCAGCTACCACAGGCCAGATCCCAGTCCTGTGGGTCTCCTCTTTCTTAGCTTTGGAAGTTCAGATTTCTTCCTTGGCCTGGGGCAACTTGAGTTAAATAGATATATAAAAAAAATAAATAACCCCCTCCCCCCAAATTAGAAACAATAGACAGGCTTTCCTGTGAGAATACAGAACTTTTACAATTGTATGGTATAATTTTACCTCTATGCTGTTTAGGCAGATATGCTGGAATGAAGTGATATGTTACTTGTGTGATTAAAAATTAATTTAAAAATAACCCAGGCAACTCTAGTAGCAGTTCACTCATAACTGCACAGTTCATGTAAGTTAAGTTACTTAGGTTGTATGGGTAGAGTCTGGGGTTTTTACCTCCTTAACCAGAGCTCAGGAACTAGGTCAGAATTGCTTACCACAGAGGCCATCTTATTTTCTATTAGAAAAGCTCTGTTACCACTTGAAGGATGAGAATTTATTCAGTATAAAGCTGTCTTGTAAAGGTATGCCTCTAATTTCAAGTGTGATGAAAGCATGATATAATTAAACAAAATAAAGAGGGATAATACTAGAAAATAATGCTGACCCATAAATTGCTTAACAAGAATATTTAAAATACAAAATTTAATTTTATATTGTAAGATGTAATGGTCATATTTCTTAAAAAGAAAATGCCCTCTCTAGTTACCCTGCTTAAACAAATAGAAACTACCTGCATTCACTTGAACTATACAAGAAACATCTAAGAGAGAAACTTGCTGAGTCTAGTTCTGTTAATCTCTTTAAAGGAAGAAACACAAGGAAATAACTGTTATTTCTCAATTTTGGTCAAGAATACTATCTTAAAAACACTGTGCCTGATTGTTTCATGATATACATGATATGCACACACACACACCAACAACTATTTCTTTTCTCAAACCTGAGTCACATGAGTAGTAGTAAAAGGATCCAAAAGTATTTGGGAATGAGGTGTATAAAAAAAATAATAAAGAAAAAAGGAACAGCCTGACCAGGTGGTGGCACAGTGGATAGAGTGTCAGACTGGGACACTGAGGACCCAGGTTTGAAACCCCAAGGTCACCAGCTTGAGTGCAGACTCATCTGCCTTGAGCGTGGGCTCACCAGCCAAAGGTTGCTAGCTTGAAGCCCAACGTCACTGGCTTGAGCAAGGGGCCACTCACTCTGCTATAGCCCTCCTCCCCCATCAAGGCACATATGAGAAAGCAATTAATAAACTAAGGAGTCACAACGAAGAATTGATGCTTCTCATCTCTCTCCTTTCTCTGCTCCCCCCAGTCTCTGTCAAAAAGTAAAAAAATGAAAAAACAAATCTTTTTACAAAAAAAGTTGTAAAGTATCAAACATTGAAAACTCAGGTACATGTACTATTTTACTTAAAGTGAAAAATCAAATGACTTTATCCTTGTGAATTCATCAGTACTAACAACAAGCCAGGTGATAAGCTGGAAATAGTTGTTTATAAGAATCTTCTGATATTTGGCATTTAATCTTTTTGAAATTAAGCTTAGAATATCTTCAATACATAATGTTAAACAAGGATCTCCTAAGATAAAAAGCAGGACATAAGTGTTTCAAAGAACTGTATGCAATAAAGGTATCTATTTCATTAATCAAAGAATTTCCTACTTTAGAATTCTTCAAGGTTTAAAAACTTCAAAATGTGTTAAAAAAGAAAGACTTAGAGTGATTAAAATGAGAGATTTGAGGGGCATAACTACAGGCAACACCATGAAATCCCAACACTGACTGAGGAGGAGCTGAGGCCCCCAAAACTTATCCTGAGCCAGTGCTACCTGTCCCCCGAGGCAGCCCAGAGTGACACGAGTGTTCCCTACCACTCTCAAACCCATCTGCCAAAATGCCCACTTGCCTGTCCTGTTGCCTTTTGACTTTTTACAAATAGAGACCCTTTTGTTTAAAAAAAAAAAAAAAGCAACAATGCCACAAGGAAAAAAAAAAAAGCCATAGAAGAAATGTCAATGAGACATGACTAGAGATTAAATGAATGCCAAAAACAAGATGCAGGTTATAATTCTCCAAAGCACAACGGTGTCCTTCTCATATGGGATCCATCTCTCCTTTCATGTTAGAAAGAAGCCTGCTGCCCATCTGCTCACACTCTGCAACGACTATCACCTCCCAGACACTTGTGTCTATTCTGCTCCAAGTGTTTGAGTAACAGGCTCATTATTACTTTCTTCTGAGAGAAAAGAAAAAAATACTTGTTAAATGAGATTAACAAGAAGTATGAATAAACGTGTCAGTGTTTCATAGATACTTAAGACCTGTTAGAATAGTATGTTATATCCACTACACGTGACTTTATTTTTATTCATTATTTTTATATTTTAAATATCCCTGTTGAAGGCACTGGCTGGTTAATTCGGTTGGATAAGAGCATCGTCCTGAAACAATAAGGTTGTGGTTTATAGTCCCTGGTCAGGGCACACACGGAAAGCAAACCCCTCCCCCCCAAAAAAGCATAACTGAGTGGAACAACAAATTCTTCCTTTCTCCTTCCCCTCTCTCTCCCTTCCTCTCTCTGTCTCTTTAAAAATCAATAAAAGTTAAGCCCCGGCCAGACAGCTCTGGAACGTCATCCTGGAGTGTGGAAGTTTCCAGTTCAATTCCCTGGTCGGGGCACACACAGAAGCAGCTCCATGTTCCTGTCTCTCTCGCTCCCTGCTTCTCTCAAAAAAATAAATAAATGTATAAATAATCCCCATTTAAAAAGAAAAAGGACTCAGAATCTGATTAAATACTATCAAAATTAGACATAAAACAGTAGCACTACATTGTTTTGGGAATTTGGTACAATAGTCTAAAATTCTTTAAAAAAACAAACAAACAGTGGAAGAAATGACTGGAAAGTAATATTAAAATATTGGAATATTCTTCTGCTATTTCTTTCAATTAATCCACTGCAAAAATATATACTCAACTCATTTAGTGCTCACAACTGGCCCACAAGCTCTTTGTGGAAAATATTGGCTTTTTGAAACAGGACCTGCAACAGCAGAACTGAGCAGCAGCAGCAGCAGCTTTAAGGAGGAAGAGAGAGAGAGCACACCTGCCACACACAGTCCGAGGCCCATGTCTCTGCAGCGTCACCAATGCTGGTGCATTTCAGGTCTCTGATTATGATTCCAGTGCATGCTACATGGCCCAGGCATCACTGAGCTCATCTTTATACAAATACAAGCTCCACCTTTAACACAGACCTAATGTGGTGACCAGGCCCATCTCAGTTAGTTATCTTGAAAATGAGTTTTCCTCATCAGCAAAAGGAGGAAAAGGGTATCTCTTTCCTATGAATTCAGAGAAATGCTATTGAGTTATTTCCCATGGTGTCATTACTAGTAGCTATAGTTTTGCCAGATTTCTCCTATATACTAAGCTCTGTGCCATTTAATTCTTACAACAACCTGCAATGCATGTCTGTAATCCTTTTTACAGATGGGGAAATTGTGGTTCAGAGAGTTCAAGCTGAAATATCAATATTACACAAGACAAAAGGATTCAGGAAATTGACTCAACTTGTGTAAGAAATTCCAATTTTATTTTGAAACTATACAGCTGTGTACCTCTATAGATGAGCAAACATTCTATTACCTTTAAGTTACATCTCAAAATCTACTTAATTCAGACTTTTCGCTTAGTGTTTTACATTTCATATTGATCCAGAACTCTAAAAGGTAAACAATTTAATAATAATTTAATAACTGTATTAGTTATTAAAGTACTAAAAAATCCTCCTAGACACCCAACATTAAGTGCCTCATTTGATCATTACTGTCTGCAGCATCTGCACCCACTTAAGATTTGCTCATCACCTCCTGACCCCAGGTTTAACCAGTCATTCTGACCTGTCGTCCACTTCTCAACATTCTCCACAATGACCTTCCACCTGGTGTCCCTAGTTCCACTCATGTCTCCCAAAAATCCACTCCCCATAGAGCAGCCAGAACAGTGATATAGTGTGTGCCCTTTAAAACTCTCCAATGGTTGCTTAATGTATGTTGATAGAATCCAGATCCTTCACCAAGCTCATGAGGCCCGTGATGATTTGGTCGCTTCTCCTCAATCTCCCTAGAGTCCAGCTTCGGTTGGATGCTTGTGGTGTGCTTTGAACATGCCATGCAAAGTCCCTCCTGCCTCAGGTAGGACCTCTGTGACAGCTATTAATTTCCTCGGCCTGATCTCTTAGAACAATGCCAGTCATTCCAGTCTCAGAGGGACCACCTAAAGATTCTCTCTATCTCACCTGTTTCTATTTCTTCATCGTCCCAGTCGTCCCTCCATCCCACATTATGCTGAAGCCAACCCCAAAGAGTTTCTTACATCTACTTTCCTCCCTTTAATTCCTACCGCCCCAGGCTCACTGTTTCCTAAACCCCGGTTTCTTGCCTTTGCCAGTAAGTACCTTTCCCTGGCCTCTCCCATTATCCCAACTGCTATGATCTTATCCATAGAACCCACCTCAAATACCACCTCTGCATGGAGCCTTCCAAATGCCCCCAAGTGGATAAAGCTACTTCATCTTCCAAATCATTTCACAACTATTTCTATTTTATGGTGTTTTTAATGGTGAGACTGGCAACACCATTACTAACAGAGGGTCGTGCCCCTTCCATCAAGGCAGCTCTTAAACAAAGTTGTGCTTTAGTCATTGTTCAGTCCCAGGAAGACTTCTGATGGTCCCTGTGATACTGGTAACAGTTTCGTACTGTACAGCTTTGCTTCTTACTGCCCCTGCTAGTCCTGACCTGCTTCTTCCCATAAATGTTTGCCTTTTAAACTCTTCCAGTTATCCGCCAGAATTAACCTGCCCTATCCCTCACCCTGCATCCTCTTTGGACTCATATTTTAATTTACAATACGCAGAGACTGCTACAGCATTCACTGAACTTGGACGGTACCTCCCTGGAGCCTGGGACCGTGGTCTCTGTGGTCTTCCTCCCATTCCTCCCTGGTCCTCACAGTGCCCTGAATGTGCTTTCTACCCATCACAGGAGCCTCCACCGCTCCAGATGGCCAGTCATGAAAACCCAGGCTTAATTCAGTACTTCAGGACAGAAAATGCTAAGGAAATATTTGCAAAGCAACTGAAAAGGGAAGAATAAATGCTGCAGAATGAAAAGAAAAGTAAAATACATATGCTCTCTTAGGAGACCAGTAATTCATTTCATGTTTCTTGCAGACCCACGGACGGACGCTTTGTGAATCCAGCTGACTGCTGAGACGTACCCACGCACCGAGCCCAGAAACACATCTCTACATGTACAAGGCCCTTGTGCCGTTTAGAAATCCAACTCAAAGAGCTTTTACATCTTTGGTGTTAAATTTCTAGCCACATTCCTGTTTAACATATATTATTATCCCTTTTTACAGAAGAAAAAATTAAGGTGTAAAGAGTATGAGTACTAGAGCATGGAGCAACAACCAGGCTACACAAAACTAGACTTTCAATTAGCTGCTCTTTTCACGAAACTGTCAAGTTTAAAAAAAGCAGTGGCTTAGACTTTTCTTCTAAACCCGATGTAAAAAATCTGCGATATACTGCAACAGTTGATTAAGTTTGGGAAATGATCACTACCAGTTTAGGGAATTTGCCACGAACAGATCACATTATAAAATTGTCTCTGTTCAACTTATCTTTTAAAAAAATATTATTTTGGGGTTAAATACAGATTGTAACATAAAGGTAAAGAAATAATGTTACTTTTATAAGAACTGAAAAAAAAACATCAATATGAGCTATCTGAGACAGTTATGAAGAATTAAAATCAACGATCACCCACAAACTACCAAATACCTATGTATAAAACAAAAGGAGTTACAGGGGATCCTCAGATCATGACAGTCTTGACATATGACGATTCAAGTTCACAACGCTCATTCCCATAAAAACTTAAAAAAAATTGAGATGTGTTGTGGCTTAAGCTGTTAGTGTTGTACTTACGGACTACATGAGCAAACTAGTTTGGTTGTGCGTGGCGGAAGAACACGCAGTAACACAACACATGAGTGGGGAGGGAGTTGGCGTCCCCCAGTATGCTTCCCTACGCCATTTTGAACTGCCAAAAGCGCAAGTGTTCCATTTGTGTTGCTTTGGCAACTTTTTGTCCCTTATCATGGCTCTTAAATGAAAGTCAATACTTCGAAGAACAGAAAAGCCATCACGATGGATTTCACAGAGCTACTGGCATCACATGGAGAGGAGCTGTCTGCTGAGGACCTCATTCAGCTGGAGAAGCAGCTGATTGAAGAAAAAGAGATGGAAACCCCAGAACCCAAGAGATTTACTACCAAGGGTTTGGCAGAAGATTTTTCTATGATAGAGATGAGTTGGCAAAATTTCAGGCTGGGGACATCAATGACAGATTCAGTAAGGTCTACAGAGCTGTTATGGATGCCTTGTAATGCTATAGGCAGATTTTGGAAAAGAAGTCATCAACCTTCCAGACTAGCCTGGAGCAATTCTTTAAGAAGGTAGAGAGGCCTGCAACAGATCCTGTACCCTCTCCATCAGCTGCTTCTCGAGATGAAACACCTGTAGTACAGGTAGAATCATCTCCAGCATCTCCTGCCTGGTCCTTAGGCAATCCTGATTCATCTGCCCCAGTGTCTCCAGCACCTTCTGCAGGTTCTCCTGCCTCTCCAGCTTCCTCCTCCCGATAGGTCAATCTCTGCCACCTTGTAATGCCCCTTCCAGGGTGCAAGCCAACCACAGGAATAAAGATAAAAATTTGTTTTTTAAATTCATTTTTTCTGTTACTATAGTACAGTGTACAGTACAGTATATTTATGTAATTTTCTTTTTTCTGTGGTTTAGTTGTACTTTTATGTTCTAGATTATGATTTTACAGCTGTGTTAGGATAGGTAAGTGTCTTAGGCTAGGGTGTGTTTTGACTTACACCAAAGTTTGGGTTACATCACTGTCATAGGAATGGAACTGTGTTGTCATCTGAGGACCCCCTGTTTATCTCTTGTTGGTATTTCAGGCTATTAGCATAAATAATATATATATTATACAAATATGTAATATATAATGCAAATATGTATATGTTTACCCAGATCTTTCTTCATTCCTTCTCTTCATCAAAACTTACCCACCTGAATCACAGTCTTAGGGGCTTGTCTAGTCACAGGTAGTGGAACTGAATGATTAATATTTGCTCTTGGGGTAATGCCTTACCCTTAAAAGAAACACACTCTCATTTTTAACAGCAGGTTTTTAAAAACATAAGCCTATACATTACCATCAGCTGCTAACATTTATTGAGTTCTAGGCACAATAACTAGCAACACTCAAAAATGTTAACTGTTGCTATTTTTATTTATTTATTCATATAACAAAACTATGTGTGCTAGGCATTATTCTGGGCACTGGAAATAGAGTGGTGAACAGAACAGACAAACAGCCTATTTTGTGGTGCTTATGTTCTAGCGGAGAAAGACAACAAATAAGATAAATAAGTAAAACACAGAGCGAGTTAGATACTTGCTAAAGCATAAAATTAAGTGAGAATCTCATTCGGGCTACATTGGTCAGAGAAGGTGTTCCGGTGTATGAGGGAGTTAACCATGAGGATATCCGGGGGAGAAGATTCCAATTTAGAGGCTAGAATGTGTGGGTGTCTGCTCACCAGCAAGGGGGACTGGGAGTGCAGGGCACGAGCACCTGAGGTCTGGGAGTAAACAGCACCATTTCTGAAGGTATCTCCTTGGTCGCCATGAGAACTTGGACCCTAAAGCTCCATGTGGTGGGAAGAGAGTATCATACACCAATTTACTTTTATAGAGAGAGAGTCTGTCTGCCAACTTGACAAGTGACTTAAAGAAAGCAAGAACAGAAACAGAGCAACAGCAGGAGGTTCCTGTGGCACCCCGGGTAAGAAATGACAGTGGTTAGACCTAGGACAGCAATAGACATAGTGAGAAGTAGTGAGGTTAACAGACAGACCAGATGTGGTGGAAGCAAATACCAAGAACAAAACCAAGACGTTTGGCCTGAGAGCCTGGAAGAACAGCGATGCTGTTTACTCAGATGGGACGGGAGCAGTGCAAGTTTGGAAACCAGGGGGATGCCAGGGACTCAGTCAAGTGCGTCGTACCTATTATCTCCCTCAATCCACACAACAACGTTGGGATAGACACTATTTTACCATACCCATTTTGTAGATGAGGAAACAATGCTACTATAGAACTTAAGCAACTTGGTCCAATTCTCTCAGTAGGGGGCTATAGGGCCCGAATGATCTTAAACTAGTAAGATTTTCAGTATAACTGAATGCTTAACTGCTAATAGGCTGGAAGGGGCAGATATGGTCATTTTCAAGTAATTAAACAGACATTCACAATGCTTTATTTTTAAGAGACAAGGGAAAGAGATAATCCCTGGGCATGATATAAAATAGAAGGTATGAAATATTATAACATTTAAAAGGACATACATATATAGATTATGAATAAATGAGCATAAACAAAAGCATCAAAAGAGGTATGAACCCAAATATTATATTAACATGACCATTTACCTCTGGCATTAAGATGAGTAACTTTTATCTGTTTGTTTACCTTTGTCTTCTAATCTGCCTACAAGCAAGAAGAATTATTCAGTTTTCTTTGATGTTATAAATAAAAATTAACTCAGGAAGACTAATTTATTGTACCTATGTATTTTCTTTTTGCTCTCCCCATTATAATATTTATTGTGATTTAAAAGCCAAATTGCTGGAATTACTGAATTGAGAGTGAATCTATTTTCCCTGTAAGTCCTAAGGCTACATGACTATTTAGGTCTTGGGACCTAAACTGGTAAAAAGTAGAAAAGGTGAAAGCAGGTAAGATCACCAGTTAGCTAGCCTGTGACTAAGAAGTGGATACAGCCTGAGTCTGAATCTGCCATCCTAGCCTCTAGTGACTGTTCTTCCCAATCCAGGCAATGCCCCTGGGAAAAGGAGGGGAAGCAGAGGCCTGCAAAAGCCTCGGAGTCCAAAACGTATGGGAATGGGACAGGGACAGTCCCTGTGAAAGGACAGATACCAGGATCTCAGCCCAGGCTCTACAGGTCCGATGGACAATGGGTCACAGAGCAGAAAACTTCCTAGAAACTGAAAGAAAAAGAATAAGGTTTGGCACATCTGGTCAGTGGTGTTTAGTAAAAAATTGTGACTGAAGTTGGTGGCAAAGGGGATATTCTAGGCTGATAGTGAGGAGGGCTCACGCTGTGTCTAGGAAGTCACAGGAGATTGTAGTAGTCAGTTAGGTCAGAGCAAAGTACATTTGCTACAAATGAGGGTGAAACGTAATATGTAACAGCTCTCGGGGTTGGCCGGTCCCTTCTGGGCAAATGTACATGTGACCCAGACGGTATATGGCATATAAACCTCATTCTCAAACACTGAACTGATCTGTCTTCATTCTATCTGTACTATGCTCCACACGGAATCCATGCCAC
Organism: Saccopteryx leptura; assembly: GCF_036850995.1. Classification (NCBI taxonomy): domain Eukaryota; kingdom Metazoa; phylum Chordata; class Mammalia; order Chiroptera; family Emballonuridae; genus Saccopteryx; species Saccopteryx leptura. Next base: position 50,157,851 of record NC_089511.1, on the reverse strand, counting down.
TGGAGCTCTAAGAAAACCCATTTCCAGAGCACCGGTGCCTGTTATACCAGGACCTAGACTGGATTTATACTAAAGTTCCTCAGTCCCCAAAATATACCATGTGGGACCCTGGGCAAGTCTTCAGCTTTTCTGAATCTCGGTCATCTTCTCTGAGAGAGAATAACACTGCTTATTTTGAGGGTATTTGGATCAAATGCCACAAGGCACACAAAAAAAATTCTTGTTACTCAAACACGAGCTGGTTTGGAATCTGCCATTTGGATATGATGAGAGTGACTGTTGATAGCATGAAGAAGAAGAAAACAGACTTTGCACAAGCACCTAAGATGCCTGAACTCTTGTCTTGTTTTACTGCTGGAGAAGAGGATGACAGCTTCCCAGCCAATAAATAATGGGACAGATGCCCCCAACAGCTTCAGTCACATGAGGGAATTTTTGTCCTCATGGGTTTATACTTGGATAGAGTTTGAACAACATATACTTTCAAAAACTAAGATATTACAATGAGAACAAACAAATCCCTTAGAAGACAACCTCTACACAGCCTTGTTTTTCTGTTTGTGTCTGTATCCTTAACACGCAGTTTCCAATAACTCTTGAAAAACAGCTTAATGTAAAGATGGCCTGAAGCGCCATTAGAGAGTATTCTTGTGGTCGACAGTATAAGGTCAATTTACAATAAAATAAAACATCCTGAAGCAAAGGCTCTTCTGGAACTTGGAAAGTAAATTTTATTGAATAGGAACCTGGAGAGACCTGCTTCATATCAAATGCTCTATACCCAGTGCTTTTAAAAACTTAATTACAACCATCAAAGACTTAAAAACAATTGAAAAAAATATTGGCAATAACTGTGGTTATTAACTACCTTGGGTATTAGAAGAGGGAAGAGATGAGCACATTGATCCAATCAACTTAACGTGAAAAGAAACGCTGATGGAATTACAGTGGAGTAAAATGAGAAATGTTAGTGGAGAGTCTAGTCTGCTGAATAAAAAAATACCCCAAAATAATCAAGTTAGCATCTAGAGCAGCAGTCACCAATCAGTGCGGGATTATGTCTTCGGAAATCAGACTGCATTCACAGAAGAGAGTTAAATGCTGTAGATAACCTTTATGTTGGCAGATACCCACCTAACATAAAATCCCTAAAGCCAGAGCATCTATCAAAAGTTAAAATACAAAATAGCCTGATCTGTGGTGGTGCAGTGGATAAGGCATCAATCTGGAACGCTGAGGTTGCCAGTTTGAAACCCTGGCTTGCCCAGTCAAGGCGCATATGGGAGTTGATGCTTCCTGCTCTTCCTTCCATCTAAAATGAATAAAGTCTTAAAAAAATATAAAATAAATCTTTTCTTAAGTAGTCTTTGAAGATATAACACATACTGCTGCCAAACATCTAAAAATTCATCCCAGTACTCTCAGTGTAATCCTAGAAAAGCCACACTGGAAAATTGTGTCTGTTCCTTTCAGTGGGAAAGACAAAGCCCCTGGAACAGTTCTGAACACCGATGTCAGGACAGGTCACAAGCAGGATCTGCTAACGCCATTCCCTTCCCTAGCTCCTTCCCTGTTGGCGTGGGATCTATTTTCCAAGAATCTACTCAGTGACTGCTCGCTCCATCAGTCTTTCTATAGCTCTATACAACTGTTCATGCCAGAATGTTCGATCTCATGTCCAAAGCCTCAGTCACTGAGCTCTGTCCACTGTGCCCCACATCCTAACTCCCCAGTGGCTCCTTTTATTCCTTCTCCAAATCTTCTCAACACCAACGGACCAATATATCCTATAACATGAATTCATCCTTACACAATCTGCCTTCTCCACTGACCTGTACTACTTCTTTCAGGCAAACGTCTCATTGAAAGGACACCATGGTAGACAACATGTACCAGGATATACACATAACATGGCTTTGCTCTGAAATTAAGTATATTCCAGCCAAGCTGTGAGCACTCCCAAGTTAATGAATTCCATCTCCCCATTACATTCCACAGAAAATCCAGGGATTCACAGAGAAACCCAGAAACCTTGCCTGAGAAAGATACTACAGCAGAAAGCAGACTAGAGTTACAAAAGGAAAGCAGCTCTAAGTGCGACAGGAACTACAACTCGCCATCAACCTCAGCACAAATGTACTCATTGGCCAAATGCTACCAGTCTATGTAGCGATCATTCCCCACCTGGACTACAATGTGATTAGGGAAATGAAGAAAAATAAGGCATAGAATAGTTTAGAAAGTGGGCACATTTGTGTCCCCAACCAGTCTCCCACTTCCCCTCATGCTTCCTTCTTCTCCATATTGTAGCCAGAGTGAAGTTTTCAAAGTACAAATTTGTTCATACCATTCTTCTCTCATGACTTATCACACTTGGAACAAAACCCAAACTATATATGATACTTAGCCCTGGCTGACAATGCCTCCCCGACCCACCATCCACAACCTGCTGACCTCCATGGGTCACCACGGTCCCCAAGCTCACTCTTCCACATGGCCCTTAGCTGTTCTCAGGTAAGTCTCAGGGATCGTGCACTTGCTGTCTCCTTCCTGGATGCTCTGGCCCCAAACACCTGCATGGTGTTTGCCTCATTTGATTCAGGTGTCTGCTTAGCCGTCACCTCATTAGAGACCTCTTCCAAACACCCTTTATAAAACACCACCCCCTCACCACCAACCCCGACACTTTCTAACCTATTAAATGCCTTCCTTTTTCTTTATTTCCCTAATCACTACCTGGTATCATATATATATATTCATTTGCTTACTGCCCGTTTCAGCCGAGCCAGAATATAAGCCCCACAGATGCCTTGAGGGCCTCTGCTCACGGCAGCACCCAGGTCTACAACAGCACCTTGCACATTGAACGTTGCTCAGTAAATAGAAGTTGAATGAATAAGTGAATTTTTAAAATAAAATTTTTAAACTGATTTGAGAGACAGAGAGAGAGAGAGAGAGAAAGAGTGAGAGAAACATGGATTTGTTGTTCCTCTTATTAATGCATTTACTGGTTGATTCCTATATGTGCCCTGACCGGGGATCGAACATACAACCCTGGCTAAGTGGGATGATGTGCTAACCGAGTTCCTGGCCAGGGCTGAATAAATGGACTCTAAGTGAGCATTTCCTCTGGCAGACTCTGTACTGGACCGTGGGATATAAAGATGAATGACAAATAGGCTCTTGTCTTTTCCCCTGAGAAACTTAAAATCTAGCAGCGGAGACATATACAAGGAATAGAATGGAACGTGATATAAACTTCAAGTGTTCAAGGGAAACTGTGGAGAAGTTAGAGATAAGGCAGGACAAACTAGGGCCCGATTATGAAAAACCCCAAGCTTCACAAGGAGCTGGGCCTCCATCAGACCACCCACTATACATCACTAAGTAGAAATGAACAGAGGTAAAAATCTGAAATTAGAACTGACAAAACTTTGCATTTGTATAAAAGAAAATGAGAAGTTCTAGGTTTCTAGGAAGTGCCACTTCCCACATCGGAGGAAGAATAAGTTGGAAGATAAAGATGATAAATCTGGCATTAGACAAGTTGAGTTTGAGGGACTATGATCACCATACTAAGCCATATGATTTCTTTGGTGGCTACAAAACCCTTGACTTGGAAGTTCTACAATCCTTCTCCTTGGCCTTTTTCTTTACCAGGTGTTCACAGCGCCCTACCAGCCACATGTATCACACAGAGGTGGCATGTGTTGGCTGTGACTTTGCCATGCATGAAAAGTCCTTACAAATTCTGCAAGTTTAACAGTCTTTATCATGCTTTCTTAAAACAAGGGATACCTGTTTTGCAGTGAAGTCTGATACACATGCAGAGATTTCCCAGGAATTTTTCCTAGTCAGTGGCTTGAAAGTCCAATTCTAAACGAGGAGACAACATTATTTACAATTTAAAAAATCAAACAGTTCTCAAGGACAGGCATTCTTGTTGCTTTCTGTTTTGCAATGTCATGGAGATTCCATGTGGATATATGTATATATAAACATATATACATACAGACATGAGGGGGAGATATTAAGAATGAAAAGAAGCAAAAAAAATTTAAGTGCAAAAAACTAAACTTACATTAACAGTAAAGGATAATTACACACAACATAAGGATGGACCCAAATGTCAATGTTGTGTCTGACCTGTGGTGGCACAGTGGATCAAGTGTCGATCTGCAATGCTCAGGTCGCTGGTTCAAAACCCTGGGCTTGCCCGGTTAAGGCACATATGAGAGTTGATGCTTCCTGTTCCTCCCCCCTTCTCTCTCTCTCTCTCTCTCTCTCTCTCTCTTTCTCTCCTCTCTCTCTAAAAATGAATTTAAAAAAATTTTTAAAAAATGTCAATGTCACAAAGTCAGCATCAAGGTTTCCCAGCACCTCAAACATCTGGCTGAAGGATTTGCTGTTAATGTTGCTCAAATTCTAGTGACCCCATTTCTCAGTAAGCCATTCTCTACAGTTTCAGCTTGGATTCTTCTCTAACAAGTAGAAGACAGAGAAGCAAAAAAGAAATAAGCTAATTTTTTAAAGGGCTCTAAGACTCTTAAAATCAAAACAAAATTCCCCTTTGGGATTTACTGGCCAAACAAGCTAACTGTGAGTAGTGTGCAATGTGCTTCCAAAGTGGCAGACCTCCTGGCGGAGTTTGGGGGAAATGGGTCAAGACTCAGGAAAGTCAAGCAGAAAAATAGGGAAAGATGAACTCTCTGTTCAACACAATAGTCTATAACCAAAAATGTCCTTTCCCCAGCATTCTGGGTCAATAAAACTGCTACAGGGCAACAGGCAAATAACTAGAAACAAGGGGTCTCCAACATGACAGAACATTTCCGTCTTCTTCAGGAGAGCTAGGGAAAGGTGTTTCGTCAATACCCGCTGCAGGTCCTCCTGCCTCTTACATGTCTGGTGTGCCACGTACACTGAGGACAGGCCTCAAGGAGGCAAACGGGAAACCAGGAATATGTCCCAGTAGAAGGACAGGGGGTGGGGATGCATAGGATTATCATGACAGAAGGCAGCTTCCATTTCCCATGTCCCTATCCTGTCAACGTGGAAACCAGAGAGAGGACTTTAAAGAATACCTTAGTTACATGTCTTCTGGACAAAAAAGCTCTTCAGCTCATAATATTCTAACATAATTGGCCCATTCAATCATGTTAGAATAAAAACAAAACAGTTGTATAGAACAACAGAAATCATCTAGACTGAGAAGCTCTCATAGCACCTGTGAGAAGAACCAGCCTCCCGAGATTGAGTCACCCACACCGCTCAGCATGTTAGGGCACCGCTGGGCTGGAACCCAGGCGGCCTGCATCCCAGCACTGGGTGATTTTTGTCCAAGGCACAAACCAACTGATTTGTTGCTATCAAACAATGTAAATATACAAGTGACTACAGTATTGGCAATAAGAACCAGTAAAACTTGAAATTAGAAAGCTTAAAGAAAAACAGATATGAGAAAAGTCCCTGCTAAGAGAACACAAACAGTAATATATTTAAAGTAAATTAGGCCTACGGTTAGGATACTTCCCTAGAACAAGAACAAAATATTTAAAATTCACAGTTTTGTGAAAAATTGGACTCATGATCATATGACTAACCTAAAGTTATATTCTGTGTCAGTAAATTATTTGCTTGCATGTAAAAATTTTGATGAAAAACCAGAAACAAAGCAACAAACATTGGGAAAAACTCAGAAAACTTAACTTGACTTTGACCCATTAAACAAAAATTACTGGCACTTTTTTTCCTAACATGCATTTAAGAAAAGAAGTTTAGAAGTTAAAAGTTTAAAAGTCAAAGCAAAAACTGAAGTCTGGCAGCCAACAGAATGTACTTAATAAATTTGAAGCATCTCACTTTTAAAGTTTATTCCTATCTATTTAGCCTCTTCAAACTAAAGCAAACTAAAAAAGAGGTCTTCCATAAAATTAAATGCAGCCCAGGTCATCATTTCAAATTTAGCTAAATCTCTAGGATTGCCAAACCAGTCCCCAATGAACACTGGCCACTTAAACAACTTCCTTTACAGAAGTTAAGAGAGGTCTTTCCTGGCAGAGCCAGGAATTGCTTTCATTTCTATTTGCAGATACGTAATTTGCAAGTCCTTATAAACATACCAAGAAAATACTAATCATTTCTGATAGATTAAGTTCAGCATAAACTCTGCCTGTACTTTTTTTTCTAGATTTATAATGATTTCCCTAATATTCAACCATATTGTGGGTCATGATGAACAGTCCATTATAGAGAAACTCGTTCCTTAACCAGTTTCCAACTCCCATGCATGCATGGAAGCCACCAAGATGCTCCGGTATAGGAAAATCAGACACCCATGACGAGGGACACGTAGGTGTTTCATTTGCTGCAGGCATTCCAAGCACACAGCTTGCTTGAGGTGATCTATGTTCATTTTAGAGCTAGGGAAATGGAAACCACTTTAGATCCACCAGACACTAAAAGAAGGTGCCTATTAAAAATCCTGAAATGGAATAGCTATATATTGCTTTAGTTGCTACACATCCTAGAAGGTGAGAAGCCACACAGGTTCATCTGCACTGCATCTACACAAAGTCATTCCTTGAGGGTATGATTTTCCCAAAAGCCCAAACCACTCTGGAATAGCTGTTCTGAATTTCAGGGGTGAAACCTCCTTAAATACACATTGCTAAGGTTCCAGATGTTAGATCAATTGTCAACAATTTATTTGATAGGTTAACACCAACAAGACTGGATGGTTTATCTGAGGTTCAATAATCTGTATATACTCTCGTAAGGCATCTGAAGGTTTTCCTTCCTGTGGAATGAGAACAGAAGAACAGCATCTCAAACAACCTTACTCACCATTCCATACACTCCTGTACAAAACAGGCAACAAACACGGCATTTTCTTAAAGCTGCAAGAGCTTTAGTTGAGTATGTATGTGGTTTTAAAAAAAGTGGGGGAATAACATGCTTTGATTTGACTGCTTCATACATTTCATTTCCAAACACTCCGTATTAGACCTCTGCAGTGCCTACTCCTCAATCACTGAATCTAAGAGCTTTTACTTTACTTACTTGTATTTTAAGAGCAGCCACTGAATCAACCAGAGTCCTACAAGGATCATGCCGTTAATTTCACAAATAGAAAAGGCCCACTGCACCCGGTTAAAATGGTCAAAAAACGTGTCCGGTAGTGGAGGCTGCACCTCCTTAGGAGGCACTCGTTCATGGACGACCGAGATCATCACTGTGGTGAGAACGAAACAGGAAAGTGCGTAAAGGAAGGCCAAGAAAGTCTTGCCCCACTCCATGGGGTACTGGGAGCGCTCCGGTTCTGGCATGGGGATCTTTATCATCTCCTTCCTGTACCCATTTGGCATCCCGTTGGGTTTGACCTTGATGCTGAAGCTGCTGTTAGGTGCAGGGACGTCGGTGCCAATGCTGAGGTGCCCGTTGGCATGGCCGTTCTTGTGTGCTTCGATGTGGTGCTCCATTTTCAGGGTCTCGATCATGTCCAGGAGCCGCTGCCCGTTGTCGGAGGAGACTCGGCACAGTGGGGGTTTTGTGAAATCCTCCGGGGTCAGGTTGATCAGGTCCCGGCCTGCGAAACGCTCCAGAGGCTCACAGTATTCTGGCATGGCATTCTCCAGCAGCCAGTCTGCCACCTTCTTGGGTGACCAGTAAACCACTTCCTTCATTGTACTGGCAGACAGTGAGCAGTCCCCAGCTGGCTCCCGGCAGGTCAGCAGTCTCCGTTTCTACAGAGCAGGACGCTGTCCCTCCGTGGCGTACTCATCCTGTTGGGCCTCATGACAGAGACTTGGGTGGCGAGATGGACAGGGCAGTTTTTAAACACCTCATGTAGCTGTCCAGAGTTCTTTGAGTTCCCAAGCATTCATTTACCTTGTTTTTCAACAAGGTTCTTCCTTCTGTGGAGGAAAGAGGAAAAGTCAAGATATTGGGACTTCCAAATCAATCCCCTGAAAATGCAAAACCTTAATATGCATATGGAAAATAGAAAACCAGTTACTGATAAAAAGTCTGTAGTTCTCAGACATGTATTAGTTTAAGGGACTACTGATTCCCTGGTTAGTCTTTCCTGAAAGAATATTAAATAGAGCTGACAATGGATAAAGTCAATGGTGCGTTTTCTAAGAAATAATTCAACAGTGCTATGAAAACAGCTTAGTACGGATCAGTTATTCTGTGTGCATGTGCTCCCTGGGATCATCTGAAAGAAGATGGCAGATTTGCTTACTTTACTATTATTCTACTGGTAAAGAAATGTTTTAAAAGATAGATAACATACAGCAACTTAATAGACGCCATAGAAATGCTGGGCTTCAAGATAATTTGATCCAAGAATTTTCTATTTTTTTCACACACAAAAAACCAATGAATCCTCTTTTCCAAATGTGTGTGGACCCCCAAATCTATGAAAGTGTTACAGACGCAGCTGCTTGGGTGGAAACACGGAGGAAGTGAAGGGCCAGAGAAGTCCGCTCCGCTGACTCTTCCCCTCTCAGCCCACAGGGCGTTCTGGGGAATCCCCAAATCAGTGATCTGATTCAGCTCCCTCATTTATAAAGTTGGAACCTAAGTTCCAGGAAGGTCAGGAAACTTGCCAATGGTCAAGTGGCAGCCTGCATCGAAGAGCTGTAAGTTAAGTTTCTGAGTCCAGTGCACTGTTTATTAACATACTTAGCCATATGTGGCAGGAACTAACTCACAAAGCAGGGGAGATTCAAAAGCAGAATTCAAAACTTTATAAATGTATATAAGTATAAATATAAACTTATTTATAAATAATGTAGCTATTCTTATTTGAACACAACTATGCTTAATGAACATAACATTTGCATAAAACAATTAGGAAAAAATATATCACATCTTAACTGAAATTATACTTGGTGACAGGCCTGGGGCATTTTTTACTTTTCTTCCACCTATTTTTCTTGAATAAGTTTGCATTACTTTTGTAACAATCATTTAAAAGGAAAATCAAGTACAAGGACTAAAGTTTTGCCACTCTGAGAGCTGCCTCTTTGGAATTTTAAGCCACTTATTAAGAAACAGGACTCCAAAGGAACTTTGGCCCTACCCCTTTTCTGCCCAAGAGATACAGATAAAAAAAACCGGCTCCAGGAATGAAATCTTAGCATATATCCCTTGGCGTAAGTGTCATAATTAGGAAGGCTTCATACAGGGATCTGTTGGCTAAGTATCCCGTTTCCCACTGGTTCTGAGTCACCCAGCAAGAATTCGTCTGCATGTGTGTTCCCTGTTCCCTCAGCTCCCTGTAAATCACCCCTTCTCGCTGCTGAAACACAAGGCCCCTCCCCTCCTTTTTCTCCTTTGTCCAAAATGTCACCTGTACTCGATGTTACCTTAGTGTCTTTGGAGTTTTCATACCTATGTGAATTCCTCATGTTCATGTATTAAAAACTTGATTTTTCTCCTGTTAATCTCTCTGTTAATCTGATTATTGGCCTAGCCTTAGAAGAACTTACTAGATGGGGAAAAATATTTTTTTTAGCCCTCACACAAGAAAAGTTAAACTAAATTACCTAGCTCTATAACAAAGCCTTGTTACTGTAACACGGCCTTCCGCGGAAGGGAGGCTGCGGTTTGACTCAGCATCTCCCATGCATAACCCATTAGGTTAGCTCAGCTACTCATCTGTAAAATGGTTATAATCAAATATCTCCTTCACAGGATTGTTGTTGGTACTTAAAAAGCCAAATGTGGAAGTTGATGATACATGACCTAGCTCTAAAGGAGGTCTGTTGGCATTCATATCCTATTCTTTCTTAAATTTTCTATCATATCTAATAGCTACTATCCACTATATCTCACTATGAAAACACCTGCCCAACAGAGGACTCTTTTTTTCCTCAAATGATGGATGTTGTGTTAATACAAAAACACTTGCACAGACTTGTAGATTTAGGAGCTAGAAATTACTGATGGCAGGATTTCCTTAAATACATTTTGTGGAATAATAATCTGATAAAATGCTCGTTTAAAAAAAACAATCCAGATAAGCCTGGGAACCACACAGCATAATCTCTCCTAGTGACACATCACATGTTCAAGCTCCAGAAAGTCCCCCAGTAAAGAAAATGTTTCCCGGGATCTCTCAAAATGACTTCATTAAGACTCTCCTGCTCCCCCGCCCCCGCTATCTCCCCTTAACTCCTCTTAACTCCCTATGACCCAAACCAGACCTGGACTCAGGTCTCCTGATTTCAAAGTACAAACTCATCCCTGCTGAACCCCCAAACCTGACTCTGGAATGACAATGTCCACACTTCTGATTTCCTGGTCTGAACAACAACCAGTCAAATGAATGGCATAAACCTTGCTAAAGAGTGGGGCAGTCTCTCTCTTGAGCATCCACACTGCTGTACGTGTTTCCTATGACACGCCCTGTGGGTAAGTGGCTGTCTAGATACCCCAGGAGCCTGAGTGGCTTCAGTCTGAAGCAACCATGTCTCACATTAGCAGGGTTCAGAATTCCTCAACTGATGTCTGCTCAATAACTCCAGAAATGTTCCTTATATGATTTAACATTTCTTATATGGTTCCTTATATGGAAAAGAAAGCTATAGAAAACGGCACTGATGTTGAAAAGTACTTTCAAACAATGCTGGGCCCTGGCCGGTTGGCTCAGCGGTAGAGCGTCGGCCTGGAGTGCGGGGAACCCGGGTTCGATTCCCGGCCAGGGCACATAGGAGAAGCGCCCATTTACTTCTCCACGCCCCCCCTCCTTCCTCTCTGTCTCTCTCTTCCCCTCCCGCAGCCAAGGCTCCATTGGAGCAGAGATGGCCCGGGCGCTGGGGATGGCTCCTTGGCCTCTGCCCCAGGCGCTAGAGTGGCTCTGGTTGCGGCAGAGCGACGCCCCGGAGGGGCAGAGCATCGCCCCCTGGTGGGCAGAGCATCGCCCCTGGTGGGCGTGCCGGGTGGATCCCGGTCGGGAGCATGCGGGAGTCTTTCTGACTGTCTCTCCCCGTTTCCAGCTTCAGAAAAATACAAAAAACAAACAAACAAACAAAAAACAATGCTGGTGGTTGAGGAGAATCAGGTGGGCATTCTCCAGAGAGAAATATGAAAACAAAGAGAATCTCTGACCACTTCAGAACCACTGCAGAGAGGTTGCAATTATCACTAGCTGCCCAGAGTGACAAGACACACGAGCCAAATGGGAGTCCTGGCAGGAGATCCTGTAGGAAAGGGGATCTCTTGGCATCAGACCCAAGCTTCTTCCTAAATACTCCTCAGGAGAATCAGGTTAACAGCCAAAGGATGTCTCAACATCTTGAAGTGGCTACAACTCTAAAGAAACGTTTTCGGTGGAAAGTCCAGGCCCATAAAAATGAACATGTATTTTTCATGTAGATTCTTCATTGTTTCCTTTGTCTAACACAGGAAGTCTGCCAGGAGGGGAAACCCCCTCAGAACCACAAAGACCAGGCCGATGCCAAGGTGTTATTTTACTTCTCCCTGATTGAGGACCCGTCAGACAATCTCCTCTTCAGAGATAACAATCTTTAAAATAGAAAAATATCCAGTGGTAGGAGACAATCTAGGCCATTAGACAGACACATTACACATACACTCTCTCTCTCTCTCTCTTTCTCTCTCTCTCTCTCTCTCTCTCCCTTTCTGGTATTGCTAACCTCCATCCAAACAAAGGAACACTAATCTTGGAAAGGTGAAGGTGAGTCCATCAGGCAGTTCTTGATAGCCAGAGAAACTCTAAGAGACAGCAAGAGAAGTAAATGGCTCCCATTAATAACTAGGACAACAAGCCTGTCCACCCCTTCAGAGTCCCTCTGAATCCCCATTTACTCCTCTTCAACACGTCCAGGCTCTTCTCTCAGTCTTTAAGGTTTTTCTGTGCAGAGACTTTATAGACCATTCCACTTCACAATTCTTTCCCCCTCCCTGATTTCGTCCATCACTAATATCTGTGACACATAATATAACCTAACTGTCATGTGCATGTGGTGTGGCAGAGATAATGCCAGCTGTGAGTTAGGGACCTGCAGTTAAGACCCAACTCAGCTACTTGCCTTTTTGACAAGGTCCTTTCACGTCTCCACACTTCAGTTCCCTCTGGGAAACAGAATTACCAACTACCTACCTGTCTTCACATGGGCTGCTACTGCTGTGACAAACCAATCATTTAAAAAAGGTATAACAGAAATTAATTACTCCAAGAAACATGTCTTGTTCTTTTCATAACATCCTGCTTCCTTTCTGCCGCCCAAATGGGTCATAGGGACATGTCATAAATATTTATTGAAGCCGACACTTCCAAACGACATTCTTAAAAGCCTAACCATTCCGATACATGAGTAAAAACAGCCCTCCAAATTTCATGAGAAAACAACCCTTTATTTTTCAAGCAAGCTTTGAAAATAAACACACACATTTTCCTTCAGCTGATGCTGAAATGGTACAAAAGGAGGAAAGCTCATTAGGAAAGTGAGCTGTTGGACAGCTATTCAGTATGTCAAAGGCCACTGCAGAAAGGTGTGGACTTACAGACTCCAGAGACCCGGCGTGCAAGCAGGGGTGAGAACACGGCTCTCCCCTGAACTCACACACTCAATTTAGATGGACTATGGACTATACTGTGCTGTTTCTGAAAGAATGCCAAGTGTTTGCACATCCACACAGGTGGGCTTAGAAAACAGCTACAGCTACCATCACTCAGAAAAGCCACCCAGAACCCATACTGGAAGAATGTTAAGAAATAATGCATAGCTTAAATCATTAGACATATTTCTCATAACTGGGAAGAAGGAATAGAAGATGAAAAACTGTATATAAACTTTTTATAATAAAATACCACAGAGTCTGAAGGACAGAGAGGTACTGGAACTCTTGTTCATCTGGAACTTTTAGACCTCAGTAAACTAAAAACCAGGGAGATAGTAGTTTGTCTAAGATCTCATACATACATGCTCCTGGTTCTAGACACAAATCCAAAGTGCTTACCAGGGCTCTCCCACTGCAAAAATATACATCAGGCTCACAGGTATGAACACAAAGAAAGGACAGTCTAACATGTCTTTAAAAAAATATTCTAGAGTCCTGCCCTGGCCAGATAGCTCAGTTGGTTAGAGCATCATCCCGAAATGCAGATGTTGCCAGTTTGATCTCCAGTCAGGGCACATACAGGAGCAGATCAATGTTCCTCTCTCTCTCTCTCTCTCTCTCTCTCTCAATCTCGCCCTTCCTCTCCTTCTAAAATAAAATAAACATTTTTTTTTAAATTATGAGATCCAAAATCATAACAGGCAGGAATGACAGCATATTCCTTACATATTCTAACTAGGGAAATACAAAGTTGCTGAATATGATTTGGCTCCAATTCTTAAAATAGATATATTAGTCTTTAATATTATAAAACCCATCAGGTAATATGCCATGACACACTAGAAAGTATTTTATTATCAAGGAGAGATTTCTAAAAACAGGATAAATAAAGCAATTACTCTGGTAATGAAAAAAACATCAACCAAGCAAAACCACTGAATAGATCATTTATAAATATTTGTTCATCCTCACTCAAAAAGAATCTTTTATACAGTGTGTCCGTCAAGTCATGGTGCACTTTTGACCGGTCACAGGAAAGCAACAAAAGATGATAGAAATGTGAAATCTGCACCAAATAAAAGAAAAACCCTCCCAGTTTCTGTAGGATGATGTGACAGCATGTGCACATGCACAGATGATGACGTAACACCGTGTATACAGTGGAGCAGCCAATGGCCATGCCAGTCGAGATGTGGACGGTACAGAGGAAAGTTCAGTGTGTTCTGTGGCTCACTAAATTCGAATCCATGACCAAAGAGCAACGTGAATATTGGCATGTTTATAATGAAGCACCACCACATAGGAATAACATTACTTGGTGGGATAAGCAGTTGAAGGAAACCAGCAGTTTGGTGGAGAAACCCCGTTCTGGTAGGCCATCAGTCAGTGACGAGTCTGTAGAGGCTATACGGAATAGCTACCTAAGGAGCCCTAAAAAATCTGTGCGTGAGCCCACATCGAACTGCACTGAATAGGTATGAAACTGGGAGAGTTTTCCTTTTATTTGGTGCAGATTTCACAGTTCTATAATCTTTTGTTGCTTTCCTGAGACCAGTCAAAAGTGCACCATGACTTTACGGACACACTGTATTATCTTTTTATTTGCCATCGTCTAGAAATAAAACATTGTGGGGGAAAAAAAGCTACCATATGAAATACACATTGAATACCAATTTTCAAGAATTAGACCACCACTAAATGCACAATACAACTACCGTGGGAGCAGCTGCTCAGAAAATCTGAGTTCTAATTAACTTGCTTGCTTGCTTGCTTGCTCTGTCATTAACTTGTACCTCAAACCCCAGTGCCTCAGTTTCCTATAATGAACTAACTCCTTCTGCTCATACCATTGATAAGGAAATTTATGCAGACCGTACGGCGCTTTGGAAAACATAAAGCAATACATAAAAATGTAAGAAATTTCAGCTTCAGAAAAATGAAAAAAAAAAATGTAAGAAATTTTTATACTGAATGTAATTTATTCTTTGAGGATTCAATGAACTTTTAAAATGAGTGCCATGAAATTATGAGCTGAATTTTTTATTACTTTCTTAAGGCAAAATGGACACAAGACTGAACAAACAAAGCTGACATGTCAGTGAAGAATCTAAAGGAAGGTTCCAGATGTTTCTAAATGCTGATAATGGCAAATGAAAGAAGGAAGTAGTGCGTGTGTAATTAGTTTTACAAGCATACAGTCAACTAAACTTTCTGCTTCGTGCATCACATCTCTAGGAGCAACAGCAAAGCAACATGAGCATACACATTACTTTTCTCTACTAGCTTATAAACCGAATCCAAAAACAAAATTTGGTGAGCATGTAATATTGTATAATTTCGCTCAGATTTTATAACAGGAAACGATACGCGTAAACCTTGTTAAAGAGTGATACAAATTAAGAAGGGATACTCTTTTATTATTATGAATCAGATGAAATACTTTTTTGTAAACACTTCAAATCCTGATAAAAGTCTTGACATCTTCTAGAACTTTCCATAAAAGTCAGTTATTAGACCTTTTCGGGCCAGGTAGCCCGCTGAAGTACTTATGAGGTAGGTGTTTAATTCTCCTCTAACTCAATTTGCATAGCTCCTGAATGCTTTTCTCCAAATCAATTTAATTAGCTGTAATTTTGTTGCTGTTATTCAGCATTTAAAGAGTAAACCGAAATAGGCAGAATTCAAAAAACTGCATTTATTTGAAGAAGAAAAAAAAATGTCTAGCATAACAATCACACAGTCTCAGCTGGAGGCCTACATATTCATTTCCATCTACAGTTGGGGAAATTTTAGATTACTTTTGATGCCTTAACCTTGAAATTGTCCTTTATTTTAAATTGCTGTTACACGCAGTGTTCACAATTCCATAGACCGTCTGCTTAGCAGATAAAATTGGACCTTCTGAAACAGCTCCTTAAACTAAAGTATACATTCAGCTATTTTGCTCAGACATGAGAAAGATGGGCATTGAAGTGTACATATTTGCCTTTCGGTACACTCTGTGCTGTTCAACCTCGGGCTGTTAGCAAAGCCTCCTGTGATAGCATCTTGTGATCTCCTCCACACCTTGTTTATGTAATGACGTGATACTTAGATTTCACAATATCTGAAATATATTCTTTTCCAGCAGCTGCCCTATATGTTTCCTGATAGCCTCCCTTTTTCTGCTCCCCTACCAAAATGACCCGTTCCAATGTAGTAGCCCTCAATGCTCCGGAGAAAAAGAGACGATTTTTGGCTGTCAAAATTAGTAGCTACAACATATTGACAAGAAACCTGCCCCATCAATTGTGTACTATAAATCATGACTCTAGTTCTCTGACAGTATGAAATAAAAAACTGTTCTATCAATTTCATGGAGAGCCCTGCCATCAGCAAGACAGCTAACTCCATTTCCCACACCCTGAGCCTCGATTTGAGTCATTCTGTCAAGGAATGTAAATATTTAGTAACCAGAAAACTCAAAGAATGATTTATTATGGCAAAAAATTAGAAACAACCTAAAACTTCAACTGTGAGATGGGATTAAATACATCATTATACAACAGAATATTAAGCTGTATCACTTCTCGGCCTTTTGGCTAAGATCAAGTGCAGAAGATTAAGCCGTGGTTCACCAGAGATTGGATAGAGATTGCAAAATACAATGATTCCAGTTTTGTAAACATGTATGTACTACAAAAATCCATAGGAAAAAAGTATAGAGGGTGTATATCAACTTATTACTTTGGGTGATAAAATTATAACATAATTTCCTGCTCTTATTTTTTCTAGTATTTTCTGATCAACAAATACAACTTGTGTTTAGAAAAGGATTATTTTTCTTTTTCTTTTAAGCACATTCTGTGTTTTTAAACATGTAGGCTGCATTGTAAAAGTAAGAATCGATGCTTCCTGCATTAGCTTTCTTTAAAAACATGAAATATAGGCTTGCTGATTTCTCTAAATTAGTGGGACCTTTGCCCTCTATGTATAATTAGGTTCCCAAGTCCTCATACTCCCAAAACAGAATGGTCCCGGGAGAAGAGCCAAACCACCAACAAATATAAAGCTGAAATCTGAACCTAAGTGCATCAAGACATTCTAGCCTCAGATATTTCCCATCGTTCCAGAGGGAAAACAACAAACCATCACAACTGTTCTACCACCTACATTTTCTTCGGTATCTACCTACCCAGCCGACTGCCAAATGTGAAAGACCATCTGAAAACTCTGCCTTGTTGACATTACAAGTCTGTAGGGCTTAAATGACAGCTAATCACTCCCACTTTTGCCTGGGAGTTCATTCTCAGAACCCAATTATCAAAACTCTGAAGATGATCTATTCCCATTCAACTGATTAACTGTCCCTCTATGTCTGAAACCAGCAGGGCCACTTTAATATTCACCTAGTTCATCCACAGTCCTCGGGAGCAGGCTCACTCTAGCAACACTCAAGAATGTTAGGACATAATGTTTTCAAAATCACTGGCTTTCAAGTTCAGCTGATGTGCACAGAGGTGATCTCATCCACCCCAAGAAGCCTGGGAAAAAGACTCCCTATCTCAATTACATTTCACTCCATTCTTTTCCTTTCTTCCCAGTCTGCTCTTTCAAAATGAAAGCTAAAATCCTTCTACTTCACATTAGTTCAGCTGGAGTAAAAGATGGTGATTCCTTTGAATCTATCACACAAGTATATCAGGGAAAATAAAGAAGTCAAATGCCTTAAAAAAAAGGTAAGGCCATGCTTTAATATCCTCTCTCTTTTTAATTCATTTATTGAATTTAGAGACAGAGGAAGGAAGAGAGAAACAATGATTTGTTGTCCCACTTATTCATGCATCGATTGGTTGATTCTTCTATGTTACTGACAGGGGATTGAACCTGCAACTTTGGCTTTTTGGGACGATGCTCTAACCTACTTAGTTACCCAGCCAGAGCCTCCTCTCCTCGTTTTTAAGTATTCTAAGAATGCAGTATTCTAAGCTTATTGGCAGCCTGGTGTAGTTTAACTGCCTCAGTTAACTCATCTGTAAAGTAACAGGAATCGTGCATTCCTGCAGGGCTGCAATATGGTTTAGAAATCTAAGATGCCACTGAGTGTATGCATAGTAACAGGAGCTGTCAAGGAATCTATGGGAGGGAAAGTCCAGATCCTTCCTCTTTTCCTCTCTGCTGCAGAAAATCCAATAGTGGTCAGTCAAGAGACCAGGGATGGGGATGGTGACAGAGCCAGCATCACAGATGAGGAACAATCACCCTGCCCCACCACTCTTTGTGGCAAGTGCAGTCCAGCTAGGTCACAGAGGATAGAAAACGGTGGGCACTGAGCAAACCAAGTAAGGCATGCCACACTCAATGTACTTTAAATTTAATATTTTTTAATGGCAAAAATAGACAAAAAACCATACAAACTGCATCTGGCCTATGGGATTGCCACTTTGTGTCTCTCTCGCCTCCTCATCCACTATACTTATGGTAACTGGCCACTAATTCCTAAAGATTCCGCCTTGAAGGTGCTCTCAAACCTGCTCCTTTTCCTATCCCTGTTTGCTTCCGCTTAAGATTCTGCTTTCAGTCTAACTCAACGGCAACCCACCTCCATACTGCTATTGGATGGGTCTTTTTGTAAATAACGTGATCTTCCCACTTGATGCTTAAAAGCTTGATGGGTCCCACAGCACACTGGACAACAGTCCTTAGCTTAACACCAAGGCCTTCCACAGTCCAGCCTAGTCCACTACCTTTACCTTCTGGCCTTTCCCTGCAAGCACGGGGACTACACTCATCTGGGTAGCAGTTTCCTTCATGCCATTCATTGCACACCTCCTATGTCATTCTTCCCACCTTATACTTTTGTTCTTTTTGGATTATCACCTTCAGAGAGCACAGTCTCATTTGTGTTGGAATCTAGAGGGCCTAACACACAGTACACACTTAATAGATGTTTGTGGAACACATGAATCAATGAGAATGCAAAGGAGACGGCTTCTTATCCTATAACATGCCCCAGTGATATATATCTTTTTGGTACATCAAGCATATGAAAATCTATGTAAATATAACTGCTAAACTTTTAGTATCACAATCCATTTAAAAATAAATAGATAAAACTTCCCATGCATCAAAAGAAGAGGAATTTCAAAGCTAGAGTGGAAAAGATATAAGCTAACACATACAGTGCAGAGGGTTATCAGCCTCGGACCCCAGCAGCTAGGAGCTGGAGTTGTAAGATCCAAGTCTGGGCAGAAAACATAGCCTGAGGCCAGATCCAGGAAGGGAACTGGAACACAGACCCCTTTTTAAAAAAAATTAAATTAATCCTGACCTGTGGTGCACAGCGGATAAAGCATCGACCTGGAAATGCTGAGGTTGCCGGTTCGAAACCCTGGGCTTGCCTGGTCAAGGCACATGTGGGAGTTGATGATTCCTGCTCCTCCCCCTTCTCTCTTTCTTTTCCTTTGTCTCTCTCCTCTCTATATAAAAATGAATAAATAAAATCTAAAAAAAAAAAAAGTTAAAAAATGTTTTTGAATTTATTGATTTTAGAGAAAGAGGAAAGGAGAGAGACAGAAACATCAATCTGCTTCTGTATGTGCCCTGACCAGAGACTGAACCCACAACCTTTGCTTATTGTGATGATGCTCTAACCAACTGAGCTATTTGGCCAGGGCTAGAACGTAAACCCTTGAGTAAAGCAAGGATCTCTAAAGGACTAGAAAAACTGCACCCAAGAAATGAGCACACGATAATGCAAACTCCAAATCTACACCATCTGCACGCTGTAGAATTTCCAGGCCAAACAACACAAATAGAAAAGACAAGGAGATGCAAAATGGTTCCTTAGAGACCCTTCAAGAACAAGAGTTCACAGGACTCCTGGGGGGGGGGGGTAACCTCTGCTTAGAACAAATAAACAATTAAAAATTATAAATCACCTGCGAAAACCACCACCACAATGTAGATTTGGCAGGTGTGACAAACAGGAAGTTTGCCAAATGTGAAAAAATTTTTCACAAATGTGAAAAAATAAAATGAGTTTGAATAGGCTGTGGAATGAGTATATTAAAGAGGTAAAAGGAAAAATTGAAAGAAAAAAGAAAAAATAATGAAAGAAAAAAGACATGACAAGGGGAGGGAGGGAGGAAGGGAGGAGACAGGTGTTTAAATAAGGTGTAGGAAAATCTCAGGTTCTCCTTGGCTTGTAACCTGCTGATACCTCAGGAGGAAAGGCGAGAAAGTAAAAGGTTAAAGGAGGTCATAAAGGAAGAGAAATCAGCAAAAATATAAAGTATGTAAATTGTAAGGCAATTGAAAGGTTTATTCAAAGCTCAAAAACTTAAGCAATCTAGCACTCATATATTCTTTCCAGGGCCGGGGGTGTTGGTGGAAGAAAGGGGAAGAGAAAAAAAACTGAATCCAGTCAATCAAAAGATGAATCAGACTTCAAAAAAGAAGTATAACTGAACATATGCATTAGTTTCCACTGCCTGTTAAAATTCTCCTGAAATGACAGTACAGGGATTAAAAAGAAAAAGAAAAGGGAAAAAAAAGGCAAAGTGACTTAAGAAGAAGAGTCAGCAGCAACTCAGTTTAGGAAGTTGGGAAACAGATGGACTAGTGACTAACTTAGAAGACCCAAGAAAACACCCTGAGCCAGCAAAGAGGAAAAGTGAGAAGCGATGCGATGTGCGTAACAGAAGGCTTAAAAGGTTGAGGAATGGGTGGCACAGGTCCCTTACAGAATGGGGTGAAGGTGGAGCTAAAAATAGAATGATTGGTTGAAAGAAGTTCCTTCCAGATTTGCACTTTGCACAGATGAACTGCCTCTCCCTCACACAAGAGAAGACTGGAAGCTTACTCCCTGGAAAAGCGAGGCGGAGAGTCTGTACTAGGGGACGGCACACAGCTGAATGCGGGAGAATGAGACTAAAAACAAAGGACAGGGTAAAAATTGCAAACAGATGTTAAGTTGGATCTGTCCTAGACTTTTACACACACAGAACACTGGGAGCCTGGAAGAAAACTTCCTAGTATGACAGCCAGAGATCAGAAACAAAATATTAAAAAAAAGAACTTGGAAGAACCAGACTAAGTAGGGAAATAATAATGTTAAAAAACTAATGTTCTCAAAGATGTATAAAGCAACAACAAAATGAACTCCCCCTTCCTCCCCCCCCCCAAATCCAGAGAATTAAAAATATATACCAAGCTCTTGGAATTCATGCTAAATATTAAAAAATTCACTAGACAACAGAAAGAAAAGTTAAAAAATCAGAAAGTAGAACAAGACAGAAAGAAAATTGAGAGAAAGCTAAGAACACTTAAAAGCAATGTAGGAAGCTCATTATGTGAATAGTAGGAGCACAGGAAAAGAAAAACAGGGAAGCAATAAACTAAAAAAAAATCAGTCAAGAAAATTTCTTACAACTCAGGGGGACTTGAATTGCTGAATTGTAAGGGCTCATCAAGCATCCAAGAACAATGGCTAATAATACAAAATACATTTCTGTTACTATTATTCTGCATTAAATTATTTTCAAGGAAACGAGAAAAAGAAATCTTCAAGAACGGCCCAGCCCCGATCTTGCTGTTCCCCATCCTGGACACATTTTCCTGTCTTACCCTGACCTCAGCCTGCAATCTCCACCCTTGGACTTCCTTCCTGGTATTTCTGTCCCTGATCAGAAGAGACACTGGGAATTTAAAACACAAAGACAACGTTCTTGGTATTGAAGGGTGCAAAATATGCCACTTTGGTCTAGACTTATTTTGAACTGAAGGCATTGAGAAGAAGCAGACACAAGAGGAAAACCTCTCTGCCTTCTACTGATCTAAAAGCATGATTTGAATTTGTAAAAGTACTCCCCTTCCCCTCTCTACCAGAAGGGCAGCAGTTCATTACTGGAGACAAGCCTGGACTCTTAGCCCAGGGAAATCAAGGATTGCAAGGAAGGCAAGTGTAGGTCCCCTCTACCTTTACCTCCATACTCAAAAAAGATGCATTAAGCATTTTTTCCTGACAACACTTACGCCGATTCTTAAAAATGAATATCCAAAAAAAAAAAGAATATCCATTAATTCATCAACTTCTCTCCTGTCACCACTGAGCATGACTTCTTGGTTCTACCTCATAATTTTCCAAATTTCCAGGGCCCATCTGAGCTTCTTTAGCAATTGGTGGATGGTTAATAGCAACAAAGCCCATCTACCAACAAGGGATGTTGGCCAGTCCTGGAACAAAAGGCTCAGGTTGTAAAGGGACTACAGTTCCAGATCTGGACTAAGGTAAAATACCACCAGGGGGCAGCAAAAAGTCTATGAAATTACATACTCATCCCGACACCCTTTCCAAGCTGTAAAGGATTTTGAAGATACCTTCCAAAAGCCTAAGTAAGCAACCCCAGTAGGTCACAAAGCGACGAGAACTAAAAACCCCATCAATTATTGCTCTTTCTTTCTACACTTTCAACATGGCCATTACCAGAGATTTTCAGGCAAACATACTGCATACATGAACTATTGCGAAGCCTCACCTAAACAAGGCCATGTCCAGGATGTAGTACCTCAAAAAAAGTACAAAAGCCTGCAATTAAGAAACACACCATTTACCTAAGGCAACCCTAAGACAATCACTGTAAATATTTATCCTTACCTTATGTAAAACTTTAATAAACTTCATTCTCTGACTTCTATAGCTATAACTAATACAACAAAATTACTCTTGCAATAAATTAAGCAATGATACAGTTAAACTATAAAGATATTAAACTACCTGGAAGGTAAAAATGAGTTAATAAAATGCATGATAAAACAATAAAAAATAGTAAAAGACCTGAACAAGCATGGCTAGACTATTCCGCATTAGATGAAATAAGTTCTTTATTCTTAAAGAGCCTTGAACATATATCACTGTGTTATGTCATACTGAAACAAGTTCAATGAGAGTATAGAAAGTGTTCTCTCAAGTTCACTTGTATTTATGAAGTTCATAACATGTGATAGCAAGTGTATATAAACATAAAACACAGTCAGACTACTCCATAAATAAAATCAAGACAAATGATAACACAAGATAAAATATTATTTAATCTGTCACAGATCTCAAATATGAAATGCTCTTAAAAATCAGTTAAGAAAAAAACTTTAAACAAGGATTGCAAATAGATCAAATGTGCTTCTCCACCCTTCCCCTCTCCTTTCTCTCTCTCTCTCTCTGCCTACCGCAGCCAAGGCTCCATTGGAGCAAAGTTGGCCCGGGCACTGAGGATGGTTCCATGGCTTCCACCTCAGGCACTAGAATGGCTCCAGTTGCAACAAAGCAACACCCCAGATGGGCAGAGAATTGCCCCCTAATGGGCATACCGGGTGGATCCCAATCGGGCAATTGTGGGAGTCTGTCTCTCCACCTTCCCGCTTCTCATTTCAGAAAAATACAAAAAATAAATAAATAAGAAATAAAAAAAGAGTAATAGAATTCTCAGCTGGGAAAATATACTTCTTTTAATCCTACCATTTCTTCCTTTTAGACTTACTAGAGTAGGAGAAAAAATAGCCCTGAGCTCTTTTGGGCTCTGTAAAAACTTAATTTCTTTTTTTTTTTTTTTCCAAAGCTGGAAATGGGGAGAGACAGTCAGACAGACTCCAGCATGTGCCCGACCAGGATCCACCCAGCACGCCCACCAGGGGCGCAGCTCTGCTCACCAGGGGGCGATGCCCTGCCCCTCCGGGGCGTCGCTCTGCCGACCAGAGCCACTCTAGCGCCTGGGGCAGAGGCCAAGAAGCCATTCCCAGCGCCCAGGCCATCTTTGCTCCAATGGAGCCTTGGCTGCGGGAGGGGAAGAGAGAGACAGAGAGGAAGGAGGGAGGGTGGAGAAGCAAATGGGCGCTTCTCCTATGTGCCCTGGCCGGGAATCGAACCCAGGTCCCCCGCACGCCAGGCCGACGCTCTACCGCTGAGTCAACCAGCCAGGGCCAAAAACTTGATTTCTTATACACAATAAAAGGAAGCGGAATTGTTATACCTAAAAAGAAGATTCAGAGAGGTTCCTCGATGTTATTTTATTGTTTGCTAAAAGTAAAGTAAATGAAAAATCCAGAGTCAATGCTACATTGTTAAACCCAAAAGTAAACAAAATTGTAATTTCATATTTATATAATGATGAAGTAAAAGAAAAATATTTGAAAGTTTTTCCCCCCAAATTATATACAAAGCCTTCTTCCACCTAAAATTAAACCCTCATATATTTCAAAGTTACTAAAATCCTCCTCAGTAGTATGTTAAACAGGTTTTTAAGAGTATCCTAGTGGGAAATATAGCCTAAATATGAGACTTTACAGATGTCCCAATAGCTCCTAAAGGAATGACAACTTCGAGACACTTTATAGATGAGTTCATTAATGTGTACTAGTAGCAGTTGAGACATTGATTGGAATAATAAAAGATTACAGGCACATCTGAACAATACAGCATCAAGATAGCATATCCCTAATTATTCATTACCCAATAGAACTGGCCACTAAAATAGAACTACAGGTGTCACTGTCCTAAATTGTCTTGTTAATGCCCATATAATGTCTTGCTAATTTTTTCAAAACTCTGTATGCATTAGCACCCAAACCATTTGATGAAATCTCAGTTTCTCATACAATGAGAACATTATGTTATCATAACCTGGAAAGGTGGCATGGCTCATTAAAAGCATTTCAAAATCTTGTCAAATGATCTGAAGATGTAAACTGTGAGATCAAACAATTTAACTTTCAAATGTCACAGGTTATCTCAGTATAAAAGAGAAACAAGAAGCAAGAGAAAAATATGGGTTGAATTTGTAAAAGAACAAAATACCAGTCATGAAGATCAAAACTGGAAAAATGACTAACAATAGCAATTTTATGTACTACATCTGGAGAAACAGAATCTCTCAATGAGGGGAATAAAATTTAGCACAAAAATGGCTTTCCAAATTATTTCTGAAAACTACCTTCTCACCATAAAATAAGAGTGGCTGTCCTACAGTGTCTACCTCATATCTTTTTTTTTTTTTTTTTTTTTTGTATTTTTCTGAAGTAAGAAGCGGGGAGGCAGAGAGACAGACTCCCACATGCACCCAGCCAGGATCCACCCAGCAAGTCAACTAGGGGGCAATGCTATGCCCATCTGGGGTATTGCTCTGTTGCAACTGGAGCCATTCTAGCAGCTGAGGCAGAGGCCATGGAGCCATCCTCAGCACCCAGGCCAACTTTGCTCCAATGAAGCAGTGGCTGCAGGAGGGGAAGAGAGAGATAGAGAGAAAGAAGAGGGGGAAGGGTGGAGAAGCAGATGGGGTCTTCTCCTGTGTGCCTTGACCGGGAATCAAACCCAGGACTTCCACACACCAGGCCAACACTCTACCACTGAGCCAACCAGTCAGGGCCTACCCCATATCTTGATTATGTTCCATACCTATGCTAGAGAAATCAAGTTACACATAATAAAAGATCCTAATAACCTAAACTAAGTTCTGCTTGTATAGAGCTAAGTATATATGATAGAGAGATCTTGTTCACAAAAGGAAGTCAATGATCAGCATTCAAAGAACATATTATCAAAGTACTCTGGCAAAGTAATAAGCACATCAATTTCACTAAAGACACAGCTCAAATTTATCTTCCATTTAAAATCCTAATGAGCTTTTCTTTTTGGCATAAACAGAATCAGCACTAAAGAGCTAAGAACTGAAAATTATACATATTTATAAAAGCAAAATCATGGAATCAAAATAAAACCAAACATTAAGCATCTACTATGTCTCAAGAATTTTCTGTGTCACGGGGATGCATCCACCACGGTTCTGCCTCACTAGGTGAAAATGTCCAAAACCCAGCTCTTCTCCACACCTGTTCGTGCTGCATGCCTTCTTCAGCTTAGCAAACTGCAATTCCATCCTACCACTGGCTCTGGCCAAGACTCAGCTGGTGCTCTCTCCTTCCTCCTAACTAATCCATCAGAGCCAATCCCATCAGACTATCAGACGCACACGAAGTATTCATGTACTAACCAGAAACTTTTATTCATAAGTATTCTACAATTGAATAAAAGTATATAGTGGAACCTAGGCCCTGGCCGGTTAGCTCAGCGGTAGAGTGTCGGCCTGGCGAGCGGGGGACCCGGGTTCGATTCCCGGCCAGGGCACATAGGAGAAGCGCCCATTTGTTTCTCCACCCCCACCCCCCTCCTTCCTCTCTGTCTCTCTCTTCCCCTCCCGCAGCCAAGGCTCCATTGGAGCAAAGATGGCCCGGGCGCTGGGGATGGCTCCTTGGCCTCTGCCCCAGGCGCTAGAGTGGCTCTGGTAGCGGCAGAGCAACGCCCTGGAAGGGCAGAGCGTCGCCCCTGGTGGGCGAGCCGGGTGGATCCCGGTCCGGCGCATGCAGGAGTCTGTCTGACTGTCTCTCCCCGTTTCCAGCTACAGAAAAAAAAAAAAAAAAAAAAGTATATAGTGGAACCTAAAAAATTCAGTAATAGTACAGCACCCAGCACAAAATAGTCCCCGTTGAATGAATGAATGAGTGAATCAGTGGAACTGATCATTACTAGTGTGAGCACTTAATCCTAATTAACACCTCAGTATGCACCTGATGGTTATTTACCCATCATTAAGGAACATCAAACCACGAGAATGGGAGAATAAATCCACAAGAATAAACTTGGGGTTACTTTATAATTCCAAAATGATTACGGTGGATTTTTGTTTCTAAAACTCATTATTGTATTGAATGTCTACCATTAAAGCACTGTATCGCTGACAATGAGCAGTTCATAATCCAGGCAGGGAGCAGAGGGAACACGCTGAGGAAGGACAAAGTGTGGGAAAATGTCCCAAAGTGGAAAGGAAGATAAGTGCAAATAATATATGCTAAGATTCAATAGATGCACAATAATCAGTCAGAAACTAGTTAAGAATGCCATAACCTTTATGTAAAGCAATGATAAATGTATTTACCAAAATCTATAATACTTTGTATCCCAGAAATTCCATTTCTAAGAATCTCACAGAAACATTAACAAGTGAGTCAAGATATATATTTAAAATGTTCACAACAGTCCTATTTGTTTCCCAAAGCACCTAAACACCCTCAGTGTGGTCTAAATACATGTGATGCCTCCTCAGAACAGAATACCATGCAGTCACAGGAAACAAGAGGTGAATCTATATATACCAATGTGTCTATGATGCAGAAATATATATTATTTTCATTTAAAAAGGTATATATTTCAGTATATACAGGGTGGGGTAAAAGTAAGTTTACAGTTGTGAGTACATGAAACAAAGTTTAATCTTGTATTATTATTTATTAATTACTGTATTATTTTCCATATGAACAAGGTAAGCCTACTTTCGCCCACCCTGTATATACACATATGTATATACAAAGCATTAAAAGTCTAGAAGTATACCCCATACAGAGGCTAAGAGGGAACAGGAATGCCAAATCAGAGAGGATGAGAAAATTACACTCGCTCACACTAGATATACATGCAACAATAATGGATAATTCAGTGCTTAAAAAAAATTAAAGAGCAAGAAGAAAAGGAGCAAGAGAACAACAAAATGGAAAAGAAAGATTACCAAAAAATTCTCAAGTCCAGAGTTACCTATGTCATTATATATATAACTAGCCATGTGGGAACAGCTGCCCAAGCCAGGCAGTTGTGGAATTCACCTTCTCTTATAGCCCTATCTTTTTAGGATTTATTATACATTCCCCTCCCTCTTTGGAAACCAATACTGCTTAGGTCCTGCCCAAACATGGCCAGCAGTGGTAGTTCTGGTAAAAGCAAAAGAAAACAAAAACAGCCCTGGCCGGGTGGCTCAATGGGTAGAACACTGTCCCAGGGCACTGAGGATGCAGGTTCGATCCCTAGTCAGAGCACATACAAGAAGCAACCAGAGTGTACAACCAAATGTTACAACTAAGGGGAACAATGAGTTGATGCTTCTCTCCCCCACCTTTCTCAGATCAATGGGAAAAAATGTTTTTATTTAAAAAAAAAGAGCCTGACCTGTGGTGGTGCAGTGGATAAAGTGGAATGCTGAGGTCGCTGGTTCGAAACCCTAGGTTTGCTCAGTCAAGGTACTTACGAGAAGCAACTACAATGAGTTGATGCTTCTGGCTCCTCCATCTCCCCTTTCTCTCTCCCTTTCTCCTCTCCAACAATTAATAAATAAAACTGAAAAAAAGAGAAAAGAGAGAGAGAGAGAAGGAAACAAAACAGAAGGGAAGGAGAACCAGAGGTCCCCTGCTCCTTCCTGAGCTGCTCTTCAGTCGTAGAGCTGAGTCCAATCACTCAGCCTGAGCCCTGACTGGCTTCAGTGAGAAAATTCCCAGCAGACTCACGGAGCCTGAGCACTCACTCCTGAGAACGACCTGCCAACAAAGACCTACCATAGTCACCAGAATAAACCATTCTCTGTCTATCCAGGAGCTGAATTTAAAAGAATGGTCCTGCCTGACCAGGCGGTGGTGCAGTGGATAGAGCGTTGGACTGCGATACAAAGGGCCCAGGTTCGAAACCCCGAGGTCACCAGCTTGAGGACGGGCTCATCGGATTTGAGCAAGGCTCACCAGCTTGAGCCCAAGGTCACTGGCTTAAGCAAGGGGTCACTCGGTCTGCTGTAGCCCGCTGGTCAAGGCACATATGAGCAATCAATGAACAATTAAGGTGCCGCAACGAAGAATTGATGCTTTTCATCTCTCTCCCTTCCTGTCTGTCTGTCCCTATCTGTCCCTCTCTCTGTCTCTCTCTGTCTCTATCACACACACAAAAAAAAAAGAGAGAGAGAGAATGGTCCTGGCTGGGTAGCTTGATGAGTCAAAGTATCATCCTGACATATCAAGGTTTGGGGTTCTATCCCCAGTGAGGGTACATTCAAGAATCACCCAATGAATGCATAAATAAGTGAGACAAACAAATTGAAGTTTTTTTCTCTCTCTCCCCCTTCCCCTCCTCTAAAAAAAATCAATAAATATTTTTAAAAATTAAAATAAAAAAAATAAAAGATCAGCTTCTAGGATACAGACTTATCTTCTATCGTTTCTGATGTTGCAAGCAGTAAAACCATGAGCACCGGAAGAACATAATCATAACCCGGCACCAGCTAGGTGTGAGGCATGCCCCGGGAACCCAGACTACAAAGAAGAACTGGACTGCCTCGGTTTCCCCAGGTCTCCGAGCTCCTGGCCAGCCCACAAGCAGAAGTAAAGGCATCTCCATGTCACTGTCGCCTGGCTTCATCTTGTTGCAGAGGCTGCGATGGGATGAGTGGGACCCATGCAGACCACTCAGAACCTCTTCCCCAAACCTTACTTATTTGTACCCAAATTTGCCATCTCCCTCTGCCACCTATACTATTATTTACTTAATAGCATTCTTCAAATTGGCCCTCTCTCTCTCTTTTGTAAACTAATTGTTGTCCTAGGAAATAACAGTGATTAAAACCGATGTTTAATGTACTAGCTATCAGTGAACATTAAAACAAACATGTAACTGAAGATTTTAAAAGTGTTGCCTGATTCTCATGGCATGTGAGAGTTTGAGAACGGTGTTTTGACAAAACCATCCTGGGAAAATGCATGTGATACTCTATACTGTCCATTTTAAGCTAGTTTTTGTTCAGTAAACACATGGTATGGTCAGTGTTCTGTGTTATCTATGTCATATATACACATAAAAAATAAGAATGTAGGCCCTGGCCGGTTGGCTCAGTGGTAAAGCGTTGGCCTGGCGTGCAGGAGTCCCAGGTTCGATTCCCAGCCAGGGTACACAGGAGAAGCGCCCATCTGCTTCTCCACCCCTCTCCCTCTCCTTCCTCTCTGTCTCTCTCTGCCCCTCCCGCAGCCAAGGCTCCATTGGAGCAAAGTTGGCCCAGCCGCTGAGGATGGCTCCATGGCACTAGAATGGCTCTGGTTGTAACAGAGCAACGCCCCAGATGGGCAGAGCATCGCCCCCTGGTGGGTATGCCGGGTGGATCCCGGTCGGGCGCATGCGGGAGTCTGACTGCCTCCCCGTTTCCAACTTCAGAAAATACAAAAAAAAAAAAAAAAAAAGAATGTAGGTATACCCATCAAATTGATTACCCCTGGTGACTGAACAATTCTGCTTATTGTTTTATAATTCAAAATTTACTATAACATTATTTTTATAACCAATAAAAGGCTGTAAAAATAAATAGATGTTTTAAAGGTAGGTGCCGTCCCCCAGCAGCCAAACACATTCCCTCTCCCACCGTACCTGAAACCACACCCCATCCTCCATTATCAACAGAAACTGAGAGGAGAGACCCTGGCAGGCTGACAGACTAAATATAGCAGAGAGATCTAAGCCAGAGTTCCTCTCAAAACCAATCCCTGAAATAGTTGTGGTCTTATGAAACTAAACTTCCCAGGCCTGTCACTCTGGGCTTCATTTTATAAGCTTCTGGCTTTATCAAATGGCTACAGGAATCACATACTATTAAAAATAGCACCCCAGTGTGCTAGCTGATGCAGTATCTTGGCAAACAGCAACTTGTTTTCTGTGGAACACCTACCACATGTAAATTTAATAGCAAAGGTCAAAGTCTATAGAAGCAGATTATTAACTTGAGGAATCATAAACAACTGTATAACAGATTCTTATTGAGAAGGAAACACTTCCCCATCAGACCACACGAAAAATTATAAAACTAATTACTGCACCACAATCTTTGTGGGTTAGCCTCAGCTTTGGAAAGCTATGTTATTATTTACAAACATGAGAGCAGTAAGAGGTACTTCACTGCAGGACAGATTATTCCTTCATATAGCTTAGACGGCGACTACAAAAGCATTATTATGTGTTCAAGTAATTAGAAAATCAGTATGGGATACGGCATGTACTCCTCAGAGACTAGTAAGTCGACAGCCACCTATGCTTTCTCAATGCCAAGGTGGGAACCATATGCAACAGAGTTAAAATAAAATGTATGTGACAGAGACGGCCAAGATGAGGTCCACTGGCTCCGTGACTTCCAGATGACTCTGAAGAACACTGAATGCTCAGAAGGCGGCTGAAGCAGAGAAACAAGCAGGATCACATCTGAGGTCTTTTCTTGGCACACTTCTGCTTGATGTGTGAGGTGGATGGTCTGTTGCTTCCTCGCTTCTCATTTTCCTGCTCCTCCGCCTCCCAAGGAGGAAGATGAAAACAGCTAACGTTACTACGTGTGAATCCCTACTGACAGGTGAGGACGCAGGCCCCAGAAGTGAGGTCAGGCACTCCAGGTCAGGGGCTGGAGCGGAGCTCCAACAGCTAGGTCCAAAGTCTGTGTTCCACCAGTGAGCAGAACACCAAGTGGGAATGCCACCCTTTCCCTTCAAACCACAGGGTACACTGATGGAAGTTTCTGGACTGTGTTTTCAGTTCCTTAAAAGAAAGTGCACCGTTACCACAGGGTTGTTATCATTGACAAATTCTTCCCCCTTCTCTTCCTGTGGTTTCAGGAGTACACTGATGGGTGAAGACATTCCACCACTCCGGAGGCTGCTGACACAGGCTCTCCTGCCCCTCCACTGCTCCTGGCCCAGGCTAACATGTCCACTGTCCCCACCCGGCCTCCATCAGCTGGGAGGCAAGAGCAGGTTTCCTGACAAGCCTGAGCTGTGCACACAGCCTTCCTTGCTGGCTCTGAGTGCCCCTTGAGCTCCCCGGCGGCTTCTTCTGCTTCCTAGCTTAGCATCTACCACACGGACAAGTCTAGAGCACAGCTCACCATTTGCAACAGAGTGAGTCACATCAGGGTGCAAACTGCCAGAGGAGGAAGTTCCACAGTTTCACCTTTCACAACTTGGGAAAAAGTATGAAGACATCATGAGGGAGTCTTTCAGAGAGTTCCCATGCTCACGCCCTTTTCCAGTCAGAAGCCCACCCCCACACAGCTGATCTGTTTGTGTTTCTGTATTTGTCTGTGTGAACTTATTTACCTTAGACTATCTCCTTCGAAAAGGATTTTCCCCTTCTTTATATAAGCCATGTATCTCTTCTTGCAAAATGATTCAAATGATACTGAAGTATATCCAAGTTGATAGATAGTAGGTAGGCGGGCAGAAGGGAGGAAGGAAGGGAGGGAGGGAGGGAGGGAGGGAGGGAGGGAAGAAGGAAAAGATGGAGGGAGGAAGGGAGGGGGGAGGGAAAGAAGAAAGAGAGGAGGAGGGAAGGAGAGAGAAAGGAAGGAAGGGCAAGGGAGCTTCCTCAACCCTATCCTTCAGAGATAACCAGTGCTAACAATTTAATGTACATCTTTCAGAGAAAAAAAAAGTAAATTTAATTGTTAATGAAAAAAGTAAACGGGCATACTGATATGTATTCTACCATCTGTGTAAAAGAGAAGGAGGGAAGGAGACATACACATACTTGCTAACACATACATAAAATATCACTAGAAGGCACCAAAAGAAATAATATCATCTGGCTCCCAGGAATAGAACACTTGTCACTCTATATCCTTTCTTCCTATTGGAATGTGGAACCATGCGAAGATATTACCTATTCAAAACATTAACTTAAATAATAAAACAGAAGAATGTACTTAGCCACTGCCTAGCATAAGAGCAGGCGCTCAAAGTGCCTCATGCATGAAACAAATGAGCCCACTAACAACTTTAACACAATAGAAATCTCACTACTCAAAAGGCACATGCTTTTTTAAGTGATCTAACTACATACAACAGAAAAACAGAAATTCTTGATTACTGACACAGACAGGCATCCATGATCATTTCTTAAAAAAGACTAGCATAAACTAAGAGTGAAAGATTTTAGATATCTAGCAACTGGCAATAATAATAACTATCATTCTGAACATTTTCTCCCAAGACTCTTGTGGGCAGAGGGTACACACAGCCAGCCAGCCAGCCACCCAGAGTCTGGGTGCTCAGGCCTAAAGGGCTTTATAATGAGAGGCGATTTCCTGTGTTCACAGTTTACCTCAAAATGACACATAGATTTTGTTTTGCTCTATAGTTAGTCATGACTCTATTCACACAAAAATCATTGTCTTTGCCCACATCTTCAAGAAATATGTACTGCACACCTCTTGACCCACCATCCCATATCTGGGGAAATTTTTTTTATTTTAATTTTAGTGAGAGGAGGAGAGGCAGAGACAGATTCCCGCATGCGCCCTGATGGGGATCCACCCAGCAAGCCCACTAGGGGGCGCTGCTCTGCCATGTGGAGCCCTTGCTCCACTGCAACGGAAGCCATTTTTAGCACTAGAGGTGGAGGCCATGGAGCCATCCTCGGCACCCGGACCAACTTGCTGGAACCAATCGGGCCATGGCTATGGGAGAGGAAGAGAGAGAGAGAGAGAGAGAGGGAGAGAGAGAGAGAGAGATAGTGAGAGAAAGAGAGAGGAGGAGGAATGGAGAGGCAGATGGTCACTTCTCCTGTGTGCCCGACTGGGAATCAAACCTGGGACATCCACACGCCAGGCCGATGTTCTACCACTGAGTCAACCGGCCAGGGCCTCAGATCTGGGGAAATTTGAGGACCCCAATTTGAAAACCAGATTCTAGCTGAATCTTACCCAAACTGAAGACCATCAAAGCTGAGTGCTTTATCCGAGGTCACATGGCCAATAAGACACAGCTGAGGCAGGGTTGCGAGAGCAATTTCTCAGTGGGAGCATCAGTCTGACAGTCTTTCTTTGTCCCTCTCTTCCCCCCACGCCCCCGCCACTTCACATGCAGAGCCACTGCCGGCTCCCCCAAATAAAAACCTTCTGAAGTCTCATCTGGGTCCAGGGCCCAAGTCCACTTACAGAACTGCTCTTCTGTAGCCTTTCACAACAGGTGAACACAGTCTGGCTGTGCCCACAAACAAAATCTCTAACAAGAGCGGCGCCTCATTAGACCTTGTATGAAGCTTTCTGTTTTAACAAACAAAACTGTTTCTAAGCCCTTTAGTAATCACTTCAGTGGCACCATCTGCACACTGGTTATGTACTAATTACAGATCTGTTTTATCTCTTTGTTAGAACCAGAGCCTTGGTTTGACAACATTTGATTAGCCAACCATTCTGACTAGTTTACATGTTTGAAAACAGCACTGCCTATTGTTTAAAATATTCCCTAATATATATTTCACCTGATTTTAGCAGGCTTTCCCTTAATTTTTCCAAAGCAATTTTATATTAGGAAGTATATTACCCTATTTTATAGAGAATTCCTTGGATAATAAACAATAGCTAAAATCTCTGTAGTGAAATTACGTTCAATTCTTACTCAAAATATCTGGTAACTTAAATATGTATAATGTCCTCAAATCAAATGCATAAGTGATGTTTTATGAAAAATACCTGCAGCAGGCAAGACACTTTAGGAAACCAAATTTATAAATGATTAAATTGTAATGTTAACAGTTTTCTGTTTAGGTAACTAGAAAAATAGGATCTAGCCAAGAGTCTTAGTATTTGAGGCTGTAATTTCTGTATAAGTTTAATAAATAATACAAATCATAACTTACACTGGGTCTACTTCTAAACATAAGATCATACAGTAAATGCCTAGCCTCCCACCTAACCCTGACAAGCAAGGCAGGTTGTACTCATCATACCTTTGGGTTCTACTAGTAAACTGGACCATGAACTGCATACCAGCAAGCTTGTCCTCCTCTGGGTCCCTGAAGAACAGCCCACCAACTATCATGCCAAGGACGAGGCTTCCAGAGAGCCTACCTTTATAACAGTACCAGAGCATAGTCCACGAGTTATTTCAGTAAAAAGAGAAAGAAGAATCAATAGACAAAAAGTAAATCATTGAATAACAAACATGAGAACAAAGTATTGGAGTAAAATCGTATGATGTATGAGATCTGCTTTAAAATACTGCCTCTTCTCTCCCTCCCTGAACAAAGCAGGGGAAGAAGGCAGGACTGAACAAGAATCACAGGGAGCTGATGGCTGTAAATCCTGGGTGGCAAAGACAAGAGTTCATTTTACTAGTCACTCGAGACTTTTAAAAATTGTTTTCATAAATTGTCTTAATATTCTTTTACACTACGATATAATATGGTGTGAACCAAGTTTGTTTTAAAAAATAAAACATGCACATACATAAAACATAAAGTACTGAGGAAAAATAAATTAAGAAAATGGGTGTCCCACCCTGGCTGGATAGTTCCGTTGAGTGTTGGCCCGAGCACAAAAGGGGCCAGTTTGATCCCTGATCAGAGAGGGCACACACAGGAACAGATCGATGTTCCTGCCTCTCTCTCTCTTGCTTTCTCTCTCTCCCTCCTTCCTTCCTCTCTAAAAGCAATAAATAAAAGAAAATGAAAAAAGAGAAAGAAAATGAGTGAAGAGGGTCAAAGGTACAAACTTTCAGGTATAAGATAAATAAGTCATGGGAATATAATGTACAGCATTATAATGTACAGCATGGTGACTACAGTTAATAATACTGTATTGTGTACTTGAAAGTTGCTAAGAGAGTAGCTCTTAAAAGTTCTCATCACAAGAAAAATAATTATGTATATATAGTGACACATGTTAACTAGACTTACTGTACTGATGATCATTTTGCAATATAAATAAACATCAAATCATTATGTCCTACTCCTGAAACCAATATAATGTTATATGTCAAAAATAAATATAAAAGTAAAAATAAATGCACCAAAAAATTATGTTGGGTGGTGGGATGACATCAGACTCAGCCGATTTCACACAACCTCCAAGCAGAGGGCCACTATTCCCAGCAAACAGCTCTTTCCACCAAGAAAGAGCTAATTCCTCACTACTCTCTAATTTCTCCATATTTCCTTTCTAGCTTCATGCATTTATCGACATGTACTGGAGTCACCGTCCCTTCTGTTGCTGGAGTTAATTTTTTTAAGGTATACAAAGTGATGATTTAATATATGCATACACTGTGAAACCACTACCTCTTTAATAACCTACCCATACATACATCCCTAAACAAAATCAGACCCTATCCCAAAAGTGCACCCAAATATTACCTACCTAACACTCCCACAATCAGTGGGGCTTTTACTTGCTACCCTTTGCCTCAAAGAACAAAAACATATGTCCAGTTTCTCTACCTAATGAGACTAGGTCAAGTCAACAACAGAAAAGTCAAAAACATCAACCTCTGACATGCAAGAATGTCTCACATTAAGTGAACAATCAAAACCAAAAGAAGCCCAAACCACTGCATGCCACTTTGTAGGGAAGATACCTATTCAAGCTTTCCTCTGTATTTTCTTACTAATTCCTCACTACTCTCTAATTCCTTTCTAATTCCTCTATATTTCCTTTCTAACTTCAGAGGCAGACAATAAAGTCAAGAAATAACTGAGGGCCCTGGCTGGTTGGCTCAGCGGTAGAGCGTCGGCCTGGCGTGCGGGGGACCCGGGTTCGATTCCGGCCAGGGCACATAGGAGAAGCGCCCATTTGCTTCTCTACCCCCCCCCTTCCTCTCTGTCTCTCTCTTCGCCTCCCGCAGCCAAGGCTCCATTGGAGCAAAGATGGCCCGGGCGCTGGGGATGGCTCCTTGGCCATCCCAGGAGCTAGAGTGGCTCTGGTCGCGGCAGAGCAACGCCCCAGAGGGGCAGAGCATCGCCCCCTGGTGGGCAGAGCCTCACCCCTGGTGGGCGTGCCGGGTGGATCCCGGTCAGGTGCATGCGGGAGTCTGTCTGACTGTCTCTCCTCGTTTCCAGCTTCAGAAAAATACAAAAAAAAAAAAAAAAAAAAAAAAAGAAATTCCGAAATGGCAGCTAAGGAGGTGGGTTAAGCAATGAAAGTCCATCTGATAAAGGCACTGCATTCTGAGACCAATTACTGAGGACAGAAATAGACTGTGGGCCTTCTCTGATTCTCTTGGTGGAATGTTTCTATGTTAGTATGGACAACCAAGATACAGGTGACAAAAGTATTGGCTGAGCCAGACAGCTTTAAAAGATTTTGCAAGTCAGCTGATAAAGATCCTATTCCCAAACCAAATGGATTCTTTTGATCTTGCATGTCATAGGGACACTGCTCAGTTTATCTTCCTAGAGCAAAGTACTCATTACCCAATGTTCACAGTCCTGACTTTTGTCACCCGAGTCATCTATCCATTCATGGGGGGGGGGGGGGACTGCCACGTAAGGCAAGCCTTTGGGTTGGAGGTGATAAGACTAAGAATTCTCTTATCTTTCTTCTTTGAGCTTTTAAGAGAAGGTTGTTTTTCTTAAAAACTGGTCAGTTCCTATCTTATGGATAATGTGAATCATATGATAGTTCCCATTTTGCTTTGGCCATCTCCAGGAATCCCTGAGCCAAATACGCAAGCCAAATCTACAGCTGAACTGAACCTAAAGATTCAGTGCTAAGTCCTGGCTGGGTGGCTTAGTCGACAGAGCATTGGCATGGCGTGAGGACGTCCTGGGTTTCATCCCCAGTCAGGGCACACATGAGAAGTGACCATCTGCTTCTCTCCCCC
Organism: Saccopteryx leptura; assembly: GCF_036850995.1. Classification (NCBI taxonomy): domain Eukaryota; kingdom Metazoa; phylum Chordata; class Mammalia; order Chiroptera; family Emballonuridae; genus Saccopteryx; species Saccopteryx leptura. The sequence goes on along the minus strand of NC_089511.1, from coordinate 50,120,792 downwards.
TTCCCCTCTTGCAGCCAGTGGCTCCATTAGTTCGAGTGTCAGCCCCAGGCGCTGAGGATAGCTCAGTTGATTCATCAGCCCCAGACGGGGGTTGCCAAGTAGATCCTGGTCCAGGCGCATGTGGGAGTCTGTTTCTATTTCCCCTCCTCTCACTTAAAAAGAAAAAACAAAAAGATTCAGTGCTGATACCTAAAAAGTGTCTTGTTAATCCTAAAACAAAATGCTGATCACCAGCCACATGAATTTCTACTTCAGGAAAGAGAGTCAGGGTTGGTAATACAAGTGATGGCACAATGCTGATTTCCGTTCCTGACACTTCAGATGACTTCTGAGCGTCATATGATGACACATGACAGGGAAGAATTTGTCCAATTCTGGACACATCCACTAATTCCTTTTGCCACTCAGTTATCCAAAACTCTCAATATTGTGGGGTTTTCTCAGAAGGTGTGGTCTTTAAATAAGTCTACAAATTCTGGTGGCAGGCACCATGAAATGGAAATCAAAATAAATCTGGTTATGTGAAGTAAACACACAACTGCAAAAAAACCTATAAGTTTTTTTATAGCTCCCTATGCATTTTGCTCTAAGTCATACTGCACCTACTTGCAGAGGCAGGAAAGCAAGTCAAGTGTGACTCCAGTATTCAGGCCGTTAGACCCACTCTGAACTGTTTTCTTCTAGGTCTTTGCTTCTCATTTAATACCAAATTGTTTAGTAATAACTGGTTTGACTCTTTTCTGCCTCTCTTAAAAGTAAAAATACTGAAGTTAATGATTGATTCTTAAAGTAAGTCATGAACCAAATTAAAGAATCGCTATACTGTATGGACTAATTATATTTTATGACTAATTATCACATACAGAATAACACTGTAATCTGCATAGATTCTTTTTAACATTTACACAACAGGACGAGCTTGGCAGAAGCTCTCTGGTGGCATTTGAGTGAGCTGGGAGTTTGTCTCACATCTAACTAATAAGCTTATCCTTTTATCCAGAAAAATCCAGAGTAATCAAACCTCGGGGTGATGGCAAAACCCAGACCTTGCTCTCTCTAGCCACACAGCTACATTTTTTATCAGATTCCTCCCCAAAATACCTTAATTGGTTACTGTTATGATGAGTACACTGAACATTTACAATTTCAGTAATGTAATCCCTTCAGTGCAATCCATATAAAAATCAGATTAAACAAGTTGGTGGAGTCCTGGCATACCTGAAATAAATAGCTCTTTAACCATTAAGGAGCAGGTATGATACTGTAGCAGAATTAAAGTGCTCTTAAATAATCTCCAGCTAGATTAATGATTTCCTCACAACACACTGATGCATGTGGATAGCTAAACAACCTCTTGCTGTCAGTGGTATTAATTAATATAAGCTTCCAACTCTGTTCCCACTGGTAGATGTGCAATGGTGACCAAGAGTCAGGCATAGCTGCTTCCAAACACGTTTATGTAGGCTGGACTTGTTCCTGCTGATACATCATTTCATTAATTATTAAGTAATCAATGAAATTTGAGTCCGGAAAAAAAAATGATCTTTTGTTCCTATGAAATGAAATGTAATGCTTTAGAAACACCTGACACAGGTAAACAGCTAACATTATTACCTATTAGGGTTAGGGTTACAATGTTAATATGCTGAGGGGAAAATGTGACTTAAAATTGGGACAAATTCAGTATTCAACTGTTTTGAAAGTTTTGATGTTCTGGGATCAATTTAAAGAAATAAAGACTGGATGTTGTGGATAGTGCGCCATGCGTGTGGTTTGTGCAAGAAAGACAACAGAGAACATTAGTCAGAGAACCCACATTTAAAGGAGAACTTGACACTACATAAGACTGACCAATTCTGAACACTGATTTTTATATATTTAATAAGATGTTTATGGTGGGTATGCATCATTTTTTATTTATTTCCACTGATAACTGATTAACCATCTAACTGCAGGTCCCAATTTTACTCGATAGGATTTTCTCTGAGAAACTATAAGCCAAGGTCTGTACCCTCCCATGTATTTTCAGCTTCCCTTGATAAAGAACTTGAGAAAAATGAAAAGTGATGAACTCTGACTTCCCTTTAGTGGCTTCTGGAGTCTGCACTTCCCTAAGCTCCACGGAGTGGGGCTCCCAGTCCCACTCTCGGCAGACAAGAGCCAACTCTGCCTTTTCTCCTCTCCCTTCACATTAAAACCCCATTAGCTTAGGTCCACGTATGCTCAGTGAGGAGTTGAGCAAAACAAGGTCAAGGTCAGTTCACCCCATAGGTACATTTCTCTTCTCTAGGATGTTTGCAGCAGCAGTTCAAGAATATATAAAGAGGTAGTTAAAACAAAAAAATCTAGATTGTGGAAGGAGTGCTGTTTTGGAACCAGATAGGAAGGCGCAGGTTAGTGTTTCTGTTTTTTGTTGTTGTTGTTTTTAATTATGAGACAGAGAGAATGAGAGAGAAGGACAAACATATGGGAAGGGAGAGAGATGTAAAGCATCAACTCGTAGTTGCTGCACTTTAACTGTTCATTGATTGCTTCTCATACGTGCCTTGACCAACGGGCTCGAGCCAAGCCAGTGACCTCTTGCTCAAGCCAGCGATCTTTGGGCTCAAGCCAGCAACCATGGGATCATGTTGATGATTTACACTCAAGACAGCTGAGTCTGCACTCAAACCAGTGACCTCAGGGTTTCAAACCTAGGACCTCAGTATCCCACATCCACGCTCTATCCACTGTGCCACCACCAGTCAGGCAGGAGCAGGTTAGTCTTAATGAGTTACAAAGTAGAAAGCTAAACTAGATTGAAACTCCATCTGTGACTTCGGCAAAGTTTACAGCCCTTCCAAGTCAGTTTCCTTATATATAAAAATAAGGTAACACCACTTATGTCATAGGATTAAACAGGATAAAGTGTTATAAAGCACCTAGTCTAGTCTAGGTACACAGCAGGTACTCAATAAATCATGGCTGCTTTAGTTTTCTACCTTCTCACATCCAATTCCATCCTACCCCCCAAAATGGCATTATTTTTTACAATATCTTTCCTCCCCCGATTTAAGAACCAAAAGATTCTCTTAAAAGTAACAGGTCCCTACCCCTCAGGGACTCCCACAGAAGCAGCAGCGCAGGCACACTTTTATGAAGAAAGCTGTATCAGGCAAGATCATGTTACTTGGAAGACACGTCCTCCACCACTCAGTACACTCTTGGGAGCTCTGAAAGCATGGGACACTCAAAATGTGACCATTAGTCGGCTGATTTATCCTATTAAAATTTTTCTCAAAATTTTGTACAGTAAGAGCAAAAGCAAAGAAAAAAAGGCAGTTGGTTTATTCTCTTCACATCAATCTTCTCAACCCATTTTCTTGCAGTGAATCATCACCTGAGATCTCTGATGTGGTTGCTCGATTTAGAGAGCCAAGTTGTACATTCTGCAAAGAGCTGATTATCACATCACCCTGGAGGTGAAGGTTCACTGCACACCTAGTGAGAGCTCCCTCAGGGCAAGACACTGCAGGCACCAGTCAGGGTCCAGGGTTACGGTCAGTGTCAACCATATCATCACTCCCCAGTTCAAGAGAAGGATCTTGAATCTTCAATCACACACATGCACTTACTGTGCAAGATGCAGATGCCGCAGAGTACAGGAAAGATTAAATACGGTTGGCCTGTCTAGTTCTTAAATAAAAGGAGACAGCCAAGACACCAAACCAAAGGAGAAACGCAAGAGGAGGGAATACAGCTAGTTTGTTTTTAACAATATTGCAACTACACACACATCCAATCAGGGCTTACTCTCCCTTCCACAAGAGAAAATATTTTTACAAGTTCTGAAAAACAACCTGTCTGTGTTTATTTAGATGTCTGTATCTCTCTGCCTCTGTGCAAATGAGTTATCTTTTCTGGTAAGTATCAACTACTACACATTGTTTTGATTTTCCCTTTAGAAGACAAACACAAGAAGAAGGCTGCCTTTCCCATTTGCCAAATACGATAAAATGTAACAGCTGCTACTTAAGCAATCATTCTAGTTTTAAAAGTATTCAAAATAAACCTCTACTTCCTCTTAAGAAAGTTTTTCTCCTCCTCAGGTGTTAATTACTGACTCATAAAGAAGCCACTAAGAACAAATGAGTTACGGGACAATGAAAGGCTGATGATGATAGAATCTGCCTCAAGAGCTATGGTGGCATTTGCGAATTGTGATGCTAAATCATTTCATTGCTCTTCAGTATATGACTTGGGAATACCTTTTGCTCACTAGATACATTTCAAAAGGCTACACACAGAAATAGTCTCATCCCTGGACTTTGTGCTTTGGTGTGCTAATAAATGTTTTAGAAAACAGTTAATATCATATTGAATAATTTTGTCATTAATAAGAGGCAGGATTGTTATTTTCCTACACTCTCCGACCTTCTTAAAAAGCAGTGGTCTGGCCCTGGCCGGTTGGCTCAGCGGTAGAGCGTCGGCCTGGCGTGCAGGGGACCCGGGTTCGACTCCTGACCAGGGCACATAGGAGAAGCACCCATTTGCTTCTCCACCCCCCCTCCTTCCTCTCTGTCTCTCTCTTCCCCTCCCGCAGCCAAGGCTCCATTGGAGCAAGGATGGCCCGGGTGCTGGGGATGGTTCCTTGGCCTCTGCCCCAGGCGCTGGAGTGGCTCTGGTCGCGGCAGAGCGACGCCCCGGAGGAGCAGAGCATCGCCCTCTGGTGGGCACAGCGTTGCCCCTGGTGGGCGTGCCGGGTGGATCCCGGTCCGGCGCATGCGGGAGTCTGTCTGACTGTCTCTCCCCGTTTCCAGCTTCAGGGAAAAAAAAAAAAAAAAAAAAAGCAGTGGTCTTTGGAAAATGGTAATTATTCACTTGAAATGACAATTAACAAGAAATATTTATGCACTTCGAATGGAAACTCCCAAAGCCGACCATACAAAATACCATAGTAACAGTCTATAAATGCAGGGAGTAGGCATTTAAAATATTTGCAGAAACTATCATATATTGAAATTTTAACTATTAAAATAAAATTATTCTAATAATTTTAATTACCAGCTTTTAATTCAAAATGGTTTATAAAAGCAATTAAAAGAGTAATATCAACTTTTAAAAACTGTTAATTATTTCAACCCCACAGAGTTGTTCAGCCCAAATGAACTGCTCAACTTCTCTTCGCAATGTGAAGCTAACACTTAGTGCCCAAAACAGGTTTGGGAGATCATTACTGCGAACTTTTGGGTATCACATCTCATAGGCAAGGTTCTGGTAACTTGTTGCTGTTTTGGTACCGCATTTTCTATAAAAACAGCATATATTCAGTTCTCAATCAAGCTAAACCAAGAGTCCTAATTACTATCAAGCCACCACATGAAGACATTAACAACACATGCTGAAAACCATTCAACAGTTCACTTTTGATATGGCAAGTTACTTCCTTACTGAGGAAGCCTCACAACCATAGAGGTAGTTTGTGGAATAAAAGAAGAAATATATATATATATATTCAAGACAGTACTGAGCCCCAGTATATATAATGAACAATTCTAGCCAAGAGTTTTATATGGGCCAAATTATTCAAAAGAATAATATTATTCATGAATAGCAAATTCTCAACAGTAACAGGTTATATAAAATGTCCAGAAAAGGCAAATCTATAGAGACAGAAAGTAGATTAGTGGTTGCCTGGAGATGGGGAGTAACTATAAAAGGGCAAGAGGCATCTTATTGGAGTGATGAAAATATTCTGAAGCTAGTTTACGGTGATTTCATAACTTGATGAATTTACTAAATATCTCTGAACTGTACACCAAAAGAGGTGAATTTTATGGCATGAAAAGTATACCTCAATAAAGTTTTTTTTTTAAGTGACGGTGATCATTTGGATTTAGCGTTTGGGACTGGGAAGTAACAAGGGAACGGTGTACTCAAATCTTCAATTTTGAAACTGTTCACCCTAGTTCCTTATGCTAACCTGAATTTCAAAAGCGAATTAATTAAATTATACTATTTTCTTACAGTAAAGTATATGTACCTATTATAAGGAATGAAGGAAAAATGTGACAACAATCTAAACGTCTATTAATGATGAAAGTGGTACATCAAAAGAAATTATGGGGCCCTGGTCAGGTGGTTCAGGGAATATAGTGTCGGCCTGGTGTGCCAGAGGTCATGGGTTCAACCCCAAGTCACAGCATGTAGGAGGAGCAATCAATGAGTACACAACTAAATGTAACAATTAAGTGAAACAACGAGTTGGTGCTTCTTTCTCTATTTCTCTCTCCCTTCCTCTCTCACAAATCAACAGAAAAACTTTAAAATTTTTAAAAAGAAATTATGGTCCAGTCATCCTCTGAAAGTAGTGCAGTCCATACTAAACAGTCTATTAAAAAAATATTAGAATGAACAACTAAGGTGCCGCAACTATGAGTTGATGCTTCTCATCTCTCTCCCTTCCTGTCTGTCCGTTCCTCCCCCACCACCTCTTGCCTAAAAAAAAAATGAAGTGAGTCCAGGTATACTGAATGAAGCAGCACGCCAGCAGAACACATACAGTAGGGCATATGAGAAATGTGTGTGGATTATCTAGGCATATACATATGTTTGCATGTATACTTGGAAAGATCAACACCAAACTGTTCATAATGCTTAGCCCTTGGACGTACCAATGGGAGAGGAAGAGGATTTTCAAAGTTCAAGGGAAAGAATTGCAAGTATGTGCATCAAAGGGTTGCGAATAGTTGTCATCAAATAGACAGAATTTATGGGGTTTTTTTTAATGTTCTTTTAAGCTGTCAATACTTTCTTATTGGAGAGAAAGGTTAGCATAGTGGTTAAGTGATGGCCCAGATTCAAATCCTGGCTATTCTGCTTATTTGCTGTGAGATCTTGAATAAATTGCTCAACCAGTCCATGAGACAGCTTGTTGCCTCTGTAAACTGAAGATAATAGAAGCACCTATTCCATAGGCTGTGAGGATAAACTGAGCATATCGTGTACACAGGCACTTAGAACAGTCTAGCACACAGTATGTATTCAATCAGTAGAATGGATTAGACACAAATGGGAGTAGAATGGATTAGACACAAATCAAAGTCTGGACAGTTACCAGAGCCTGTCTTATGACCAACACTGATGTAACCAACCTCCCTGTGGGCTGCACTGCGGCCAGCAGGTACCTGGGCAGGAACCTCCCAAGTGCCTTGGCTCCATGTGTTGTGACAGATTCATAATGCAAGAGATAATTACCATGTGTGACCGAACCAATGGGTAGAGGACACCTGGAACATGAATGCTCCCATATAAACACTCATACCTAATAATTGACCTCAATGGGACTTGTGGCCTCATCTTGCAACATAACAATATAAACTAGGGTCAATTACCTGACACTTTGGGAAAAATCATTAATCATCACATTCTAATAACACAGCAAATCTGCCTTCCTGAAAACTGTCAAGCCCGAAAGTAGCCCCATTCCCCATACCTTATGGTGTAAGAGGAACTTTAAACTTTAGTAGTCCTTAAGATCTTTTCCAACAGCCACCTTCTCACCACTCTGAACAATACTGGAAATTCTTTCCTAAAGGATGACCGCTTATATGCATTTAGTGATTACTACCTACTGTAGGTGGAGCACAGAGCATTTACCTAGTAGCTGTGGCTGACACAACGCTGTGAGAACACTCCAGCACACCCAGGAGGGAGCTCGCCCGCTATAAGGAAGTGACTCAGCGCCAACCAGGCAGCTCCCTGATCTTTTCAGCCATTGGCTTTGAGGAACATGCTGTAACACCCTATAGGCTGAACCTGTGTACATAAGCTAGCTTACTTCCTGAATAAAGCGGATCTGCGTCACTGAACCTGGTCCCCGGAGTCAGGTCTTTGCGTTTCCGTCATCCTCACCCCTGGTGGGCCTTGTCCACAACCTACCAAATTCATCTGTTTGTCTCAAAACTCTTTGAGGTAGGTTTTTAATCTCCACTTCTGCAGATTTAGAAAATTGGGGCTCAAAGAGAGTATATTCCTTACCTGGGTCCATCCGTGAGTGGCAGCACTGAGAAGTAACAGCAGAATCATTCACTTTCAAAGTCCCTGCTCTCCCAAGCACTATAAATCCTGCGGGTATCATTCACAAAGTGGTTCATACTTTTTATTTCAACTGCAAAGTATTTCCTTCAAAAGGCCTATACATCATCAAATTTTTAGATCACCTAATCAAAAATATCCCCACAAAAGCTCCTGAATTTTCTTGAAGTATATATATATATTTTTTACAATAGACACAGTTGCTATTAGCATTTTATTGTTCATTTCTTTGTTTCTCCAAAGCTGACTGGTTTTCAACAAGGCACCAACATCTTACCCACAGACCCATCTCCAGTGAGTAGAGAACAAACCACAGAAACTCCTGCATCTAGAAACCAATTTTTCAAAGTAGCTTTCATTGCCTTATGCATTTATCCTCCCACAAAAAACATCAAAGACAAATTCACAAATGAATTTTTGTCAGCCTTATTTCATCAAGTTGATTTATAAGCTAAAGCTACACAGACAAGGTGGTTCAAAGTGGTACAAAACTATGGCACTAAAATCATTTGTAAACTTCCCTTTGACAGAGCTAGACATTTTTAAACAGCTCCATTTATCTTTCATTTTGATGCACTATCTAGAAAATTGTTCTTATCAAACTATAATAAACTGGTCTGGACAAAAATATAAATTAATGACATCAGTCACTAATTATTTCATCAGTCTGCATTGAAACGGATGCTTAATAAGCAGCATGGTCATTTAAAACAGCAATGGCTGGTGCTCTATTGTTCTGGTTATCCGATTATTTCTGCAACTGAATGCCACTGAACAGTAACAGAAGTCAAATCTTAACATTAACTTTCTCAAAAATAAATCTAATTTTACCTATTATAGGCTTTTATTTCAGTAAATTCAAATTAACTGAATCAATTGCCATCATAAAACTATGAAGAGAATAAACAAAGCCATTAGACATCTCATCTCAGGTCAAATAGCATTAAAAAAAGGCCATAATCTACTAGAAATTAAGATTCATTGATATTTTCAGGGAGCAACGGTGTATGTAAAACCATACTGCCATATGCATGAATAAGCTATGTACATAAAAATTATTTGAACTGTCAGAAAATACTTAAAAATCTTATTTGGAGATATTTATTTAAATAAAAAATTAGCCAACTACTGGTCCTCGGATTTAGGTTGAGTCATAGTTTACACAGTATGTAAGAAGACGTTTATTCAGTTTTATTAACCAGAATCACTTTAAATGTTCAAAGGAAGCTCTAGCAGGTATGTTTAGCAATAGAGCGTCAGCCCGGCATGTGGAGGTCCTGGGTTTGATTCCCCATCAGGGCACATAAGAGAAGTGACCATCTGCTTCTCTACCCCCCCCCCATCTCTCTCTCTCTTTTCCCCTCCGGCAGCCAGGCTTAAATGGTTCAAGCAAAGTTGGCTCTAGGCGCTGAGGATGGCTCCATGGCCTTGGCCTCGACACTAAAATAGTGTCTAATTGCCGAGCAACTGAGCTGCAGTCCAGCCAGGCAGATCATTGCCAGGTATGGGGCTTGCCATGTGGATCCCCATCGGGGTGCATGTGGGAGTCTGTCTCTGCCTACCCACCTCTCACTTAAAAAAAAAATGTTCAAGCCTGACCTGTAGTGGTGCAGTGGGATAAAGTGTCAACCTGGAACACTGAGGTTAATGGTTCAAAACCCTGGGCTTGCCTGGTCAAGGCACATATGGGAGTTGATGCTTCCTGATCCTCCCCTTCTCTCTCTCTCTCTCTCCCTCTTTCCCTCTCTCTCTCTCTCTCTCTCTCTCTCTCCTCTCTAAAAATGGAATAAAGTCTTTAAAAAAATGTTCAAAGGAGGTTAGTCCATGAAGATATATGAAGAGGAATCCATTCTTGATCTAGTCATTCCCATAAAATCAGATTTAAAAACAAATTTTATAGTTTTCATAACACAGTAGAGAGACATAATTATCTCCCACTGGCTAGCCTAGAGATAATTATGTAAACCAAAGAAAGAAGAGATTCAACCAATTAACACTTGGCACCAGTGTACTGTTTCCACACTCAATATCCTATAAAACACATCATGAGGTACATACTACACTATTATGTTAGAACTCATCCCAGCTGTCTAGAAGCTAGCTGAATAGGGAGTATGAGGAGAAGAAATGCAGGTGCTCTGGATTCTATGGGTGCATATATCAGGCATACATACATACATGTAGTTGACCAAGGCATTCCAAAGTGAATCTTTTCAGTCAAGTTCTCAACTGCTGACCATTCTCCCTCCAGCACTTCTTGCTCCTCCTTGGCTCTATCCATTCATTCAACACACTGTATTTCATTTCAGGTACAGTTCTAGGTGCTTGGGATACAGAAGTGAGAATTCCCATGACTCTGGTTATCTGAAATGATCTCAGCAGGTGGCTAAATTCTGATGTTTACAGAGATGGCTGTTCATAAACTCACATGCTCTTAAGAGGCCCAGTAAATTGCTGAGAGTCTAGCCAAATACAGAGGAGAAAGACACCGAGGTCAATTACTTCTTCGGAGTAAGAGTATTCTTGTTGTAATAAGATGACATAGGAGTCTCCAGAGCTATGAGACATACTAGGATCACAGGAAATAACTCTTTGTCCCAAACTACAACTACTTGACCTAAAACCAGCAGAAAGTATGGCCAACTTTTCTCAACTCACTCTTCTTTCATTTTTTGAGAAGAACAGGACTTATACCCCTTGCACCAAAATAAAGACAATATTTTCAATGAACATCAAGACTGGAGACAACATGGAGAAAATATTTACAATACATATGAAATAGGACTGATTTCCCTAATTTAAAATGAGTTCATATAAGTCAATATAATAAAGACAAGAACCCTCTAAGGAAGTAAAAGAAAGAGGAGGGGGAAGAGGAAGAAGAAAGTACAAAGCAAAACACAAGAACAGGCAATTTACAGAAAGAAATTCAAATGGCCAAAGAACCTGCAGGATCCTTGTATTGTACTTAAAGATAAGCAAGCAAGTTAAAACAGAGACAACATTTTTAACCTATCAGATTGGCCAAAAATGTTAGAGTTTGGTAATCTGCACTACTGGTGGGGGTGTGGGAAAGATACAAACTGGTTTAAAAAAAAAAAATCAACCTGCAGCCTGACCTGTGGTGGCGCAGTGGATAAAGCGTCAACCTGGAACGCTGAGGTCACCGGTTCGAAACCCTGGGTTTGCCTGGTCAAGGCACATATGGGAGTTGATGTTTCCTGCTCCTCCCTCCTTCTCTCTCTCTGTCTCTCTCTGTCTCTCTCTCCTCTCTAAAAATGAATTAAAAAAAAACCCAACCTGCATAACCTTTCTAGAGTACAACTAGATAATGTTTATCAGAGTTTCCTCAAACCTAGCAATCTCACTATTAGAAACTTAATATTAATCTACAGATATATCAGCAAGATATTTACACAAAAGTATTTATAAGGGGGGGGGGGTCACTTCAGAAGTCATGTTTAACCACTATGCAGTACACCTGAAACTAATATAATACTGAATGTCAACTGTAATTGAAAAATAAAAAGGAAATTTAAAATAATGTATTTACAAAAAGGTAGACTGCAAGAATCCCAACAGTTCCACACAACTGCTCCTCCCAAATATCTGGTCATTACTAAAACATCCAGAAATAAGGCAAAGGTGAAGTCAATTACTGTACATCCACATAATGAAATCTTATACACATTCAAGTGAATAAAGAAGAACTGATGTGTATTGATGGGAAAAATCTCTAAAAATAGGAAAAGTACACACCAAAAAAAGAGAGGAGGGCTATAGAACATTTAATCTCTTTTTAGACAATATAAAAAGCAGAGAGCCAGACAGATGCAAAACAAACAAACAAAAAAACAAAAAAAACACACCCATATTTTTTCCTGGAAGAAATCAAAAGAAATGTAATAACAGTTACATTTGAGGGGAGACTGTTACTTCTTTATCTCCTTCTGTACCTTTATTTTTTATATTTTTATTTATTCATTTTTAGAGAGAGAGGAGAGAGAGAAGGGGGAAGGAGTAGGAAGCATCAACTCCCATATGTGCCTTGACCAGGCAAGCCCGGGGTTTTGAACCGGCAACCTCAGTGTTCCAGGTCGACGCTTTATCCACTGTGCTACCACAGGTCAGGCCTCCTTCTGTACCTTTTGATGCCATTGGTATGTTAACTACATACATGCAGTTTTTATTTATTTTCAATGTCATCATGGGCTACCTGAATGTAAGATTATGGGCAATTACCTTCTCTCTCTTTATACTCTTTCAATAAAATCTAATTTAAATAAAAACTTTTTAAGATAGTTCTCAAGGAGAAAAACAAAACAAAAAATGAAGTAGAGAAAAAGAAAGCAACGCAGATAGATATAATATCAACCTGGGTTCAAGGACAAGGTGGAGTGTTTCTCTCTTTTTTTTTTTAGTGTGTTAAACAAAAGGATAACTTATGCATTGCATGTGGTAGGGAGCAAGAAGCCACAAAGAAATCTTAGCAGTTCAAAGCTGTAGAATATCAAAAACAATCTGGAGGAAAAATCTTTGAAAAACTATTCTAGAAGAAATATTCTCCAAATTTACCAGAAAGCAATTAAAAAAATATACACTAGCAAACTAAATTAAACAAACCATCAAAAACAAATACAACTGTAACCCTACAATGTATTATGAATTCCTTTGGCAAATATTTATAAAGTCTAAAAGATAAAATCCCAAATTGGATTACCTGACATGCAACTGTAATTCTTGATTGTACTAAATATCTTCACAGGCATTAAACAAAAAGCCTCGAATGTCATCTAGCTGGATGTCATTTCATAAATGGGGTCCCAATTCATGATTATCCATGTATTTATCTAAGGTTTAAGAGGAAAACAATAAAGATGAAATTCAAGAAACTAAAGCTTCAATAGTCCCTTAGGGATGAGTCACTATGGATAATACAGGTAATCACACCAAACAATGTTAAAAGTCTGTGGGAAATGAGATACCATCAAGGGGGAAAAATTAAAATCCCCTAAATATATACACCATGATACAATTACCTGGTGGTTGAAAGAAACATAAAGGATGGGTGAAGAAGGATGGAATTTTTCTTCCCAAGTGCCAGTTATCAATTTACTGCCTCTGAGCTACAAATTCATCCTTAATACCTGATCTGCAGAAATGGATCTGGGCCCCTTAAATTTTTTTTCACTTGCATGATTTTAAGTATGTCAGCAGAAGATGCTGGAAAGACACTACAGGATGAAGAAGTTATGGTTGCTAGTTCTGCTGTGCTCCCCTCATAGGCTCCTGCAGCATGTGCAACTTGTCCCGCACCTGTCTTGTAATGGTTTTATAGCGGAGTGGCTCCACTTAGACATCTCCCCTTGAACAGCTTTCCCTCGCACCCCCAAGGGCATGGGTTTCCAGCAAGTTCTGGGGGGTTGATTTTTAGCAGGTTCTACTGGTCTGGCACTACAACTCGGCCATACAGTGGATCACAGGAAAGAAACATACTCCATGCCAATTGCTAAGGATGTATGAAGAATGCTTGATGCTGCATGCCAGAAGAGGGGGTGGCCTGAGCAGTCTGCCTTACTCATAGGAGGTGTTCAGCTGAAAAGCTGTACCAGCTATGTCAGTCTTGGGCCTGCTGGCCCACAGATCACCCCTTCTTGTTCCTAGCTCTACTCAGCTTTATCACAGGGAACCAACCTACTGGGACCATTGGCAAAAGACTGGAGGGTAGAGGATCAGAGAAGCTGCTGAGAGCATTGCTCACCCTCCCCTGGGCTGACATCTGGATTTCCTCTGTGGCTTCAGCTCCCATCTACCCTGAGCTCCAATAACAGCCTCCTGTATTTGTACCTGCAGCCAAAGGCTAGTAGTGACTTCCTGCTGTGGCTAATCTCTAGGTTTATCAAGGTATCCTGTTGGGCTCCCTGCTGCACCATCATCACCTATGGAAGAAACTTCATGAAGTTTCCTCCCTTTTACTACTTAGGCTCTGACTAACCAGTTATAATATAAAGGTTGCATCTATAAGTGTGGATGACTCATTATGGCTACTCTTGCAATCTATCATGCTCTGTTGGAATCCGAAGTTTAAACTTCAGGAAACCTAAAATTTTCCAATAATTTACCTTCATTTGGCCTAAGAGAGCCAATGTAAAATCTTAGAAATGTTTTGGTTTATACAGGAATTCCTGAAAAATTGATTTTTTTTTTAAGTGAGAGGATCAAAGATAGTGAGGCAGACTTCCACATGTGCCCCGGCCAGATCCACCTGGCCAACCCATCTAGGGCCAATACTTGAGTAACAAGCCATTTTTAGCATCTGTGGCCAATACGCTCCAAAGGAACTATCCTCAGCACCTGGGACTATGCTCAAACCAATGGAGCCCCTGCCTGCGGGAGGGGAAGAGGGAGAGAAGGAGGAGGAGGAGGAGAGGCAGATGGTTGCTTCTCCTGTGTGCCTTGACTGGAAATTGAACCTGGGATATCCATTCGCTGGGCTGACTCTCTCTATCCACTGAGCCAATGTCCAGGGATGATTCAGTGTCTTAACATCTTTATTTTTTAAGCAGAATCATCTTCCCCAAATGAGATGATGAAAATGTTGTGTCTGCTCTGTCCAGCATGGTAGCCACTAGTACCAGTAGCTATTGAAAACTTAAATGTGGTTAGTGTGACTAAGAAGTGGAATCTTTAATTTTATTAAACTTTAATTTAATTTACATATCTGCATGTGGCAAGTGACTATGGTATTGGACAGCAAAAGTCTGGCATATGGTCATGGACTATGGGGAAGGACTTCTGCCTCTGGTGGTGTTTCTGTGTGCTCTGGCAGGGCTGTAGAGAAACACGATAGAAATATGTATTAGCACTGCTCTTCATTCTGTTCAGTTTAAAACTGTAACAATCGCCTGACCTGTGGTGGCGCAGTGGATAAAGCGTCGACCTGGAAATGCTGAGGTCGCCGGTTCAAAACCCTGGGCTTGCCTGGTCAAGGCACAAATGGGAGTTGATGCTTCCAGCTCCTCCCCCTTCTCTATCTCTGTCTCTCTCTCTTCTCTCTCCTCTCTGTCTCTCTCTCTCCCTCTCTCTCTCCTCTCTAAAAAAAAATGAATAAAAAAAATAAATAAAAAGCTGTAACAATCCCTAGCAACCTGACGCCTGCGCACACAGACAAACAATATTCTCAGATAATTCTGTTAACAAATTTTCAGATAATACTCTGAACACAGCAGCTTGAGAATGAAGAGGCGGGCAGGCAATGCTGGTGGCTGAGGAGAGGCAGAGACCCAGTAAGTGGAGGCACTCTCTGTGGAAAGAGATAACATTAGAATTATTGCTTTGTTTCCCTATCCTTCAACCCAGTGGAAACTGTCCCCTATCTCTGCCCTAGAAACTGTCGATCTTCTCTTCCATGGAAGGTTTCCCTGGAGTCTGACCGGGACTGCATGGTAAAAATATGACTGACTGTTACGGATCCTGGCACTGCTGAAACCGAAAGACGTGCCCTGGGATCTAAACCGACGACGACTTGTTTCTGGCCTAGAAACATTTCATTTCACATCTCTGACCTTTACACGGACATAATCAAAATAAATGACATTATGCACCTGATTCTCTTGAGAATTTTGCTCGTAGATGTAAATGCTAAGGATTTAAGAAGGTGACCCACTCAGGGCACTAGACTGAGATTTAACAAACAATCACTCAGCAGGACAAAAATCACTATCCGCAGTAGGTAACTGCAAAAAACCAATTAGGTATATCAGTGGGGATATAAAAACATTAAAAGGACAGTTTAAAGTACCACAGCTTCTGAACCCAAAGGCCCAAAAGACTTGGGCATATTATTCTGAGAGCTAAGGAAAAGTATGCTTTATAAATCTGTAAGAATCTTAGAAATATAAAACCACAGTGAAAAATTCTATGAAATTGTGGCTAGGAACCGCTTTGATTGGGAAATTTTGTAGTTGTTTGGTAATTTATGCAAATTAAATTTTATTTATTTATTTATTTATTTATTTATTTATTTATTTATTTATTTTCAGGGACAGAGAGACAGTCAGAGAGAGGGATAGATAGGGATAGACAGACAGGAACAGAGAGAGATGAGAAGCATCAATCATCAGTTTTTCGTGTGACACGTTAGATGTTCATTGATTGCTTTCTCATATGTGCCTTGACCGCGGGCCTTCAGCAGACCGAGGAACCCCTTGCTGGAGCCAGCGACCTTGGGTCCAAGCTGGTGAGCTTTGCTCAAGCCAAATGAGCCCGTGCTCAAGCTGGCGCGACCTCGGGGTCTCGAACCTGGGTCCTTCGGCATCCCAATCCGACACTATCCATTGCGCCACCACCTGGTCAGGCTATTTAAATGAGAATTATAGAATTTGCTAACAAAGTAAGAATTAGTAAACCTTATAATAGTAACTATAATAATATATTCCAGTTTGTTTTATTCATGTTTACGTAAGTCACGCACACAACAACACATCCAGTATGATTAAGCACTCATTTTTCTTCTCAAAATTTTCTCAATGCAAAAGAAAGAAACTAGTATTATGGTCATCACACTCTTAATTTCAAAGTCAAACAGAAAAGACAGCACTGGGGAAGCCAGGCAGTCCATCTTGGTGGATTCGCACAGTTCAAGGCTGATCCTTACTCTTAGAAACTTACAAATAAGATGATCAGGAGAGGGTTCATGCCAGCCACACTCATGGTGATATTAAAGTAAAAATGCCGGCCTTGGCCGACGGTTCAGTAGATAGAGCATTAGCCTGGCATATGCATGACCTGGGTTTGATTCACAGTCGGGGCACACAGGAGAAGCGACTACCTGCTTCCCTCACACCCCCTCCTCTCCCTCTTCCCCTCCTGCAGCCAGTGGCACAAGTGGTTTGAGCCTCAGCCCCCTGAGGATAGCTCACTACTCAAGATTGGTCCCACTAGGGTGGCTAGGTGGATCCCGTTGGGGCACATGTGGTAGTCTGCCTCACTATCTCCCCTCCTCTCACCTAAAATAAGCAAACAAACAAATATAATATAATATGCTGCCCTGGCCGGTTGGCTCAGCGGTAGAGCATCGGCCTAGCGTGCGGAGGACCCGGGTTCGATTCCCGGCCAGGGCACACAGGAGAAGTGCCCATTTGCTTCTCCACCCCTCCGCCGTGCTTTCCTCTCTGTCTCTCTCTTCCCCTCCCACAGCCAAGGCTCCATTGGAGCAAAGATGGCCCGGGCGCTGGGGATGGCTCTGTGGCCTCTGCCTCAGGCGCTAGAGTGGCTCTGGTCACAACATGGCGACACCCAGGATGGGCAGATTATCGCCCCCTGGTGGGCAGAGCATAGCCCCTGGTGGGCGTGCCGGGTGGATCCCGGTCGGGCGCATGCGGGAGTCTGTCTGACTGTCTCTCCCCGTTTCCAGCTTCAGAAAAATGAAAAAAAAAAAAAAAAAAATATATATATATATATATATAATATGCTGATTGAATATCTTGTTGTGAGAAAAATAATCCATCACGTAGACAGGATAGTGATATCTGCCTGATCATTTCCCCTTCCTTCTCTCCCTTCCTCTTTCTCTAAAACCAATAAATAAAAACTTTTTAAAAGCTACACCCACATCCTATATTTAAAGAAGTATATTAAAGAATTCATAAAATACTAAGATTAGCCTAACCAGGCAGTGGTATAGTGAACAGAGCGTCAGCCTGGGGCACAGAGGACCCAGGTTCAAAACCTGGAGGTCGCTGGCTTGAACTCTGGCTCATCTGGCTTGAGAGTGAGCTCACTAGCTTGAGCGTGGGGTCGCCAGCTTGAGCATGGGATCATAGACAGGACCCTATGGTCACTGGCTTGAGCAAGGGGTCACTGGCTTGAGCAAGGGGTCACTGGCTTGGCTGGAGCCCTCCAGTCAAGTCACATAAGAGAAAGTAATCAATGAACTAAAGTGCCACAATGAAGATACTTCTCATTCTCTCCCTTCCTGTCTGTCCCTATCTGTCCCTCTCTCTGTCTCTCTCTCACTGAAGGTAATAATAATAATAATAATAATAATAATAATATTTTTTTAAATAAAATACCAAGATTAAACTCTTTACAAAATACAAGCTAACAGACCTTGACATTTTAAATCACTCTGTGTCCTCTATGTCTAAAATGCATGTGGGCCTTCTGGTGAGACTCCAGCTTCAAAATGCAAAGAAGTCTATCTTTAGCTCTGTGGATTCAGCACAAGTCTAGAACTTGGGATTCTGGTACAAAATACTACAGAATTTCACTATTGTGAAGCCCAGGAGACTAGCAGATACATAATCAGCCTTTAAATAGTTTCAACAACACTTTCAGAAGCTCATTGAATTTTCTAGTCTCATCCACATCTGAGAAATCAGTGATGTAGATACACCTAAAGTGGAGAAACGATCTATCAGGTCTCAAGAATTGTGGCCGCTTGTACCATCTAAAATTGTAATTTGTCTATTATCTCTTTTAGTTTATTATTAACCTGACTGGACTGCCTTGAATGTAAAACTGTTAGCTTCTGACCCTGTAGGGGGATGCAATTTTGTATATCCAATTCAGGATTCTCATTAGAATCACTGAATTTTTATCAATATTGCTCACCCTGCAACTCAGGGCAACTTAACACCATGAGAGTCTCTTTCTGTACCATCAGGAAAGTGAAGTAAATTTGAACATTACGTTAATGAAGGCCTCCAAGCACTGACAGGGCTTATAGTCAGTGTTATAAATTTCTCAAAAGTATATTTAGATCCCCAAACCATTTCCATTCTATGATCCACTTATGCTATGACTACTGTACTTCACCTTAGGGCTGCCACCACTCTAGTGTTAGTCATGAATTCTCCCCACTGCTCCAAGGGGAAAGACTTCCAGATGCCCACAGAGAGGCAAGTTACTAGGGGCAGGGGCTACTAACACCTGCTCCATTTGAGGGCTCAAGTCACATGTGATTTAAACAATTCAGTTCAAATGCAGTAGAGACCTTGAGAAGAAAATTAAGAGTAACTTCTCTTTAAAAAAATCAATAACTTCAACTCTCCAACCCGAACAAGGGTCTCTTCCTAATAAGCTAGGGAACTTTTCCTTTCTGCGTCTTTTACTGCTACCTCATTGGAAGATGATTAGAGCTGCAACTGCAAAAACATTCTGCCTTTACAAAGCAGACAGTGGTAGAGTGTACACACTCAGAGATCTTCCTATCCAAGCCCAACCATAATAATAAAAATCACTCTTAAGTTAAATGCATTAACTTCTAACTGATCTGATGCATATGCTAACATACTGCTATTGGTTACCACAGCAACGACAAAACAGTTTGGGACTGCTGGTCTCCAGACTCTTAGTTCCACAGTTGACACATGAGTGGAGGTGACGGAAAGAGTGATCACATGAAAGTTTTGCTTCATCTTCTAGGAGGAGGCAGAGAGTGCACAGGAAGTCATGAAGAAGAACGCAAAGTTGACACATTTGCGCAAACACTGGCTAGTATCTTACATCTTAAGGCATTGGAAAATATATTAAGAAACTGTAATATCAATATCAAATATAGGATAAAAAATAAAGCAAATTACACTGCTAAAGAACAAACACTATGAGATTTTAGAGTGGAGCAATTCACAAACATAGGTTATATTTTTGGCAACAGTGGTTATATTTTTGGCTGGTTCCAGGCTAATATAAACTCTTGTTTTCAATGCACCTCGTCTCCCTCCTCCACACCCCACCACTGCCCACCCGCAGTGAGTGCTTCTCACCTCAGTGCATATTATGCTTCTTCTTTACGAGGCCAAAATAACACTTTCAAAGATATTTCGCTCTCCTAAATTCTGAAGACCAGAAGCCTTTTAGTTTCTCATTTTTAAACTACTAAAAATCTAATTTCTTTACTTGTCCTCTTTACAAATCTTACATTTTAGTAAATACCTCTCAACCCCCCCCCCCAAATTAACTTATAAAACAACAGCTATTATGCTTACAGAATGTGCTATAAGATTTACAGACACACCTTGTTTATTCCTCCAAACTGAAAACAGGAATTGGGTTTTCACAGATAAAGAGACTTGCCCCAAATCACACAGCAGGTTAAATTAATAGGGCTGAGACTCGATCACAGGCTTATCTGACTCAAACCACTGTAATACATTCCTTCAGAGAGTGGAGTAAACGATATTTTACTGCACCGTTGCTGATAAAATGTTTATACTGTACACATCTGCAGACCTAAGAATATATTAACCCTCAAAGGCCCTTTCATAAATATACCCTTAAAGCTACTCTGTGATATTGCTAAAGCAAAGATTAGTATTCAAATTTCACAAACAGAAACACAAATATTGAAGAGTTAAGCCAGGGGTTCTCAACCTCAGTGTTGGGAACACAGCTGTGTTAGGCTTGCTCGCTTGCACTTGGCATTAGTGCGTGAGCACGTGGCTACCTATGTAAGACTAGTGGTGTAAGGCTACCCTCAGGGCGGATTGCTGCCCGCCACTGTGAGAGGCCGTTTAGCTGTTAGTTTGCCGGTGTTCCCCTGCCTGTTTGCTCGTCTACTGATGCAAGACTATAATAAATGGGAATAGCCCACTGCTTTCCAGCTCCTCAGTTCCTCTACCATCTGTCTGGATCCAATGTGGACCTGCCTGGCCTCGGCCACTGGCATTACACTCAGCATTACAGACATTCAGACAGGATAATTCTTTATTGTGGGGCTAACCTATTCACTGTGGGATGCACAGCATCCCTGGTATCTATCCACTAAATGTCAGTAACACACCTCCCCACCCCCTGTGTCAATCAAAAATTTGTCTGGACATTGCCAATGCCCCCTGAGGGGTAAAACCATACCTCGTGGAGAACCACTGAGATAAGCCTGGTTCAAGATTGTACTGGTATCAGGAAAGAGCTCTTCTAAATCCTAGCTTAGGAGATTTCTCTCATACCAAGCTACAGCTCCTCAAGAGAAAGCACTTGCTAGCCTGGGTAAAATGTACAGACCTCAAAATGTGACCACCTCTACTTCCCTTCACTTTATAAGTACTGTCTCTCAACTTTTACACTCAAGTGCACATCTTCTAGGTGTATATCCCTAGTGTCTTCAACCCCTGTTCACACAGTTTCTAGACTGTCTCCAAAACCTGATTATCCTCTTCTGAACACACATTTAAACACAACCCCAGAAATGTGCACAGCATTGTCTAAAGTAGTAAAAACAGGAGCAACAAGAAAAGACTAACATCTAACACACAATTTACTGCCAGGTTCTGTTTGTAAGCACTTCACATGGGTTATCTAATTTCATCTTTCAACATTTTCAACAACCTCTGAGGCGGGTATTATAATCTGTATTTTATGAAGAGACAGGCACAGAGCACGCAATAACTTGCCCAAGGTCAGGCAAGCCCCTGTTCTTAACCACTTATCTACAATGCTTCAAAGAACTGTGAGATGATCAACTCTTTGGTTCTAAATGCTCCACCTCTACTGATGCGTGAGTTCTTTTCCCCAGCTTATCAAGTGCCATCATCCAGGTACCTTGCTCAACTCGGACATCACTCGACTGCTCAACCCTCTTTGCGTATGACAAGATGCAAACCCACTTATCCGTATTGCTGTCTAACCCACATTTGTCCATCTTGAGTAAAGAACACAAAGCACTCACTTCGTTAAATGTCTTGCTGAAGCGGACATGTCAGAGCTACAGCAATGTTGATATACTTGTCCGGTAACTATCATAAAGGAGGTTAACTGATGATGAGTGATGCTAGACACTGATCATCAACATGTTTTCTAAGTGATCCCCATCCATCCTTTCAAACATATGATTTACAACTCTGCTAGACACCAACCTAAGCTCTGAATCTGAAGTTCCTGGAATTTACCATCTCCCCTAGTTTTGAAAACCAAGCTGTCTGGCATACTTCCTCCTCTCCATGACTTGCATGAGATTAATCCCAGGTGGTTATATCATCACAACGGTACATTCTTTCAACACCCTCAAGAACTCAAGGTACTTAAAGCAGCTAATTTAGAGAGGTTTAAGGAGGCTAAGGTATCCTTGCTGTGTTTGGGAAGATGGGTGGGTGTCCTGCGTCATATAGATGGTGCAAATGATGAAGAGGGGGTGTGAGCAATACCCTGTCCTGTCTAATCCATTGTCTTCTGAGAAGGTGACATTGTTTATGATGACATCCCAACAGATGATCCAGCAAATGGACTCTCTCAGAGCTGGCTGTCCCCGGTGAGGCACATTGAGATTGTCCCACATCCACCTAGCTTTAGTACTCATTGAAGGTCCTTTCATAACCTTACCATTCTAAACAAGCAGGTTCAACACTAAACGACAAGCTAATAGAAAATTTAAAACATTTCACCTAGCGCATAAAATACTGCAGGTGTACATTCACACAGAGAGAATTCAACTCTTGGAAGTCCACGGATCCAGCCGCTTGGTTTACAAGTAGGGAATGCCTGAGTGGCACTTGGTGAGGAGCAAGAAGAACATGCAGGTCCAGAACGAAAAGTGCTTCAGGATAAGAGAAGAAAGTCACTCCAAATCAGCAGCCATCAGGCAGCCACATGTATTAACAGGTTCACCAAGAGTAGGGCCTGCTTAGTTAATATTTGAATACCACAGGCTTCCAGGGTAAATACATTATTCCTTGAACTTTGACATTTTGGTACTGGGGCAATGAGAAGCTTTTAAAATCACTTAAAAATCTACTTTGAACCAAGAACTTCCTCTGGATTATTTCACAATTGGAGCTATGTGGGGAAATTACAAACCTTAAATGCTAACTTTGGGGGTAAGTGAAATTAACTAGCTATGAAATCTGGAGGTTACATAACTTGCCGTGGCTCTTGAACTATAAAACAAAGATAATCATACCTCTACGTCTCAGCATTGTTGTGAAAATCAAATGAGACACTGAGTGTGAAGCATCTCAGTGACTGATAAAAGCAGGCTCTTTGAGTGTTCAGTTCTGTTGTAGTATTGTGCACCTGAAACCTGTATCATTCTGTTAATCGGTGTTACCCCAATAAAGTCAATAAAAAGGAAAAAAAGAGAAATGAATTAAAAGATAAAAATAAAAAACAATAAAGGTTTGGTTCTGTTACAACCATCAGGGTGAAACTTGAATCAAAGCTCAAATTTAATTATCCCTTGGCCCTGGCCGGTTGGCTCAGCGGTGGAGCGTCGGCCTGGCGTGCGGGGGACCTGGGTTCGATTCCCGGCCAGGGCACACAGGAGAGGCGCCCATTTGCTTCTCCACCCCCCCCTTCCTCTCTGTCTCTCTCTTCCCCTCCCGCAGCTGGGGCTCCATTGGAGCAAGGGTGGCCCGGGCGCTGGGGATGGCTCCTTGGCCTCTGTCCCAGGCGCTGGAGTGGCTCTGGTCACGGCAGAGCTATGCCCCAGAGGGGCAGAGCATCACCCCCTGGTGGGCGTGCCAGGTGGATCCCGGTCGGGCGCATGCGGGAGTCTGTCTGACTGTCTCTCCCCATTTCCAGCTTCAGAAAAATACAAAAAAGAAAAAAAAATTATCCCTTTATTTTATTTATTGTGTGCGTCTGTGTGCGTGTGTGTGTGTGTGTGTGTGTGTGTGTGTGTGACAGAGACAGAGAGAGGGACAGATAGACCGAAAGGGAAAGAGATGAGTAGCATCAATTCTTCACTGTGGCACCTTAGTTGTTCATTGATTGCTTCTCATATGTGCCTTGACCAGGAGGCTACAGCAGACTGAGTGACCCCTTGCTCAAGCCAGTGACCTTAGGCTCAAGCTGATGAGCCTTGCTCAAACCAGATGAGCCTGCACTCAAGCTGGTGACCTCGGGGTTTTGAACTTGGGTCCTCTACATCCCAGTCCGATGCTCTATCCACTGCACCACGGCCTGGTCAGGCTAATTATCCCTTTAGATTTTAGACATCTTAGAGATTTCATAAAATATTTTCCCATGCCCTGGCCGGTTGGCTCAGCGGTAGAGCGTCGGCCTAGCGTGCGGAGGACCCGGGTTCGATTCCCGGCCAGGGCACACAGGAGAAGCGCCCATTTGCTTCTCCACCCCTCTGCCGTGCTTTTCTCTCTGTCTCTCTCTTCCCCTCCCGCAGCCAAGGCTCCATTGGAGCAAAGATGGCCCGGGCTCTGGAGATGGCTCTGTGGCCTCTGCCTCAGGCGCTAGAGTGGCTCTGGTCGCAACATGGCGACGCCCAGGATGGGCAGAGCATCGCCCCCTGGTGGGCAGAGCGTCGCCCCCTGGTGGGCGTGCCGGGTGGATCCCGGTCGGGCGCATGCGGGAGTCTGTCTGACTGTCTCTCCCTGTTTCCAGCTTCAGAAAAATGAAAAAAAAAAAATATTTTCCCATCCTTACTACCTGAGGGGCTTTGCAACTACCCCAGTGGAATTAAGGCCATTTCTCTCAACTTCACAGGCTGTTTCTCAAAAAAAAAAATGGAATCCCAGGTTGTTAACCTCTCACACAGAGAGGCACTTAATTAATTAAACTCAAAACAACTGGACTTAACAATTAGCCTATGAGCTTGAAAACAGTGTTATTATTAGTTCAACATGCAAATAATTAAAAATTCTAACAAGTTATTTTAATTATTCATTTAGAAATGATTAATTTCTAGAGATGTTTCCTATAGACTGAAAAATGTCAGTTGCAAAGAACTTTATTAGACCTGGCCAGCTGGCTCAGTGGATCAGCCTGGCATGCAGACATCCCAATGTCCTGGCTCCGATCCCCAGTCACACATGAAAAGCAACTATCCACTTCTCTTCACCCTTCTCTCTCAGCCACTCAATCAGTCAAATGTCAGCCTGGCCACTGAGGATAGCTTGGTTGATTCAAGCATCGGCCCCAGACGGGGGGTGGGGGGGGGGGTGCTGGGTGGATCCCAGTTGGGGTGCATATGGAAGTCTGTCTCTATATCTTTCGTCCTCTCACTTTAAAAAAAAAAAACTAACTTGATTATTTCTTTCTGTTATAAAGCCTGTCTACTGCATTAGAGTCCACATCTTCATAAATGAAGAAGTATAATGATCTTGTAACTTCATAAGTCAGTTTATAATCTTCCTATCACCCTTTATGCTGTGTGGGTGTCTTCTGTCTGCCTTGCCAGGACAGTGTTTCTGATGGTGATATGTCTGTTGCTGTGTATGTCTTTAGTGAAACTGCAAACATCACAAGATTCTACTTCTCCTGTCTCCCACCTCCCAACCTCTCGCAAGAAAATAATTTACTTGCAGCATATAAATTTCTATGCACTGCTAATTTTTACATAGAAAGCAGATTTAAAAAAAGAAGCTCACGGAGGCCCCGATTGAGTGGCTAAAAGGATAGCGCAACACCGCCATGCCGAGCTGCAGGTTCCATCCCTGGTCAAGGCACATACCAGGAACAACCAATGAGTGCACAATCAAGTGGAATAACGAGTTGAGTTGATGCTTTTCTCTTGCTCGCTCGCTCTCTCACCCCCTTCTTTCTCTCTCAAATTAGTGTGAGGGCGGGGGAGCTCACGGCTTTATTTCTACATAAATTTAAAAGTAATAGTCAATTCAGCAGGCTTAAAAAGTGGAATGGAAACAGACCTTAAGTCTCCAGATCCCCATCATGGTACAACTTAAGTAACAACTCCCTGACAGTAAACACAAATAGAAAAAATAAACATAAAAAAGCAAGGGCTATGTACTCTACTCAGTTGTGTTTATTTCCACAAATTCCACAAGAGCAATTACCTGGCCACAATAAATAGAAAGCATAGCCGTGGAGTAGACACGCTCATTCCACAACACACGCGCACGTGCTTCCTTCTGGCACTGAACACAGGTCTCGCTGACCAGCTAAGCTTCCAACCAGCCGAAGGAGTTGACTGAAGGACCATTAATTCTATTTAGAACAGGGACTGGAGTTTGAGAACGTATTTCCCCAAAACTTAGTAACAAACTGTAAACACAATCTCACTCCCTCAAAAACCTTCATTGCGAAATCTTGATAACCCCAAACCAAAACCTCGGCCTGATCCTTGGCTCTCAACCTCACAAAATTCAGAGCACTGATGCAGCCTACCTACATGCTGGCCCACTGTTTCAGCAACTACCCTGTGAGCATTCTCAGATGCCAACAGCTACAGCCCATTTTAGCACTAAAGCGAGATCCAGAACAAAGTAAGACTCCCCTTACTCGCCATCGTAGAGGAAATGACAATGATTGCATTACGGGGTGTTCTCTGCAAGACAAGGAAGGTTGTTTCCCCCTGCTTTTAACGAGGTCCCACCGTCTGTCAGTGCTACAACGCCCGCCCAGACAGCATTGTCATGAACCACAGCATCCCACCCAGACGGAGCAACACTTACACTCACGGTCTCTCCTCGCTGCAGGCAGAATCTCGGGGAAAGTTCCTGGGATACTAAGTTAGCGCGCGGCTCCCGCACACCCGAAGCGCGAGCTGCCTGCCCCGCAGGTGGACAGGCGAAGGCGATCAGCTGCGCGCCGACCCCGGCCCGTGCCCCGGCCCCGGCCCGTGCCCCTGCTCCTGCTCCTGCTCCCGGGCGCGGCCGCGCCTCCGCCGGCCGGGCCACCCCTCTCCCGCGGCCTGCCGGGCGGTTGGCAAGGGCAGCGCAGCTCCAGCGCCTCGCGTCTGGCGGGCGGGCTGGGGGCGGGTCCTCTCTGGGGGGCGGCTGTGCGCAAAGACACCTAGGCCGGCCCCTGAGGCTCCAGCAGGGAAGCCGCGGGTAGGAGGGCAGTAGAGGTTTTTGGAATGTAGGGTGTGACCCTCTAGCACGGCAAAAAAGAAATGAGTCAGCCCGTACAATCCTGACCAATAAGCGTGTTCAGTCGATTAAGGCGGAACTTTCCTTTCCTGATTTATATCAGGCTTAGAAGCCTTTTATAAGCCTTTTTTTTTTTTTTTTAATTTCAGCCTTTAGAAACTTCAAGAAACTGTAGATCGCCTTTTAAAAGTCTTATAAAACAAGGATTAATCTTGTTATGACAAATACCTTAAAAATAGATGTACGTTAATTTATATTCCTCAAGTGATCCAGGATGTAATGAGGCTGGTTGCATCAGGTGTCCAAACAGATTTGGATCTGACCTCCGACACTGTACGACCTAGGGCAGGATCGTTATCTGCAGTGAGGGGGATAAAGTGCTCACCTACCAGAGTTTGAGGGACAGATGATATGTAGTATACATGCAAAGAATTTGGTACAGAGCTTCACACAGAGTAGCACTTAAACAATGCTGTCCTGGCCCTCTGAATTCTGTAGCAGAATCTCCAAAATTGTGGACAAACTGGCCAATAATTTTTTCCATTCTTTTCAATGTTAAAATATCCAAAGAATTTTAGAGCTGAAATAGTTCTTTGGTATTGCATGATCTGAGTCCCTTATTTAAGAGTTTAAAAACCCAAAGAAGCCTTTAGTTTAGGATTCTTGGATTTGGTCTTCTTACTAGTTAACAGAAATTTTGTTGTAGCAAACCAAAGGGTTTTAAAATTAAAATGACTTCATTTATGCCATAATTAAACCAACTTTTAAAAAAGTAAGAGTGATTTTAGAAATACTCTTTCTTTCTGGGTCACTGTGCCCTGAAATTACTTTGGAATAAAAATATTAAAAAGAAACTTTCAGTAGTTGGGAATTGGCAACTTCCAGGAAACTAGAGAACTGGCAGGTGCTGAGGACCAGTTAAGAAATAAGTTGATTACTACTGAGGGTAGGGAGTTTTTACAGAGGAAGAATTTTTTTTTTTTTTTTTAAGCTACAAATTAAACCTTCTTGGCTTTAGAGAGAATCTCCTCAGTTTAACTTTCTCACATTTGTTTAGAGCCAGTCATTCTATAAGCAAAGATTTCTTCAAAATAGTTAATCACCAAATATAAGATCTAAAGTGAGATCAAAAGATCTAAAACGCCGTCGGCCTAGCGTGCGGAGGACCCGGGTTCGATTCCCGGCCAGGGCACACAGGAGAAGCGCCCATTTGCTTCTCCACCCCTCCGCCGCGCTTTCCTCTCTGTCTCTCTCTTCCCCTCCCGCAGCCAAGGCTCCATTGGAGCAAAGATGGCCCAGGCGCTGGGGATGGCTCTGTGGCCTCTGCCTCAGGCGCTAGAGTGGCTCTGGTCGCAACATGGCGATGCCCAGGATGGGCAGAGCATCGCCCCCTGGTGGGCAGAGCGTTGCCCCATGGTGGGCGTGCCGGGTGGATCCCGGTCGGGCGCATGCGGGAGTCTGTCTGACTGTCTCTCCCTGTTTCTAGCTTCAGAAAAATGAAAAAAAAAAAAAAAAAAAAAAGATCTAAAACGCTATTTTTTCTCCAAACCAGCATGGAAGACTAGAAGGAGCTGCACCAGGAGTCAAGAGCTCCTGTCCTAATCCCAGCTAAGTGGCTAGGTGGGCGGCCCTAGGGAAACTACTTCATCCCTCTCTGAAGCTTCTAGGAGTTTTTCAAGACCAACTTAAGGTCAAAAAGGGCAGAAGCTAAGGTACAACCCAGATGGGTACTACACTTATCAGAATAATTACTTCGTTAGGTATACAAATGTCTAATAACTATTTTGTGCACCTGAAACTTAAAGAATGTTGTATGTCAACTATAAGTAAAAATAAATTTAAATAAAATAATTTTTTTTTAATTTTAAGGGGAGGTACAAGATCAGCTTATAACTTAACGTTTGTCCTTAGCAGAACGCATTTATTGGTCCTGTATTTTTTAGATCAGTGTTTTTTAACTGCTGGTGTGCCAGAAATTTTATACCAGTCCACAAAAGAGTTAACCACCCTGATGCTGTATGAAGATTATAAACCCAATAATTATAAACTGAAAAACGCTGTCTTAGATGATATAAAGCTGATAAATCTCTCTGGACTCTCTTATTCTTCACAAAGGTAATCTTATTGTCCTGGACACTTTAAGTTAAATTCTGGAACTATCTGAGCTCCCTGCCCCCTCTCTTGATAATTCACTATCAACAGGTATGATGACAGCTTCTTAAGTGTCTTTCACATCTTTTCCATTCTTTCCATTCCTCATTCAGGCATTCATCCCCTCGTGTCAGAGTCAACAAGGTTGAGTCTCCTGACTGTTGCCCCAGCTGCTAGATCCCTCAGTCTGTGACCCATCATTACCATCACATGACAAATGTCAAAGTCCAGCATGCACAATGTCATGAACCTTTCTATCAAACAACTTTACAGTAGAGATGAAAATGAAAACATGTGCTTTATAGGCAACTCTCATCATCAAACATTTATATAAAGTAACATGTATATTTGTGCACATCACTTTTCTGCTCATAAAACTATTACAATCAATTGTACTAGCCAAACTGATAATATATTGACTGTTACAAGAAGAACAGTAGCTCTTTCATATATGTAGCCTATATATATAGAACCTGTATGTATATGAGCAACTCAATAAACTTCCTAACACTGCAGCCTGAAAAATGCAATGGTGTGTGTGTATGCAGACACAGATACACCGAGGTACATGAAAGAGAACGAGAAAGGGAAAGCTAACACAGGAAAGAAAAGTAACAATCTAGTAGTTTGTTACTACTGTATAGGACCCAGTGAAGCTTAAAATTCACAGTTGCTACTCCATTCAGGAAGAAGGAGGCCTTTGTACGTATGCTCACCTGCAATCTTAGCTGAAAGCACTTAAAAGATGTTTACAACAATCCTTATGCTTTGAATTTAAGAATGCAATTACCAACATTTTTAGAACATTCTCACAATAGAAAAAGGATAAGATGTCTTTGTTGACTAAGGTTAAAACGCAAGGTACAAATTTGGTCATTTCACAGTTTTTCAAAAAATGACAATTAGCCCACGGGTCCAATGTCATGATCCTTAGTCATTCAGATACAGGCCTCCACCTCTCCAACCTCCCCACCTTCCACTTAAAAACACTCTGCCAAATAATGGTCCATTTGTTGTTCCCCTAAAGCAGTGGGCATATTACCGCCTCTGCACCTGGGCCCACACCTTGTCCTCTGTTTGATGACCTTCCCTCACTCTTCTTACCAGTTATCACCTTCCAGACCCACTCAAACCCTTGCTTTTCCTGAAATCTTCCTCACTGGTTCAAGCCCTGGGGAACTCTCCTCTCTTCTAAATGCCTCCAGACCTTTCTTTACACCTCTATCTCACAGCTGACTTACGGAGCCTTGGCATCCTCCTTCTTTTTGAGATCCCTAACGTTTCTGTCTCACCAGATGACAAAAGATCGTCTAAAGCAGAGACTGGCCCTGGCCGGTTGGCTCAGCGGTAGAGCGTCGGCCTAGCGTGCGGAGGACCCGGGTTCGATTCCCGGCCAGGGCACACAGGAGAAGCGCCCATTTGCTTCTCCACCCCTCCGCCGCGCTTTCCCTCTCTGTCTCTCTCTTCCCCTCCCGCAGCCGAGGCTCCATTGGAGCAAAGATGGCCCGGGCGCTGGGGATGGCTCTGTGGCCTCTGCCCCAGGCGCTAGAGTGGCTCTGGTCGCAACATGGCGACGCCCAGGATGGGCAGAGCATCGCCCCCTGGTGGGCAGAGCGTCGCCCCTGGTGGGCGTGCCGGGTGGATCCCGGTCGGGCGCATGCGGGAGTCTGTCTGACTGTCTCTCCCTGTTTCCAGCTTCAGAAAAATGAAAAAAAAAAAAAAAAAAAAAAGTAAAGCAGAGACTGTTTCTGAGGCCTTGTATACCCCAGGACCTAGTAGATTCTGAATAAAGTTATTGTTGATATAATAATGTGTAAGTTATATAACAACCACAAAAGAGAAAGGAAAACTTTCCTTTTGTCTGCTGACACATCGAGAATAAACAAATATATATTAGAGCTGTTCAAACCAGTTGGCAAGCAGAACTCAAAAGGCAGATGTGTTTCTTTACTCTTTACAACATTTTCCCAACAATACAGAATGGTACTATTAAAGAAAGTAAATCTGATACTTCGTAAAGGGAAGTAAAGTTTACAAGAGCATTGCCACATAAAATCTCAGTTCCCCAAACACTAATCTACTGAAGGGAAGAGAAGCATTAAGTCATTCTATGATACCTTACCTGTCAAGTAGGGAACACAAATGTACATATTTGAAAATCTTGCCAAAGAACACCTCTCTCAATGTACACAGCATAGCCACGAACATCTACCTGATTACCTAACAGTGCTCTTAACCATAAATGGTAGCAAAGGGCACTTCTTCAAGGCAAATCATAACTATTAGAAACATCTTAAGTAACCATAAGTTATATGACATTTGCATTATAGCAAACCTCTGTGAATCACAAGAGTTATTATATACACACACACAGTCACTAGTATTCTTTGAGTAGTGCTAATACATTTATGCTTTTATGAGATGGGAATAAATGCTACCACTGTTCTTAAAAAGCTATGTCATAAATCAACTGTCATACTATGCAATTATATTTATTATAATTGCCCATAACAAAGACAGTGACTTCTTAAATATTCTACGTATAAACAACCAAATGAATGTCAGCATTCTTTAACTTGCAGGCTAACAGAAATGGAACTTGAAGCAGCACATGTAAAAGCAAAGTGGGATGCGATGACTCTGAATAACCCAGCAACAGGAGAGCCACAGCTGGGCTTTAGGATCAGCTGAAAATAAACTTCACAGGACAAATGGCATCTTTATGTCTATAGTTTGGCTTCATTCTTCCTTCCTGAACTCTGCCTTCTTCTACTTAACTCCTCACTCTGCCACAAAGAGGAACTATTCCACATTAAAATTTTTTTAATTATCAACAAAAAAGCACATCTGTCCAGCGTGGGGCCATGCACCCACCCCGGTGGCCACGGTCCTGTGTTTGGCCTGTCTACACTAGAACTAACTAGTTGGATTGACAGAATAACAGTGAAGTTCTCCAGAAGGTCAGTTTAGTTCCCAGAAGTGGGAAGAAGGGCTCTTCAGTCTTCCCCCCAAAATATCACCACTTATCAAGAAATTCCACTTTATGTCATTGTAAAAGCTTATCAAAGCAGTCCTCAACCTGGTAATAAATTACATTCCAAAAGTTCACTTTTAAAGTCTTAAGTTAATGATCTCTTTTGTGGCACTTGAGATGCATTTCATGAGAGACAATATGTAGAGGCTGGCTTCTCTGGCCAGTCTTTAAAAGCCTATTAAACTCATGACTTATCTTAAGTATAATGTTAATAATATTTCTAATACTATACTAAAGTCCCATTCATAACATTGTTCCTATAGGAAAATGTATTTAAAATTTCACCTAGAGCCCTGGCTGGTTGGCTCAGCGGTAGAGCATCGGCCTGGTGTGCGGGGACCCAGGTTCGATTCCCGGCCAGGGCACATAGGAGAAGTGCCCATCTGCTTCTCCATCCCCCCCTCCTTCCTCTCTGTCTCTCTCTCTTCCCCTCCCGCAGCCAAGGCTCCATTGGAGCAAAGATGGCCTGGGCGCTGGGGATGGCTCCTTGGCCTCTGCCCCAGGCACTAGAGTGGCTCTGGTCTCGGCAGAGCGACGCCCAGGATGGGCAGAGCATCACCCCTGGTGGGCGTGCCGGGTGGATCCCGGTCGGGCGCATGTGGGAGTCTGTCTGACTGTCTCTCCCCGTTTCCAGCTTCAGAAAAATACAAAAAAATAATAATAAAATAAAATAAAATTCCACCTAGAATAAGAAAAAGATGCTTAATATAATTCAATTTCTTGAGTATCTAGTAATGACAGTGGCTTCCATTATAGGTGAATTATTTTACATTTTATCTGTATACAACACAGCAAGGCAGGTGTTAAAAACTTCACTAAACCCATGAGGAAAGGTTTTGATGCCTGAGGTCAACTGTCAGGAAAAGTCAAAGCCAGATTCAAAGCCATGTACGTTTGCTCCAAAGCTGGGACTGTTAAGCCTGATGCTCACTGCAGCCAGACAGATGTGGGGTTACACTTGAGAGGACTGAGAGATAATGTTTCAGACTCTGTAAATATATAAACTTCTGTGTCAAGAAGGGACTAGTGGGTAGTCACAGTCAATAGCTACGCTCCCTGAGAAGGTACGTCTCTGTGGCAGAACAAAAGAAAATATTTCTAAGTGAGCCTTAAACTATATTTATATACTTATGCTTCTTGTATTTGCATGAAGATCATCTGAAAATCAAGGGTCTATAAATAGGATCTTTATAAAAAATTTCTTTCCCCATGTTGAAAAAAGGGGGTACTATCTATTAAAACATCTATCTAAGGTGTTTTAAAATTAAAAATAACTGACCAATGTGACTCAATTCTGCCAATATAAATGCAGTCGATGCATTTAACATCCTTAACGGTGTTTTACACTTAAAAAACTTTTTGGTTATGCAGTATTTTATATATGTAAGAGAATATCTTTAACGTATTTGTCAGGAGAAATAACATTAAGATGAACAACTCTGAACCTACCACCCAGTATAAAGCAGACCCTTCCCGGTATAGTTCACGGTAGTCCCTACCAGCTCCTTTCTGTCTGAGCCTGACAACCAGCTCTTTCTATGCATGTTGGACAAAAAAGTTTGAGTCTTTGGTTCAGACGGGATTTTAATAATAAATTAACCCTGTGCCTTTTGAAATCAAAGTGGAGAAGTTGTCAAAAGGAAAAAAATAACAAGATAGAAAACACCTGAATTCCTAGTCATAAAGAAAGGAAATGGCTTCCTGTACAGTCTTAACCCAGAAACTACTCATGAGAGAGACCTCTGGGGGCTTTTGATTTCACTCATAGGCCAACCCAGAACCAGTCATTAGGAATATAAAATTAAGTTAGAGCTCCTTAAACATCTGTCTGATTATTAGACACATGGCAGGTGAACTCCAAATTATTCCAAACTGAGGTAAGGTATTACTAAGCCAAGATAAACTGGTTCTCCCATGCGGAGCCTTAAACATGTCAGATACAATAAAAAAAAAAAAATAGGAAAGGAAAGAGCACTCTGACTAACAACAATGAACTCTACTTCATGTGTCATGAGAAAAAGAACCAATAACAGGAGGGGGGAAAATCAAATAAAACAGTCCATAATTTACTAGGGTGTAATTTTGTTGTAATAGTGTGTTAAACAATTTCTGTTATGTGAAAAAATTTAAGATATGTCATCTGTAAAGTTAAAGGGTTTAACAATGCATGCCCAAGGAAAAGACATATGCACTAAACTAGTGAATGAAATCAGTATAAATAGTTGCACTGAAAATACAAGCTGAGAATAAGGCAGTCTAACATGTGTTACAAATTACACTGTATAGTAAATACATGCCAAAGAGGAAAGGGGAGGCCCTGGCCAGTTAGCTCAGTTGGTTAGAGTGTCATCCTGCAACACTATGCTTGAGGGTTCAATCCCCAGGCAGGGCCACACAGGAAGTGACCAATGAATGCACAACTCAGTGGAAGGAACAACAAATGAACACCTCTTTCTTTCTCTCTCTCTTTCTCTCTCAAATCAATCAATTAAAAAAAAAGAAGAAGAAAGGAGGAAAGGGAAAGGAAAGATAAGCTTACTTTACAGAAAGCAATCACACAAAGAACATCTTAAGGATGGCATACAACGAAGTGAGGATCCTGACATGAATATAGCTCAGATTGTCACAGTGACACTGTCCTTCAGCATCTGCCTGCCTGCCCTGTGCTGTAGTTACTGGGACACACAGCAGCGTACTCTAAGACAAAGGCTAGGCCCAGGGCTTGCATTATTTTCAAACTCCAGACGTTCAGACCTTAACACAGGACACGTTCCACAAATGCTTGAAGGGGGAAAAAAGGGTCAACATGGTCAAACTTAAAAACCTTATGGAGATGCCCTGTTTGAAATGATAACCTCTGTTCTCTAATGCAAGAAAAAGACTACAGTCCGCCAAGAGTATAACAGTTCAGCCTAAATTATGCTGCATTAACAAATAGCACCAACATTTTAGAGGCCAACAACCTTGGGGAAAGGTTGATTTCTGGCTCCTGGTTGGCTCCCTGTTGGCGAGCTGTGGCTGGCCGCCATGTCCTCTTCACTCTGCCACGGAGGCAGACGGAGCACCGCTAACTGGGGCAAGCTGGTCTCACAGCAACGAGAAAAGAGATCGCAGAACGAGGCCTTGTCTAGTAAAGCTTCTCAGAAATGGCGCGTGTCATTGTTTACAAATGTTTTGACAAGACTAAAATCACCACAAATGAAATACAAAATCACTTAAGAAATGCTTTCTTCCCCTCAGTAATGATAAAAGAAGGTCCAAAAAGCAGCCCCTCCATTTCTATGGTACTTTATGCTGTTTTCATAATACTTCAGATATTTCCTTAGTATGTCCTCACAACCATCCCAGTGAAGTCCCAGGATTTGCCCAAGGCCTCCACAGTGCCTAAACCAGGGGTCGGGAACCTATGGCTTGCAAGCCAGAAGTGGCTCTTTTGATGGCTGCATCTGGCTCTCAGACAAATCTTTAATAAAAAAAAATAATAATGTTAAAAATATAAAACATTCTCATGTATTACAATCCATTCATTTCCTACCGCTCATGTTCATGGTTGCGGGTGGCTGGAGCCAATCACAGCGGTCCTCTGGGACGACATCAAATTTTTATTGGATAATGCGTAATGTACATGGGTCGTTGTATGGCTCTCATGGAATTACATTTTAAAATATGTGGTGTTTATGGCTCTCTCAGCCAAAAAGGTTCCCAACCCCTGGCCTAAACTATGCAACTCCAAGTGTGATGTTTTTGCCTCGAAATCGGCCTTCAAGGCCTCCATTCACCTGCAAAATGGAGCTAAGCCTAGACTCTACCTAAGAAAGTTTTTAAAAGATTAAGTAAACCAATGTACACATATGCACATAAAAGCACTCAGTAAATAGAAGATATTATTATTAAATTGTGATACTTGTCCCCTAACATATCTTTTTCAAATTATCTTTAAATTTTAATCATAAAATGCAGAAATATATTTACTAATAATGTTTCCTTCACTTTTCAAGACCATAAACTCCTTTTCTCTTAAAGTTTTTTCTATAAACATACACACTTTTTCGGGCATCTATGACTTGTTCACTCCCTGATGGGTTGATTTAAGACCCTCAAAAAGTTTTAAAAAGCAGAACTATTAAAAATTTTTATTTCTTCTCAAAATAGGGAAAATGAGAA
Organism: Saccopteryx leptura; assembly: GCF_036850995.1. NCBI lineage: Eukaryota > Metazoa > Chordata > Mammalia > Chiroptera > Emballonuridae > Saccopteryx > Saccopteryx leptura. The sequence goes on along the minus strand of NC_089511.1, from coordinate 50,084,588 downwards.
AAAAATTGAAAGAATTCAGAATCTTCATTTGAGAATGAGATAGGCCCTGGCCAGTTGGTTCAGTGGATAGAGCATCAGCCCAGCATGTGGACATTCCAGGTTTGATCCCCAGTCAGGGCACACATGAGAAGCTACCATCTGCTTCTCACCCTCTTTCTCTCTCCCTTCTTTCTCTCTTTCCCTCTCGCAGCCAGTGGTCAGGTGGTCTGAGCGTTGGCCCTGGGTGCTGTGGATAGCTCAGTTGATTAGTGCATTGGCCAAAGACAGGGGTTGCTGATCATGGTCAGGGTGCATGCAAAAGTCTGTATATCTCCCCTCCTCTCACTTAAAAGAGAGAGAGAGAGAAATGACATAGATTCCAATATGGTTCCCAAATGATAATGAAAAAGGGCTTAGCATCAAAGGCCCTCTATCTTCTACCCCAGCCCTAATTAGCACTACTCTCCTTCTCTGTCATCTGCTAAATTACAATTGTAGCTTTTCATCAGAGTGAAATACTCCTTTTCCACTTCTGCCCCTAGAGAAACAGCTCCAGCTGTTTTCTCTACCTAGAGTGTTCCCTAAGCACTGCCACAACTCTGTTCAAAGATCCTGCACAAGTAATTCAATAAATGCACCGCAATTCATGAACAAAGATGTTCATCACAGTGAAAAGTTGAGAACTAAAATGTCCACTATTAAGGAACTAGTTAAATACACCATAAACCACATATACATGGAATACTATATAATTAACAAAAATGAGGTAGATGTACATTTATTGACATGGCATGGCCTCTGTATAATGCCAATCAAATCAGGTTTCAAAACAATATTTATAATAATCCATTTTAGGGGGGGAAAGTGTGTATCTAATCTAGGCATAGAGAGAATATGGAAGAATAGAATATATATAAAAATAATGCGCCTGACCAGGTGGTGGCACAGTGGATACAGCATCAGCCTGAAACCCAGAGGACCCAGGTTTGAAACCCTGAGGTCGTTGGCTTGAGGATGGGATCATAGACACAACCTCATGGTCGCTGACTTGAGACAAGGTTGCTTGCTTTAGCAAGAGGTCACTGGCTTGGCTGTAGTCGCCCAGTCAAGGCACATATGAAACAGCAATCAATGAACAACTAAGGTGCCACAACAAAGAATTAAGGCTTCTCATCTCTCTCCCTTCCTGTCTGTCTCTATCTATCCCTCTTTGTCTCTATCCCTCTCGCATGCATAAATGAATGAATGAAGAAGGAAGGGGGGAGGGAAGGAGGGAGGGTGAGTAGGTAGGTAGGTAGGTATCTCTGGGGTCCTTGCCACTGACACAGTGGATAGAGGATCACCCCAGACCACCCCACCTCCAGGTAGCTGGTTTGATCCGGGGTTGCCCCCTCGATCCGTGCGTCACCAGTTTGATCTCAAGGGTGTCAGCTCAACCCTGAGGTCACTGGTTCCAGTCCCGGTCAGGGCACGTGTGAGAAGGAATGAATGGGTACATAACTAAGTGGAACAGCTCTCTTTCTCTCTCTCAAAAAAAGAAATGTATGTCTGGGAAGTGATAATATTGATGAATTTTCTACTCTTAATAATTTTCACATTTTTAAAGTTCTTTCCAATTAGCATTGTTAATTTTCATAAGTTTTAAAATGTATTGTAATTAAAAGGCATTAATCATTAAACACGCAACTCAATTGTCATCTGCTCTTGAAACCTCCCCTGATCTAGCCCACTCTTGCCATGCAGGTAACTTCTCTCTTCCATTTGTTTCCTGAGTACTTAATGTGTATATCTCTTATAACATCAACCACATTTGTTTTGAAATTTAACTTTCTATGCTCAGGCTTGACTATCAACTCCCAAAATGGAGTAAGCTTCTCTCATCTGTATTAGAATTTACCGTCATAACTCTTCCTTCCTCCCTTTTCTCCCTCCCTTCCTCCCCCCTTCCTTCCTCATTCATTCATTTATGCATACGAGAGGGACAGAAACAGAGAGGGATAGATAGAGACAGACAAGAAGGGAGAGAGATGAGAAGCCTGGATACATGGCTCCCAAGAATCCAGCAAATTACTGAATGTGTTGATTTAAACCTAATGCAAGGCTATAAAATATATGTATTTGAAGAGTACACACCAAGCAGTTCTCTAATAAAGAAATCATCTATATTGGGGGTATTCAGAAATAGTCTAATATCCATTCTGGGGAGAGAAACTATATATCAGAATATTTTATCCGCAGTGAAATTTTTCTGTTAATTATTACCTCCATGTTTGCCTTCGAAGTTATCAAAGATACCTTTACTCAGCTTAAGACAGAGGTCAGTATTTCCTAATCCAGAGGAAAGTCTCTCAGATTTCTATCACGAGTTTTTGCTTGAAATGAACAAGAATTACTTTTGCAATAATGCAAGTCCGTTCCTGACTCAGTAGGAACTATAAATAACTATTATGTTAAGAAGAAATAAGGAAAATAAATGTTCTAAGATTATGTAAGAGAATTGACATAAATGGGCCCTGGCTGGTTGGCTCAGTAGAAGAGCGTCAGCCCAGCATATGGAAGTCCTGGGTTCAGTTCCCAGTCAGGGCACACAGGAGAAGTGACCATCTGCTTCTCCCCCCAAACCCCCTCCCGTCTGTCTCTCTTCCCCTCCCATAGCCATGGCATGAATGGTTAGAGCAAAGTTGGCCCTGGGCACTGAGGATGGCTTCATGGCCTCCCTCACATGTTTAAAAAAAAAAAAAAAAGCTTGGTTGCCTAGCAACAGAGCAGTGGCCCCAGATAGACAGAGCATCACCTGCTAAGAGCTTGCTGGGTGGATCCCAGAGCATGTGGGAATCTGTCTCTGCCTCCCTGATTCTCACTTAATTAAAAAAAAAAAAAAAAAAGAATTGACATAAATGAATGTTGTGAAATATCCAAGGCATTTTTTTAAGGTTCAATAAAAAATGTATTTTGAAAATTCGGTGGATGCGATTTAAAATAAACACAACCACCACAATCTTAGCTGTTACTTAGCACTTTCAGGCTTCAATTGTTCCCATCTAAAAAGCAAGTTAGGAAACAAAGAAACTGCTTCTTAGAAGAAACACTGAAAAATCTGATCCAGTTTCCTTTCTTTCCTCCATTTTATTCTCTAAGATTTCACTTAAGCCCCTGTGAATTTGAAACTGCCCAGATTTTGTTTGTTTTGTTTCTCTCTTTGTGGAGACAATTCATTTTCATTAAGACTTACTTTCTGAATCCAAAAGGAAAGCCTCGCACTGTAGTCAGTCAGGAGGAACCCAGGCTGCTCACCCCTGCCTGAGTGTAACGTCACCACCCAAGGATGTGGAGATCCGAGAGAGTACAGGGAAGGGACAGAGGGACATTCACAAGGGAGTGAACAGTCTGACTTCTCTCAAACACTGCCACTCAACAGCCAGAAGACGTGAGGGGTGCCAGGGGTCAGTTACAGACTGAGTTAACAACTTGAGAACTCCAGTCACACTCTTAACAAAATAGGTTTAAATTCTAAATCAGTCTCGGTACTTATATTCAATTCCAGAAGCTATGTGAGCGTGACAGCCCGAGCGAGTTGATAAGCAAGGATTCAAAACCAAACCTTGCTTTTTCGACCCAAACAGTCTTACCACCAGGGCTGAAACAGATCATTGAAATAGTGACTTAGCTGCAGCCAGCTCCTACCAGTCCACTAGAGTCTCCTGTCATACCGACACCACAGAAATCAGCAAACACTACAACCCCCTCCTTCCCACAGCGCCAGGTCTTAACCCACCAATGCCTGATAGTAGCAAAGGAAGTTGAACTGGCTAATCTTCTGAGTCAAATTAAAGGCTTGTAAACTGGAAATCATGAAACAAATATAAGAAAGGAGAGTAATTACTTCTATTGTGATCCTATAATGTACCAGTCATAACACAAAGTACTATCCACACAGTCTTTTACCTGTGATTGACTCAGATCAAACCCAATACACAAATAAGTCAACTGAGGTTCAGAGGTTGAGTAACTACAAAAAGCACTAAAGCAAGAGTCAGGCCTATGAATGTCTGACTCAAAATTATATAATCTTTCCACTAGCCTATCCCACATACTAGCATTATCATTCTTATAATGAAACCAAAATCAACCACATGAAACTAGATGATAGTTAGCAAACATTAATGGCTTCTGATGTGCAAAAAATGACACGAAGAAAAATATGGGGAAGCTGTAGACAGGGAGCTCAGTTTTATTCATATTCACTAAGTTTATTCATCTCTACCTCCCAAATGTACCCACAGAATAAGAGTAAGAAATGGGGCCCACAGAACCAACAGGACCAAAAATAGCTGTGTTTAAGAGATTTAATATAAAAGGATTCCTCTTTTAATCCTTCAAATACTTATGTTCTATCCCCCAAACTCTGTACCTGACTTGAAATGACACACTCAACTGGAAAGCATAATTTCTCAAATGTTAGCATACAGTTTTTGAAATACTTATGATATTACTTTTAAGTATTTTCTCCTTTTGACTTTAAAGTTTTTTGATTGGGCTATTCATTTATCACTGTTTCTTACAGAAAATTCAGCTGGTAGTCAAAAGAATTCTGAAGGGCTAACATAATTTTACTTACTGATTATTATTTAAAATTCTTGTCATCTTGGCTTACTAGAAGTTACCAGCTTCTCCCACTGTTCCAGCACATTTTCATAACCTGTCATGAGGAGAAAGAATCTAATTAGTTCTACATCTCATGAAGACCGTTTCTTGGTTTCCATATTAGTCTTCCCATCCTTTGTACCCAAAACACAGAGAAAAACACATGTATCTCTTCCTTTCTCTCCAACCAAAGAAATAAAAGAAAATAACATAGATCATCCCAAGAGAAAAAATTTTAAGAACAGCATTTTTATTGTTGGGGTTTGGGATGGAGAACCCCTAAAATACCTGCCCTTATTTTTTTAGGAAGAGGTTTTCAGTCTGTTTCCTGGGAGGAAGCAGTATTAAAGTAACCCATTTTCTGTATCTGCTCCCCAACGCCCTCCTTCCTTTTCCACAAAAATGAATGGCTCATTCGCTGGGAGGACTAGAACAAGCTATGGCTAGTGCTTGGTCGCCGCACTGAGTGAGGCAGCAGGGCCACCGGGAGCCAGCTCACTGCCACACAGTGAACAGGACGATGGCCACCTGCCTCTGAGAGGGCGTGCACCTCTCTCTGTTCCAGCTTCTCTGCAGTTGTTACTGGATGACTAGGTCAGTGTTGCAAGGGTCTAATACATATTTTAGGGAAGTAAGCAACTGACACTTCTGTGTTCTCTAATTCCGCTTTATCAGTCATTACACAACTATTTATGTTGATTCCTATTTGAATCCTTGCCCTATTTCTCAAATCGTTTAAGACTTATAGCATAGGAAAGGTAAATAATTAGGCAACTTAAACCACCAAAGGACAATGCATATATAAAACTTTGGTTCAAAATCCTACCACTTATTAAACACATGATGTTGAAAAAATCATTTCATCTTTTCCCAGTCTCAATTTCTTCATTTCTGAAAAACGATCAAATGGCCTCTACCATTCTGTGTGATTATAAAGATTAAGTAAGATGAAGATACAATCTGCCAAAGTCAAGCATGCTTTTATCCGACAAGAACAATACCCTAGCACCCAATGCCCAATGATCAGATTTGCTGTTTTGTCTATATGTCTAATTCAAACACTGGAGATTTAAAATTCATGAAATAATGGAATATGCCCAGCAAAGTGCCTTCCTTTTCCCAAGAAGAAGTCATTCAGAATAATTTATTTTTGTTTATTTTTTTAGTGTGACAGAGAGAAACAGACAGACAGACAGGAAGGGAGAGAGATAATAAGCATCAACTCCTAGTTGTGGCACTTTAGTTGTTCATGGATTGCTTTCTTATATGTGCCTTGATGAGGGTAGGGGTACAGCTGAGCCAGCAACCTTGGGTGTCAAGCCAGTGACCTTTGGGCTAAAGCCAGCAATGATGGGGTCATGTTTATGATCCTATGCACAAACTGGCAACCCTGTGCTCAAACTGGTGAGCCTATGCTCAAGCCAGATGAGCTCAAGCTGGTATCATAGAAGTTTCAAACCTAGGTCCTCAGCATGCCAAGTTGATACTCTATCCATTGTGCCACCACTTGGTCAGGCATATTTTATTGTAGTTGTTGTTGTTTTGTATTTTTTTGAAGTGAGAAGTGGTGAGGCAGAGAGACAGACTCCTGCATGCACCCTACTGGGATCCACCTGGCGTGCCCACTAGGGGGCGATGCTTTGCCCATATGGGCCATTGCTCCATTGCAACCGGAGCCATTCTAGGGCCTGAGGCAGTGGCCATAGAGCCATCCTTAGCACCCAGGCCAACTTTGCTCCAATGGAGCCTTGGCTGCGGGAGGGGAAGAGAGAGATAGAGAGAACAAAGAGGGGGTAGGGGTGGAAAAGCAGATGGTCACTTCTCCTGTGTGCCCTGGCTGGGAATCAAACCCGGGACATCCACATGCCGGGCCGATGCTCCACCACTGAGCCAAACCGCCAGGACCATCCTTTTGTTTTTTAATTTCATAACATTATAGGGTCTATAACATACAGAGGAGAAGTTCTGCTTTCTTTCCCTTCACAGAAGAGCACCAAATGGAAACACTCAACTTCTACCAGGTGGAATGCAACTATCACTCATTTTATATGAGAACATATAGCTCCAGTAGACAACACATAAAATAGGAACCTACCAACTTTCCTCAACTGAAGCTTCAGTGTTAAGTCATTCAGAGACATTAAAAATAATTGTAAAATGGCTTCATGCACTGATGTACCATGAGAGACAGTATCACTTCAGTCACAGAATAGACAGCAACCTCAAGTTATCCAACCATTAGATAGTTTCCTAGTAACAAAGAAAGAGGTTGCTAAGATCAATCAAAATAGCCAGGACTGAAATGTCAGACTCAGATTCCACCCACCTCTGAGAGGACCATGCTCACTGGCTTAGCTACAGCTTTGGAAGCCTGGTCAGTTGGGAATGGAAGCCATTTAAAATGATAGCAAATGCAGAAGGCTTTGTTATTGGTTTAAAATAAATAGGCTTGAACTCCACCTCTGCTATTTATCTGTAGTGTAGTCTTTACCAAGTAATTTAATCCTTCTAAGCCTCAGTCTCCGAGTCTGTAAAATAAGGACAATGAGACACATTTTGGAGCATAGTTACTTAGATCAGAGATGCCCATCAAGAATATGTCCCCAAAATATAATTGCAATTATGTTTACTAGTCCAAGTATGATAGTCTATTAAATTCATGGTAACCACTACAATTATGGTATGCAGTCCATTAAATTCAGACTCTTCCCTATGTGAACATTTTGGAGAGAGGTTCAAATCATACTTCTGACAACAATATAAAACCTTTCTGGCCTGGCCGGTTGGCTCAGTGGTAGAGCGTCGGCCTGGCATGCAGGAGTCCCAGGTTCAATTCCCCACCAGGACACACAGGAGGGGTGCCCATCTGCTTCTCTGCCCCTCCCCCTCTCCTTCCTCTCTGTCTCTCTCTTCCCCTCCCGCAGCCAAGGCTCCATTGGAGCAAGGTTTGCCTAGGCACTGAGGATGATGGCTCTGTGGCCTCTGCCTCAGGCGCTAGAATGGCTCTGATTGCGGCCGTCGAGTGAAGCCCCAGATGAGCAGAGCATCGCCCCCTGGTGGGCGTGCCAGGTGGATCCCGGTCGGGCACATGTGGGAGTCTGACTGCCTCCCGGTTTCCAACTTCAAAAAAATACAACAACAAAAAAACCTTTCTATGTTGTCCTAGAGTATTAAGTAAAATCTCTCATCTTAGTTGATAGCCTTTACTAGTGTGCAAACAGAAAGCTCTAGCTTAGGCCTTTTTCTCCTAAGGAGTTAGCTCACTAAGAGGGTTTGGGCTGTCTCTATGGGACACAGCACCTTATGGTCATTAAGAGTATGTATTTTGCAATCACACAGAACTGCATTCCCCAGTCTACCCTGAAGACCTTGAGCATGTTGTTTAATTTCTCTACGCCTCTGTTTCTGTAGCTATATGGGCTATGGGTTAAAACACATAATGCCTGCAAACACTTTAATAAGGCTCAAGGTAAACAGTAAGTATTCATTAAATGTTGTTGCTACCGCAAGAAGAATAATATCCTCTTCCTTAGGAGGCAAGGCAAGCACCAGGTGATGATGTCAACAGAAGAAGAGCTATCTTCCTGAGCTCAAATATGTACCAGCCCACTTCACCAGAAGACCAGCAAATGGCTTGGGGTAAAGTTTCATTTAGCAATAAAGCACAAATTGCTCCTATATCTGTGTACATATCTTGGGAGCAAAGTGAGATTGGCAGCTTGTTGGCCGGTGGACAAATCGAAACTGTTACCACCAGCCATAGAGACACAAAACTGAAACTCTTATTCGAGATTCCTCAGCTAATAAAAGGCAGAGCTGTGATTCAAAGGAAGGCAGTCTGGCTTCTGTCCTGTTCCTTCAATACTCAGCAACACTGTCCTCTCAGCAAGGTGGAAGAACAGTAATTGAATACTGATGAAGACCAGAGCAAGCCAGAGAAAGAAACATCCAAGAATGACCGAAGAGAAGAGGGAGACAATATAAAAGGATAGTTAATGGGGCAAAGATTAAAAAAAAATTGCTAATGACTCTAAAAACAGTTGTAGCAAGCGAGCCTAAAAGGATGCACTGTGAAAGTGAATCAGTTTGGAATCCAGTGCTTGCTTAAAGAAAACAGTTACCAGCCCTGGCCGGTTGGCTCAGCGCTAGAGCGCCGGCCTGGCCTGCGGGGGACCCGGGTTCGATTCCCGGCCAGGGCACATAGGAGAAGCGCCCATTTGCTTCTCTACCCCCCCCTTCCTCTTCGTCTCTCTCTTCCCCTCCCGCAGCCAGGGCTCCATTGGAGCAAAGGATGGCCCGGGCGCTGGGGATGGCTCCTTGGCCTCTGCCCCAGGCGCTGGAGTGGCTCTGGTCGCAGCAGAGTGACACCCCGGAGGGGCAGAGTATCGCCCCCTGGTGGACAGAGCGTCGCCCGTGGAGGGCATGCCGGGTGGATCCCGGTCGGGCGCATGCGGGAGTCTGTCTGTTTCTCCCCGTTTCCAGCTTCAGAAAAATACAAAAAAAAAAAAAAAACAGTGACCAGAAGACATAAAAGCTGAGAAGATCCACTTAGGTCCTTTATATCATATAAGCCACATTATTACTTAGAAAACCTGCTAGGGAAGTGTCACACACTCTAGATACCAGCTGTCAAGGGAGGCCTGATAGCATGAGAGTTGCTTACCAAGTTCTGCGACCTTTTTTCTCACATTTCTATAACCAAAAAGATGAGGAAAAGCTACCCAGGGTTGTTGAATTTTCTGCAGTAAGATGGAGGGAAGAAGACAAAAGCGATGGAAAATGTGCTCCTAGTTAAGTAAGAGAATTCAGAGAGGAGAGTAAAGACAAAGAGAAGCCATATCCCTGGCCAGCCGCCAATATGGCGGACTCTAGAATGGCCTACAGGACCCCTGTCTCTTACTATCCATGCCTGTGCAATCCCCTCCCCTTGAGCAGGATCTCCTGTGATTTGCTTTTAACCAACAGAATAAGGTTAAAATAATAGAATTCATGAGATTATATCACATAGCACTGTATGTCCATGCTGCTACAAGATCCTGTCCCTTTCTGACTTTGATGAAGCCAGGTGCCACGTGGTGAGCTGCCTACAGTGATAGCCATGTGAAGGCAGCCTCCTGCTGACCACTAACAAGAAACTAAGGTCTGCAGCCTGAGAGCCCACAAAAAGCTGCCAACAATCGTATGAGCTTAGAAGCAAATCCTTTCCCAGTCAAGCCTCAGATAAGACAGCAGCCTAGTTGATACTTAACTGCAGTCTCATAAAGTATCTGGCTAAATCATGACCAGAGTCCTAAGCCACAGAAATTGTGAGATAGTTTGTACACTGACTAGGCTGCTAAGTTTGTAGTGATGTTGTTGTGTAGCTATAGGTTACTACTACGGAAGGGAAGTGAGCGAGTCCCTGATGCAACCACGTGTCCTTCTGAGAGAGAGCAGGGAGAGGGAGGTTCCAAGGCCAGGGCCTGGGAGAGTGATCCAGGAATAAAAACATCTCTAATTCCTAGACTTATCATTTGATCTTTTTTTTTCTCTCAAAAACACAGTGCTTCTGGTTTTAAAAATACATTTAAAAGGGTTCTCATTCAGTAATATTGATTTTGTGCCATAGAGCTTTTTAATGCAGATAATTTAAGTGTTACACTTTCTTATTCAAGCTGTATTAGTAAGAATAGTTTCCTTAGTGTTACCTGAGCAAAAATTTCAAATTAAAAAACAAAACATTCTTATTCCACAATAAATTTAAGATCTAAATTAGCTTTTTCACAGATACAGGGAAGTGAAGGGAGTCAGTTATCCGGCACCACCAGATTTACAGAAAACAACAAAGGCCAGATTGGGCATTTCCGTGCCTTGGTCCTCACAGCCCTCTGCAGCATTATCCCCGTTGTCAGAGAAAGAACCTGAGGTTCAGAGGAGGACAGTGACGTACCGAAGCTTACTTTCTAAGTGGCAGGGCTGGACTTGAAACACAGTCCTGCTAGCAGAACTGAGGTTAGGCTTTTTACCCATGGGGCCACTAAGAAGTGAGAAGGGAACAGCTTCTGAGAATGTGCAGGGTTCAGAACTGAAGAGGAAAAGAGCCGAAGACAAAGACTGACAGTGACGTGGTGTGATGTGCTGTCACGTAACGCGCCAACCTCACTTACTGACTAGCATGACCTGGGGTAACCAGCAAAAAAGAACAGGAGGAAGAAAAATCAGACAACAGAGATGACAGACAGCACACTGGCTCTGGAAAATATGAGAAGAAACACCAACCAAAACAGAGAAATTACGGGAGGCATTTGGTTATGGATTATGCCTAAATAATAGCTAGCAGATGTTTTCTATAACGGACCAAATAGTATTTTAGGCTGTGCAGGGCACATGGTATCTTTTGCGACTACTCAACTCTGCCATTATTGTGCAAAAGCAGCCACAGGTAATATGCAAATAAATAGACATGACCATGTGCTAATAAAACTGTATTTATGAAAACAGGTCTTAGACCAGATTTGCTAACCCCTGGTCTAGACAGTCACCTGGCCTCCACTCGAAACCTATGAGATACTGAAGAAGCAAAGAAAAACACTAAATCAGCAGACAAGATAACCTTCGGGAGTAGGTGGGGTGCCATTCCCACAAGCACCTAGTCTGTGTGTATGTGTAGGGAGGGTGTTCAGCATGACCTTTTGATTAAGAGACTGAAGTGAGGCCCTAGCAGGTTGGCTCAGTGGTAGAGCATTGGCCTGGTGGGTGGAAGTCCCAGGTTCGATTCTCAGGCAAGGCACACAGGAAAAGCGACAATTTGCTTCTCCATCCCCCCTTCTCCTCCCAGAGTCATGGCCCAAATAGTTCCAGCAAGTTGGCCCCAGGTGCTGAGGATGGCTCCATGGCCTCACCTTAAGCACTAAAATAGCTCGACTGTCAAGCAATGGAGCAGCGGCCCCAGATGGGCAGTGTGTCGCCTGATAAGTGGCTTGCCTGGTGGATTCCAGTCAGGGCGCATGTGGGAGTCTGCCTCTGCCTCCCTGCTTCTCACTTTAATTAATTAGTTTGTTAATTAATTAAAAAAGAGACTGAAGTGATGCATTTGTTCAGTCTTAGTTTATTCAGAGTTATTAACATTCAAAGAAACAATCTGTGTCGATTATGACTCACAGAACTGTTAAGCCCAGTCTTACCACATATTTTACATGGCTGATTATGAGAAAAATCACCCTAATGTTCCAAAAGTAATTACAAAAGAAAATGGTCATAAACGGAAGCAAATGAATAAATCCTAGTTTCCATCTCTGCAAGTCCCTCCCACTGGAAAATCCCCCTGACTTTTCCTGCCCCGTTTTCCTACCTGAATCTTCCTCCTCAATTAGGTGTCGATTTAAACAAACATCTTCTTCTCCCGGAAACTTTTCTCAAATATCCCAGATGAGGTCAAGACACCTGCCACACACTCGGAACTTCCTCATCTCTGTCAGGACACCTGTAGTTCCTCCCTGGCTCAGCGTCTGCTTCCTGGCTAGCCTACAAACTTTGGAAAGCTGTCTTGCTCAACACAAGGAACAAGGATGGCAATGAGAGTTTGATTAATTAGAAGCCTTTGGCATTTCAAAATGACACTCTGCACTGAGTGACTAAATATATAGCTGGTGAGGATTAGTAAAGCATGATTTTGCGAGCAACTTTGGGGCTTTTCCATCCTATACCAAGTACGACATGAAGAGGAAGCTAAAGAGAGAAGATTATGTCCAGCTGCCAGTAAGCAAACTGCCCCCATATTTAAACAAAATAAAAGCACGCCCACCCATTCCGAAGTAGAAGATTCAAAGAAGTTTCTCTTATGTTCATCAGTTTATTTAAAAAAAAACAAAAAACAGGTGTGGTTTTTCAGTTAATGATGAAATTTTCATTACCCCAGACTCCAGCATATTCAAAGATATCCTGCTGAATAGACTTAAAACAAGTATCTGCACCATTTCCTTTTGTTTAAATAAATATACACAGCATATATAAAAGCATAAATGTTCACACACGTTTTCTAAACTAAAACAAAAAAATAATAATAACTAAAGAATATATGCTTCCCCAAATCGTTGCACCTGTTAGAAGGATTTAGATTTTATCTTATTCCTTTTTATTGTATTTTCTTCCTTTTATACAATGACCACATATTTTTGTAAAGAGTTCTTTACAAATTTATTTTTTTTAATTCTCTTGCTAATTAGGCAATACTTCAAAAATGTTTAAAAGAAACATTATATATGGGAAAATGTAGAACAGGGCAATGCTGTTATTATTTAACAAAGCTTTGCTGACAGAGCAAAATAAAAATGTTTCTGACCTTCTTAAATTTTACATACTCTTACCAATATTATAATGATGACACATCTTACCACGGTGAGCATCAGCAGACAAAAGCAAAATAGTACCAATGCTGAGGGTGTTAATTTCAGTTTCTAACTACATCTTTACTTTTCCTGGAGCATGATACAGCTTAAGTAGGCCTAATTTCTCTTTGCTCTTCCACTCTGAGAACTGTGCTAACTTATCTAGCCAATTTTAGTGACCAAAATGCATTAAGGGCAGATATGAAACTTCAAAAATGAGATTTATCTTAAAGGTTATTTATGGAGGTCAGAAAATTGGCACCCAGACATTAGGGATGCTGAAGCGCTTACTTAAAATTTATTTCCAGCCTGACCAGGCGGTAGCCCAGTGGATAAAGTGTAGTACTGGAATGCGGAGGACCTAGGTTCGAGACCCAAAGGTTGCCAACTTGAGCACAGGCTCATCTGGCTTGAGCAAAGCTCACCAGCTTGGACCCAAGGTTGCTGGCTCGGACAAGTGGTTACTTGGTCTGCTGAAGGTCCGTGGTCAAGGCACATATGAGAAAGCAATCAATGAACAACTAAGGTGTCGCAACAAAAAACTAAATATTGATGCTTCTCATCTTGCTCCATTCCTGTCTGTCCCTATCTATCCCTCTCTCTGACTCTCTCTCTCTGTCCCCGTAAAAAAAAAAAAAAAAAAAAAAAATTCCAATACTTACAAACTGGAGTCTTTAAGTACATATTATAATAAGTATGATAAACTTCAATTCATGTGGTTATCTATCATCATCCTATGTTTAAATCAGAAAGATTACTAAATTTCCCATCTTACATTTACAGGCTGTTTTAATATCTTACTTTCCTTCTCACAAATACTAAGCATTTCATAAGTACTGTCTTGTGTATAAATAATGCTCAAGTGGTCAGTAACACAGTTTCATCCATTATGCATGACTTGAAGATATTTTTTAACTCCAAATGAAAATAAGATTTGACATCTCTTTACAAGATCTGAAATAAACCACACAAAACAAATTCTTTTTTTTTTTTTTTCTGAAGCTGGAAACGGGGAGAGACAGTCAGACAGACTCCCGCATGCGCCCAACCGGGATCCACCCGGCACGCCCACCAGGGGCTACGCTCTGCCCACCAGGGGGGATGCTCTGCCCCTCCGGGGCGTTGCTTTGCTGCGACCAGAGCCACTCCAGCGCCTAGGGCAGAGGCCAAGGAGCCATCCCCAGCACCCGGGCCATCTTTGCTCCAATGGAACCTTGGCTGCGGGAGGGGAAGAGAGAGACAGAGAGGAAGGAGGGGGAGGGGTGGAGAAGCAAATGGGCGCTTCTCCTATGTGCCCTGGCCGGGAATCGAACCCGGGTCCCCCGCACGCCAGGCCAACACTCTACCACTGAGCCAACCGGCCAGGGCAGAAAACAAATTCTTTAAGAGATTCTCTTTATGACAGAGTTGCCCTCCATGCAATAACAATTATAAACTGTGAACAAATATAAAAATTAACTTTGAAGGAAGGCACGAACAACAACCAAAAGCGGGCAGAAAGTGGACGATCTCCAGCCCTTCAAAGAAGGGACCTGCATCAGAAGGGAACTGACTTTCAGGCAGCTTATCCACGAGGGCACAGCCAAACCTGTGCCCTCGCAGAGGGAGCTCCAGCTGCAAACGACAGTCTCGCTGCTCAGAAAGAGGTTCTGCGAGGGTAGCTGAAAAATGAGCATGGAATCCCCCAAATGAGGAACTCATGAAAGGTGAAGTCCCTAATTTGCAAATAAATTCTATACGTCTTAGCTAAACCCAGAATTATAAAACTCCAGGGATCTGGAACAGGGATAAGGAGATGGGGAAGAACCACTGAAACGTTTTTAGAAAGCTGAAAGACAGTGGTAGAGCATCGGCCTGGCGTGCAGGAGTCCCGGGTTCGATTCCCGGCCAGGGCACACAGGAGAAGCGCCCATCTGCTTCTCCACCCCTCCCCCTCTCCTTCCTCTCTCTTTCTTCCTCTCCCGCAGCCAAGGCTCCATTGGAGCAAAGTTGGCCCGGGTACTGAGGATGGCTCTATGGCCTTTGCCTCAGGCGCTAGAATGGCCCTGGTTGCAACAGAGCGATGCCCCAGATGGGCAGAGCATCGCCCCCCAGTGGGCATGCCGGGTGGATCCCGGTCGGGCACATATGGGAATCTATCTGACTGCCTCCCCGTTTCCAACTTCAGAAAAAAAAAAAAAGAAATAAAGCTGAAAGATTCCAACAGCTTCCCATCTCAGAGAAGTTTCAAGCTCCAGCTGTGCCAGGTTTCAGGGGCCTGGTAAAGGCCTCAGACTTCTCTTTGACACCATAGAAGCACCACAATTTAAGAAACAAGGACCACTTACCCTGAGTACAGAATATTTCCTGGGAAATAGAGACAAAAAGGAAATAGCAAAGCATAAAAATGAGCCTACAAAATATTCAAGCTGGTTTGCCATTATTTTTGTTTGTTAAAAGCTAATACAACTCTCTTCAGGGGAACATAACAGAATCCTCAGTCTTCACAGTGTAGCATCTACAATGTCCAACATACAATTAAAAATCCAGAGATATTTGAGGCAAATGAAAAATGTAACTCCATAATCAAAGATAAATCAGTGTACACAAACACCTACAAATAACCCAGAGAATGGACTTAGAAGGCCAGAACTTTAAAATATAAATGCTAATTATATTGAGGAATCTAGAGAGGAAGCTAGATATAATAGGTAAAGAAACAAAAAATTTCAGGAGAATATAGAAACTCTAAAAAAATGAAAATTCTAGAACTTGAAAACTACGATATAAAACTTAAAAAACATCAGATTAGATTAATAACAGATTGGACATAATAGTGAAAAAAGACTGGTGAACTTTAAGATATGTCAATACAAAGAATCCAGGCTGAAGCACAGAGAGGAAAACTGTTTTAAAAAGAACCTCAAGGACCTCTCAGGAAGAATCAAGTGATCTGATTTTCATGTTAAAGGAGAATGAAAAGAATGGGGCAGAAAAATATATGTAAAGAAACACAAGCCAGAAATTTCCAAAACTGAGAAGCAGCAGCAATATACCAAAGCAGGAAACTCAGTGAACCGCAAGAAACATCACCTACCCATGACAACCAAATAACAAAAATAATCTCAGAAGTACCTAGAAAAGATGTATTGCCCATGTAGAACAATAACAAGAATGATGGCAGACATTTCATCAAAAACAGAGAGACAGGAAAAAAAATCTTTAAAGAGCTAAGTGGAGGAAAAAAATGTTAACCTAGAATTCTATATATGACAAAAATATCTTTCAAAAATAAAAGGAAAATAAAGAATCTTCACATAAATGCAAACTTAATCTGTTGCCAATAGACCTGCACTTCAATGAATGCTAAAGAAAGCTCTTCAAACTGAAGGTGATACCAGATGGAAATTTCAATCTACAGAAAGGAATAAAGAATGCTGGGAATAGTAAATGTATAGGTAAACATGAAAGTTTATTTCTCAAATTCCTTTAAGTATTGAGTATGTGTGTATATATATATATACCTCATATATGCAACATTAATAGTATAATACTGTATTGTATAGTTTGAGACATATGTGAATATAAAATACATGATTATAACAGGAGTGGCGATTGAAACCATATTGCAGGCTTCATATTTTTTATACAATGTAATAAAATATTCATTCAAAAAAACTTTCTATTAAGAATATTTAATTCTGCAGAGAAACTGCAACAATAATGTAAAGAGGCCAAAGACATATAGTTGAAAACTATGAGATAAATTAAAATGCAATAATATAATATATTCAATTAGACAAAGAGAGGGAAGGAAAAAAAAGGATACAGGATTTAAAAATTTCTAAAGGATAAGACATTTAGGAAACAAAAAAATGGTAGATCTAACACTAACCATAGCAATAATTATAGTAAATAGACTAACCACTGCAATGAAAAGGCAGAGATTCAGAATACATAAATTAGCAATACCTAACCATATACTACCCACAACAGATACATTTAAAATGCAAAAACACAGATACATAAACAGGTGGAACAGGATATAGCAACATTAACTTAGTACAAAAACCAGACAAAGACAATAGAACACTACACATCTATATCACTTAGAAACCAGAGATGCAAAAATCCTCAAAAAAAATACAGTATTGGTATAAGGATATATTGACTAGATTAGAACAATGAAACAGAACAGAGGCCAGAAATAGACATACACATATATGGTCAACTGATGTTTTTTGACAAAGGTACCAAAATAATTCAGTGGGTATAAGGATAGTCTTTTCAACAAACTGGTCAAAACAAATAGATAGCCATATGGGAAGAATAAATCTTGACCTTGCAGAGAACTAACCATAAAAGCTAAAACTATAAAGCTGAAAAACACAGAAGAATGTCTTTGTGACTATGAAGTAGACAAAGCATATAAATAAAAGAAAAAAAAACTGATAAATTAGACTTCATTAAAATTAAAACTTCTACTTTTTAAAGACACAGTTAAAAAACAAAAGGCAACCACCATCTGCAAATTATTCACAATACATATATCTGACAAAGAACTTCTATCTAAAATATATTTTTAAAAACTACTATAATTCAAGAAATAAAAGGCATAAAAAGTCAAGAATAAAAAAGTCACACAACCCAATTTTTAAAACAGCAAAAGACTTGACTAGATACTTATAAAACATAAGAAAAGCAATGAGCACATACATTAAAATTTTTTTCAACATTATTATCATCAAAGAAATTACAGGAAGCTACAAAATACCACATTACACCCACTACAATACTGATATTGAATAGACTGACAATAGCAACTGTTCGCAAAGGCTTGGAGCATTTTGCAGCATGTCATACATTACTAATGGGCATGTTCAATTATACAACACCTATAGAAAATGTTGACAATTTTTAAAATAAAATTAAACATACACTTATCCAGTGATGCACCTCTAAGTGTATATCTAAAAGAAATCAGAACAACCTTAATAGATACTTCCCCAAAGAGTACATAACAGATGGCCAGAGGACATGGAAAAGATGCCCAACATCACTAATCATCAGAGAAATGCAAACTAAAACCACACAGGCTATCTCACACCTGTCAGAATGGCTATCATCAACAAATCAACAAACAAATGTTGGCAAGAGTGTGAAGAAAAGGGAACCTTCACCCACTGTTGGTGGAAATGTAGATTGATGCAGCCACTGTGGAAAGCAGTATGGAGTTACCTCAAAAAATTAAAAATGGTGGAAAAGCCATAGAGAAAAAGGAACCCTCATTCACTGCTGGTAGGAATGCAAATTAGTACAACCATTATGGAAGAAAGCATGGTGGTTCCTCAAAAAATGAAGAATAGAACTACCATATGACCCAGAAATACCTCTACTGGGTATCTACCCCAAAACTCAAAAACATTGGTATGTAAAGACATATGCACACCCATGTTCATCACAGCATTATTCACAGTGGCCAAGACATGGAAACAACTAAAGTGTTCCTCGGTAGAGGATTGGATAAAGAAGATGTGGTACATATATACAATATAATACTACTCAGCCATAAGAAATGATGACATATTGCCATTTACAACAACATGGATGGACACTGAGATTATACTGAGTGAAGTAAATAAATCAGAAAAAGCTAAGAACTGTATGATTTCACACATAGGTGGGATATAAAACTGAGACGTATGCACATTGATAAAAGTGAGATAGTTACCAGGGGGATGGGAACATGGGGGAGGGGAAAGATGTGGGGGAATGGGGAGGGGGAAGGAGGTTAGGGGAGGGGTGTAAAGAGGGACAAATATAAGTTGATGGAAAATGATTGGACTTTGGGTGATGGGTATACCACATAATGAATAGTTCAAATGCTTTAGAAATAAATGTTCACCTGAAATTATGTGCTCTTATTAATCAATGTCACCCTGTCAGTTAATTTTCTAAAAAAAAAAAAAAAAAAAAAATTAAATTGCCTTATGACCCAGCAATGCCACCTCTGGGATTTTATCCAAAATAACCCAAAACACTAATTCAAAAGAATATATGCAGTATTACTTTTAATAATACAATGAGAAAGGACTCAAAAATAAACTATAAAACATAAATCCAAATATTCTAGTATCTTACTCTAAAATATATATTAAATTCCTACTGTGTTCCAGGTAAAATGATAGTCACTAGGGAAATGAAAATAAGAAATTTTCACTCTACTGTTGAAGAATTCTAGTCTGGTGGAAGAAATAGCCATAAGCAATCTACCTTAATGTTAAATAAACATTCTTGAATATAAACTGGTAAAGACTTCATTGAGGAAAATATTGTCTTATTTCTTATCCCTCTAAAACTATAACATTCAATATTAATGAATAATACATAAGAAGTAAACATAATAAATTCAGTATTTCTTTTGAAGGACACAATCAATTTAAGAAAGAAAAAGTTATCTAGTAGCAAACTGCATATAACCATGTTTCTTAGCTCAAGGAAAAATAGCATATATACCGTTTTAAAGAAAGGTATCCCTCCCATAGCAAAAGAGATTAAATAAATATGTCTTGAACGACTTGCCCACATCTTCTATTCCAACCTCACGGCTGGTTTGACTGTTCCATGCAAGATAAATCTGAAGGCTACTCAAGCTATGCCTCAAAAACAAACAGATGGTCTCAGTCAATTGTCACTCTCAGGAATCTAATAGTGACACAAATCCCCTCTATTCTCTCCTTAACCTACCTTTACCCCCCACTCCACTGAAATTACTCATTTCAAAATCAACAATGACCTTCAACATTTGCTAAAAGCCAGTGGTCAGTTCTCAGTTCTTATTTAATATGACCTATCTATCCGCAGCATGCAACACTGTGTGACCTCTTCCTTCTACTTGGAACCCTTTCTTTACTAGACCCCACAACAACTCACTCTGGACTGCCGTCCTCCGGAAGTCTTCACTCTCCTGTGTGGGCTCCTCCTTCCTCACCTCCTCAAGTGCCCAGAGGTCCCACTGAATTCTCAGACTCTTCCCCATTATCCTTTGCTTTCTAGCTCAGTACTCAACTGCTCTGGTCTCAAGACCCCTTTACGCTTTTAAAAAACTATTAAGGAATTCAAAAAAATCTTGATTATGTAAACTGTATTGATAGAAAAGTATTATTTTAGAAAACTGAGATGTTTTAAATATTAATTCATCTAAAAACAATAAACCCACTGTGTATCAACATAAATAATATTTTAATAAAAATTACATTTTCCAAACAAAAACACATGTATATCGTAAAAACAATAGCATCATATTACATTTCTGAAAATCTCTTTAATTTCTATCTTAATAGAAAATAGAGGATTCTCCCTACTGTCACATGTCACAATGTTACATGTAGCCTCAGGAAAACACTACTGTACTGCACATTTTGATATTATAAAAAATGTTAAGTCTTCAGACTCCTAGAACCTTCATAGGTCCCTACTATACTTTGAGAACTACTTTAGGTGATATCACCCAATCCCTTGGTTTTAAATACCATCTCTTCTACTAAGATAACTCTCAATTTAAAAAAACAAAAAACAAAAAAACCTCTGTACTGAACTCTCTTGAACTCCAGTTTCAATCAGCCAAATGCCTTCATATCCTAACAGGTATCTATTTTAACTAATGAAGACTTGACTCGACATCTTCCCCACAATCTTGTCTTCCCACACTGCCCCCCCCCCCAACCCAGTAACTGCTAATTCTAATCTACCAGCAGCTCAGGTCAGAATCTTTGATGAAATCCTGAATGCCTCTCTCTCAAATCTACATCTAACCCATATCCAAGTTCTATCAGCTTTTCCTTAGAGATGTATCCAGAATCCCACCACATCTTATGCTTCCCCTCTACTGCTCCTCCCCCACTCGTCCAAGCTTGCACACCCTGCCCTAGACTTCAGCAATAGCCTTTACACTCGTCTCCAGACATCTTTTTGTGTCCCCCTATAGAATATTCTTCACACAACAACCAGAGGGATTTTAAGCATAAGTCAGATCATGTCACTTTTCTGCTTAAGACCTCAGGTATCTTCTCATCTCAGAGCAAAATCTGGCATCTTCCTCGCATCCTACAAAGGTACTGTGTGGTCTGCCCCAACTACCTCTCTGAACCCGTATCTTTCAACTCCCCACTCATTCACTCCACTCTAGCCACACAGGCTCCTCCGCTGTTGTTCATATAATGTCACCTCACAGTTTTGCAGCTGTATTTTCTTCTGCCTGAAATACACTTTCCTCAGATATCCTCAAACTGAGGCTTGCTCCCTCGGTCAACACTCAAATTCCACATCACAGGTGTCATTCTTACCATCGGTTTGTACCCTGTCCCTGCTTTATTTTTCTTCCTGAAACTCATTACCTGACATGCTTGTCTGTTCTTTTTCTGTTCTCCCCAAGCCAATAAATGAGAAGAGGAGCTCTGTCTGGTTTGATGCTGACCCCAGCACCTAGAACAATGTGAGCTATGTAGTAGGTGCTCAATGCATATTGTTTGAGCGGATGAATAGGTAGCACAGGGAGTGGGAGGTGAAAGTGATGAGGTCGAGAGGCCAGAACGCTACAAGCAAAGCAGCATTTTGAAGGAGCAGGAAGTATAGATGTGGGAAAAGTACACTACCAAAATAAAGGTGATGAATAAAAGAAGATGAGACCTGCTTTTGGATAGCACTACTACAGAGACCAGAACAATAATGCATACTTATTTCAAATAGTTATACTTAAAATTCACTCAGAATATGCAAACATCTTGGGAATTCCCTTGAATGTCACCTGAATCAGTTCAGTACAATCTTACACTTTCTATATACTTACATATATTTAATCTTTTCCTTTTTTAAATGTTTATTTTATTGATTTTAGAGATGGAAAGGAAAAGAGACAAGAATATCAATCTGTTCCTGTATGTGCCCTGACAAGGGATCAAAGTGGCAACCTCTGTTCTTCTGAAGGGTACTCTAACCAACTAAGCTATCCAGCCAGGGCTATTTAATCTTTTCATATATATATGAGAATGAATGAATGGCCCATACAAAAGCAAATGATTAGTTTACTTTTCAAACTGTCAGCCTACACACTGATTTTTCAGTCATTCTCACAAACTGGTTCCAAGAGGGAGGAAACACTATAATAGTTATATTAAACTAGGTTCTACTGACAATGAAATTCATTGAGTCTGATTGGAAAAACTGAACAGCAAATCACTTTGGTCAGAAGTCTAAAAATGTGTCAGGGTTACTCAATAGTAGTTAATATCAAAGTCACAAGACTATATATAGCATATTGGTTGCCAAATATTTTATCCCCCCCCAAAATGTTTAAGTGTTTCTTCATTCCGACCAAGAAAGAAAAGCAGCACCTATGGACTGAAATCATGGCAGACACCCCAACACTTGGCTGGCCAGTGCAGGAGACAGTAGCAACCAGTCCTGTGCTCTCCATCCTGGAGGGAGGAGAGAACTGGGGGGGGGGGTGCTCAGTACAAGAGAGTCCCCCTACAAGCAAGGCTTTGGGTTCACAGACCGTGGGCGCCCTTCATTCAATCTATTAGAAACTTAATGTTTCATTATTCAGACTTAAATATGACACTGCCTATCATGATCCTAGTGAACTACCTTTTCACAGGCCCCACATACACAACAGCAAAAGCAGCACCTCTTCCTAGGATGGAGAAAAAAACTGTCCCATCTGTTACTGTCAAACATTCTCCCTTCCAAGCTACTGCTTGTATCAGTTTCTACACAATTAGGAATATACTCTTTTGAAAGCTCACAAATAAAACAAGCACAGAGGATTTTTAAAGCAAAATAATAAAAATAAGAAGTGATTTAAAGAAAGAAAAGAATAAGCGGAAAGGGTAGTTCCCGAAAATTTCTTTTTTTAACCTTCTTAAGAGATTTGAGAAAGGAGGTTATAATGTTGAGGTTCCACTAGCTGAAGAGAAAACTAATCTGTCTACCTATCTATTCATTACTTTTGCTTGAGAGCAGCCCTGGGGAAAGCAACCGTGCTCACCATGTAGAACACGTTTTGTAGGAGCTGGAAAGCTTCCTAAGGGGAACAAAACTTCCTTTCAGTGTTCGTTACTCAGGGTCGTGGAGAAAGCACGGGCTTGGACTATGAAAGACTGGGGTTTGAACCAGCAGTCTTGAGCTTCTGAACTGCGTCTACTTGAGCAAGACTGACTGGATTTGTATCTGGGCCTTGGTATTTACTGTCTTCTTGTCTGGAATGTTCTTCCCTGATATAATAGGCTATCCCCTCCCCTCCTTCATGTTCCTCTCCTTGAGGGTTTCCCTGACCTAACCCTTGCCACTTTGTATTACAGGGACCACATCACACACCAACACACACACATACACACACACACACACACACACACACACACACACACACACACTGGTAGGAATCAGCTGGTTTGCACTGGTTCAGCAGAACCAATATCTACTTTTTTGTTGAGTTTGGTGAACTGGTTGTTAAAATGGCACGTGTAATTAGGGTTCTCTCTGAGGTGGGCACCTGGGTAGCTGCCCAATGTGGTAATCACAAATTTACTTTCCTTACCCTTTTTTAACATTCATCTGCACCACAGTGTATTCTAAGCACCTGTAGAACACATTCTGTCCATAGGTGAAAAAGTTTGCAAGTGAGGACACCCATCAAGAAGCAATATAGAAATATCTTAATTAACAGTTTTAGTGTTTTTTGGTCAGGTATTATATGTTTTCATTAATATTTTAAAACTCTTATAACAATCTAGTTTTGTGTACCTCTTTTATTGTTCTTATTTAGGAATTAAATGCATGAAATAATAAACTACCTTTTGGTATATCTCTTTTTATACTTAAAACGGTCATTAGGGCAGAGAACTGGTTGTTAAATTATTTGAATCCCACCACTGCACACACACACACGCACACACACACATTACACACATCACACCCCTACTCACACTCCTATCCACTTCTCTGCTTTGTTTTTTGCCAGAACCCTGACCATCATCCAGCATGCATGTATTTTGCTGATTTATTGAGTTTACCCTCTTTCATTCACTTGGTCGTAAGTGCCAAGTTGTGGTGTGAAATTTTGTTTTCCTTGTTCACTACCCCAAAGTATCTATCTAAAGGAGGACCTAGGGCATAAAAACACCAAAAGTGTGTTAAATAAAAAAACTCATGGAGGTCTCTGCAAGGTTCCAGGGTTTTCTTTTCCTAATTTTCTTTTTTTTTAATTTTTTTATTTATAAAATTAAGTTTAATGGGGTGACATTGAGCAATAAGAGTACATAGGTTTCAGGTAAACATTTCTATAGCATTTGAACTGTTGATTATGCTGCGGGTTTTCATTAGAGACCATGTAAACAATGAAAAATGCCTTTGGATTAAAAGGCACTCAGTAAATAGATATTATTACCCTCAAAGAAGAGACTAGCTGAAACTGTAAATAGGATATCTTTTTATATAACAAGAACATCAATGTCAGATGTGACACAGGACAGCTGGCTCAGCAGTAAAAGAATGAAAGAAGAAATAAGTGTTGTAAGGCACGGGTGTGAGATCATTCTAGGTTACTGCAATGATGAGAAAAGGAAATTTGTACATTTTTTCCCAGGAAACAAAGTTCAAGAGAGGAGTGAGTCTGACAGCAGATTCTAGGTTACAAGTCAATATTATTTATGTTCTTTACCCCCTGGCTACTGACACCAAATAGGTAGGGCTCAACCACTGAGAAAGATAACTAAGTCAGTTTTATTTTATTTTGATTATTCATTTCGACAGAAAGGAAAAGCAATAGAATGTGGGAATGTCAGGACAAGAATCATGCCTTTAAACATTTTTCTTAACAACTGATTTTCTGACTATGTGGGAATTTGTAAGTGGATATATTAATAATGAACATTTTTTTCCACCAAACATTCTGGGAGAAAAAGAGTCTATAAATGACCTACTACTTATACAATTTTTGTATTCACTGTGTTTTTTCCCCAAAATTAATATGGGTAGAAATAAATGTATATAGTCAAAGCAAAAAAATACCTAACATACCTTTGAATGTGATATAAAAAAATTATCAAAAGGGTGCCCAATATTAAAAACCCCTGAATAAAAAAGAAAAAAATGACTTACCAACATTAAGGAAGCTTTCCTAATTTTATTAAAGGATTTCTTAAGAATTGCTTAAAAATTAGTGAACTTTCTTTGTCAACCTAAATTTATTCAATTTATTAAAAATATCATTGATATAAGTTTCAGAAATGCATTCACTCTATAAAAAATACAACTGTGACAATAAAAAGAAAACACACTAGGAAAAGTATGTTCTCAAATTCTAAAAATAATAAATAGTGAATGCTTTGAATTAAATAACTCAAAAGCCTGAAAATATTTATAACACAGGATACAAACCATTTTCCTTAGAAACTATTTCCACCAATGCTAATTCAAAATAAACAGTACAATATTTTAAATACAAATGACCATTTTTCATGATTAAATGTGCAGCAATATTATGCTAACACAATGTACAAAATTAAAACTTTCAAACACAGCTACTCAAAAAAAAAAAATCATACTAAATTTTTCCAAGCCCTTCAAATATTAATTTTAAAATTTGTAATCATATGATTTTATGTAAGTATGCAGCTGACACATCATGCTATTAATCTAGCTGGCATACTTACCATGTTCTGTTTCTAGTTCCTTTCACGAGAAATATTTAAAATAAACTAGCAATTTCTAAAATCTCAAAATAAATAAATGTACCGAGCAATCATTATCCCTGTTCTAATTACATTACTTGAGCTTTCTACCAATCTCAATTCAACATTTATTCCATTTGCTTAGCATCATAATATATGTTTAAAATGTATTCATTAAGTCATGACAAATATACCGCTATTTCCAGGAAACTGTGTACTACTATAGCAAAGCTGACTGAGTGATGGACCAGGAAGGTCTATGTGTATTAATTCAGTAACCTGGAGAGAGTTCCTCCTCTGCAAAACTAACCTTACATGGGTTTCTCCGAAAAAGGGGGAAATATATATATTGTATGTGATTCATTTATGTTCAGGAGTGGCACAGGTATATGTTACATATTTCATTCTTGAAATTGATTCCTTTTATTGTATCCCTGGCATATTTACTAACTGCAACTCTTTTCACTATATTTCACTAATTCAAAATCAAATGAAATAACACTGAATTAAAGGACCAAAGTGCACCAGAATCTCTCACAGGACATCATGATATGAACCCACAGTAGATATCACATAAAAAATATAACAAATAACCCCTTAGTAATCAGGGAGTTATTTAGAAATCAAATCTTACCTAGAAGGGTAAAATTATATGACATAGCATTAGGCAAGTAGTTAATCAAATCAATGAAGAAAAGTCAATCTCATTTTAATAAGTACTGTCTCAAAGACATCAGGATCTCTCTGCCAACTCAGAAAGCATATTAGAAGCAGCTGTTCTCCACCTTATTCCTGACCTAATCCGACTGTATAAAGCAAGCATTCAAACTAAAAGAAGAGTCTGAGCTTGTACCTAAATTTAAAATATTTTTTCATCTCTGCCCTGTCTTTCCACTCCAACTGTTAGAAGCCCCTACTAAATACAAAGCAACAAAAATATCTTTCCCATTTCTGCACAATGACATGCTAGATACTTTAAAATACTCTCCCAATTAAAATAACTGTAGAAGAAAAAGATAGAACATTTTTTAAATGCATCTGTGAGGTGACAATGAAGAGATAGATCAGAGATTGGGAACCTTTCTGGCTGAGAGAGCCATGAACACCACATATTTTAAAATGTAATTCGGTGAGAGCCATACAATGCCCTGTGTACGATTCGCATTATCCAATAAAAATTTGGTGTTGTCCCGGAGGACAGCTGTGATTGGCTCCAGCCACCCGCAACCATGAACATGAGCGGTAGGAAATGAATGGATTGTAATACATGAGAATGTTTAATATTTTTAACGTTATTATTTTTATTAAAGATTTGTCTGCATGCCAGATGCAGCCATCAAAGGAGCCATATCTGGCTCACGAGCCATAGGTTCCCGACCCCTGAGATAGACAGTAAAAGCAGGAGAGATGGGAAGCAGGAAAGCACTTAAACCAGAACCCTGGTCACTTCAAACTTTCAATTTCTCTAGCTCTAAGCCTTATGAGCAATATATCCCATTTTTACCTGGAATGGATTTTAAATTTCTTTCTATGTGCTAGCAATTAATTATTATTTTTAAATTCAGTTTTCACAAACTACTTAAAAAAACAGGTTATCTCAGTTTCCACCACTAAATGCTAGCAGCTTGAGAAATCTCTTAATTCCTTAGTTCCTATAGAACAGAACTATATCAACATACACTATTTTGAAAGATAATCTCATCTTTTCTCAGAATTATTTAAGAAAGATGGTGAATATAAAAATACAGGTAGTACAAGAAGAAAATCATCAACAAGACACAGGTTGTACATTTTAGATCAAATTTAAAATAGTCTTTCTTACTCCAAGACACTCTGTCACCCTATTTCATTATTTTCACAGCACTTAGCCATACCTGAAATGTTCTCATTTATTTACTTCTTTGTTTCTTGTCTTCTTGCACCACTCTGCCCCGTTACCATTGGACTGTAAGTTCCATGAGAGAAGGGATCCTGTGTGCATTGTTCACTATTGTAGTCTACCAGTACATGGCACAAGGTAGAGATATTCAATAGCTATCAGATGGATGGACAGACGGACGGACGGATGGATGAATATACATAGGGCTTTAACACTACACAATTCCAGGAGTACTATCCACTCATATCTTGTGGATTGTACAGTGTACAGAAAGGAAAGCCTTATACTGTGGCAGGAAGTAGGTCAGGAGCTGTGGCAGCCAGAATGCAGACAGCTCAGACCCTAACTGACTCCATTGTGTCTTGTTAATTTGCAAATTGAACATAATTTACTCCTCTCTTGATAGAGATAGCATGAATTTTCTCTTTAATTTTTATCTCAAGACTAATCTCATTCTTTGAATAACTAAACATGTATTTATGTTAAGGTTATCATGCATGTATATATATATAGTATATATATATATATATATATACTCCTGCATCAACTTTCCTGTAAATAAAAGGTATTTTTTACTATTGTCTCAAGTGTAAATTAGCCACTGTAAATTCCTTAATCAGTTCCTTAGTCTTCCCTGGTTATAAAAGCCTTTAGGGAAGCTCTTTAGTCAACTAAGCTGTGGGACAAACAGCTAATTCAAGAGTGGTCAGTTCTGTGATTCATCAATATCAATTTTCAATTTAAGAGATCCCACCCAAAATGTTTTAAGAGTCTAGAAACAGATAATGAAGATTTCACAACTGTCCGGCTCAATTTCATTCACATCACTCTGATGGCAAGAACATCTTGTTATCCACATCAACTAGGACACAGGAATCAGTCTCCTAGGGTCCTTAAGAGGTTCTACTTACAACCATTTGCGGATCCCATCACTAAAAGGTTACCTTCTACCACAAATATTTGTAAGGCTATCACGCCATCTCTCCTAACCTCGGAACTTCCGATGCACCCCTATGAAAACCATTGCGTTAGGAACAGGTCAGTCTGTAGGAATTTCAACTATGGTAAGTACCAAAGCCCAAGAAGGACTGTTTCCCTGCAGGAGAATTGCAGGCATAATGGAAACTTGAAGTAATACTGTGTGCACATCACATCTAGTTTCCTTTTCTTTTCTAAAAGTACTACCATAGGGCCGTAGTGTTTCTCTGTCTTTACTTCCTTAAGCAGCGTAGTCTTTCTTTTTTTTTTTTTTTTTGAAGATTTTATTTAATGAGTTTAGGGAGAGGAGAGAGTGAGAGAAGGGGGGGGAGTGGGAAGCATCAACTTGTAGTATTGCTTCCAGTATGTGCCTTGACTGGGCAAGCCCTGGGTTTTGAACTGGTGACTTCAGCATCCAGGTTGACACTTTATCCACTGTGCCACCACAGGTCAGGCGGAGTCCCTTTTTAATATGCAAAATTCTGTGGAAGCTCCATACATAAAACATATAAAAGTAGAGTTGTTGGCTGACGGACAACAAGGCAGTCAAAGGCCCTGTCGTTCCCCGGTCACCTCTAACCCCCACCCCCAGGGCACATGGGAATCCCAAGGGCAAGAAGGAGTCATGTCTGAAAAGCTATGGCCTAGTGTGGATTACAACAATGATAATAATGACAATTTAACTTAATAATGATAGTCGATAAAAGAATAATAATAAAAAATAATGCACTATAGCCCCAGCTTCATATCAGCCTATGTAGAGTGCTTCTATTAAATGTTCACTTTTCTTAACTGTAGTCACCTCAGTTTGAGAACTCTCATTCCTAGGAGCACGGAACTCTGCAATGCAGGAGAAGCCATGTTAGCACTGCATTTTCACGGTCTCTCCAAGGGACTGCAAAAGCAGCATCACTCATGACCCATGGCTTAGCCCATGGGAAATACTTAGCCAAAAAAAGGGGGGGAGTGCTTAATTAACTTGTGCATTAAGCATTAAGAATACTTAAGGAAGTAGCAGGGCCAAAATACCTGCAGCTCAGGATTTGAAAAATGTTATCTAAATAAGGAAAAAAATGAAGTTACTTGTCATGGGTGAGTCACTTCAATAAAGAAAAAGGAGGTTTCAAAATTTCCAGGTCACAAGAGAATTTGTAATGCTCCCTTCCTGCATAGCATTTGTACTGGGAAATTCACACATAGGGTTATTATATGATGTGACAAAGGAAGCGATCTGGGTTTTCTCATCATATTCTTAACCATCATTAGTTATTTTCCAAGATGTATGAAAACTAGTGGCAATGATGGAGTTCTTGTTTATGTTAATACTTCTGTCTTATCACTGTGGCCTAATCTGAAGAGATACTAACTGAACTGAATGGGGATTAGGTACACCAAATAATAGGATGCAATAATTTATGCTATTAACCATATGGAATATACTTTGTAGTCACTTTTTAGCATGTTGCAAAAGAATATTTTAGCCCTGGCCAGTTGGCTCAGTGGTAGAGCATCGGCCTGGCGTGCATAAGTCCCAGGTTCGATTCCCGGCCAGAGCACACAGGAGAAGCGCCCATCTGCTTCTCCACCCCTCCCCCTCCTTCCTCTCTGTCTCTCTCTTCCCCTCCCGCAGCCGAGGCTCCATTGGAGCAAAGATGGCCCGGGCGCTGGGGATGGCTCCTTGGCCTCTGCCCCAGGCGCTAGAGTGGCTCTGGTCACAACAGAGCGACGCCCCGGAGGGGCAGAGTATCACCCCCTGGTGGGCATGCCGGGTGGATCCCGGTTGGGCACATGAGTCTGTCTGACTGTCTCTCCCCGTTTCCAGCTTCAGAAAAATACAAAAAAAAAAAAAAAAAAAAGAATATTTTAAAACATAAAGAAAATGCTGAAGATATATTAAGTAAAACTGAATCTAGAACATTATAATTTAATTTTATTCTTTTTAAAAGCTATACATATTCCTAAGAATAAAATCTGAAAGCATCCACATGAAAATATTATCAGTGGCTACTTCTGAGTGGTGTTTTGTATTTTGTTGTTTTCAATGCTTACCAAACTTTCTATTTAGAATTATAAAAAAAGAATATATTTAAGAAAAAAAAATAATTTTACTTATAGTAAACTTGATACGGTATACCTTCAATTTTGAGGTTTGTATGTTCTGTAAATTTTGAGATTCATATATAAATGCCAGAGCTGTCCTTAACCTGAGTGATTGGTCAAATTCCAGTCCCATTTGCTTTGGAAGGAACAGCTGCTCATATAATTTGCTAAGGTGAGTTGAGCCTAATTGTTCCTGGCAGTATAATAAGGGCATTGTGGGAAATGACATGTGGTTGAAGACATACCTCGCAGGTCTCAAGAATGGCTCAGTCCATCATAAACCAGAATGTCACTATTTGGATGCAGCCTCCTCAGTGACTGCACCAGATCTTCACTAGAAGCCTTCACTGCTGTGAGAATAAGGTGTCTTCATCTGTTTAAGACTGCCTTTGTGGCCCTGGCCAGTTGGCTCAGTGGTAGAGCATTGGCCAGGTTTGATTTCCAGTCAGGGCACACAGAAGAAGTGACCATCTTCTTTTCCCCCTTCCCCCTTATCTCGTCCTTCTGCAGCCATGGCTCATTTGAGCAAGTTGGCCCCAATCACTGAGGATGACACCATGGCCTCACCTCAAGTGCTAAATATAGCTCTGTTGCCAAGTAATAGAGCAACAGCCCCAGATCATCCCCGGGTAGGGGGCTTGCTGAGTGGATCCCAGTCAGGGTACATGTGGGAATCTGTCTCTCTGCCTTTCCACTTCTCACTTAATAAAAAAAAAAAAAAAAAAAAAAGAAAAGAAAAGAAAAGAAAGAAAAACACTGCCTTTTTATTAATGCAAAGCATAAAAAAATTCTTGGACTTTTCTGCAATCTGTCACCATTGCATGTAATCAGCAAGGCAGTGTGATCATTAAAAGCACAGTTAGTGAAATCAACCAAATCTAGGTTCCAGTCTGGCTCCACCATTCTTAAGTACATGAGCTTGGGCAAGTTTCAAACTGTCACAAGTCTCAGTTTATTCATCTTTCAAAGGTTGACCACACCTACCTCCTAGGATTTTAGTGCAGATTTGAAATATTTACCAGTATATATAATATTTAGCATGCGCTAATTTAATAAGAATATTTTACAAGCCTAAATACACAAATTTTCAAATCATGTCCTACTATTGAAAAACAAAAGTGGATACTGTTTATTCTTAAACTCACTTAAACTTAAACCTCACATCCTTCAAAGCAAACTTAACAGCTATACACACTGAAAGTGATCCTTGAGCCAACACTAAGCACTTGAATAAATGTTCTACATTTTAAAGGATTAGGGCTCAGAAACAATTGTGAAGCACATAAGAAAATTTCTGGCAACATTTCATCATTACTATCCTATGTCATCTTCACTAACTCTACATTGAAAGTATCTGAGTAATTGGTGCAAATGATGTCACAGACATAATCAGATTGTATTAGGAATATAAAAGTCAACTCCTCCTCTCTCTTCTACTGGCCTAATATTCAACTTAGAATATATCAATAAAGGCATAGAAGCCTATGTTAGAAAAAGAGCATATTTTGAGTCTTATACCAATAATATGCTCTAAGTAAAATTATGAACAGTAACTTGAAAATATTTAATTTTGATATGCCAATTTAATGTTTTCAGTATAATTCTAAACCAAATAAGAGGTCGTGAAATGGGAAAAATTAGAAAAATAGTGAAAAAGGTAGAGCAGAAGATTAACAATTCTACAAGCATTTTCTACCCCTGGCTTCAAAAAGGGGAGACAGTATGGTATACACAATATGAGACAGACAGACCTACTGCTGAATCCAATTTCTGCCACTTACTCTCTGGGAAATAGTAGGCCAGTGACAGTATTGACCCACTTGGAACTTCAGTATCTTCATCTAGAAAACTGAACTTGTTTAATGTTTTCATGATGTTATGATGATTGGAGACCTAAAATACTTGGCATAGCAGATGTCTATAGTGTTCTATACTGGTACATGGAAAATAAATACATTAAAGTATCAAGGTGATATATACCATGATATCCAGTGGTGGGCAAACTCATTAGTCAACAGAGCCAAATATCAACATTACAACGACTGAAATTTCTTTTGAGAGCCAAACTTTTTAAACTTAAACTATATAGGTAGGTACATTCCTTATCGAGGTAGTGCCCGCACATGGTATTTTGTGGAAGAGCCACACTCAAGGGGCCAAAGAGCTGCATGTGGCTCACGAGCCACAGTTTGCCGACCAGAGACATAGGTTATTGCCATAAAAAAAAAAAAAAAAGAGCCAGAGTGTCAAAAGCCAGACATCCACTAAAGATCACAGGATATAAAATATTAGGCAACCTTGACCTTAGCATAAACATTATTGAGTAGGTAAGAATAAAAGGCTATAAAGAAAGAAAATGAAGTAACCACCTAACACTGTAACTAGGAGGGGAGATGCAGGGTAAAGGAGACAAAGTTAATGACTAACAGGGAACCAGGCAATCCAATCAGACACAGCCTTGATGTCTTTCAAAGTAAGAGTAAAGCCAATAAATACCTGCTGATTTGAAGTACACACATTCACAGAGCTTTGATACTGACTGCCCCATGCCTAGAAAAGAAGGCCGTGAGGTCTCCGGCTAGAACTCTACCATCACTTTAATCTGTCCAGAGTCTAATGCTATCTCTATCATCCTTATTGTCTTTTAGGCATTAGAAAGGACTCTAGAGGGACTGAGTCAGAGCTGCTCAAGGAAGAGATAAGAGTCACACCCCACTACACAGTCACGTTTAGAGAACAATGGCCATCAGTGTGTTTAGAACCAGAAGGTGAGGTTCTGCCTTAAGAACCAGCTCCATACACAGAGAATGGCTCAGCTCCGCTTAGGACAGCAGAATGGGTCACATTACATTCAGTTCAAGCTCTAAGTTATTACATACCTGCAACAGCGACTGTTACGCATTTACTGATAGGTTCCTTTGAAATTATTCTCATGTACGCTTCCTGAGGCAGGGTCTTGTCTTCTGTTTCATAAGTTTCCCAACCAGACACGTTTGTTAATCCCAAAAACCTTAGTGGTGCACCTAGAAAAGAAGAGAAATTTAAGTTTAACCACTTCAGAAATGAAATCATAAGATTCTAAAGCTGAAAGAGAATATATAAATCCAGTAGACCTCACTATAAATAAAAGCATTAAAGTGCTCGAGTATTAGATTGAGAACTAGGTTGCTGTAAAATATACCTGACATAAAACTTACCCCATCTTTTCTTAATTGAAAACTAAAGTCTGTAACCTTCCATCACATATATTTCTTTTATATATTTATCGACTATCAGTAATTGTCAACAAATATCTGATTTTCATAAATTAAGTATAGCAGCTTCAATATGAAAACAAAGAGTAACTACTAAGATGCTTTCTGCCTGACCTGTGGTGGCACAGTGAGTAAAGGTCAACCTGGAATGCTGAGGTCCCAGTTCGGAAGCCTGGGCTTGCCTGCTCATGGCACATATCACTGGGGAACAATTTCTTTTTAATTTTATGTTGCATGAGGTTTTAGAACTGTTTCTGTATATATATTTCTGCATCACTGATTCCAAATCTGAAATCCGTTTTTTGGTGCATGCTCTAGTTTTTATGCAATTTTAATTTATTTTTGTTACAGTTAATGGCATGCATTGGTTTTTAAATTGGAGTTAAAAGGCAACAACTCTTGGATTGAACATAACCACAAGGCAATTAATGTTTTACAAACATCACTTTTACATAATTATAGTTGTTTTTAAATGTAAAAAATTATTATCTGATAAAAACACCCTCTGATTTTAAGATTGAATCATGGCTTCTTCGATTAGGCGTAAATGTAAGAATAGTCCTGACATTTTCTGTTATATATGTGGCTGTTACACACTTCAATGTCAAAGGAGCAATATTTCATCATTTGTGACACGTGCATATATTGCCTATTTTCAGCAGTTCCAATTGGTTATTCAACTCATCTACAAGAAGATTATAATGACATAAAAATTGTCCTTGACTTTCTGAAGTATGAGGAGCATAACTGGATCATTTGTGTGGTTCTTAAAATAGTCAATTTCCTGCTAGGACAACAGAGAGGTTTCACGAAGTATTCTTGCTTTCTGTGTTTGTGGGACAGCCGAGCTCGGGAGAAACACTGGACACAGAAGGAGTGGCCGAAACGTGAAGCTATGGAAGTAGGGATGCAAAATATTGTGAATGAACCTGTAGTTAATTGAGACAAGGTCATTTTTCCCCCACTTCACATCAAACTTGGCTTAATGAAGCAGTTTGTTCAGGCTTTGAATAGAGAAAGTGGATGCTTTCAACATATTATTTCTGCTTTTCTTGCCTGTCTTTTGAAAAGATAAAAGCAGATGTATTCGATAGACCTCACATTTGATCCCTCATACCTGACGAAGAATTTTCCAGGAAGATGAATAAGGAGGAGAAAGCAGCATGGCAGTCTTTTGTGGCAGTTACAAAAAACTTCCTTGGCAACAAAAAAGCAGAAAACTATGAACTTCTGGTTCAAAGGATGCTGTTGGCTTTCCACAACATTGGATGTAACATGAGCGTTAAGATTCACTTCCTGAACAGTCACTTTGATAAGTTTCCCGAAAATCTTGGAGCTGTTAGTGATGAGCAGACTACTGCTGGAGCATCAAACGAGATTGTCCTCAACAAGTACACAAACACAAGAGCTACAAACGCAAATTTCTGCCTGAATAGAATTTAAATAAGTTTTGTGCAAATTTTATGATTAAAATAAGTGTTTTAATATGTTCTATTTTGAAACTGTAGACAAATTCTGATGCAATCATATCTTTTCATGTATTAGTGTATTTACTGCATTATATAAATTATTATATTTTCCCAAAGATGATGCCCAAGAAGACATTCTACTTCATTATGTTAAACTAAATGTTGAAAATTTTACAAGATGAAAACTTAAAATCTTGAATTGCAAAAAAACCTGTAGCTTACAGAGAAAAACTAATGTCAGATTTGAAATCAGCACACTCAAATCAGGTAAGAACACGTGTTTTTGTGGATGCAACAAAAATTTTGTTCCCCAGTGATATGAGTTGATGCTTCCTGCTCCTCCCCGCACCTCTTTCTCACTCCTCTCTCTAAAATCAATAAACTTTTCCAAAGCCTATTATTTAAAAAAAAAAAAAAAAAGATGCTTTGCTTTCCTTGTAAGTTGACTCATAAAGAAGACGGTCATTTCTCTAGGACACAAACATTACCCTCATAAATAATACCTTTTATAGTGACATATGTGAAAATGAGTGTTGCATAACCAGAATGCTAGAGATAATGTTTTGCATCTGACAATGCATAAAGAGAGATATTCATTTAGTCCCTCACTTATAATCATTTGTACTTATACATGAAAGAATATGGAAGCAATTGGTAGCTAACAAGGCAGCATTTTATTTTCCATCATGTTTAATCAGTAACATTCTATTTCTTCCCTAGAATAATCTACTAGAAATGAGTTCTAATCCTTTTCAGGATCATTTAAGCCCCACAGTGCACCTGATGAAAACTAAGCCAATTCTACTACCAGTCAAATTCTGAAGGATCTTGAACTCTGTAAAGACCATCCACAGACCTCAGGATAAAAATCCTAGGGACTTCTATGTACCAAACTGAATACCTGGTCACTTAAGCCAACTAACAGACTTCAAACTCTATGAGGAAACAATTGTTGGAACAAAATCTAAAAAAAAACCCATTCTTGATAATTCCCAAGGACCAAGTCATCCCAGGTAATCCCTCATTTAGTCATTCTTTATCTGGTCATAAATAGTGTTACATCTTAAATAACCAATATAGTCACAAAGAAAGCTGCTGTCACAGCTCACTAAAAATAACACAGGACTCTCTTGCCATTATATCAGATTACAAGTATTCAGTTAAAGCTTTAAAGTAAAATATATTTACATAAAAGAATACCATCTGAAATACCAACATATAGTAGAGACACCTAAAGATAAATCAAGGGGTTCCCTTCAAAAATAGTACATCTCAGGAAATAGGGTGTCACTTTATATATATTTAAGACCTCGCGAAGTTTCACATTTCATATTAAAAACAAAAATTTCCGTTTATTTTGAACCATGAAATAATGTTTGGGAAAGTAACAGCAATTAATGCTAGCTTTGGATACTTACCTGTCACTTGACAAAAAAAAATTTAACAAAAGAAAGCAAAGGAATAGACTGAACAATTGTTTTTGGAGACAAGACCTAACAATAGAAAATACGAGATGTTTTTAAAAAGACTTTTAAATGTCATTTTTAAAAGCAATAGATAGCCAATGAAATAGGGTTGTTTATAAACCCCACTTCTTTCTAAATCCCTATTAAAATTACAGTAAAGAGGAAAGAATACACATTCCATAAAGACAAAAGGAGCAGAAAAGTATATTAGAGCAGACAGCAGACGACACTGGCATTTTGGAAGCTGAAAGCAGAGGTGACGGCTGAGCTGAGCCGAGCAGAGCCGCCCGGAGCCTCGCTGCCTGACAGGCAGAAAGAAGAAAGCCAGCTGACTGCTCCCGAAGGCCCGGGGGTGGGGTTTCTGGTTCCAGGGGAGGACTGGAAGAAAGTCTATATAAAATGCAGTCAGACCCTTACCTTACACCATATATAAAAAAATAATTCAAAATCATTTAAAAACCTCAATGTAAGACCTGAAACTATAAAACTTCTACAAAAAAATTTAAAAAAAAGGACGGGCAGAGCTTCATGACTAGATTTGGCAATGATTTGTTGGATAGGAAACAAAAAGCGTGGGCAACAAAAGCAAACATAGACACATGGGACTACATCAAACTGAAAAACACAAAGGAAAGGAAAGGAAATAATCAGAATAAAACAGAACAACTCAACACCAAAAATAAGTAACCAGTTGAAAAATAGGCAAAGAACTTGAATAGATATTTCTCCAAAGAAGATATACAGATGGTTAAGGTGCATATGAAGAGATGCTGAACTATCTTCACGGAATCATCACGGAAATGAAAATCAAAACCAAATGATACATCACCTCACACCTGTAAGGATGGCCACTCTCAAAAAACCAGAAAGCAACAAGTGCTCATGAGAACGTTAAGAAAAGGAAAGCCTTGTGCACAATTAGTGGAAATGTAAAAATGGTACAGCCACTAAGGAAAAGAGAATGGAGAGTCGTCAAAAAAATGAAAAATAGGGACCTGGCCGGTTGGCTCGGCAGTGGAGCGTCGGCCTGGCGGGCGGGGGACCCGGGTTCAATTCCCGGCCAGGGCACGTGAGAGAGGCGCCCATTTGCTTCTCCATCCCCCCCCCTCCATCCTCTCTGTCTCTCTCTTCCGCTCCTGCAGCGAGGCTCCATTGGAGCAGGGATGGCCTGGGCGCTGGGGATGGCTCCTTGGCCTCTTCCCCAGGCGCTGGAGTGGCTCTGGTTGCGGCGGAGCAGCGCCCCGGAGGGGCAGAGCATCGCCCCCTGGTGGGCAGAGCATCGCCCCCTGGTGGGCAGAGCGTCGCCCCTGGTGGGCGTGCCGGGTGGATCCCGGTCGGTGCATGCAGGAGTCTGTCTGTCTTTCCCCATTTCCAGCTTCAGAAGAATACAAAAAAAATATATATATATATGAAAAATAGAACTACCCTATGATCTAATAATTCCACTTCTGGATATATACCTCCAAAACTGGAAGCAGCATCTCAAAGAATGATTTGCATACCCATGTTCACCACAGCATTATTCACAACAGCCAGGATATAAAAGAAACCTAAATGTTCATCAATAGATGAATGGATAAAGAAAGCAGGGTATATATATATATATACAATGGAATATTACTTATTCTTAAAAAAGAAGGAAATCCCGCCTGACCAGGTGGTGGCGCAGTGGACAGAGTATCGCACTGGACCGCAGAAGACCAAGGTTCAAAACCCCGAAGTTGCTGGCGTGAGCATGGGCTCACCAGCTGGACGGGGTCATTAGCTTGAGCGTGAGATCATAGACATGACCCCATGGTTGCTGGCTTGAGCCCAGAGGTCACTGGCTTGAAGCCCAAGGTCTCTGGCTTGAGCCCAAGGTCTCTGGCTTGAGCCCAAGGTCACTGGCTTGAGCAAGAGGTCACTCGCTCTGCTGTAGTCCCGTCAAGGCACAAATGAGAAAGCAATCAATGAACAACTAAGGTGTCACAACAAAAAACTGATGATTGATGCTTCTCATCTCTCTCCCTTACTGCCTATCTGTACCTTCTCTGTCCTTATCTGTTCCTCTCGCTTAAAAAAAAAAAAAAAAAGGAAATCCTGTCACATGCTACCACATGGAAGAACAAGCACTGAAGTCATTAAGATAAGTAAAATAAGCTAGTCACAGCCCTGGCTGGTTAGCTCAATCAGTTAAGAGCGTTGTCCCAAAAGGACAAGGTTGCAGATTCTATCTCATGTCAGGTCACACACAGGAAACAACCAGTGAATGCATGCATGACTGAGTGAAACAACAAATGAATGTTTCCCTTCCCCCCTTCTCTGTCTCCCTTTCTCTCTGGCTAAGAATCAGTCAATTAATAAAAAATAAGCCCTGGCCTGATATCTCTGTTGGTTGGAGCATCGTCCGGAGCACGGAGGTTGCCTGTTTGATTCTTGGGTCAGGGCACATAAAAGAGCAACTAGATGTGCCTATCTCTCTCTCCCTGCCTGTCTCAAAATAAATAAGTACTGCATTTCCCCATGTATAAGATGCAACTTAATTTGGGGGCCCAAAATTTTTTTAAAATGTATTACATAAAGTTACTGAGCTCAAGTTTTATTCATCATAAAATTCATACAACTCCTCATCCGTGCAAAAAAGTGGGAAATGCAAGTAAAAAAATATTTACAACCATTGTATAAGATGCACCCGTCTTTAGACCCCAAATTTTTCAAAAAACAGCGCATCTTATACATGGGGAAATACGGTTTATAAATAAATAATAAGCTAGTCACAAAAAGACAAATACATTTCACTTATATGAGATATCTGAAGTAGTCATACTCTTAGTAGAACTGTGGTTGCCAGAGTCTGGGGGCAGGAGAAAAAGAAGAGTTGTTCAATGGGTCTAGAATTCCAGTTCTGCAAGATGAGAAAGTTGTAGAGATCTGCTGCCTAACAATGTGGATATAATTAACACCATTGTACTATACACTTACAATGGTTACGATGCTAAATTTTATATTGCTTGTGTTTTTTACCACAATTAAAAAAACACAAAACATGGAGGTTATCAAGGATCATCTAGGTGGGTTCAATGTAATCACAGAGTCCTTAAAAGTGAAAGAGGAAGGCAGAAGACGAGGTCATAGTAATGCAATATAAGATGTAGTAGACCTATTATTGTTCCTTTAAAAGGGAGGGAGGGGACTGAGAGCCAGAGAACGCAGCCAGCCTTAGAAGCTGGGAAAAGCAAGGGGAGATTTCTCTCCAACCTCTATATAGAAATGCAGCCCTGTTGACACTTTGAGTTTAGCCCAGAGAGACCTGTGTCAGACTTTCGAACTACAGAATGGCAAGATAATAAATTTGTATTGTTTTAAGCAAAAAAGAGGGGCAATTAGAACCTACGATCTGCCCACCTAGTAGAAAGAGACAAGCCATTCCTACTCCCATAAACAGGAGGCAGGTTACTGTCTGGAGCAGGGGTCCCAAACTACGGCCCGTGGGCCACATGCAGCCCTCTGAGGCCATTTATCCGGCCCCCACCACACTTCTGGAAGGGGCACCTCTTTCATTGGTGGTCAGTGAGAGGAGCGTAGTTCCCATTGAAATACTGGTCAGTTTGTTGATTTAAATTTACTTGTTCTTTATTTTAAATATTGTATTTGTTCCCGTTTTGTTTTTTTACTTAAAAATAAGATATGTGCAGTGTGCATAGGGATTTGTTTATAGTTTTTTTTATACTCTGGCCCTCCAACAGTCTGAGGGACAGAAAACTGGCCCCCTGTGTAAAAAGTTTGAGGACCCCTGGTCTGGAGAATATAATACAGCAGGACTTCAGACTTAGAGACGTCAGATAAGGCCGAAAGAGAAGCATTAAGACCTCAGTATGTACAGGCTTGGACGGCGAGTCCTCTGGCTCCCTTCCTCCCACATTGTTCCCTCAAGTCCTCACAGGCAAGCTTTTAGCCTTTTGGTAAAACTGAAAGATTTAAAAAAAAAAAAAAGGACCTGCAGTTTCTGAGGTCTAGGAGTCAGCAATTCAAATGGCTAGGTTCCTGGTCAAAGACGCGACAGTGAAGCTCACTAGGGAAGGCATTTTCAATCCACCTTTTATTGTCTCACTCCTAAATATAAACAGAACACTAACGTTTCACCATTCGAGAAAAGCTTTTACCATTAAAATCAGGGAACAAAACAAGCTGATAAAAGAAGGAACCCAGAAAGAAAAGAAAAGTATAAAGAGCACAAGAAAACAGCAAAATAATTCAATTCATATTCTGAAAATAGAAAAGAAATCTTGCATCCATGAAATAAAAACAGGATCCTACTTTTTAAAAAATCCTCAGAGACCAATTTAAAAATTAAATTTGAAATTGCAGATATGCTAGTAGAAATGAAAAGTTCAATAAACACTAAGAAAACTTCTCAGAAAGTAGAATAAAAACACAAAGAAATGAAAAATAAGAAAAAGACATAAAAATTTAGAGAATTCAACCAGTTCCAAACATCCAACTGACAAACTTGGAAGAAAATAGAGAATAAGGGAAAAAATGAATTATCAAAGAAATAGTACAAGAAACTTTCCCAAATTAAATACATGAATTCTGAGTTGAAATGACTGTGAATATCAAAAAGCTGTAATGTTTATGCCCCAATGTGAAATGAGAAATAAAAGAATTCATATACAACCAGCTGGGAAGCAGAATAGCCTGAGATATTTCAACATAAGTATCACAAAGTTCGGCCGTGGACAAAACAGTCATAACAAAGTAAACACTGAATACTAATTTAAAGACAGACCAGACTGTAACATGATGCATCCAGAGAATAGAGAGACAATAAGAGCTGGCCTGTACTGAGAGCAAAGGGTTCTTTATGAGAGGTAAATTCTCAACAGGGAACTAATATATCAGTCCAAAATTTAAACAGAGATCAATTAAAGCCTAGACTGTTGTTTAGAAACAGGTGGGTGAACAACAAAAAATATAACTAAGAATGGAAAAGGGTTCTTGTTGGGCAAAGGAGTAATGGGAATATAAAATGAATAAGGAATGGCTGTTATACAGGGCATGGCAAAAGTAGGTTTACAGTTGTGAATACGGAAAATAATATAATAAATAATAATACAAGAAAATAAACTCTCACATACAACTGTAAACCTACTTTTGCCCTACCTTGTAGTAGTATTCAAATTTGAAACTGTGTGCATGCAATTACCTCAAAATACATAAAGCCAATGAATAAACAGATGAAGGAAAGAAGGAAAAAAAGAAGGAGGAAGGGAGAAAGGAGGGAGGGAAAGAAGGAGGAAGAAATACTTAACACAGAAAATCTACAAGTTGTTATACAGTGGAGATCTCCGATGTTCATCTGCAAATAAATAATGAAAATGGCAACTGTCCTAACATTAAGGCAAACAGTCACTTGTGATTTGGAATAAAATTTCCAATTACAACATTATACATGAATTCCAAAAGTACTGTATTGCAAACAACTAAAATGAGAACAAAATGTGGAAAATGGTAT
Organism: Saccopteryx leptura; assembly: GCF_036850995.1. Taxonomy (NCBI): domain Eukaryota; kingdom Metazoa; phylum Chordata; class Mammalia; order Chiroptera; family Emballonuridae; genus Saccopteryx; species Saccopteryx leptura. The sequence goes on along the minus strand of NC_089511.1, from coordinate 50,042,249 downwards.
TGGATGCTTCAAAAATATGACCCTAATAATGAAGATACTTGATATCAAATATGTATATTGAGTTAGAAGAAAATTATTCTGATAGAAAAAAGCATTAGTTATAATACTATTTTATATAAACATGTGACTAAATACACGTTCGTACCTAAATTAATTAAGTGATATAAATGTTTTATTATTACATCTATATTCCCAAACCATTCCTTATATGTCCAAGTTGGCCATAAAAATTGTTTTAGTTCTTTTCAGTGGGAAAACACAAGAAATATAAACCAAGCATAAAAGTACATGAAGTAATTAAAAATCCATTTACCTGATTCATGTTTTCTTCATTGGCCTTCTTTTCAACCTAGGAAAAAGTAAGTAAATTAAAGTTCATTCTTCAGGTAATGAGCTGCTTATAAGAAAAAAAAATAAAACTAACATCCAAGGTAACTATTATTCACTTCCTGTTCTTTATCTATAGCAAAAATTGTTCTTTCCAACTTCCCAGATAACTTCTGACAGTCACGGTATTCAGAGTAAGCTTTACTAGGCAAACCCAAGCAGAAGCAGGCACATACATCCAATGCCAATAAAAAACTGCTCTCCAAGTACATCTAATGGTATGAGTTTGTTTTGTTTTGTTTTTGTTTTTTAATAAAGTGAGAGCAGGGGAGATAAACAGACTTCAGCATGCACCCTGAACAGGATCCACCTAACAAGCTCCCTATGGGGCTGATGCTCTGTTGCTTGGCAACCAAGCTATTTTTAGTGCCTGAGGCAAAGCCAGGGAGCCATTCTCAGCACTGGGGGCCAACTCACTCAAATCAATCGAGCCATGGCTGTGGGAATTGTGGGGGCGGGGGTGGTGGAGAAGCAGATGGTCACTTCTTCTGTATGCCCTGACTGGGACTCAAATCTGGGACATCCACATGCTGGACCAATGCTTTACCACTGAGCCAACAGGCCAGGGCTATGGTATGAGTTTTAAAATCATATACTTATGAATTATCTCTCCTCCATTCAGGTAAATAATTGCTAATTAACAATACAGAGAAAGATGAAGAAGCAAGAAAGCATATTTTTTTAAACTATAAGAATTACAACTGCAGCAACATGATTAATTTTTGGCACATCATCAATAACAAGTGGAACAATTAGACTCTATGTACATATATGTACAAATAAAGAGCTATAGACTTTAACCCAAATCGCCTTAAAGGCTTAGAAATGCTTCCTCATTTAATTACATGAAAGATGTTCTCAACTAAAAATGAAACGATCCTTTAAAAACATATTTGTGAACATAGAGTCACGTACCATTTAACGACAGGTATATGTTCTGAGACAGGCGTCATTGTGCGAACATCAGAGAGTGCACTTACACCAGGGGTCCCCAAACTTTTTACACAGGGGGCCAGTTCACTGTCCCTCAGACCATTGGAGGGCCGGACTATAAAAAAAACTATGAACAAATCCCTATGCACACTGCACAAATCTTATTTTAAAGTAAAAAAACAAAATGGGAGCAAATACAATATTTAAAATAAAGAACGAGTAAATTTAAATCAACAAACTGACCAGTATTTCAATGGGAACTACGCTCCTCTCACTGACCACCAATGAAAGAGGTGCCCCTTCCGGAAGTGCGGCGGGGGCGGATAAATGGACTCAGGGGGCCGCATGTGGCCCGTGGGCCGTAGTTTGGGGACCCCTGACTTACACAAACCTAGAAGGTATAGACTGCTACTGTACTTGTACGTGCAGCACTTTATAGCGCTGGCAGCACAGTAGGTTTGTTTACATCAGCATCACCTCCAATGGGAGTAATCGTGGTGTAAACCCTGCAGTTGGCTTTTCTCTTTGGAATGCAAGTGTCAGATTTCAGCTTTGATTGCCTGGCCCAGGCCTCCACTTCAAAGAGGCATCCCTCCAAGGAAGGCTATCTCCAATAAACAGACGTCAGCCACAGGGCTAGATAAAGATCCAGGCCTCCTCCCCTCAGAGTCGCCTTTGTTTTAAAGATCTGGATTGATTTAGATAACCAATCATTTGAACTACCTTTTTTCTATCTCTTCCTGCTTTAAATTCCTGCTCTTCTATTTTAAATTGATCAATAAAGAGGGAGCCTGGGACCAGTAAAAAGGCCCCATCCTCCTCAACCCCAATAAAAGCAGAAGCTCAGACCCAAGCACACACACTCTCTCTCTAACCTCCACCTGCTCTGTAATCCCAGGAGTGCCTTGTGGCTCCAGGGTCTGTAAGTAAGAAACACTTTTTTCTTCAAAGTTTCCTAATGGTGGTTGCTGAAAAGTGTCTTGCAAAGAACCACAAGGGTCAGTCCAGTTTTAACATTTGGTTTAGAAGGAGTAGGTGTGTTTGCGGGAAGCTCTGGGCCCCGGGGGGTACGCTCACTAGCGATGGCTACCGCATCACTAGACAATAGGGATTTTTCATCTCCATTATAATCGTATGAGACTACCGTCCTATATGCGGTCCACCTGCAATGCGTTATGCAGTTTATGACTGTATTTGTAAAATATGTGGATTATGATGCCTGCAGAACCAGAACCGCAGAAAGAGGTTGTTTCCTTAAAGATTAATAAACATTTGCATTAATGTATGTATTACATACAGACAGAAAAACACAGAAATCTTGACTGGCTTACTTAATTTTCCTAAAGTAAATACTTACATGTGACTACCACAAACCAGTATGTGCTAGAATCTAAGTTACTGATGCATCATCATCTCATTTAATCTTTGATCTTCCAATTGCTATGAAGCCCATAAACAGATAAGAAGAGTAAGTCTCAAAGCAGCTAAGTATGACTCCCAAAGTTCAACAGTTAGTAGAGAAGGCAAAGCTGTTCCCCTTTTCAGCTTCTATGCAGAACCAGACATCAAAAGCAAAAAAAAAAAAAAAATGTTCACTGAAAAGAGGCCATTGTAATTAGATATAGAATATGTTGTATTGTCCCCACCATGAATCATTTAAAAGAAAAGAACCAAGTAATTCAGGCTCCACAGTCTTCTGAATTACCTAAAAATTGAAGGTCTGTCACGTGTAAAGTAGGCCTGCTTATCTTTCTGTAGCTCAAAGGAGACATTTCTTTCCCTTTTTTAATTTTTTTATTTTTTAAATTGGAGGATAGGGAGGCAGAGACAGACTCCTGCATGCACTCTGACCAGGATCCACCCGGAAAACCCACTAGGGGGGCGATGCTCTGCCCATCTGGGGCCCATGCTCTGTTGGAACCAGAGCCATTTTTTAGCACCTGAGGTGGAGGCCATGGAGCCATCCTTAGCACCTGGGGCCAACTCGCTCCAATAGAGGCATGGCTGCAGGAGAAGAGAAGAGAAGAGAGAGAGAGAGAGAGAGAGAGAGAGAGAGAACGTGAGGGGAAGGGGTAGAGAAGTAGATGGGTGCTTCTTCTGAGTGACCTGACTGGGAATTGAACCCAGGACATTCACACACCAGGCCTATAACTCTACCATTGAGCCAACTGGCCAGGGCCTAAAGGAGACATTTCAAAAGAAATCCTCACACTTCATAAGATCTGATTTTCTGACATGTTAACTTGTCTCATCACTCTGCACACTTTCCCTCTGCAGTGGGGGAAATCAAAGAAACACGATGTCCCTCAGAGAGTCACAGATGCAGGGAGGCAAATTAAACAGAACATCATTGAGGAACCTATGATAATGCCACCTTCAAGTGGCATGCCAACCTGCAAAAATATTTAATTCTATCATAAGTACTTTCAAAAAGCAGGGGCCAAAATAAGAACACAGTTGAAAAGGGGAATTTTCTATTCTGCTACTTGAAGAGAGGAAATAAAATATCTCAATAAATTGACATAAGATTGTAACTGATGTACTTACTAAAAGGCTTCCTGAATCCTCATCGATAAATTCAAAATAGTATGTCAATGACAAAAATTATGATGATCAGACAGCATGAAATTCTTTTACACTTAATCCTACCAGAACTCTGCAAACGAGGAGGGGTTAGCATCCCCAGCCTCTCGGCGCAGACGTTGGGCACAGAGAGGTTATATCACTTGCCCAGGTTGCAAAATTGTCCAAGATCAAAAACTTCTCCAAGTTCACACTGCTAGGAAGTAGAAAAGGGCTCCAAATCATGTCTGTTGGATAGCAAAGACACAAAACAATTCCGGCTTAATGATGAAAGCAAACAAATCCGCTTTTCAATTCTAATTCATCTAATGATTCTTTCGCTATTCTCTGGTTTCTGATTGCTTTTGATATGTCCTGAGTAAAAGATCTTGATATCCTGAGATCAAGAGATGATACTCGTGAGACGGGGGAAGTGTCTTGAAGTTAGCAAGTGACTGGACAGGAAACCAGAACAAATCTGGATAGACTCTTTCCATAGATTAGGTAACTGCTAAAGTAGCTGAGCACTCACTGGTGATGTCTTTATTACTTATTACTATTTTTTTATAAATTATATAAATTTAATAGGGTGGCATTGGTCCACAAGAACACATAGGTTTCAGGTAAACATCTCTAGAACACTTGAATTGTTCATTGCATTTATGTGCCCATCACCCAAAGTCAAATCATTTTGGTCTGGTGATGTCTTTATATGAGATCTAGCACAGTGAATGCATTGTAAAAGCTGCCGTCTTGATTTTACACTGAACACATGCTGTGAAGGTACAACACGAGAAGTTCTTTTCCAGGACTAATGAATAAGCAACTTAACTATGCTCGCCTTGCAAGTAGACCATCTAGGGGAAAAAAGATCCAAATTGCACTTGTAAGGATATGGCTCTAAACCAGGCGTTCCCAAACTATGGCCCATGGGCCACATGTGGCCCCCTGAGGCCATTTATCCAGCCCCCCCCCCCGCTGCACTTCCAGAAGGGGCACCTCTTTCATTGGTGGTCAGTGAGAGGAGCACTGTATATGGCGGCCCTCCAACGGTCTGAGGGACAGTGAACTGGCCCCCTGTGTAAAAAGTTTGGGGACCCCTGCTTTAAACATTCAATTAAATCTGAGTATAGTAAGGCAAAGATCTTTGTAGACATTAACCCAATGACATTCAGAAGAATACTGGGGTGAAGTGGGACAGAATAATGTACCTTTCCCTTAATAATGATGATTCTGGTACAGCAATACTCAAACTCCAATGTGTTTACTATCAGTGACATCCTCTCAAGAAAAACCACACTGAAGTAGGAGAAGTTCAAAGAGTAAAAAGGAATGAGCATAAGAAACAAAGCTGAGGAAGGAAAGTATTTTTTTATTAGTTTTAATGGGGTGACATTGATAAATCAGGGTACATATGTTCAGAGAAAACATCTCCAGATTATTTTAACACTGAATTATATTGCATATCCCTCACCCAAAGTAAAAGAGTCTTCCGTCACCTTCTATCTGGTTTTCTTTGTGCCCCTCCCCTCCCCCTACCCCCTCCCTCTCCCCCTCCCCCATAACCACCACACTCTTGTCCATGTCTCTGAGTCTCATTTTTATGTCCCACCTATGTATGGAATCATATAGTTCTTAGTTTTTTTCTGATTTACTTCTTTCACTCAGTATAATGTTATCAAGGTCCATCCATGTTGTTGTAAATGATCTGATGTCATCATTTCTTATGGCTCAGTAGTATTCCATAGTATATATGTATCAAAGCTTTTTAATCCACTCTACTGACCGACACTTGGGCTGTTTCCAGATCTTCACTATTGTGAACAATGCTGCCATAAACATGAGGGGTGCATTTCTCCTTTTCAAACTGTGCTATGGTATTCTTGAGATATATTCCTAAAAGTGGGGTGGCTGGGTCAAAAGCAGTTTGATTTTTAATTTCTTGAGGAATATCCGTACTGTTTTCACAGTGGCTGCACCAGTCTGCATTCCCACCAGCAGTGCAGGAGGGTTCCCTTTTCTCCACATCCTCGCCAGCACTTATTCTGTGTTGTTTTGTTGATGAGCACCATTCTAACTGGTGTGAGGTGATATCTCATTGAGGTTTTAATTTGCATTTCTCTAATGATTAGTGATGTTGAGCATTTTTTCATATGCCTATTGGCCATCTCTATGTCCTCTTTGGAGAAGTGTCTATTCATTTCTTTTTCCCATTTTTTGATTGGATTGTTTGTCTTCCTGGTGTTGAGTTTTACAAGTTCTTTATATATTTTGGTTATTAACCCCTATCAGACGTATTGTCGAATATGTTCTCCCATTGTGTAGTTTGTCTTTTTATTCTGTTCTTATTGTCTTTAGCTGTGCAAAAGCTTTTTAGTTTGATATAGTCCCATTTGTTTATCTTGTCTTTTATTTCACTTGCCTGAGGAGATAAATCGGCAAATATATTGTTGCGAGAGATGTCGGAGAGCATACTGCCTATGTTTTCTTCTAAGATGCTTATGGTTTCACGGCTTACATTTAAGTCTTTTATCCATTTTGAGTTTATTTTTGTGAATGCTGTAAGTTGGTGGTCTAGCCAACATCATACTCAATGGGCAAAAATTAAAAGCAATACCCTTAAGATCAGGAACAAGGCAGGGGTATCCCCATTCACCACTCTTATTCAACATAGTCCTGGAAGTCCTAGCCACAGCAATCAGAGAAGAAGAAAAAATAAAAGGCATCCAAATTGGAAAAGAAGAAGTAAAACTATCATTATTTGCAGATGATATGATATTATATACAGAAAACCCTAAAATCTCAGTCAAAAAACTGGTCCTAATAAATAAATTCAGCAAGGTGGCAGGATATAAAATTAATACTCAGAAATCAGAGGCATTTTTATGTACCAACAATGAACTGTCAGAAAGAGAAATTAAGAAAACAATTCCCTTCACTATTGCAACCAAAAAAATAAAGTACTTAGGAGTAAATTTAACCAAGGAGATTAAAGACTTGTACTCAGAAAATTATAAAACACTGATAAAAGAAATCAAGGAAGATACAAACAAGTGGAAGCATATACCATGCTCATGGTTAGGAAGAATAAACATCATTAAAATGTCTAATATTACCCAAAGCAATTTATAAATTCAATGCAATACCAATTAAAATACCAATGACATATTTCAAAGATATAGAACACATATTCCAAAAATTTATATGGAACCAGAAAAGAACACGAATAGCCTCAGCAATCTTGGGGGAATAAAGCGGGAGGTATCACACTTCCAGATATCAAGTTATACTACAAGGCCATTGTACTCAAAACAGCTTGGTACTGACATAAGAACAGGCATATAGATAAACAGAACAGAACAGAGAACCCAGAAATAAACCCACGCCTTTATGATCAATTGATATTTGGCGAAGGAGGTAAGAGAGTACAATAGAGTAAAGATAGCCTCTTTAATAAAAGGTGTTGAGAAAATTGGACATCTATCTGCAAAAAAAAAAGAAAAGAAAAAGAAGGAAAGTACTGAAGCTCACATTATTCTGCAAGGGATGACAAACTTCCACTTTACAAGTTTGTATTTTCCTTTCAAAGATTGTTAGCTCCTCCTAGACCAGGGAGGGCAGTGGGTCAGCCTTATTGATTGAGTGGCAGTCCAGAAAACACCACTGGGAAACAAAGCTGCAATCAACCGCCACTGTCCACCATGCAAACACGACACAGAAATCGCAGCAGGCAAGCTTCATTTTAGGTAGACCTGTCCCAATTATAACTTGGTTGTTTCTTCTCAGGGGAAAGATGGTATGTAATTAGAAATGAACAATTTAGAGAGGCCAATAACAGCACAAGAACAATTTAATTATACTTTTCTAATTTCATTTTATTGTTTTATTAAAATTGTACTTTATTAGGAAACCACTGGAAACTTTCTCTTCCTCACTCATAAACAGCATGTTATGCAAATGAAATCTTGGTTTAAGAAAACACAAAATCCAAAGTTAGTGCTTTCTTCCTCTAATGTGAAACTCGCAAACACAGTTTAACTGAAACTCTTCTTTCTTTCCTTTGCTTAGAGAGAAACTTCACAATCTCTCAAGATGGAGGGATTCAACTACAGTTGAAAAGGCCCAGCTATCATGTGTCTAGCCTATTAGTTAAAAAAGAAACAGGCCCAAATGAAGTCATTTTTGCTAAACCACATCACCAAATTAAAACTTAACTAAATAACCTAGTTTCAGCCAGCCTCAGGAGTAGAATTTTAAACCAATTAGTCTGGGATTTCCTGATCAACACACGGGAGGCAATTTGCTTCATAACACCCCTGCCTTCTCCTAAGGAAATGTCCTTATCTAAAATAATCCACACTTCCAACTTCTTAGTCCTACCTTCTTTCTGGCTACAAAAACCTTCCATTTTGTCTAACTCATCTGAGGGTCCTTCTAGTTGCTAGAAAGGATACTGCCTGATTCATTTACCTGTTAATGAAGCCAATTCAGTCTTTTTTTTTTTTTTTTTTTTTTTTTTTTTAGTGAGAGGAGGCGAGATAGTGAGATAGACTCCCACATGCACCCCAACCAGGATCCACCCGGCAATACCCGTCTGGGGCCAATGCTTGAATCAACCAAGCTGTGCTCAGCACCTAGGGCTGAGGCTCCAACGAACTGAGCTATCTATGCTCAGTGCCCAGGGCCTATGTTCGAACTACCTGAGCTATCCTCAGCACCTGGGCCAACACTCAAGCCATGTCAATCAAGCCACTGGCTGAGAGAGGGGAAGAGAGAGAGAGAAGGGAGAGAGAAGCAGATGGTCACTTCTCCTGTATGCCTGCCCTGGGATCAAACCTGGGACATCTGCACACCAGGCCTATGCTCTATACACTGAGCAAACCAGCCAGGGAATTCGATCTTCAATCTACTCAGTTGAATTTCTTTCTAAATCTTCTTGAGGACTTCCCCCCCCCCCCATTGATTTGAGAGAGAGGAAAGGAGGCAGGTGGGGGTGGGGAAAGAGAGAGGGAAAGAAACATCAACTGGTTGGTCCACTTAGTTGTTCCATTTAATTGTGCACTCACTGGTTACTTCTTCTGTGTGTCCTGATTGGGGATCAAAACCGCAACCTTGGTGGGCCGGGACAACACTCCAGCTACTGAGTCAGGGCCTAAATCTTCAGATTTTTAAAAAATGTTATTAATTGATTTTAGAGAGTGTGGACAAGAAAAGGGGCCACATACTAAACCTGACAAGCTCAGGGGAGGCCTACATGGCAGCCTTGCAAACTAAAAGACCTAAAGTAACCAGACTGATGGTCTGAAATTAAAACTTTCTAACTAAAAGCAGTTCGTAGCAGCTACAGGGGTCCTCGGGTTACAACAGTCTCGACATACAAGTTTTGAGTTTACAATGCTCACTCCCATAAAACCTTTTAAAAATTGAGACATGAGCGTTTCAGCTTATGCCGTTAGTGTCAAACTTACAGACTACATGGGCAAATAGTTTGGTTGTGTGCAGCGGAAGAACAGGCAGTAATGTGTTGTATGAGTGAGGGAGTTGACATCCCCCAGTACACTTACCTACGCCATTTTGGACTGTTAAAAGCACAAGTGTTCCATTTGTGTTGCTTTGTTTGGCGACTTTTTGGCCCTTATCATGGCTCTTAAGTGAAAGTCAGAGTCTTCAGATGTTAGTGCTTCGAAGAAGAGGAAAGCCATCACAATGAATGTCACAGAGCTACTGGCATCACATGGAGAGGAGCTGTCTGCTGAGGACCTCATTCAACTGGAGAAGCAGCTGGTTGAAGAGGAAGAGACAGAAATCCCAGCACTCAAGAGATTTACTACCTAGGGTTTGGCAGAAAGTTTTTCTATGGTGGAGGATGGGTTGGCAAAATTTCAGGCTGAGGACCCCAGAGATGACAGATTCAGTAAGGTCCACAGAGCTGTTATGGATGCCTTGCAATGCTATAGGCAGATTTTGGAAGAGAAGTTATCAACCTTCTAAACTAGCCTGCAACAATTCTTTAAGAAATCAGAGAGGTCTGCAACAGATCCTGTACCCTCTACTTCAGCTGCTTCTTGAGATGAAACGCCTGTAGTGCAGGTACAATCATCTCCAGCATCTTCTGCATGTTCCTGAGGCAATCCTGATTCACCTGACCCAGTGTCTCCAGCACCTTCTGCAGGTCCTCCTTCCTCTCCAGCTTCCTCCTCCCAATAGGTCACTCTCTCCCACCTTGCAATGCCCCTTCCAGTGTACAAGCCAACCACGGGAATAAAGATAAGAATTTTTTTTTACACTCATTTTTATTTGTCATTTTTTTTCTGTTACACAACAGTGTACAGCACAGTATATTTATGTCCTTTTCTTTTTTCTGTGGCTTAGTTGTGTTTTTACATTCTAGATTATGATTTTACAACTGTGTCAGGATAGGTAAGTGACTTAGGCTAGGGTGTGTTTTGACTTACACCAAAATTCAGGTTACATCACCGTTTTAGGAATTGTGTCATAACCCAAGGACCCCCTGTAGTTATATCCTAGGTGGTATGTTTCCCTAAGAAAGGTCAATGTTTACATCAACTGAGGCTATCTGTTGCCCTTTTGCACCTACAGTAACACACCTGATAACCTGCCTTTGAAATGAAAGAATAACTTGCTTTTGAAATGTAAGACTAATCTTTTCCAGACCCTCAGGGCAAAGCCACCACACTAAAGCAGAGCCCACTAACCCCCTCATTGTTATTATTATCACGTTAATTATCACGTTAACCATTAACTGTTAGCTATTCTATGCCTGCCTACGGAAAAGAAGTGTGTGTGTCCAGCCCTTGCTGGATAGCTTGGTTGGTTGAGTCCTCTCCATATGATGCAGCAGAGGTAGCCACTTGATCTCTGGTCAGGACACTTACAGGAGTAGCTTAATGTTCCTCTCTCTCTCTCTCTCTCTCTCTCTCTCTCTCTCTCTCTCCCTCTGCCTCTCTCTCTAAAATCAATAAATACTGTATTTCTTTTTTTGAGAGACAGAGAGACAGGGAGAGAGAGAGAGAGAGAGAGAGAGAGAGAGAGAGAGAGAGATAGGAACATTAAGCTACTCCTGTAGGTGTCCTGACCAGGAATCAAACCAGCAACCTCTGCACTCTAGGACAAAGCTCCAACCAACAGAGCTATCCTGCCAGGGCTTAATTTTCATTGATTTTTAATAGAAATAGAGAGAGGAAGGGAGAGTGAGGGTAAGGGTGAAAAGGAAGCATTTGTTATTCCACTCAGTCATGCAATTTTTTTCCTGCTTCCCATGTATGCCCTAACCAGGGATCAAACCTGCAACCTCGTTGTTCCGGGATGATGCTCTGAACCGACTGAGCTAACCAGGCAGGGCCACTAAATAAAAATAAATAAATAATTAAGAGTACGTGTCTGTATGTTTCACTTTTATCCAATCTCTAAGATTGCCCACTTTGCTTTTTCCCACCTACCTAATCTATCACCAATGGAAATCATGTAACCCAGTGGTCCCCAACCCCCGGGCCACGGACTGGTACTGGTCCGTGGGCCATTTGGTACTGGTCCTCAGAGAAAGAATAAGTAACTTACATTATTTCCACTTTATTTATATTTAAGTCTGAATGATGTTTTATTTTTAAAAAATGACCAGATTCCCTCTGTTACATCCGTCTAGGACTCACTCTTGACGCTTGTCTCGGTCACGTGATACGTTTATCCGTCCCACCCTAAAGGCCGGTCCATGAAAATATTTTCTGACATTAAACCGGTCCGTGGCCCAAAAAAGGTTGGGGGCCACTGATGTAACCCATTATGTTTTCCCTTTTGATTCTGACGTGTAAAAGAAGTTGTGAAACTGCCATTTTCCAGAGTACTACTTTCTTAGTCCATTGAGATTTTGATTCATAGCAACTGTCATCAGTTTGGCTCAAAAAAACTCAAAAAATTCTTCCAGGTTTTGGCGTTTCTTATGATGACAATAGAAAGAGGAAGGTGGGAGGAGGGGGGAGACATGGATTTGTTGTTCTTCTTATTTATGCATTCATTGGTTGATTCTTTTTTTTAAAGCTTTTATTTATTTGTTTGTTTGTTTATTTATTTATTTTCAGGGACAGAGAGTGAGTTAGAAAGAGGGATAGATAGGGACAGACAGACAGGAACGGAGAGAGATGAGAAGCATCAATTATCAGTTTTTCGTAGAGACACCTTAGTTGTTCATTGATTGCTTTCTCATATGTGCCTTGACCGCGGGCCTTCAGCAGACCGAGTAACCCCTTGCTCGAGCCAGTGACCTTGGGTTCAAGATGGTGAGCTTTTTGCTCAAACCAGATGAGCCCGTGTTCAACCTGGTGACCTTGGGGTCTCGAACCTGGGTCCTTCCGCGTCCCAGTCTGATGCTCTATCCACTTCGCCACCACCTGGTCAGGCCATTGGTTGATTCTTGTATATGCCCTGACCAGGGATCAAGCTTATCCAGATGGCGTTCTAACCAACTGAACTACACAGCCAGGGCTTAATTTTCATTTTAATAGGTGATTGAAAGTTGTTGTCTCCTACTGAAAGCTAATACTGAAGACCTGACTATGACTTCAAAGCAAACAACCAGTCCTCTCTGCTTCCACAAAGAGGTAAGGAATCTAGTGCCTTCCTTAGCCTGAAGGGAAGGAAAGGTACTCTAATCCCTTCATTCAGCAAACATTTACTGATTGGGATAAATAAAGAAAGTGGCTTCCCTGAAGGAGCTCTCAGTGTGACAAGGAGAAAAATATGTTCACCAGTATTTTACATTTCTGTGTGGCACCTGATACCATGGAGGTAAATAACAACATCAACACACACAAGCACATCTCAGGTAGTGACCAGGTACAATTCCAAGACATTGTACTACCTTATTTTAATCCCTGAAACAAGCCTGTGAGACATCAAATGCCTTCCTTTTACTGATAGGAGCTAGTTTGTATGGGACACAAAATGTTTTCCAAACAAAAAGAGTATTTTTTACTGTAATTAAATCTTCAGATACCCCAACCCTACCTTAATATATAAATGTTAATTGCTATTTTACCTTTTCCAGGCTGAGTCTCAGGTTTCCAGAACTTTTACTAAGAAATCAACAAGTTGAAGAAATAATTTTCTTTCTTTTTTTTTTAATTTTTATTTATTGATTTGAGAGAGAGAAGAAGGGAGAGAGACAGGGATGTTCCTGTATGTGTCCTGACCTGGGGATTGAACCAGCAGCCTCTGTGCTTAGGAACATCGCTCTAACCGAGTTATCCAGCCAGAGCAAAGAAATAATTTTCTAAAAGTTCCTATTATCATGGGCACATTGATGTGCTAATATAATCTTCCTTATATGTCATTTAATCACAGGTCCTTGAGGGCACTAGCCATACTTTATTAGCGCCTATAATGTCCTCATTACCTAGGACAGAAATTGGAAAGCACCTAACAAAACCCATTCATATTTGTTATCAATTATATCCAATCAAGTCTCTTAGTTTAGCCCAGTCAAGCCATCTGATTCACCCACCTTACTTTCCACACTTAGTCATTATTTCAAAACTGAATTACTATGCACTCTGAAAAGATCTATTCATCATTAAACATTTTTGCCCAATACTGTCCTTTCCCTAACCCTGCTCCCCACCCTGTTAATCTATGTCCACCACCTGGTTTAGAAAGAACAATGGAAATATATTTGCAATGATGGAGTAAATGTCCACATGTTCTTTTTTGCCTTACAACTTTTTTCTCAAAATATCATGTATGCATCCAATAAATTCTGGACTAGTAATTACCTCAGCATAATACATGATTATAATTTAGTTTCTATTTAAAAACCCATCTTTAGCCCTGGCCCGTTGGCTCAGTGGTAGAGCGTCGGCCTGGCGTGCGGAAGTCCTGGGTTCGATTCCCGGCCAGGGCACACAGGAGAAGCGCCCATCTGCTTCTCTACCCCTCCTCCTCTCCTTCCTCTCTGTCTCTCTCTTCCCCTCCCGCAGCCAAGACTCCATTGGAGCAAAGATGGCCCAGGCGCTGAGGATGGCTCTGTGGCCTCTGCCTCAGGCGCTACAGTGGCTCTGGCCGCAACAGAGCGACGCCCCGATGGGCAAAGTGTCGCCCCCTGGTGGGAGTGCTGGGTGGATCCCGGTCGGGCGCATGTGGGAGTCTGACTGCCTCCCCGTTTCCAGCTTCAGAAAAATACAAATAATAATAATAATAATAACAAAACAAAAAAAACATCTTTATATAGTCTTATGCCACTATCAAAAAAATTTTTAACTAAAATAAGATCAAATCCTGTTAATTTTTAAAAGTAATTCTCTAAACTATATCTAATCTCCTGTCATCCAAGTTGCCTCCCCTTGAAACAGTCACACTGTCTCTCAGTCAGAAAGTCTCATAAGCATAGATTATGTCATATTGCAAACATACAGCCATTCAATAAATACTTTAAAAACTAATCTAAGGCCCTGGCTGGTTAGCTCAGTCAGTTAAGAGTGTCGACCCCAAACAACAAGGTTGCGGGTTCGATCTCTAGTAAGGGCACACATGGGAAGCAACCAAAGAATGCACGACTGAGAGGAACAACAAATGAACGCGTCCTTTCCCCCTCTCCCTCTCTCTCTTCCTCTCTCTGTCTCTCTTAAAAAATTATATATATATTATAAAAGTAAGCCCTGGCCGGATACCTCGGTTGGTTGGAGCATCATTCTGAGTGCAAAGGTTGCTGGTTCAATTCCCCGATCAGTGCACATACAAGAGCAGCTCAATATTCCTGTTCCTCTCTCTCCCTGCCTCTCTCTCAAAAACAAAAACAAACAAACAAAACTAATCTAAATACCCTGTCTTTTACACCTGGATTCTTTTTAGATATTGAGAAAAATATTTAATGAAAATTAATGGCACTCAGAACAGTACAAATTTCCTAACTTCCTTTTTAAATACTTTGAAGTAATTTATGGCTTCAAAGGAAAATTCAGCATGAATTGTAAAACCAAGCTACCATAATAAACTTTGCAAGTCACAAAAGGTACCTTTTGTGAGGCAAAATTAAGCTGGCTAATAGGACTCTGAGATGGACTGTAAGGACTATAAAGTGAACTGTAAGGAAACCCCAAAATAATCTAAGATAGAAACAAATCAAAATATTAAATATAATTTCAAGGCAGAATATGGGAAGTGTTTTTAACCAAGAATCAAGTAATATACTGAAATCAGGTTTGTAATAGACATACATCAAGGTTTCTGTTTACCACTCATATATCTGGGGGATTCGGCCACACCCTTAGGCTCACTTGCCATCTTCTGTATCACCTGATACAACTCCAGACACATCTATAGCTGATTGGACCTAAAAGAGCACCTGACCCAGAGGCAGCCATTCATAGGCCTGTTACTTGTGTTTACTGGCAAAAAGGTGAAGTCAGCCAATCAGACCTCTGCCTCAAGAACTGGAATCAAGAGGCCTAAAAGACACTGCCACTTAGATCTTAGGGTAAGAGAAATCTTCCTGGGCCATGTCTGTCACAGAAAGTGAGAGCTGAACCCAAGCCAGTTCCTAATCAGAGATTCTCACATCTGCCTCTAATCACAATCCTTTAACCTCTACCTTACTTGACCTGGTTTTTTGCCATTTAAAAAAATAAATTTAAAAAAAAAAACCCAAGAAGACAGAGATCATAGAAAGTTAAGTTAAAAATTTTAATATAATAGAATACCTTCTTCTTTTAGACTAGATGAAGGAAACAGCTCATATCACTTAGTAAGAATTCTGAAGTCAAATTTTAAAAGAAATGCTATTTTATTATTTTCAACTGCCTCTCAGTTTTGGACTTTAGTTTCTAACCTATAAAGTGAGGGCAGTTTATGAGAAGGTCTCTAAGTTGTCTTCCATGGTTTATAATCTTAGTATAGGCAGTCATTGGTATATCAACATGTCCCTTTCACACCAAAAAGGACTCTGTTTTTGGACAGTTTTGGGGCAGTGATGGAAAACATTCTCTGTTACCTAGGCTGTCATTGACAAATACCAATCCTATCATAATTGGTACCAACATTTCTTATTAAAATTGTTAAAAATGAGTTGCTTTCCAAGGTTTCCCTATTATAGCTATATGTACATATAATATGGACATAAATCACACTATTTTCAATTGATCTACACTTAAAATATACAATGACACTACAGTGCCCTGCCTCTCCCTTAAAGAAAATAAAAAGCAGAGCACTTGAATAACTGCCCAAGAATTATTCATCCATTCACTCATTGCTCCATGTCTCCAACATGCATCACTGAAGTCGTAATAACCATGGGCTACCAAGCATCGCCTCCCTTAGGGGGCCCAAAAGTTCTCAATGGCTTAGTTATCAACAAAATAATGGAGACTTAACTGTCCAGATAAAAGAAAAGTGACTTTCTGGGCTGAATTATTTTTCCCTTTTAGTTACTAAAAATCTTTGTGAAATGTATTATAATTTTTTCTTTTCACCTGTTTGCAAAATTAGATGTTCTTTGAATGGTATTAGTAATTAAGAATACACACAAATAATTAGCAAAACCTTAGCCCTAAGTCAGATCACTTATTAGAAATATTTCTCCCTAGTTCTTTTTTTAGTGCACCAAAAGAAAAGGAAACGTTATTTGATCCACTTATGTTTGTGTGTGCGTGTGTGTGTGTGTGTGTGTGTGTGTGTGTGTGTATATATATATATATACACACACACAAATAAATATGGTATTAAATGCATTTTTACTTTCTGTAATTTTTTTGTATATTTTTGCATACTTTTTATATTTGTATTTTATACATACTTTTTGTATACTTCTTGTTTTATAAATTCATTTTATAAGTTTAGAACTATACATTCTACTTTATAATAATTTCTCATGTCACAATATATGGACATGTTTCCAGGCTACTAAACTATTAAATAGTCTTCTACATTTTTGTTCCTCTTCTTTATTTTTGAGAGATGGCTTATTCAGTGATTTGTAAAGAATTAGGGTTTTCCCCTCCCACTTCTAATAACATTTATTTTCTTATAAGAGTTACCTTGGTTCACTATAAATTTCTGGAAAACATAGTAGGGTTTTGCCAAATTGAAAATATGTATGCACATTATTTTATCACTTTTTTTCACTCACACTGCATCCTAAACACTTTCCTATCTCCTTAAATGTACTTCTTGGGTTATATATTTCCTGATTTCTTTTTCTTTTTAAACAGGAGTCCCTTCAATCAATTTCACATGATCATCATGAGTCAAGGTCATCATTAAGAACACTGATAATTGCAATACACTATAGCTATGGTTGCAAGTGACATGTACACAAATTGGGATGAGCAACCCCAGGAGATACCCTAAATCTGTTCGGTTTTATTAACTTTATTAATTTAAAGAGTTCTCGAATTTCAAGCTTTTTAATCAGTGGCCTCTCCCTCATGAAAGTAAAAGAAATATAAAATAGTTCTCAATTAATCTAGCATCTGCAAAGTGAGTTATTAACTCAAACTTTTCCCGAGCAATGTTCTCATTCTCTATATCAGTGGTAGTCAACCTGGTCCCTGCCGCCCATTAGTGGGCATTCCAGCTTTCATGGTGGGTGGTAGCGGAGCAACCAAAGTATAAATAAAAAGATAGATTTAACTATAGTAAGTTGTTTTATAAAGATTTATTCTGCCAAACTTAGCAAAAATCCGACATAAAGTACTTTGGTAAGTAATTATTATTATATGCTTTAACTTGCTGTAACTCTCCTTTATAAATTTTATAAAGTAAAGTTACTTCCCTACTTTATAAATCACCATTACTGTGGAACCAGTGGGCAGTTAGAAAATTTTACTACTAAGGCAGAGATACAAAAGTGGGCGGTAGATAAAGGTTGACTACCCCTGCTCTATATAATAAGAATAAAAAGAAGGAGGCCCTGGCCAGGTGCTCAGTTGGAGCATCATCGCACTACGCCAAGATTGTGGATTCAATCCCTGGTCAGGACACATGCAAGAATCAGCCAGTGAATACATAAATGAGTGAACAACATATCAATGTTTTTCTCTCTCCCTCTTAAATTAATTTTTTTAAAAAGAATAAAAAGGGGAAGAAGAAAAAGAAGAAGGGAAAGGAAAAGAAAGAGAATTATTTTCCTGTTACTATGACTTGGGTGATTTCACAACAACCTCTATTTCTGAATCACTAATGAAAATCTATGTCAACAGTTTAAATGAACTTTTCTTTCCCACACTCAGTATAAAACGCATATCCTTCAACACATCCAAATTTGTATACGGGTATTTGGAGAAGGTTTGTTCCAACACCTGCAAATTCTCTCCCATCATTCATCAGAAGACATTTTTGCACTGGTCATAGATTCCTCAAGCTCTGTAGCTTAACTGATCAACCGCAATCAAAATTGGAGACCCAAGCAATTCTATGAAATTAAACATGATTTTTAAAAAAGATATAATCATCTAATGACCTTCCTTACATAACGAGTCAACTTCATTAAGTCTCTTTCAAAAAACAATTTGTTCCACTTTAAAACAGAACAAAACAAAAAAATCTGTTCCATAAAACATTTCAATTGATTAAACAAATGAAGCCAATGTGATCAGGTAGAGAGAGGGTCTATTTACCAGCAGTAACTTTTAACCTTGTCCCTATAAAGTGGACATGACAGTTGTCTGGTTCCCTAAATGGGTATAGGCAAGTAATCTTGTAAAGTTCTCTTTTATTGAAGATACAGAAAAGGTATGGAAACAATCAGCACCATAAACAACAGGCAAAATCTATGCCAAATTCATCCGGAACATAAAACTATCTGCCACTCGACAAAGATTGAACAAATTTTCTGAACAAGTGAATGTTCTCAAACAATAACATTTTTCATTCACCAAAAATTCTTTCTCTCCATGGAAACCATCAGAATTACTATATAAACGATTATTCTACTAAAATGGGTGTGAGCCTGCACAAACACCTGCTAGGGTAAGACTGACAAGTCTTACCATAAGTATCCAGTTTTGTCAGCATTATAAAATGTTCGAAATACCTTTTCCAAAATAGCCACAAACTTGTTCTGCAGTTTCATGGCCTGCTGTTTCCATTCAATTACATTCGCCCTCCAAATGATTCCCTCTAAAGGTCAAAATCACTCATTAGAAAATAAACACAGCACAGTCAAATACATTTGCCTGAAGCAAACTGGTAATTCAAAGAAATGGTCCCACCTTGATAGGGGCTGAGTCCAGTCCTGACAAATTATTTTTCTGACTTTTAAAAAGTCTTTTCCCTCATCTCTGTGTCCCTGGGTGGGTAGCATAGTATAAGTGTGTGTGTGCAAGTGTGGGTTTAATCTATAAACGGGATCTGGGTGAGATACTCCCTGTCATCTGTGATTCTGTATTGAAATGACTTGTATTTACAATTATCCTAATTATTCTAACTATTTCAAATTATGAGCAAGAGTCAAATTTGATTACTGTTGATTAAAAAATTGCCATGGGAGGCAATGTAAATATAATGGTAAGAGATAAGTTTGAAATTAAGAAATGTACATATGACACCTTGTAGAAGACATTAGAAATATGTGGGATATTTTGGATGACACAGTCACTGGGGTCTCAACTGAGTTAGTGAGTGGGTACCAGGAAAGCTAAATACCTTAAAATATGTAGAACAGGCCCACACATGAGTTCCTGCCATAAATAACAACTGTGAGCGATACTGAAGGATCTGGATTTCAGACCATGTGGCCTCTTATTAGCAGTATGACCTTTAATGACCTGTGGTTAGGTCATTTAATTCTGAGCCTCAAGCTCCTCAAAAGAGCTTGGAGCAAATCCTGGTTCTACATTTACAAACTCTGGGCCCTTGTGTGTTCAACTATCGTCTTCAGTTTCCTTATCCAGAAAATTCAGGCAAAAGAAGTTGCAGGATTTTGATGAGCAGTAGCTCAATGCAAGTCAGCTACTGCTACTAACTATGCAGAGGTAGGAATGAATGGTGTTCAATGGGTACTCCCACCACTCCAGGACCACTCCAGACCACATTATAGAAGCTACATATACACTTTCCAAAGCTCAGTCCACTCATCTCAGACTACCACAGACAAGAACAATTAGTTAAAAGCAGTAGGGTCTTTTCATTGGTGATACTGATATTTTAGTAAATTGTCTTTCAAATAAATCTGCAAGCTAGTATTTAGTGGTTTTGTTTTTTATTTAAAAGGAGACATACTAATTGATTGACTATTAAGGCACAGTACAGGTAGGTTTCCAGGTATGTATCAAATTTTAATTATAGTAATTGTAATTAATAATCTAGAGAATTAAATGACAAAGCCCAGGTTCCAAACACCAGGTTAAACTAAAACATGTAAACAAAACAATAACTCAACTACCAGTTTTTTTAAACATCCTCATACCCTCCTAATAAGATTTAATTTTAGAAAGATGATGAAAAACAAACAACAATTGCAGAATACATAGATATTAATAAGAAGATTAAGCCCCCTTCACCACTCCACCCCACCAAGCATGTTAACATGCATGAAGCTGGCAGAAAAATATCCCACGAGCTGGTGACATTCAAGAGCAGATGAAAAACAGCAGCAACATAGTCCTTTGGCTACAATAAGTGCAGATCCTTAGGAAGCTTAAGACTTTCCACTTAACAGACACCTGGCACATTCCCCATATTCAAGTATAATGAAGTTCCTCATCTACATTAGTGAACGGCCCCATGCTCACCATGGTTAGCTTACAGTTCTTGGATTTTAATGGGGACCAGGAGCTCAGAACCATGACAGTGTTGTATCTATCAAGAAAGAGGCTTACTTGCCTGACCTGTGGTGGTGCAGTGGATAAAGCGTCGACCTGGAAATGCTGAGGCCGCTGGTTAGAAACCCTGGGCTTGCCTGGTCAAGGCACATATGGGAGTTGATGCTTCCAGCTCCTCCCCCCACTTCTCTTTCTCTGTTTCTCCTCTCTCTCTCTCTCTCTCTCTCTCTCTCTCTCTCTCCCTCCCTCCCTCTCCTCTCTAAAATGAATAAATAAAAAATAAAAATAAAAAAAAGAGAGAGGCTTACTTAATGATTACATTGTACCTGCCTGAAATAACAGTTAGTTGAAATACCTTGCTTTTAGGAGAAAATGTTTAAATAGATGTGATATCCTTTAATCAGCACCTTTTTTCACAACTGCTGGCGGGATGGAAACTATATAAACCAAGCTAAATTTTAAAAGGTGACTGGTTTTTCACACAACAGATGTTTAAATTCTAGCTTTACAAAGCCCAAGAGTAAGCCTCCCAGGATTTTGCATGCACATATACTTTGACAGAGAAGTTAATAACAAAGGACATACCGTAGGGATTTAGCTCTCAATATTTTTTGAAAATGTGCTAAGTTCTAAATGAAGGCTGGTTAAATTCTGGTTATTCCACGCACTGGAATCCTTTCGCTGTTTTTTAAAAATGGGTTAGACTTGTATGTGTTGATATGTAATCATCTCCCACCACTGTGTACGATATGTACATACACAGTGAAAAGACAAAAGCATGGAATAGTGACCATGTTGTATAGAGAATGTTTGTAATTGCACAGAACATAGTGGAAGAATACACAAGAAAACTGAAAGTAACTCAGGAAGGCAAAGGAAGCCTGGAATGAAAGAAAGGCAGGCGTTTCACTTCCTGTACCCTTCTATGTTGCTTAGGGAATTTTTAAAACCAGGTGAATATATTTTTTAATTAAAAAGGAAACAATCTTGAAAGTATTTTGTCATTTATTTTTCCTTTTTTAATGATTTTACATGTATTCTATTGATTTTAGAGAGAGAGTAAGAGAGAGAGAAAGGGGAACACCTATCTGTTCCCGTATGTGCCCTGACCGGGGATCAAACCCACAACCTCTGTGCTTCGGAACAATGCTCTAACCAACTGAGCTATCCGGCCAGGGTAAAAAAAGAAATAATTTAACCTTTTTTAAAGAGTAAAAAAGCAGATGCTCCCTACCTGTCAATCTTCCATTAATACTGAGTCCAACGTATTAAATAGTAAGCATGACCAGTGCAGGTAGATTGTGTTTAACAAAGTGGGAAATCAATCACAGTTCCTTGCTTCTCTACAAAACTTCCTAAATTTCAGTAGATGAGGTACATACTGTCCACAGACGCCTGCAGGAAACAGGCTTCCAAAACGTCTTGAGAAGTCTGGTTTTGTATCCTGGTATAAATAATCCTTAGTGGCTGTAAATTTCTTGCTGCCATTATTGTCGAGCAGGTTGTGCCAAGCGCCTAGCTCTGTATAAAGTAAACAGCACAGAAGGCACTCTGCTGGTTGTCTGAGGTTCTTTACTCCTCCTCCAGATGCCTAAGGAACTAGCAGAACCGGCTCCCATCAACAAATATCAATGTATAGCTTCCTTAACGAATAGAGTCACACTGTGTACTCAGCCGCCACCCACATTATGCCCAGTGCCCCCACCACAGCCACCGCCAGAAAAGCAACTGAGGCATCTGGGTGCACCAGCACAAGCAAATGCCCCCAGCTGGCCCGTTCCCCCACAAAACTCAGGCCAGCCCAGTTGACTGACATGGTATACCAGCTGTCATCTTTCCCAAGAAGGAACAGACATGGCCAGAGGTACCCCAGGGCTCCTGGACCCCAGTTTAAAGGCAATCAACAACACCTGGACCTCTACACCACATTCCTGATGATCACATGGCTTCGGGAGAATAAAGAAGCTCCTCACTACCTGCACCTAGGCCTGCCTACCATCCCGATCTGGGGAGTATAAAGCTGTGTGATCTTTAGCAAATTGCTTAGCCTCTCTGCTCCTAAATTCTTCATTTGAAGAATGGTCCTGGAATGCCACTCACCTATCGCTCACAGAGCTGAGTGAGGATGAGGCATGTAGCCTTTGGCATATAGTCCTTTGTGTCAGCTAATATCACTGCCCGCATCTGTAGGCACTACCTGGCCTCAGCTTCCTATTTGGTCTAATTCCACTCCAGCTTCTACCCCATATAAAAGTGACCTTAAAAGTGGGATGGGTGAGCCTGATCAGGTGGTGGTGCAATTGATAGAGCGTCAACCTGGCATGCTGAGGATCCAGGTCTGAAACCCTGAGGGTGCAGGCTCCAACACGAGCTCATTTGGCTTGACCATAGGATCATAGATATGACCCCATAATGGCTGGTTTGAGCCCAAATGTCTCTGGCTTGAGCCCAAGGTGTTTGGCTTGATCAATGGCTCACTGGCTTGGCTGGAGCCCCCATCAAGGCAGATATGAGAAGCAATCAATGAATAACTAAAGTGACGCAACTACGAGTGATTTTCTCATCTCTCTCTCTTCCTATTTGTCTGTCTCACACACACACACACACAAAAGTGGGGACTGTGAAGTCATCTTGGTTACTTCCAACCTCCTTTTCCCCCAGGGAAAAGTGACAATAGTCCCCATTGTTTGTCATTAGAATGAAGTCCAGAAGCCTTGATACAAACCTCTCCCATCCAAGTACTAACCAGGCCCGACCCTGCTTAGCTTCCAAGATCAGACGAGATCGGGCGCGTTCAGGGTGGTATGGCCGTAGATGATACAAACCTCTCAAGGTCACACTTCAGCCATCATTAACTAGAGCAGTGGTTCTCAACCTTTCTAATGCCGTGACCCCGCAACACAGTTCCTCATGTTGCGGTGACCCCAAACCAAAAAATAATTTTGGTGGCTACTTCATAACTGTAATTTTGCTACAGTTATGATTCAGAATGTAAATACCTGATATGCATTATGTATTTTCCGATGGCTTTAGGCGACCCCGCCGGGGTCGCGACCCACAGGTTGAGAACCGCTGAACTAGAGGAACTCTGGTCAACCACACCTCTCCCTGGCCTCCCAAATAGGGTAAAGGCCTCTCTGCCAGATGCTCCCAGTACTCCTTTGCTGAACTTTTCACACAAATAGATGCCTGGAAAGGACCATTCTACACCAGAGCATGAAGTCCATTCACCACTACACTGCTGCTCCTGCATGGTGACGACTCAAATAGCTTTTAACCAACTGGAAAGGTTGGACCCATCTCCTCAACTTATAGAATCCATACAACCCTTACAGTGTTAAAGCAGGGAGACAGGTCAACCTAGCTTTACTGTTATATCACATTAAACTTTTCCAAATTACATGGGGAACCAATGAGATTTTGTAAGATAAACCAAAAGGTTTCCTGGGTTGACCAGTTCCTTCAGTTGACCACATTCTTTAATTTACCAGTTCAGACCAGATGATTCATTCACTTACCACCTAATACTGAGCTTAACAGAAAAGCATGACTCCTGGTTACAGGTTTCATTTTAGAAGCATCTTGTTTATGTATTTGAATGTGAGCCCTGAGTTATTTCTGTATGCACTTTGCTTTCCCTCCCAGACTGAGCAAGCTGCTATTAAAACCCTCTGAGTGGAAGTATGCTGATATCACCCTCCAGGGAATTCAGTTTCTAAGAAAAGCCCATTCATTTTGCACTGGCCAAGATGAAGAGAATGAAGACTTCAAGCAAGTTGGGGTTTAGGGAAATACAACTCAAGGTCTCAATGAATCCCCTCCACCCTTGATTTTTCCAAAGAATGCTGTTTGGGTAGGTTGGAATAATTTAACTTGCAAAATATATGACTGGATAGCCTGACCTATGGTGGCGCAGTGGATAAAGCGTCAACCTGGAAATGCTGAGGTCGCCGGTTCGAAACCCTGGGCTTGCCTGGTCAAGGCATATATGGGAGTTGATGCTTCCAGCTCCTCCCCCCTTCTCTCCCCCTGTCTCTCCTCTCTCTGTCTCTCTCTCTCTCTCTCTGTCTCTCCTTCTCTTCTCTAAAATGAATATAAAAAAAATTAAAAAAATTAATTTAAAAAAATATATGTGACTGGATAAAAATCCCTTTTATCCTTCAGATGGAAGAGTTCAGAGCCAACCATGTTATTCCTTTAATTTTTTCCCGTTTATTATTATTATTTTTAATTGTGGTAAAATACACTTAACATAAAATTTACTACCTTAACCACTTTTAAGTATATAGTTCAGTGTCATTGAGAACATTCAAATTGTGCAACTATCACCACCATCCATCCCCAGCACTCTTTCACCTTCCCAAAGTGAAACTCTGTACCTACTGAACAATAACTCACCATTGCCCCCTCCCTAGCCCCTGGAAACCACCATTCTGCATTCTGTTTCTATAATTTTGACTACTATGGGTACTTCATATAAGTGGAACCATACAGTATTTGTCCTTTTGTAACTGGTTTCTTTCACTCAGTATAATGTCTTAAAGTCCATCCATATTGCAGCATTTGTCAGCTCCCTCCTTTTCAAGGCTAATATTCCACTGTTTGTATATACATTTTATCTACACATTTATCCATCAATGAACATTTGAATTGCTCCCACCTCTTGGCTACTGTGACTAATGCTGCTTTGAAAATGAGTGTGCAGATATCTCCTCGAGATTCTGTTTTCCATTCTATTGGATACTCAGAAGTAAAACCACTGGATCATATGGTAATTACTATATATTATTAATTTTTTAAGGGACTACCATACTGTTACCCAAAGAAACTATTATTTTACAGTCCTACCAGGGCATAAGAATTCCAGTTTATCCATATCATTGTCAACACTTGTCATTTTCTGGGTTTTCTGATAATAGCCATTCTTATGGCAATCCTTTCTCTTTTTCTAACTTTAAAACTGGTTAATCAAATATGACATTGGGTGATGGGTATGCAACATAATCAAATGTCAAAATAAACCTGATGTTTTCTCTGAACATATGTACCCTGATTGATTAATGTCACCCCCATTAAAACTAATTTTAAAAAACTGGTTAATCAAATTAAATTTTGTCCCACCTACACAGTTGGCTAAGAGTGTTGGTAAATCTGTTCTCATGAATATGCTGAATAATCATCTTCTGAGAGGTAATTTTAATAAAGCAATTAAGCTAAAACAAAAACACTTTGAACACAAAACCATCCTGCATTCAAATTTAAAACCGCCACTTCTGAGATCAAGTACCCTTCCTCTAAATCTCAGTTTCTTCATTTGTGAAACAGAGCTGTGAATACTCAACTCTTAAAGTTGCCGGAGAATTAAGTTGCAAAATTTTATCAATCACTTAGCACATGCCTGGCATCTAATAATCACTAAAAGAATAACAGATGATAAGAAGGACGGAGATTTCATTATTACTAGAATACTACTAAAAGGTAAGTCACAAAAAGATCTCACAGTTAGCCATTTTATATATGCATGTCCTTTCCAAATTTATTCTGATTATCTTATTTAATACAATTTATACACATATTCCTCAAACCTCAAAGATGTCACTATAGCCACAATAGCATTTTCTTATATATAAACATAAGTATTCTCTAGAGTAGGCAGGCTGTCAGAAATCAAACAGTAGTAGCATACCACAAAATTGCACCCTTTTTTTGCAATTTGAAAAGTGAGTACATGAACTTGTCACATATTTTATACTTAATCTGGGTACAGCAAAAAGAGCACATTGTGAGACAAATTGGTTTTCTATGTTCTCTTGATTAATGAATTAAAAGAGTTAATGACAAAGGGCTATCTTCTGAAGTGTGGCTTAGGCTGAATTCACATACCGTGTTAAAACACACACACACACACACACACACACACACACACACACACACAAGCTTAATCTGTTAACGCCTATCTAGGAATCTCTTATTTTGCACCTTTATCTGGCTTCTCATTTAAATTCACAGAACCTAAGGGAAAGGCTTAGAAATCATTTAATCCAAATTCCTATCAAATAACTGCTTTCACTTAGTTCTCTTTCTACAAATTTACTAACAGATTAGTGTAAAATATAAAATATGTGGGAACCTGAGCAGTTAGAAGAAGATGTATGCATACTTCACATTTAAGCAAATGAAAATGGATTTTAACATAAAAATTAAATCAAAGGGGGGCTAATTCATCATCAAAATACTTAAAGATCCTTTTACATGGGTGTGCACCAGGCATTTCTCTAAGTACTCTGCATTTATTAACACTTTTAATCTTTCCAGAAGGATTTTGATTCAGGTTCCATTACTATTATACTGCCTTTTAAATTACTCCTTAAAATCCTGACATATTATTTATAAACCCCACTGAGAAACATTCATATAAAATATCACGTTAAAACACTAATTATGCTACTGGCTCCAGGTTTCTGGACAGCCTTCCTCTCTCTTGGCTAATACAAACTCACATGAACTTCTTTCTTCCACCCACTCAAGGAAGTGCTCCAAAACAATGGCATGCCCTGATAACAGCATTTGTTTAGATTTATTAGTTCAGATTTAACCAGGAAACTATTTCAATTATTGTTATGTTAAAATGTTTTAAAATTACTTTCTAATTTCAGTGATTATGCTATACAGATCTATAAGTTTTAAATCTTTCTTTGGTGGTTCAAGATTCAACAAGGTGCCGGATTAGTGGTGGTGCAGTGAGCCAAGTGTCAACCCGGAACATGCGGAACACTAGGGTCGCTGCCCTTGGAAACCCCCAGGTCTGAGATGGCTGGCTGTGAGAGCAGGCTCATCAGCATGGGGTCACTGGCTTGGGGGGAGGGGAATATCATCCACAGGATCTCAAGGCTCACCAACTTGAGTCCAAAGGTCACTGGCATTAAAAGGCCAAGGTTCACTGGCTTAAACAAGGGGACACTGGTTTGGCTCCAGTCCAGGCATATAAGAGAAGTATAATCAATTCACAACCAGAGTGAAAGCAACCCCCTCTCTCCCTAACTGACTCTCTCACTCTCTCTTTAAAAAAAAAAAAAAAGATTTAACGAGGTATCTCAGCCAATTTTTTAAAAGACTCTTTAACCAGTCTTAGGAAGGCTATGGTCACATTACGAATATCTATCATCACTGGGTCTCAGTGATCACAGAGGTCAGACAGAGAAACTGGGCTGAAATAAGACTGGTAACAAAACATGCCCTGTAAAATAAATTTCTGAAATTAGCTTCACCACTCTAGAAGAAAATAATACTATACATTCTCTGAAAAACTGTATGTTTTGAGTATTTGGCACCCTTTTCTATCTCCACCCCCCTCTGTCTTCTCAGTAGAATTTGACAATCAAGAACAAACCAACAGGCCCTGGCCAGTTGGCTCAGCAGTGGAGTGTTGGCTGGCGTGTGGAAATCTGGGTTTGATTCCCAGTCAGAACACACAGGAGAAGTGCCCATCTGCTTCTCCACTCTTCCCCCTCTCCTTCCTCTCTATCTCTCTCTTTCCTTCCTGCAGCCAGGGCTCCACTGGATAAAAAGTTGGTCTAGGGGGCTGAGGACGGCTCCATTGCCTCTGCGTCAGGCTCTGGTTGCAACAGAGCAACGCTCCAGATGGGCAGAGCATCGCCCCTTGGTGGGCATGCCTGGTGGATCCCGGTTGGGCACATGCGGGAGTCTGTCTGATTGCCTCCCTGCTTTCAATTTCGGAAAAATACCAAAAAAAAAAACAAAAAAAAAAAAACCAAACAAACCAATAAGTGTCAGTGCTAACAAACAGGAAACCTTGTCCATCACTGTCCTTACTTTTCCTCCTTCATTGGTTTTTGAAATCATCCTATTACTAGAGCCAGCCACAATAAACCCTAGCATTCCCACCCATGAACTAAGTCAGATTCAAAGTTATTTAACAGCCAGAGTCTCTGAACCTCAGAACTCCAACCTCTGAGAAAGAACCACGGTCACCACACAGCTTCAGTAGCAGAGCCGGGACTAGAAGGCAGATGTCTCGAATCCAGTTCTAGGGTTCTTACCCTTGCCAACGTTTCACCTGCTGCCCTGGTCCTGAAACATGGCTCAAGACAGCCAGATTTGTGGTGGCTTGTGAATCCTGACAATTTATCTAGAGAGTTAAATTATATAAACGCACTCGCTCGTGACGTTTCCCTGGCCCCCTTGCATTTTTAATTTCATTAATCGTCTTAATGACCGTTACAACAGTTTTCTTTTCACCAAGATCCAGCATTAAATCACGTACTACTTTTAACTCTGCTGTCTCTGTAGTGTTCTTTAAACTGAAAGTTCTTCAACTTTTGTCCTTCATATCATTGATATTTTTGAAGAATACATGCCAGTTATTTTAGAGAGTATCCTTTCATTTGGGTTTCTGATGTTTCTTCATGATTAGATTCAGATGTCCCATTCTTGATTGGGCACAACATACAGAGGCTCATGACAACCCTGCCCCCTATTGTGATGTTAATTTTGACCCCTTGTTTAAGGTGTTGTCCGGATTCCCCCCTGAATTGTTACTTTTTTTTCTCTTTTATTATTAAATATTAAATTTGGGGGGAGAGTAGTCACACACTGACTTCAGAAACTGACTCATGTATTTGATCGGTGACTATCTCCATGCTGAGCACCTGCTACCTACCAAGCATTATGGCACTGGAGATACCCCAGTGGATACAGACATATCCCTGCCTTCAGGGAGTTCACATTCTAGTTAGGAAAACAAGCAATGAGCAAGTTAAAAAATGAAGCAAATACTGTGTGATCTGCTGATAAGTGCTTCCAAGAAAATAAAGCAAGAGACAGGCACAATGTTGTATTACATACAAAAGTACCTTGTCACATTTTTAATTATCCCAGGCAGAACACTTAATAAAACATGTCTGATTTTTCCTGCTTCTCTGCATTGAGAAAATGAATTTGCAGAGATAATTCCACATGATTCACACACAGACTAAAGAAAAATTAGCAAGCATTTCTTGAGCTAAAACAGCTTGTAAATAAACAAAATGAATATGTGAACACCCACAGGCAAGTAGTGCAGAATTCCACCTCCATAAAGGGACTGACTCATGCTTCTACTCCATTCAACAAGTCACCTGAAAGTCCTTTTAAGGTGCTCTGTCCTGGGTCTGGTGTGGGAGGAGTTTAGAAAAAAGTATAAGTAAGGAACCCCACTTCTAAAGGTTAGACAATATGATGAGATGTTAAAATACATGGTGTCATTAAAACCCTAATAAAAAAATCTTAGGACAGCGTTTTAGATAATTAGACATAATTACATAAACAATTACAATTTTAAGTATGGGTATTTAACAAAATTTAAATCACATATCTTGCTTTTATCATTTTTGATGAATGTATGTTTGCTGGGGGATGAAAGGACTTGGGGTTTTTAGTTGCTTTGAACAGAAGGCTTCTTATGTAGATAGACTGTGTCTTCACTATGTGCTGTATTTGCAATTTAGAAATGCCTGGCATGGGCCTTGCCTCCTCCCTGTGAACACAACCCGTGTGCCCAAGTCCCTGACTGCTCTTCCACAAACTCCTTCCTCCCCCAGGGGCCCATCACCTGACAAGATACCCATCTGTGGCTATGACTGGTCAGAACCACTTAGCTGGGTAATCATCTCTACTGTCTATAAAAAGATGACTCTTGAATTTCCACCTTCAGCCTCTCCCCACGCAAAGATGATTGACAGATGAGGAAAGAAAAAGAAAAAGCCCGAACATCAAGAGAAGTGGGGAGGGAAAGTGACAGTGCAGGCCCAGGCTCACCTGGAGCCGAGCTCCTGAGGGTGGGGAAGGTCCAGGGCCCACTGGGGGCCAGTCCTCTCTGCCCCCCTGAGGGAAGGAAGCAAACTCACCTGCACACCAACCCCGCCCCGGCCTTTTCTATCCAGAAGGTTTGCTCCTTTAGGCGTGCTAACAAAGGAACAATTAGCTGCTGGTATTTCACAATATTTTCCTAATGAGGTCTTTAAATTCACTAAAATTTTAGGAGTTTGCCATTTGATGCTGGGCAGATACAAAATTGTGTCACATGAAACTATTCAGGCAAGGAAAAAAAAAGAAGAAACACCTTGCCTTTCAATCTCTAGATTAAGTTTAAATTCATTTAGGTAAATGTTCTCAAGACCTCACAGGCTCTTTTCTAAGAAAGTAAAAATAGGCAAATTTATAAGCTTACATCACCTTTTCAATTTTTTAAAAAGTCCTAAAAGTGGATTGATTTGTCATGGGTCATAAAATGAACTTATTATCCAAATAAGATTCTCAGCACAAATCAATTTCTCCCATGCACACAGAAAGATCCAGTTAAAGGCAACCTGAAGTAAAGTGAAGTAAAATATCAATACGAAACCATGACCATTAAAAAAAAAATGGCTGCTAGGGAAAATTCCTGAAACGGTCACAGAATCACGGGAGAGAACAAGCACCCACAGCCCCACCCAGCGTGGGGAGTGCCACCACCTTACTGAAAATGAAAATCCCGTATTCCTCCAAGAGGGGTGAGCTCCATCTCTAACGTCCGCAGAAAGCTCAGCCCTCCGAGTAAAAGTTCTACATGCTCATCTCTGTCACTGGTAGGAAAATGATTAGTTACTGCCCGAGCTAGAGAGGGGAAATGAACTTGCAGGCTTGTGTGAAAACAACAAAATGCTGTTTTCCCAGAACAGTTCATTAAGAACATGTTGTCCTAAGTGCAGTCAAGTGAAACGTTCCTTCCTGGTTCCCAGCTCTCGGAAGAGGAAAGAACAGTGCTGCAGGCTTGGCCTCCGATGACCCAAACCTGGGGGTCGCCTTGCATGTGCACACACTGCTTCCACGGTCACCGTCGCTCTGACAGCCTGGAGTAACCGAAGTCTCAGAGACTTGGGAGAACGGGGGTTGTCAAGATAAGCTGACCATGTCACCGCATGTATTTCACAGAACAGCTTATAAAGATTGTACAGCTTTTGTAAACAGAAAGAAGGCTAAGGAAGCTGAGTAACTTAAACAGACCGTATGCCATTTTTTGCTATACATCACCTCATGTTCCTGGGAACCCAGAAGCAAGTTCTGTCTGCTCTGATTAGAGAAGACCCTGAATAAAATGGCCGATAAAAACAGTGACCATACTTCTCGTCTGAAAATTTAGACATAAGCTGGTAAATAGAAACACATATCTGGAATCCACTGGGCAGAATATTTGAAACCAAGGACCGGCTCACAAAATCTAAGGTGTGTCATACCCTGCCTGCCTACCATGATTCCCAGGACCCACCTCTAGAGATCTGACTCAGCAAATCTGGGTGGTGCCTGAGAATCTATATTTTAACAAGCACCCCAAGGATATTCTTATGCTCAGGCAAGTTTGGGGAACGTTGCCTGGACAAATTATATTCTCTGACACTTAGTTCTTTTTAAATCCCATTTAGCAATAGCATCAATTAAGTTAGCTCTTAAATGTTAACGATAATGCATATTTGTTTTCTCCTAACCCATCAAATAATAATACAATTTTGGTAACACCTATTTAAAGAAAGGTTAAGTAGCTTGTGCAAGGTTACACAACTAGCGAGTGCTAGAGGTGTGGTTACAAGAGCTACATTACTACCATTATGTATACAGCCTCCACTTTCACAAGCAGAGAGCCTGTTCATTTTTTACAAGTGATGGCAATAGATTTATTCTCAAAAGTTAGTAAGTTTAGGAACACATCTGCATTATCAGTCCTTTCAAATTACTGGCTATTCAAAGACCCAGAAATCCAACAATATCTCTAACAAAAGGTTTTTATCCACTGCTGCCCTCAAATTTCTGCTTTTAAGTTGTTTTGATCCTAGCCTACCTTTCCCCGGAAAGGAAAAACGATGTCAGCAAAATTCAACGGCCCCTCCCAGAAAAACAAGTAGTTCAGAGGAATTACAATGTGATATAATTTAGCTCCCTAATCTGAACAATATAACATATGGATGTCAGGTTTTTATACCCATTTATAAAACAAAAAAGATGTGATTATAAACATTTTCATAGCTATTCTTTTTTTTTTTTTTTTTTTTTTTTTTGACAGAGTCAGAGAGAGAAACAATTAGGGACAGACAGGAAGGGAGAGAGATGAGAAGCATCAATTCTTCATTGCAGCACCTTAGTTGTTCACTGATTGCTTTCTCCTATGTGCCTTGACCAGGGGACTACAGTAGAGTGAGTGACCCCTTGCTCAAGCCAGTGACCTTGGGCTTCAAGCCAGCAACCTTTGGGCTCAAGCTAGCGACCATGGGGTCACGTCTATGATCCCATGCTCAAGCCAGCAACCCCACACCCAACCTGGTGAGCCCGTGCTCAAACCAGATGAGCCAGCGCTCAAGCCGGCAACCTCGGGGTTTCGAACCTGGCTGGCTCCTCCGCATCCCAGTCCGACGCCCTATCCACTGTGCCACAGCCTGGTCAGGCATAGCTGCTCTTTTCTAACACTGAATTTTTTAAAAAGAAAAAAATCATCAAACTTTTTCATTCATTCTGCCTACATTTTTTTAAAAAGACTTGATATGGCAAATGAACAGTAGTACCCCTGTGCCCTACCTCTTCTAGCCTCACCTTAAAAGTCAATCAAGTTTGAAAAGGATACAAAAAAAGAACTAGAAAAAAACTCACGATTCATTCCATGAGTACTGGGGGCCTATGTGCCACGCACTGTTTTAGGAGCTACAAAAGCCACAGGAAATAAGCAGGTAAAAATCCATACCCTCAAAGAGCTCACACTTTCTTAAAAGGACATATATTCTAAACAAATCAGAAAATAAGCACTTTGTCAGATGGTGGTTGGTGCTGCAGAGTAGAAGAGCGGAGAGGGCAGAACTGATGTAACTGAGGGGGGCCTAAGTCTCCCTGCTAAGGGCCATTCGAGCAGAGGCCTGCGGGAGAGGGGGAGCAGCCATACATTATATAGGGGGAGCGCACCTCCAAAGAGGAAGGGGACACACCCCCATCCCCACCCAAACCACAATCCCCCCAAATTTTCTAGCAGCCCCGATGGTACTGCCTTTCTCTCAGAAGCTCAGGACAGGACCTGAGTGATCCTTCCATTTCCCCTTAGCATCCATCTCCCCATCCAGGCAGTCAGGCGTCCTGCAGACTGCACCCCCTACATGTCCACCTCCATTCCCCACCTGGGCGACAGAAGGCCTTGCCATCCCAAACCTGGATGACTGCAGAAGCCTCCAAACTGGTCTCCCATATCCTTCATGCTCCCCCTATCCAAAACTATCCTCCACTAAGACGCTAGAGTGACCGTTCAAAATCACACGTGTAATCATATCATGGCATGGCCTTTCCCTAAGTAACTCTGCTTCCCATTGGAATAAAATCTGGATCATCAATGTCCAGGCCACCAGCCCTTGCCCACCTCTCTAAATCATTCACGTTCCTCTGTCCCCAAAGCTCATTAGCCTCAAAGCTACCGTGCCTTCTTTCCCCTTCTCTGATGGGTCCAGCCCCTTTCTGCCAGGGGACCTTTGCTTGTGTGATCCTTCTGCCTAGAGAAACACCTTCCCCATCCACCCTGGCATGCTCTCTCTCTTCTTCACACCTCCAAGATGACTGTCCTGATCTCCTCATCACATGCGATCCAACATCACACACTGTTTACACACTGTATTTCTCCAAGCACTGTCACAGCTATAATGAAATCATCACTTCTTCAACTGAATGTCTGCCCTGCCCCAATAAACTAATCTCCATGATGGTAAGGACCACATCAGCTATACTCATTTTGCCTTAAAATGAGCAGAATTCAACAAATGTTAATTATTTTTCAAGTGAGAGGCGGGTAGATAGACCCCTACATGCATTCCAATCAAGATCTGTGGGAGACTGCAAGCTGACAGGGTCCTTGCAGTTTAGATGTGAGGGGGACAGAGGTGTGGGGGACTGGCAGTAAGCTGACAGGGTCCTTGCTGCCCATCCCCCCACCTCTCTTGTTTGAGTAAGTTGCTAAAGGCTATTTACAATTATAAGGCAATTATAAGTTGTTCTCTACAACCTCTGATTGTTTAAATTGCTAGAGGCAATTTACATACCCTTTCTCTCATCCTTTGTTCTGATGTTGGTTGATCTCAGTTATGCATGGTGGGGAGTTCCTGCTTATACCTTAAGAGGATTCCTGTTTATGCCTCAGATATGTGACTTTGGAGACTTCCCTATTTGCATATGGCTCTGCGCTATATAATAAAGTAGACCAGGGGGCTTGGCTTTGCTCTGGCTTGCTATCAGCTTGCAGAGACCTTCCGATCCCATACTTCTTTTCTCTGAGTTTATTTCTTCATTCCGCACTGTTCTCACTCAGGACCTGGACAATTACTAGCCGCACTGGTCCGTGGCAAAGATCCACCTTGCAACCCCATATGGGGCCGATGCTCGAATCAACCAAGCTATGCTCAGCAACTAGGGCCAATACTCAAACCAATCGAGCCACTGGCTGTGCTGTGGGAGAAGAGAGAAAGAGAAGGGAGAGAGGGACGAGAAGAGAAGCAGATGGCTGCTTCTCATGTTTGCCCTGATTAGGGATTGAACCTAGGATGTCCACACACCAGGCCAACACTCTATCCACTGAGCCAACTGGCCAAGGCTAAATTCAATAAATATTTGGGAAGAAATTAAGCCTTCCTTTTCATGCTTCCTTGTCCTCTCTCCTGAGGATAAAATATAGCTGTGTTTTTCTACTGCACTGTACCTAATACATTTCTTTTCTAATAACAGAAGTTAGGAACTGTGAGAAAGCTATGGTGAGGCCCTGGCAGTAAGGATAGCTCAGCTGCTCTGAGCGTCAGCCTCAGGCACTGAGGATAGCTCAGTTGATTCAAGCATCCGCCCCACCCCAGACGCAGGTAGCTGGGTGGATCCTGGTCAGGGCACATGTGGGAGCCTGTCTTACTATCTACCCTCCTCTTACTTAAAAAAAAAAAAAAAAAAAAAAAAAAAAAAAAAAAAAAGAGGAAGAGGAAGAGGAAGAGGAAGAGGAAGAGGAAGAAGAAGAAAGAAGAAGAAGAAGAAGAAGAAGAAGAAGAAGAAGAAGAAGAAGAAGAAGAAGAGGAAGAAGAAGAAAGAAAAAGCTATGTTGAAATCATGAGGTCTCAAATCGAGAAACTCCAGGTTGATCTATTTAGACCATACTTGTCATTAGTTTTATTCTCTGTTAAAGAATCCTCTCCTAAAGGGCATCCCTGTAAGCAGAGCTGTCCACTCCTGAGACCCCACAAGTCAGCCACTGACACCCCTCTAGGGGCAAATTCACGTGATGCAAAGGAACAGAAAGCAGGGGAGGAAAGAGTGGTCTGCTGGTCCACAGTCACCAGAATTTATTTTAATGAAAACTAATGGGAGCACTCCCTCTGTGATAGGAAGTCAAAGGACAGTGCTGCAAGCCCTCACGTACCACGCAGTGTACATGCTAATGGGTCCCCCTACTTACCAGGAGGGTGCCAGACACTGAGTGCTTTACTCACTTAACTGAACTGAGTCTTTACAACCACCCCATGATCCAGGTGACTTGATCCCCATCTACCAGGAGGGGAAGGAGAAGTCACTTGCTTATGTTCACAGAGCTAATACGTGCTGTGACCCAGGAATCAGAAGCAGCTCTGTTGGGCTCCAAAACCTCTGCAAAGCATGTCAGTTAGGAACCAGTGTTCTGGTACCCAAGGTACCATGACCCAAAGTGCTGGTACTGAGTGCAAATCTCTCAGCTGCTTTAGTCCAAGCTCCCCGGATTAAAGGCCGAGAGAGGGAAAGTAACTGCAATAAAATCGCATAGCCTGTTGGTCGCGAGGTCCCACAACAGGTCCATCCCTGTCAGACTGTCCTTCTGATAGCACCTCCCCTCACAGAAAGTCCCCAATACCCTCAGAATAAAAGCGCCAAGTCAAGCTTTCCTAAGGAACCCTGCAATGTTATAAAAATCCTAAAGTCCCCTTTAGAGTTGAACAAAAGCAAAATAGGACTTTATTACTCTCTTTTCCTGCAGCTGCCACTGGTTTGAATTCACACAAGTAGCTCTTTGTGTCTGCACTCCCATGTAGCTCTTCTCTAAGTGACAGAGGCCCAGGAACATCGAGGTCTGGGCCTAGGCCAACCAGAGCCGAGCTGAACCGGCTAGAAAGCAGGCAGCTCTGACACTCCTTTATCTGACACTGCTCACTCTGAAGTAGCAATAAACACGACTCTACATGCACAATCACGCTTCTTCTGCACAAGAGCAAGTAGAACAAGGCCTGAGCATTTGGACATACCCCTAGACCCTGATTTTTATGATCCCTGTGCCAAATCCTATCACCTGCATGCATGCAGGTCAATTTACTGTGGAATCCAACCACCTCTCACCCTCCCCAAATTAGCCAGCTCACAGCCAACAGTCTGCTATAACATTACCTCTTACAGCCACCACCAGCCTGCCAGGTGGCATGTGCTTGGTGCTTGGGAGCTCTTTTGGAGAAGCAGCCCCAAAGGCCTCATGCCATCCCCAGGAGCTTCAAACCCAATACACTAACAACCCGGAGTGGCAACTCCAGGGCAACTTCTGTTCTAACCTAGGCTCCCTGGTTAGGGTGAGCCCCAGCTCAGTCTGACACAGGGAGAAGCCCGCTTCCCTCAACAGCAGATCCAAGAGGGACGACTCGCAGAGAGGGAGCCCTCACCCCATCCCATCAGCCCGGCCACGCAGCCAGAGCCGCCGCCCATCTCAGGCTTTGGGCAACGTATGGGTTTCCCAACAGTGTTGTGCAACAGCAATGCTCTATTTAAAATACAGTCACTCATTCTATGAGATTTTCTTTTTCAGTAAAAGAATCAAAGCAGAACATACATAAGAGTACCACAAACATTTAAAGAGCTCAACAATCTAAGAATATGAATGATTTGCCACTTTGCTGCCCATACCTGAGGACTGAGAGGTAGAGGATAGAACTCTGAGGGGTCCCCACTGTCCCTGAGGCACAGCACAAGGCACATCTTGCCCTAGTGGAACCCCAGAGCTGCGACCTGGGGCAAGTTACTAAACTTAAGTACTACTGCTCATTTTCCTCGTCAACTGACTGGGGTTAACATCTCCCTTGGAGAAAAAGGAACTCATCTTCTAACATAATGACTGGCACACACTAAGCCATATGTTAGCACTCACTTCCATCTTCAATGCTTTAATTGTTCCCTTTCATATTTGTATGACTTCATTAGGTAAAGACATTCTCTGTATAGAACATCTTTAATGCTTCTTGAGACCTTCCTTTGTTTAGTACCAAGTGCTTCTTTTCTTTTATTAATGTCTCAAACTGTCAAAATGAACAACCCATATAGACTCTTATTCTGGTAATTCAGTATATTTTCTCTAAGGACATGTGTGGAAAAGACATCAAGATATGCGTCCAAGAGTGGTCACAACAGCATTGTTTGTGTCCTTCAACAAAAATAATGCCTGCTAATTAAACTTCAATTATAGTAGTTAAAACGAAAGAGGTATTTAGTAGGTGCTAATACAAGGAAAGAGCTTTAAGAGATAAGTTTATAAAGGATGATCAAACATGAATATAAACTGTTTTAGTTTTGAATATAAATTTTAAAAATTAAATATATAAAAGCTTTGGTGCCAAATAGTTTACCAGTGGGAAGATAAAGAAAGGAAAAGGATGGGAGGATGTGGTAGGCAAAATAATGGCCCATGTCCACACCCTACCCCCATACCTGTGAATATATTAGCTCGCATGACAACAGGGGCTTTGAAAATGTGATGAAATTAAGGGTAGTGAGCCTGACCTGTGGTGGCACAGCGGATAAAACGTCGACCTGGAAATGCTGAGGTCGCCGGTTCGAAACCCTGGGCTTGCCTGGTCAAGGCACATATGGGAGTTGATGCTTCCAGCTCCTCCCCCCTTCTCTCTCTCTGTCACTCTTCTCTCTCTCTCTCTCTGTCTCTCTCTCTCCCTCTCTCTTTCTCCTCTCTAAAATGAATAAATAAAATAAAAATCCGGCTTTTTAAAAAAAAAAAATTAAGGGTAGTGAATATATGCTACATCCCCCCACACATACAATGGACTATTACTCAGCAATAAAAAGAATGAAATATTGCCACTGTGACAATATGGATGCATCTAGAGCAGTGGTTCTCAACCTTTCTAATGCCGTGACCCCACAATACAGTTTCACATGTTGGGGTGACCCCAAACCAAAAAATAATTTGGTGGCTACTTCATAACTGTAATTTTGCTACAGTTATGATTTGGAATGTAAATACCTGATATGCATTATGCATTTTCCGATGGCTTTAGGCGACCCCGCCGGGACCCACAGGTGAGAACTGCCGATCTAGAGGGTGTTACTATGCTAAGTGAAATAAGTCAGGCAGAGAAAGATGGATACCATGTAACTTCACTTCTATGTAGAATCTAAAAACAAACAAATAAAACCAAACAGACACAGACTCATAGAAACACAGACCAAAGGAATGGATACCAGAAGAGAGGGGGTGGGGAATGGTGAAAAAGGAAAGAGGAATACAGTCAATAATGTTGTAATAAGTTTACATATAAGTTGACAGATGATTATTAGAATTAGTGAGGTGATCACATTGTAAGGTATAAAAATGTTGAATTACGCCTGACCCGTGGTGGCGCAGTGGATAAAAGTGGCGACCTGGAAATGCTGAGGTCGCCAGTTCGAAACCCTGGACTTGCCTGGTCAAGGCACATA
Source organism: Saccopteryx leptura (assembly GCF_036850995.1). NCBI lineage: Eukaryota > Metazoa > Chordata > Mammalia > Chiroptera > Emballonuridae > Saccopteryx > Saccopteryx leptura. The sequence goes on along the minus strand of NC_089511.1, from coordinate 50,002,842 downwards.
TGGGAGTTGATGCTTCCAGCTCCTCCCCCCTTCTCTCTCTCTGTTTCTCCTCTCTCTCGCTCTGTCTCTCCCTCTCCTCTCTAAAAAAAAATGAATAAAAAAAAATACATAAAAATGTTGAATTACTATATTATATACCTGAAACTAATATAACCAATGTAAGATTGCATACCAACTATACTTAAATTTTTAAATGTTTTAAATAAGTTAATTAAGAATATTGAGATGGGAAGAGTATCCTGAACTATTCAGGTAGGCCCAATCTAATAACACAGATCCGTCCAATCAGAGACCCTTTCCGGGATTTGACTACTGAAAAAAGTCAGAGAGAAGATGGAGGAAGAATCCACGAGCCAAAGAATACTGGAAGCCTCTGGAAGCCAGAAAAGGCCTACAGTCTCAAACTTATTGATTTTAACCCAGGGTGACCCGTATTGGGTTCTGATTCACAAAAACATGAGATAAAGTTGTGTTGTTTCACAGCACTAACACTGTGGTTACATATTAATTACAGCAGCAATAGAAATTAATACAGAAGAGAAAAGGGGGTAAATTACTTATAATTTTATATCTTTCCAGGTAGTGTGAATATTTACTATGTGGATATTGCTTTTTTTTTTTTCTTTTTTAACAGAGACAGAGAGAGAGTCAGAGTGAGGGATAGACAGGGACAGACAGACAGGAACGGAGAGATGAGAAGCATCAATCATTAGTTTTTCATTGCGCATTGCGACACCTTAGTTGTTCATTGATTGCTTTCTCATATGTGCCTTGACCATGGGCCTTCAGCAGACCGAGTAACCCCTTGCTTGAGCCAGTGACCTTGGGTCCAAGCTGGTGAATTTTTGCTCAAACCAGATGAACTCATGCTCAAGCTGGCAACCTCCGGGTCTCGAACCTGGGTCTTCCGCATCCCAGTCCGACTCTCTATCCACTGCGCCACTGCCTGGTCAGGCGAATATTGCTTTTATTTTAACTTTTATTTAGTTGAAAAGAAAAGGAAGAAATACTTTGCCCAGTTTCTCTGCCATAATTCCTTGACTACAAAAGCTTTATCGCTTGGCTCCTTCTGCCTGAAGAATCCAGGCTTTCCCTCTTCCACAGAGAACGAAATTCTACTTACACATAACGGCACAACGCAAGTGTCACCTCCTAGGTAAGGGCTTCCTCCTGAGGGGTCTCCCATGTAGCTAAATTTAAGGGAACTATGCATAGCTTGGTCCACCTGCTGTATAGTAAACTCTTTGAAAACAGGTTGAGGCTCATTTGCCTGTGCAAACTCAACACCTCATAATAGGCATGACATGTGATTAATAATTAGTGTTTGCTCAACTGAAATGACTGCTAGAAAGCATTAAATCCAAACCAATCAGTAAACACCAGTTTTAAATTAACAAGGAGTCTTCTGTTGTGAAAAGACTGTTATCTCATAGGCATTATCCAGATATCTGTTCCATAAAGTTAGAAATTATATCCTTCAACCCCACAAATCACAGCCAAGAGTTCAGCATTTAAATCTTCTTTCACAATCAAATGTTTACTTTGACTTATAAAGAATGTTGACTATCAAGAAACACTCCTTTAGAGCTCTAGGGCTTCAAATTTCCAATATGAATCTTCCAATTCCTGCTATAAACATTAGACTACTTGCAGTGGTGTTGAAATTATCCCTCCTTCCTTCTACCAAATCAAATATGTTGGTTTCCCAGTAGGACATTTTATAATTCATTGGTGGGGTGGAGGAAGGAGTAGAATGATAATCCAGTTGTTACAGTTGAGATTTAAAACAATCCAAAAACTCAAGTCTGTTCTATTAATGGCTCACGTTATGGCAAAGGAGTCAGGAGAGGGATAGAGTGATAGTTCATTAAATGTTCACAGGCTAAAGACTGTATCCACTAAAGCTACAGCCAGAAGTGTTTCTTTAGCTCTCCCAGTGGCACACTGTTTAACAAATGTGAGAGCATCCAGCTCTAATGCAATGGTTATTTCCATTAGTCAATTAGAGGCCAAAGTACTAGAGAGGCCACACTTGTGTGTCTGAATGAGCCATCTTGTATAACTAATGACCTCACAAATCCTTACCCAATCATAGACAAGAGGTGGACATGCCTATGCCAAAGCCCATAGTTAATGTCTGTTTGGTGCTAGTGGTATTGTTTTCATGTTAAAATCAGATTTCTTGGGGTATAATTTATATGCAGTAACCCATTCTTTTAAATGTACAGTTCTAAGAATTTTGACCAATACATCCAGTCGTGTAATCAATTTGACAGTCAAGATACAGAACATTTTGTTCAATCCAAAAGTTCCTTTTGCTGTTGTAAGACAGTCTTCTCCCCTATTCCCAGCCTGACACTGATCTGTTTCCTGACCCTGTACTTTAGCCTTTTCCAGGATGTCATATAAATGTAATTATATACAGTGAGTACCCTTTTGAGTCACACAGGATGTACCGTTTTCAGTTTGGCTTCTTTCACATAATATAATGCATTTGGGATACATCCAAATAGTTGTGTTTGTCCTTTATTTTTGCTGAGTAATATTCCAGTGATAGATATATTAGTTTGTTTATCCATTCACTTACTGAAGGACATTTCAGTTTTTTCCAGTTACAGGTAATTATGATTAAAGCTGTTAGAAATATTAATCTACAGGTTTTTGTGTGAATAGAGATTTTTATATCTCTTGGGTAAATATCTAGCTGGAAAATATCTGGCTTGTATGGCAAGTATATCTTTAACTTGGTAAGAAACTACCTGTTTTCTGAAGTGGCTATAACCTTTTACCTTCCCACCAGCAATGCAAGAGAGTTCCAATTGCTCTATATCTTTGCCAGGACTTGGTATTATCCATTTCTGTCTCATTTGCCTGTTTTTTAGCCATCTTAATAGATATATAGTGGTATCTCATTGTGTTTTTCTTTTAACTATTGATTTTGAAATAACTTTAGACCCACATAGAAGTTGTAAAATATCCTTTCCCCAAGACCCCCTTTTTCTTATATAGCCACAATACAATTATCAAAAGCAGGAACCTGACATTGTACAATACTATAAACTACAGACCTTGGTCAGATTTCATTAGTTTTTACATGTACTCTTGCCTTTTTTTGCATATAGTTCTATAAAATTTATCACATGTATAGATTAATATAAACACTACCATAATCAAAATATAGATCTGTTTAATCAAAGCACATTATATTTTGAAAAGATCTTTCTGGTTTTACAAACATCATCAGCTGAAAGGGCTGTGGTAAATGATGATTTTCTTCTCTTCTTTTCCCTTGATCTATTCTCAGGTTGCCATATGCAAACCATTGTTGACAGAGAAGTTCACTTGTCAGGATGGGTATCCTATTCATTCTCTCTTTATCATATGTCAAGCCCAGTGTAAGCTACATGGATAAAACGGTTACCATGGTAGTTCCTTCCTTTAAAAGAATTTAGAGTGAGAGATATTCACATATACACACAGCTACACATTGTGATAAGTACTATAACAAAAAGTAAAAGATGCACTAAAAGATTAAAACACTATCTGGTGTAGACTGGGAGGCCCTAGGAAACTAGCCTCATCCTTAGCAGTATTTGTGGCCTTCCCACAGGAACAGGGTGTCCAAGTATCTCAGCCATTGAGTATTTGCCAAAAACGGAGCTGAGGAAGATCAGCAGCTCAAAAAGAAGTAAGCATTTTCAATGGTTGCTGAGGGAGTCAGCTACGAAATCAGTACAAAATGAGAGAGAAAAAACTTCCAGAAAACAGCTAGTTTGCTATACATGCTTTTGCCTTGTTCCAGAGAGATCCTAATCTTTCCTAAACTGTAACATAAACTCCTCTGTGCATGAAGCAATGACTGAAGTGAAGGTCAGTGAAAGCTGGTTATAATCCTGAAAGGCCTCCAGAGCTAGCTGCTAGGGAAGCCCCTCAAGCTGGCTAAATAGCTGATAAAAAAAAAATAAGATGCTGCTCTTGGCTCTGCACTAGAAATTGTGCAGAGTCTTGGCTCTTGAGCCTCTTGCACATAGCAATTGTTTACATTTAGTGGTTAGCAAATGTAGAAACTCCATTCAAAACACTGATTCTTTTGCAATCTTAAAGTATCAGAAAATTATTCCACCCATGTTTCCAAAACCACTAGCTGTTGCAAAAAATCACTACATGGCTTTTCACCAAGGCTTTCTCTTGACCAGCACCTTGACCTTTTTCACCCTGCAGCAGACTGGGGTGATATAGAAACATAAAAGTAAACTCCCTAAAAAGAAGAGGAGAGGGCACAGCAGCCATTCACACCACAGTAGCCACCCTATTGCAACAAGTAGCAAGTTTCAGGTGAGGACCTGAAATATATTAAAACACTAATAGAAACAACCTTCCATCTTCCATCAGTCTCACAATTCTTTTTGTTATGCCCATATATGGCTTAAAAATGTTACTATTATAATGTCAGTTGCTAAAATCACTGAGCTCCTCAGATGCAAGGCAGGGGCAGGTCCTCAGTCCCACAAGTTCAAGTTACACTTAATTGCTTCTACTCCGTGGTTAAACTTATTCTTAGGTATTTTATTCTTTTTGATACAATTGTAAATGGATTGTTTCTTAATTTGTCTCTCTGTTCTTTATTAGTGTATAAAATGCAACAAATTTCTATATATTAATTTTGTATTCATCAACTTTACTGAATTCATTTATTCTAAAGATGTTCTGGTGGAGTCTTTTTCAATTTCCCACTGTAGTATCATGACATCTGCAGCAAGTAACAGTTTTACTTCTTCCTTTCCAATTTAGATGCCTTTTATTTATTTTTCTTGTCTGATTACTATGTCTAGGACTTCCAATACTGTACTATTTAGAATAAGAGTGGTAACTGGCATCCTTGTCACCATGAAGTATCATATAGTTGTATATTTGTCATTTTTGCCTTGATTATGTTGACATATGTTCCCTCTATGCACTATGGAGTATTATATAGTTGTGTCTATTTCATATATAGCCTTCATTATGTTGACATATGTTCCCTCTATACCCACTATGATGAGAGTTTTTAATCATAAATGGGTGTTGAATTTTGTCAAATGCTTTTTCTGCATTATTAAAATTATTATATAATTTTTAGCCTTCATTTTGTTTATGTGGTTTATCATATTGATTTGCAGATGTTGAATCATTCTTGCATCACTGAAATAAATTTATATGATCATGATATATGATCTTTTTAATGGATTGTTGAGTTCGGTTTTCTAATACTTCACTAAGAATTTTGCATCTGTGTTCATCAGGTATACTGGCCTGCAATTTTCTTTCTTTGTAGTGTCTTTGTCCAGTTTTGGTATCAGGGTAACCCTGGCCACACAGAATGAGTTTAATAATATTCCTCCCCCTCCAATATTTTTAATAATAGGTATCAATTCTTCTTTAAATGTTTGGTAAAATTCATCTATGAAGCTGACTGGTCCTGGACTTTTGTTTGTTGGAAGTTTTCTGGTTACTGATTCAATTTTTCATTACTAGTAATCAGCTTGTTTAAATTTTGTTTCTTCCTGGTTCACTCCTAGAAGGCTGTATGTTTCAAGAAATTTATTCATTCTTTCTGAGTTGTTGAATTTGTTAGCGCTCCATGTGCACTTGAAAAGAATGTGTATTCTTCACTTTTCAGATGAAATGTTTTGTATATATCTATTAATTTCACCTGATATTATGTGTCATTAAAGCCAATGTTTCCTTACTGATTTTTTTGTCTGGAGGATATAGCTATTGATGTAAGGGGTATTAAAGTCCCTTACTATTAGTGTGTAACTGTCAATATCTCCCTTTATGTCTGCTGATATTTGCTTTATACATTTAGATGCTCCTATGTTGAGTGTAAAAATATTTATGAATTTATAACCTCTTCTTGGATTGACCCCTTTATTGTTAAGTAATAGGTTTGTCTCTTTTTATACTCTTTGTTTTAAAGTCTTAAAGTTTATTTTGTCTGATATAAGTATTGCTATCTCAGCTTTCCTTTAATTTCTAATTGCATGAAATATATTTTCCCATCTTGTCACTTTCAGTCTGTATGTGTCTTTCAATCTGAAGTGACTCTTGTAGACAGTATATAGATGGTTATTGTTTTTGTTTTTCTTTTCTTTTTTATTTATTTTTTTTACAGAGACAGAGAGTCAGAGAGGGATAGATAGAGACAAACAGACAGGAACGGAGAGAGATGAGAAGCATCAACCATCAGTTTTTCGTTGTGGCACTTTAGTTGTTCATTGATTGCTTTCTCGTATGTGCCTTGACTGGGGGGCTACAGCAGACTGAGTAACCCCTTGCTTAAGCCAGCGACCTTGGGTCCAAGCTGGTGAACTTTTTGCTCAAACCAGATGAGCCTGCGCTCAAAATGGCGACCTTGGGGTCTCGAACATGAGTCCTCTGCATCCCAGTCTGACGCTCTATCCACTGCGCCACCGCCAGGTCAGGCAGATACTTTATATCTTTTGACTGTTACATTTAATCTATTTACATTTAAAGTAATTGTCTATTTATTTATTTATTTTGTATTTTTCTGAAGTGAGAAGTGGGGTGGCAGAGAGAGACTCCCACATGCGTTCGAATGGGATCCACCCGGCATGCCCACCAAGGGGCGAAGTTCTGCCCATCTGGGGCGTTGCTTGGTTGCAACTGGAGCCATTTTAACACCTGAGGCACAGGCCATGGAGCCATCCTCAGCACCTGGGCCAACTTTGCTCCAATGGAGCCTTGGCTGAGGAAGGGGAAAAGAGAGATAGAGAGGAAGGAGAGGGGGAAGGGTGGAGAAGCATATGGGCACTTCTCCTGTGTGCCCTGACCGGGAATCAAACCCGGGACATCCACATGCTGGGTGGATGCTCTACCACTGAGCCAACCAGCCAAGGTCTAAAGTAATTATTGATAGGTATCTACTTATTATCATTTTGTTAATTCTTTTTGATTGTTTTAGCTCTTCTTTATGCCTCTATTGTTCTCTTGGTTTCTTCTCTTGTGATTTGTTGGTTGTCTTTAGTGTTATATTTGGGTTCCTTTATATTTTTATGCATCTATTGTAAGTTTCTGGCATTTGGTTACCATAAGGTTTATCCATATATATATATATATGTATGTATATATCAGTAGATTTTAAACTTCTAGGTGTGTAAGTTCAAATGCATTCTCTTTTTTTTTTCCAAGTGAGTGGAGGGGAGATAGAGAAACAGACTCCAACATGTACCCCAACCAGTTCCACCTGGAAACTTGTCTGGAGCCAATGCTCTGCCTATTTGGGGCCATGCTTGCAACTGAGCTATATTTAGCACCTGAGGTGGAGGCTCCACAAAGCCATCCTCAGCTCCTGGGGCCAATGCACTTGAACCAATAGAGCCATGGCTATGGGAGAGGAAGAAAGAGAGAGAGAGAAGGGGTAGGAGTGGAGAAGCAGATGGTCACTTCTCCTGTGTGCCCTGACCAGGAATTGAACCCAGGATATCCACAAATTAGGCTGACGCTCTACCACTGAGTCAACCAGCCAGAGCTCAAATGCATTCTAAAAGCACTATATTTTAACTGCCCCCTCCCATGTTTTATGTTTTGGACATCATATTTCAAATGGTTTTGTTTTGTGTATCTCCAAACTACTTATTGTAGTTATAATTGATTTTACTGTCTTTTAACCTTCATACTAGCTTTTCAGTTCTCTGACCCACTTTCTTTTCTTTTTTTTTTTTTTTTTTTTTTGGTATCCTTCTGAAGCTGGAAACTGGGAGGCAGTCAGACAGACTCCCGCATGCGCCTGACCAGGATCCACCCGGCACGCCCACCAGGGGGCGATGCTCTGCCCAGCCCATCTGGGGCGTCACTCTGTTGCAACCAGAGCCATTCTAGCACCTGAGGCAAAGGCCACAGAGCCATCCTCAGCACCCGGGCCAACTTTGCTCCAATGGAGCCTGGGCTGTGGGAGGGGAAGAGAGAGACAGAGAGGGAGGAGGGGGGGTAGAGAAGCAGATGGGTGCTTCTCCTGTGTGCCCTGGCCGAGAATCGAACCTGGGACTCCTGCATGCCAGGCCAACGCTCTACCACTGAGCCAGCCGGCCAGGGCCCACTGTCTTTTCTATGTATTTGCCTTTATCAGTGAGATTTTTACTTTCATGTTTTCTTGTTACTAGTTGTTCCTTATTTTTTCAGCTTAAAGCAGTCTGTTTCCCATTTCTTGTAAAGTTGGTTTAGTGGTGATGAACTACAATAGTTTTTGCTTGTCTGGGAAACTGTTTATGTCTTCTTCAATTCTGAATGATAACCTTGCAGGATAGGATACTGTACTGTGAGCTTCTTTCCCTTCAGTATGATAAATATATATGCCACTCCCGTTTGGCCAGCAAAGTTTTCCAAAAAGTTAGCTGATAGCCTTCCAGAGTTCTCCTTCTACGTAACTTGTGGTTTTCCATTTGCAGCTTTCAAGATTCTTTTTTTAACTTTTATCATTTTAATTATATGTCTTGGTGTAGATCTCCTCAGGTTCATCTTGTTTTGTGCTGGTATACGAATATCTGACTGGCTGCTTCCTTTGCCAGGTTAGTAATGTTTTCAGACATTATTTCTTCAAATAAGTTTTCTGCCCCTTTCTCACTCTCTCTTTTCCACCTGTGACCCTTATAATGTGAATGTTAGTATTCTTTTTTTTAATTTTTATTTATTGATTTTAGAGAGAGAGGAAGAGAACAAGAGGAGACAGAAACATCTTCAGGCATCCCCAAACTATGGGCCCGCGGGCCGCATGCAGCCCCCTGAGGCCATTTATCCGGCCCCCACCGCACTTCCGGAAGGGGCACCTCTTTCATTGGTGGTCAGTGAGAGGAGCACTGTATGTGGCGGCCCTCCAACAGTCTGAGGGACAGTGAACTGGCCCTCTGTGTAAAAAGTTTGGGGACCCCTGAATCTGTTTCTATATGTTCCCTGAGTGGGATTGAACCAGCAACCATGTTGTCCAACGTATCTCTTAAACTATCCTCACTTTTTAAAATTGGTTTTTCTTTTTGCTGTTTTTAATGAGTGAGCTCCACAAATCTAATCCCAGGTCACTAATCACTTATTCTATATTACTTAATCTTGTTACTGATTCCCTTTATTGTATTTCTTTTTTTTTTTTTTTTACAGAGACAGAGTCAGAGGAATAGATAGGGACAGACAGACAGGAATGGAGAGAGATGAGAAGCATCAACACCTTTTGTTGCAACACCTTAGTTGCTCATTGATTGCTTTCTCATATGTGCCTTGACCGAGGGGCTACAGCAGACCGAGTAAACCCTTGCTTGAGCCAGTGACCTTGGGTCCAAGCTGGTGAGCTTTGCTCAAACCAGATGAGCCCGCGCTCAAGTTGGCGACCTCGGGGTCTCGAACCTCCGCATCCCAGTCCAACACTCTATCCACTGCGCCACTGCCTGGTCAGGTGATTGTATTTCTTTATTTCAGTTATTATATTTTTATCTCTGATTAGTGGGTTTTTTTTTATGTTTTCTAATTCTTTCCTACAGTTCTCACTGTGTTCCTCTCCAAAGTTCAGTGAGCATCCTTATGATCATTAGTCTGAATTCTTTATCAGGCAAATTACTGATCTCCATTTCATTATGTTTCTTATCCTTGTATTCCCTATTTTTTCATTTGGATCATAGTCCTCTAAAATTCTTGTTTTGTTTCACATTCTGTGTTTGTTTCTATGAATTAGATAAAGCAACTACCTCTCCCAATCTTAAAGGAGTGGTTTTGTGGAGGAGTAAACTCTGTGTTGACTGTGTGTCCCAGGTGGCTTTGGCAGGCTGGCGCTGAAGGAGGCACACCCAGTGCAGGGGTACCCTGGCAGGCAAAGTGGCTGAAGCTGGGGCAGGCGCAAGCCTCGATAGCCCAGAGCTCTGGGAGCACTGTGAGAAGCCAGCTGGTTGAGGCTGGAGAAGGTGCAGACCAAGGTATCCTATGGGGGGTGACTGCAAGGGCTTCCTGGGTAGGCTGGCTGGGACTGTGGTGGGAGTGAACCAAGCCTGTCTGGAGCACACAGTGGCTGTCTTGCAGGCAGGCTAGCACGCTTGGGTTAAGCTCCCACCTGCACTACCTCGCGAAAGAGGAATGTAAACAAGGGCACTAACCAATATCTCTGAACCCAGAGAGATCCCACAGATCCCAGAGAGTTCCTGTAGTCTGCTACCCGTCTGACAGGTGCCTTGGAGGTTGTAAGTAGATTTATTTTTTCACAGTCTAGGTGTTCTTTAAATTCCTGTTTTGGCCTGACCTGTGCTGGTGGAGTGGATAAAGCATTAACCTAGAACGCTGAATTTGCCAGTTTAAAACCCTGGGCTTGCCTAGTCAAGTAACATACAAGAAGCAACTACTTACTACTGCTATCAGTTGATGCTTACCACTCCTCCGCTATCTCTCTCTTCTCTCTTTAAAATCAATAAATAAAATTTTGAAAAAATAAAATAAAATAAATTGCTGTTTTACCACTGTGCCCCAGGTCAGGTGATGCCATGCACTGGCCCCAGTGATGTCCCTCCTTACTGCAGGCTGCCGCATCAGGCTGAGGTTCCCATGGTTACCATGTTTCCGTCTCTCAACTCTTCCCTATGTGGTCCCTCTATTGTTTGTTGTATAGAAGCTATTCAATCAGTCCTCAGTTCTTCTTTAGGAGGAAATGCTCTATATGTAGGAGCACATTCAGTGTATCTGTGGAAGGAGGTGAGTTCAGGGTCTTCCTATGCCACCATCTTTGACCACTCTCTCCATTTTAACCAAGTTTTCAACCAAGAAGGACTGCTTCCTGATAACACAGTATATTACAAGATAACAGAGAAACTGACATCACAAGATAGTGTTCAATGGCCTCTGAGAAAAAAGAGTAAAGTGAGTAAAACTGTCCTTTTCACCTCTAGTTCATTAAGGTCACCAGACACTGGTACAATCCTCTGGCTCCCAAAGAACTCACTCAGTGGGACTCCCAAACAAGTACATTTTCCCCCCACAAAAGCTTAAGGCTCTAACATAATCTTCTTTGCTTCTTCTCTATCCTCCATCCCAAATCAAAACTCCCCTTCCCAATCAGTTCAGTTAGGAAACGGACAATCTAAGTTGGGAAAGACACAAAGTCTTTGCCAACCCAAGAGGTTAAAATAATAGTTCAAGACTATATATAGGATGTTAAACTATCTCACAAGAATTCACTCACCCAAAAGATATTACAATGATTGATTTAAAGATAAAGGTAGCACCACAAATACATTAAACACATAGTCATAACTTCATATCAATATAAGTTTAATATTAACTCCAAAATTAGCCCAAATTATTTTATTGTATTTACATGTTTTTTTCAAAAAAATATAAGCTATTTAGTATAAATATGCCTAACTGCAACTTCACATCAGAAACTGGAACTGGATTATTCTTCAGCGATAGAATGCTTCCAGGGAGCAGTAGGAACTATTTACAAAATGACCCAGAAGAAATGTCACACCCTTGTATTTTCAAACCCATGAAAGATAGCTATGAATCAAAGCTGAGTCTGAAATTTCAATTCCAATCTTCCTCCTACCCAAGGAATGGAAGCAGATGTTAAATTCAAAAGACCCAAACAAGAAATCAAAAAGCTGTCTATGAGCATTAAACAAAAGATACTTTATATAATTTAACTACAAATGCAACACTGTAATTCACTGCAATTATGCCTCTGCCCACAGACCACTGTGTTCTGTCAGGTATTTCTAAAACAGTCTATGCAAAACGTCCCTTTTTCCTAGCTAAAATAAGGGCAAGGATTAGAGAAACCAACATATTAGTGATTATCAACTTACCATGGGTATCAAACTTCGATATGATAAGCATTTTAAATTGCTAAGTGTGCCTCAATATCCAACTCTCTCTTTCTTTCTTAACAACAGAACTCGTACTTTTAAAATGACACCCAGAATAAGAACTGCAATTTTCAACTAACATGTTGGTTTTGCAGTTAGGTGTGACCATGTGGCTATGCTCTAGCCCAGAAGTTTTCAAAATAGGATCTGGGAATTTCTGGGAATCTACAACACCCTTTAGGTACTCCATGAAGCCAAAATTATTTTCATCATAATACTAGGATGGTATTTACCTTTTCATTCATTCACACAGGGGAGTTTTCAGAGGGTACATGACACATGATGCCACAACAGGCTGAATGCAGAAGCTGACTGGAGACTCCACCCATTTTCTATTAAGGCAGACATTAAAGAGATTTACAAAATGTATAGTTGTGCTTGTCTTCTCAATGATAGTTGGGAAATACTTATTCCCCACCCAACGTAATTTGTGTTAAGTAACAGATCATTATTATTTTTGTTTTTTTTCTTTTTTTTTTTTTTTTTTTTTTTTCATTTCTGAAGCTGGAAACGGGGAGAGACAGTCAGACAGACTCCCGCATGCGCCCGACCGGGATCCACCCGGCACGCCCACCAGGGGCGATGCTCTGCCCACCAGGGGGCGATGCTCTGCCCATCCTGGGCGTCGCCATATTGCGACCAGAGCCACTCTAGCGCCTGAGGCAGAGGCCAAGGAGCCATGCCCAGCGCCCGGGCCATCTTTGCTCCAATGGAGCCTTGGCTGCGGGAGGGGAAGAGAGATACAGAGAGGAAAGCGCGGCGGAGGGGTGGAGAAGCAAATGGGCGCTTCTCCTGTGTGCCCTGGCCGGGAATCGAACCCGGGTCCTCCGCACGCTAGGCCGACGCTCTACCGCTGAGCCAACCGGCCAGGGCCAGATCATTATTATTTTTAAATAAATTAATACTTTTTTAATTTCTTACTTTTAATTAAAATTTTTCTTCTATTTATTGATTTTAGCAAGAGAAAGGAAGAGAGAGAGAGACAACAATTTGTTGTTCTACTCATTTATGCATTCACTGGTTAATTCTTGTATGTGCCCTGACTGGGAACTGAACCTGTAATCATGGGACATCAGAACAATGAATGCTCTAACCTACCAAGCTACACGGCAGGGCCTTTTAATTTCTAACACAGAAAATACTTGCGTTACTTTCCTATGCATACATACATGGTAACTTAAAATAACATGAATTATCTTAATAGTACTGGAGGTCAGAAGTCTAAAAATGGGTCTTACATGGCTGAAATGAGTGACAGCAGGTCTGAGCTCCTCCTGGAGCTGGAGAAGGATATGTCCCTTGCCTTTTCCATCTGCTACAGGCTGCCTGTACTCCTTGGCTCCAGGCCTCCCTTCCATCAATGCCATCACTTCAACTCTGCTTCCCTCCTCGTAGTTTCTTCTCTGACTCTAATGCTACTGCCTCCTTCTTATTAGGACCCATTCGATTACACTGAGCCCACCTGGATAATCCAGGATAACTTCCCCATACAGAGTTCCTTAATTTAATCACATGCAGTCTTTTTTGCCATGGAAAGTAACATATTCACAAGTTCTGGGAATTGGAGGACCATTTCCCTGCCTACCACAAAATGCTAGATATAACCTGTAGGGAAAACAGCTGTGCTTAGGCTTGCTTGCGTGTTTTCTGGCGGCACGATTGCTACGTGAGCACATGGCAGGACCATGTGTGTATATAGCCTATATAAGGCTACTGTACTTTCCCTTGGTGCAGATCGCTTGCCCGCCACAGCGAGGAGCAGGTGTTCCTGATCGCTTGCCCACCACCACGAGGGACGGTTTTTCTGATCACTGGCCTGCCACCGCGAGAGCTGTTTCCCCTGCCTGTTCGCTTGCCAGGCTCTGTGAGAATCTAATAAACAGGAATGGCCCAATGCCTTCTGGTTCCATGGTTCTTCTGTGGTCTGCCCTAATCAAGTGTGAACCTGCTTGGCCAAGGCCACCAACATTACATAACCCCTATACTGGGAAAACAGCTGTGTTACACTTGCTCACTGGTTTCCCGAATGCAAGCACTTTGCACAATTAGTACATGAACACATGGCAGAAATTCACGTGTGTGTCTCTATGAAAAGCTATAGGTGCTTCCTTCAGGGGCAATTCTCCCAGATCGCTTTCCCTGCCACCACAAGGTGCGGTTCTCTGATTCCCTCAGCCACCACTGTGTGTGGGGGCGGTTTTTCTGATCCCTTGTCCTCCACTGCAAAAAGCGGTTTTCCCTGCCTGTTTACTCATCTGCCTCTGCAAGACTTGAATAAATGGGAATAGTCCACCGCTTTTAGCGCTCTTCAGTTCCCCTACCATCTGCCCAAATCCAATGTGAACTAGCCTGGCCTCGACCACCAGCATTATACCATATAATTATACCATATAAGCAAAGCCCTTTAGGTCCTCAATAATTTTCCAGAGAACCACTGCTCTACTATTACCATATTAACCAATTAAGGGAGTTATTAGGTGGGAAAACTCAGAAAGGCTAAATTGTTAGCCAAAGCCATACAGACTATGATTAGAACTTCAACATGAAGCCAGGTCATCTGGCTACTAGTGAACCCAACACGGCTCCATCTATGTCTTGCTGCCAACCCCCAAACACCCTAACTGAGGCCCAAAAAATTATTCTGAGGGCATTCTGTAGGCATCAAGGAAAGGGTACCAGAATAAGCATACAAAGGTAAAATTGGTAAACAGGAGGGACAAGTTGGAGAAAAAGGCGTTTACAGTACTGTTACTTTTCAAAGCTGTAATGCCAGTAGTCAAGGCCAGGCAGGTTCACATTACATTCGGGCAGGTGGGAGAGGAACTGCGGAGCCAGAAAGCATTAGGCTATTTCCCATTTATTGGAGGCTCACAGAGAAGGGCAAGCAAATACACAAAGGAAAACCACTTTGCGCAGTGGAGGGCAAGGGCTTTTCATAGAGACACACACGTGGCTTTCTGCCACATGCTCACGCACTAATTGTGCAAAGTGCCAGCAAGCAAGCTTAACCACAGCTGTTTTCCCCACAAAAATACTTACTTAGAAATATACAAATTCATTACCTTGTGTGAGAGAGAGGAGGAAAATGCTGTGAATGGCCAAGTGTTCCAGTGCCAAGTCAGAGAGAGATGAGTGACCGTTCTTGGTCTAGAGGAGCAGGAGTAGGACCGATGTCCATGAGGTATAGGAAGCGTGTACAGCAAAGAACTCCTCTGAGTTACACGATGGGGCCTGGTGACCAAACTCTGACTCATGGTCACTTATCTTGACAATGACTGTCAACCCTCAGTTTTAACACCCTAACTGAAAAGAACATCTGAAAGACTACATTCCTGGGCTGTCTCTCTGCAATATTTTGATGTGACCAGAGCCACATTTTTGTAGCATAACAGAAACTGCACTCAGTTCCTTGTTCTCAAGTAAGTGTGTTAAATGATGCTAATGATTCAAATCATCACTTTCAAAGGGACACACATTTGTAGCGAAAGAGAAGAAATGGGAGGCTCAAATGGCCAGTTACTGCTCTACCAAATGAACTGCCTGGCCCAGGCCAACCCAGCTAGAAGCAGTGGCAATTAAGGTTCCTTACTGTTCGGAAACCAGTTGTGTTAGGCTTGCTCGCTGGTGTACCGGCTGCAAACACTTTGCTTGATTAGAGCGTGAGCACATGGCAGCACCACGTGTGTATAGTCTACATAAGGCTATGGGTGCTTGCCCTCAGGGCAGATTGCGGATGGCCGATAGCAGCTTGCCTACCTGCCCGCCACTGTGAAGGGCCAGTCTACTGTTTGTTTGCTTGAGAAGCAGTTTTCCCTGAGTTGGGCAGATAAAATATATTATGTTCACTTTGTTAAAGATGGCGCTGCCCACTTGGAAGCCCGTTGCCCAGGTGATGGTATTGGTTGCCCTTCTTGTTTGGGATGGGCATGATTGTACTAATGTGTGTTGGAGGCGGCTGTGGGCAGGCAGGAACCTTGTAGCCTGGGGCTTGGTTTTGGAACTAAGCCTTTCCCACCCTTTTTGATGTGGGGTGGTGCACTCTCATGAGGAATCCAATTATGCCTCAGACAAGTGACTCTGTATCAGAGACTTCCTTGTTTGTATATTGGATTAAAGGTTTTGGTTTCTACACTATAAAGTGGGGCAGACCGGGAGCTTGCTCTCTCTCAGTTCCTGAGATTAGCATTAGAGAGGAGAGCAGAGAAAGGCTACATGGAGGAGAAGAGAAGCAGCCAAGATGGTGGAGTGCTGAAGGAGAAGCCAGTTTGTGCTGAGTTTGTGCAGAAAGGAGGAGATGGGAAACAGAGGTGAATAAGGCTGGTGAGGTAGAAACCTTTGATTCTAGGAAATTCAGATAAGTCAGTGGCTTTGGGAGCCCTGAATGGAAAGGGAAGTGTTTTCCCACTGTGTGTATTGCTTGCCTGCTGGGTACAAGCTAGGATTAAAGCTGATGGCCCACCAGTTCTTGGCTCCAATGTTTCGTTACTGTCTGTCCGAATCTAATGTGAACCTGCATGGGCCTGGCAGCTATGATGGTGGCTGTGGCAACTGGCCTTACACCCTGTCTGTTTGCTCGTCTGCCATTGAGAGAATCTACTCAATGGGAATGGCTCAATGCTTTCTGGCCCGCAGTTTTCTATCATCTGCCCAAATCCAATGTGGACCTGCCAGGCCTCAACCACTGTCATGACACCCTACATCCAAGCAGTTTGCACTTGGGCCCTGTGGTCCCCAGCCCAGAAGGCTGGGCAAGGATTCCTCAGGAAGCCTTGGCTAGTCCTGTTAAGTTTCTCGAGGTTTACTTCATCTCTTCCCTGGAGTGCTCAACTAACCAAACTAAAAACTAACACTGGTGTCTGAACTGCCAGCAACCATAACCCAGAATATGAGACACAGAGTTAGTAACAACCAATGAGAATCTGCTATCCAAGAGAGAAAAAGACACAGAATTATGTGATAGCTGCATTTTCCAAATGAGAGTAAATGGTCAGTAACAGGGAGTCACTCAGAGAATCTGTAGCCAGAGCGTGGCATTTCCCAGGACAGTTTTCAGAGCCTGCCTTTTCTGTGACCACACTAGAATTACAAGAATGCTCCCTGGGATCATCAAAGCATAAAGATTTTGCAGATTAGAAACATTCCTAACATATCACTTTTACCACAAAACCCTAATCCACAAACACTCACCTGTCAGATCTGTGAGTCCTGAAAAAGGTATGGTATTCTCCTGCACAATTAATCAACCAACATCCATTTTGAAATTTAAAAAGTTTTTCATGTGCTAAACTCAAAGTCAATTTAACATTTTATAGACCAAAAATTTTATGCTGCTTTCCACACCTCTTAAGGGGATGTACTGTAAGGACACGAAGTTTATGGAGAGGATGCCTCTAATTCTCAACAGCAAACATCAATTTTCTGTGCTCCCTGTGAGAAGGTACAGCATCCACAGGCAGAGATCTACAACTCAATCTTTTCTAGCCAGTATTCTGCATCAAAAGAAAAATGACACTTTAAAAGAAAATAGCCCTGGCTGGTTGGCTCAGCGGTAGAGCGTCGGCCTAGCGTGCGGAGGACCCGGGTTTGATTCCCGGCCAGGGCACACAGGAGAAGCGCCCATTTGCTTCTCCACCCCTCCACTGCGCTTTCCTCTCTGTCTCTCTCTTCCCCTCCCGCAGCCAAGGCTCCATTGGAGCAAAGATGGCCCGGGCGCTGGGGATGGCTCTGTGGCCTCTGCCTCAGGCGCTAGAGTGGCTCTGGTCGCAACATGGCGACGCCCAGAATGGGCAAAGCTTCGCCCCTGGTGGGCGTGCCGGGTGGATCCCGGTCGGGCGCATGCGGGAGTCTGTCTGACTGTCTCTCCCTGTTTCCAGCTTCAGAAAAATGAAAAGAAAGAAAGAGAAAGAAAGAAAGAAAAGAAAAGAAAAGAAAAGAAAAGAAAAGAAAAGAAAAGAAAAGAAAAGAAAAGAAAAGAAAAGAAAAGAAAAGAAAAGAAAAGAAAAGAAAAGAAAATAGATGGGAGCCATAATAAAGGGGTGCTGAGTAAGAACTCTGTTCTTCCGAGTTTTTCCAAACGTAGTCATTTCAACTTCCAAAAAAGTAAATATCCAATAGATTAACAAGAAAAAAAGAAAAAACAAGCAAAAGTGTAGGGATATAGTATGAGATATGAGTACAGATGTGGTTAAGCTAGCTTTCAAAGGAATCACTATTTCAATATTTTCCTATCTCTAGGTGAAATCAAGTAATTTATCATATAAAATTTAAAAGGCTTAAGAAAATTTATAAAGGGCATGTACAGTAAAAAGCTGATTTTAAAGTATTGCTTGGGCACTCCTAGTTTAGAAATTGTGTTCAATTAGATATTTGTAGGGCCCTTCTGCTATACTATAATTAGATCCTGAATAAGTTATTTTTAAAAATAGTTCTTAATGCATTGGTTAAGCTCCGGGCAGAGACAGTTCCCAGGAGAATGTGGCAGAAACAGTGCACTGAAACCCGAGCGGAGAAGAAAGCCGGACTTGCCCTGGAGGCTACTATGAATACCAGCAATGGGATAGGCATCGAGATCTGCAGCTTTCAGCAAGGTGGGGAAAGCCCCACCTGAAACCAGCGTTCCTAAAGGGAACAAAAGTCCTGGGTCTGTAGCATCTTGTGCTCCCAGGGCAAACACACACAAACTTCAAGAAGACCTCAAGATTCCAAGATATAATTATCAAACAAATATCAGCACACAATCAAAACTGCACACTAAGAAATAAGCCACAAGCACTAATTCAGATCACTGATATAAAATACAGAATATCAAATAACTCTCTTTGGTGTTGTTTAAAGATATGAAAGATGGAGAAAAAAAAGAACAAGCAAAAAGAGACCATCAAAAAATACTCAAGCGAAACTTTTAGAAATGAAGAAATATGATCACTAAAATCAAGAACTTGAGGGATAAGTGAAATAAAAGATTCAATGGTGCTGAAGAGAAAATTACTGAGTTAGAAGCTAAATCTTAAGAAATGATTCAGGAACAGGTGGTGGTACAGTGGACAGCGCGTTGACCTGGGACAGTGACGACCCAGTTTGAAACCCTGAGGTCGCCAGCTTAAGTGCAGGTTCATCCGGCTGGAGCACACACTCACCAGCTTAAGTGCAGGGTCGCTGGCTTAAGCCCAAAGGTACTGGCTTGAAGCCCTAGGTCACTAGCTTGAGCCCAAGGTTGCTGGCTTAAGCAAGGGATCACTGGCTCAGCTGGAGACCCCCAATCAAGACATGTATAAGAAAGCAATCAATGAACAACTAAAGCACTGCAACTACCAGCTGATGCTTCTCATCTCTCTCCTTTCCTATCTGTCTCTGTTTGTCCTTCTCTCTGTGTCTGTCTGTATCTCTTGCAAAAAAAAAATAATAATAAGACCCAGAATGCAACAAAGACAAGAAAGAAAATACCAAATACAAATGAAAAGATATGAAAAATAAAAAGTGAAGTTCTAAAATTTATTTAATCAAAACCAGGAGAAAATAGAGATGGAAAATAGACAGTATTCAAAGCATTAACAGCTGAGAAAATGTCAGAGCTGATGAATAACATGAATATGCACATACAGAAACAACAAATACAGGATAGAAAAACTAAAAGTTGCAGAAAGATACTGTAATGAAAGTGCAGAATCCCAATGGCAAATAAATAATCTCAAAATCAGCCAAATTACCAATTAAAAAACAGCAAATGAAAGATTACCAATAAATTTCCAAAGGGTAAAAATAAAAGGCATTGAACAGTGTGCTTCAGAATGTTTACAATACTGAGAGGAAACTATTGTCACCTAAGGACTACGGGAGTGAAATAAAGACATTTTCACATAAATCAAATTTGATAGATGTTACAATCAAAAGATTCTAAGGGGAAAGAAATCTGATGAAGACAAGTCTCACCAGAGGAAAGGCAGAAGATACAAGAAGGGAAGGGAAACAAGTTATAGTAAGAATACAGATAAAGTTAACCAGATACCATCTCTAACCAATAACACTTGTCTAATTTGTATGAAGAAACATGTAACAGATATGAAACACTGAAAAGAACACATAAGCACAGAAGAGACAGTCTTCATTAGGTGTCCTATGAGTTTTGTATTATTCTGGAAGGGGATTAAAATACCTTAACTACTGATTGACTGCTAAGTGTACATTTTCAGGGCAATCATTAGAAGAACAGAAATAGAAGGCATAACTTCCAAACCAGCAGACAAAAAAATAACTGAATAAGAACACAAATCAACAAAAACTTCAATCCAAATGAAAAAAAAAATAAAATTAGCAATAAAAATGGACCAAACATAGAGTTAAAAGAGAGATGTTAAACTGTATTTCAAAATACAAAAATCAAAAAGTTAAAACAAACAACACTGCACTACCCATGGAAGACTGAATTTTTTTCTCTACATTAAAGTCATAAATTCTATTTTCCAAAGATACTAAAAAGAAAGATGTTCAGTGTCAGTATTAATTAGGAAAATGCAAATTAAGAGCACAATGAGGCCCTGGATAATTGGCTCAGTGAATAGAGCACTGGCCTAGTGTATAGACCTCCCAGGTTTGATCTCCGGTCAAGGCACACATGAGAAGCAATCATCTGCTTCTTCCCCTCCCTCTCCTCCTTCTCTCTCTCTTCCCCTCTCACATCCAGTGGCTCAACTGGTTCGAGCTTCAGCCTCAGGTGCTGAGGATAGCTCGGTTGCTCCAAGTACATCAGTCTCAGGCACTAAAAACAGCTCAGTTAATTTGAGCATCGCCTGAAAGGAGGGCTGTTGGGTGGATCCCTGTCAGGGTGCATGCAGGAGTCTATCTCACTATCTCTCCTCTTCTCACTTAAAAAAAAAGAAAAGAAAAGAAAAGGCACAGTGATATGCAATATTATATGACTGGCAACAGAATATCAAAATTTGGAAGGAAGTAGAGTAACTGATAAACTGTAATAGATTTTCACAACAGAATTTTATTTAACACTAAAAATTAATTTACTACCATTACATGCAACAAGTGAATTTTAACAACATAGCAGTGAAAAATGCAAGTTGCAGAATACTTCATGCAATGCACTATTCTTCTAAAGCTTAAAAACGAACAAAACTAATTAATATACTCTTTGCATATTATACATAAACAAATTAATTATGTGCCAGAATGGACATTAACTACCAACACTAAGAATACTGTTTAGGAGAGACAAGATGGCGCTGGAGTAGGCGGACGTACCAACATCTACCTCCCAGAACCAAAGTGGATTACAAACTAATTTTAAGAACTATCATCTGGAAAAACCAATTTTGGACTAAACTAAGAGGACTCTTCAACTAAGGAACACTGAAGAAGCCACACCGAGACTGGCAGAGGAGAACAGAAGCTCCATATCCACGCATGCTGCAAATGGCTTTTCCAGTCTACCTGAATCATTACCAGCTAGAAGCAGTGGTCATTGGGACTTGGACATGAGCTGCAAAGTATAGAATGGTGACAACAATTCTAGTGCCATGCGGACTTTTCCTGGATGTGGACTTCTCCTGGACTCCTGCTCCCTGTGACAGCTCCTAACAGACTGAACTGTGGTTGGGTTGCATTTTTCAGGGATTTGGCATGGTGATGGGGCCAACTTGGACTTGGTGAACATGTTAAGGACAATACTCTTTTATGGTTTCTTGCTGTATTGGCCAAGAGTTTGCTCAAAGGCTTTTAATCACTGTAAAAAAAAAAATAGAAGACTGGATAAAGAAGATGGGGCACATATACACCATGGTATACTATTCAGCTAGAAGAAATGATGACATTGGATCACTTACAGCAGAATGGTGGAATCTTGATAACATTATGTGGAATGAAATAAGTGAATCAGAAAAAAAACAAGAACTGCAGGATTCCATACATTGGTGGGACATAAAAGCGAGACTAAGAGACATGGACAGGAGTGTAGTGGTTACGGGGGGTTGGGGGGAGGGAATGAGGGAGAGGGGGAGGGGGAGGGGTACAAAGAAAACTGGATAGAGGGTGACGGAGGATGATCTCTCTTGGGGTGATGGGTATGCAACAGAACTAAATGACAAGATAACCTGGAAATGTTTTCTTTGAATATATGTACCCTGATTTATTGATGTCACCCCATTAAAATAAAAATTTATTTATAAAAAAAAAAAAAAGAATACTGTTTAGTTCAGCTGATTTTTACTTTTGGCACAAGATTTTCCTGATGATGGAAGCAGTTTATTGGTCTATGCTCAGGAGCAAGCTCTTCATCTCAGTTCAACTCTGCACAGCACTGGCCAAGAGTATTCAACTCAAGAGAAGAAGGCAGACCTTGGAACTGTAATCTTTCAGAACAAAGAGCCTTTAATCAAAAGCACTTCCAACTTAAAGGAAAAGGCCTGGCCCCAATGACTCTCCCAAGTCTTCTTAGAAACTTTCTAGTAATCTATTCTATAAAATAAAATTATTAGTAATAGTTTGGGTTAAAGATGAAAAGTGGCTTACACTAAGATAGAGATTTTCCTTAATTTAGGCAGCCTTTTTCCTTTTTAATGTCAAGTCTGAACATTAAACTTTTAAATGTCCAGGTTTATGTGACTACAGATCCAGCAGCACCCTCTTCTGTCATTTCTATGACCCAGGCAGACATTATTTCCTGTGCCCTTTGCTTTATGAATTTCTACCACCCTGGCCCATATTGTCTTCCTGCTCCTGTGAGGAATGTGGTTCCTTCAGTCCTTTTCCTCCAAAACCTTGGTTGATTTTGACCTGGGGCACCTCAGAGGCTTGGAAGATCACCTCCATCCATCCATCAGAGCCTCACACACAATCTCAGAGCAAAGGAGGGCCTATTGTGAAGAACTTCACATCTATGAGATGTTTTGGGATGGACAAAACAATGAGTTTGACTTACATGTTATCTTTCATACACCCTCTACCATGCTCCTACTTCGCTGTTCTTGAACTTCAGAGAAGCCACAACTCCAGTCACTGAAGCTCTGCCTGAAACAATAAGAGCAGGAAATGAGAAAGAAGGCCACCAAAAGGAACTGAAGGGTCTACTGGGGAAAGAATCGCTCTTCTAGAATTAATCTTGACATTTAAAAAGAAAAAAGAGCCTCTGGAGTTCAGGGAAATCTCTACCTTAGTCTTGTCATTGTTCATCTTTAACCACAACTATTAATAGTAGTGTTTGTACAGGAAACCATTATTATTTACAGAGAGCTTTCACATGCATTTTCTCATTTGAGCCATAGGATCTTAAGGCTAGGAACATATTATTTTAAAATGCAGCAGCCAAACTTTCCAAAGATTAGAGAACTTTCCCATGACCACTCAGCCGGCAAGGATTAAAGGAGGGATTAGAACCATCTTTCTAAATTCTTCTATAGCACAAAATGATATAATGGTTCAACTTAAAAAAACACATTACTTTTTTGTACTAGACTTACTTTCTGAGCCAACAATCAGAGAAGCAGCTTTGCCTGCTCAATGACACAGACATCATCATAGGATTATGTTTATTTACCAGAGAAAACCCAAAGGATAGAAAATCTAAACCAAGATAGTTAAGAAATGCCTGTATCTTGTCACATACCCTCCTTTGCTCTTTCAGTTGTCATTATATTGCTGGGCTTTTTCTCCTTTATCTTGAAAAGAATTTCAAACTTATAGAAAAGTTGTAGAATAATAATAGTACAAAGAATAACATAGATTCTTTACCCAAATTCACCTACTGTTAACATTTAACCCAAATACTTAATCATTCACTCTCTGTCCATAGACACATACATTCACTCAACATATTTTTTTCTGAGCCATGTGGAGATCTGTTCCATACAGCATGTCTCTTCACACATCTAAATACTTCTGAATTTACTTAAGAATATGGGTATTCTTAAATAGCCATGATGTTGTTGGCAATTTTAGATTTAATACTGACACAAACTTTAATTTACCACCGTTTTCAAACAACCCAATACACATTAGGTCTTCTCCTCTAACTCAGGGTCCATTTTAGGGTCATATATTACACTTAACTGCTATTAATCTGAAACACACAGCTTTCCTTTGTCTTTTATTACACTGACACTTTAGAAAAAAATAGGCCTGCCCTCTTTTATATGAATAAAACATTTCCTTTTGACTTGACTGACATTTCCTCATGACTCAATTCAGGTCATGCATTATCAGCCAAAAAACTACAGAGGTGATGTTTTCCTCTCCCGATCTCACACCTGGAAGCACATACAGTGCATCTGACCTCCTTGGCGGTGTTAATTTTGATCACCCAGCCAAGATTTTGCCTGATTTCTCCAATGGAAAAATATTATTTTTTCCCTTGCAACTAATAAGTAATCTGTGGCGAGATAGTTGAAGACCATGAAAATATCCTGTCCCTTAACAAAACTTCCCCTTTGATTTAGCATCCCTTGGTGATCCTTGCCAGATGGCTACAACAGAACAGACCGTTCCAACTCCAGCACTCCCCTCACCTTGTCAGGCATTACTCAACACTGTACACATTATTTGTCTATCTACTTATAATCAATATGGATATGTGAAGTCCTGCTTTTCCCTTCTTTTTTTAAAGATTTTATTTTATTGATTTTACAGAGAGAAGAGGGTGGAGAGCAAAAAACATCAACTCATAGTTGCTTCACTTTAGTTATTCATTGATTGCTTGTTGTATGTGCCTTGACTGGACAAGCCCAGGGTTTTGAACCAGCAACCTCAGCATTCCAGATCGATGCTTTATCCACCATTCCACCACAGGTCAGGCAAGTCCTGCTTTTCCCATGGCTTACAATTTATCACTAAACTTAATTATTTTGGCACTCAAACTATCTCAAATTCAGCCAGTTGGGCACCCCTTTAAGTTGGTACCTTTATCTTTGTGACATGCCATCATTTTTTTTCTTACTTTTTATTTCCTTACTTTAGGATATTAAAAAAAAAAGCTGTGGGTGAAACTTATACCTAACAATCTCTTCTCTGGATGCAATCATTTCTCCAAAAAGCTGAAAGTTCCGTTCAGTGGAAAATGCTATTAGAGACTAAGATTTAGTATAGCACAGTTTAAAGGCATTGTCTGTTTGTATTGGTACTTTCCATTTTAAACAGGAGTCACATTTTCCTGCTTCTTTGTATGTGTATTTTCTATTATAAGGCAGACAATTAGAAGGTATTCAGTCTGATTTCAATGGCAGTTAAATTACTGGCAGATCCTCTTACTCCTGACAGGCTTGGTTTTATACTTGCTTAGAACATGTCTACTTCAGCTATGTTCATAGTTCAAGCATATGGCCCTACTCTAAGGTGTGGCCCTTACTCCTAAGATATGGTCTTCCTGGTTTCTCAGTAGAATGACCAAGGTGCTCAGTGAGGTCTCTTAACCTTGCTAGGCCAGAACTCTCCATTCCTCTTGATATTAATGACCTCTGGGATAGCTATTCTCTTCCAAATCTGGTAGCAACTGCTCTCTGCTAGGTCTCACCATATATATATGGTCTACCGGAAAGTTCTGTCTGTTTTTGGAATAAAACAAAATACAAATTTTTCTTACTGTCAATAAACTTTATTAAATAAGGCCCTGGCCGGTTGGCTCAGCGGTAGAGCGTCGGCCTGGTGTGCGGGGGACCCGGGTTCGATTCCGGGCCAGGGCACATAGGAGAGGCACCCATTTGCTTATCCACCCCCCCCTCCTTCCTCTCTGTCTCTCTCTTCCCCTCCCGCAGCCAAGGCTCCATTGGAGCAAGGGTGGCCCGGGCGCTGGGGATGGCTCCTTGGCCTCTGCCCCAGGCACTAGAGTGGCTCTGGTCGCGGCAGAGTGACGCCCCGGAGGGGCAGAGCGTTGCCCCTGGTGGGCATGCCAGGTGGATCCCGGTCGGGCGCATGCGGGAGTCTGTCTGACTGTCTCTCCCTGTTTCCAGCTTCAGAAAAAAAAAAAAAAACTTTATTAAATAATATAATTGCCATTATTATTAATGATTTCTTGCCAGCGTGAGGGCAATTTGTATATCCCATTTTTGAAAAATGTTTTATCTTTTGATGCGAAAAATTGAACCAGTGCTTGTTTGTTATCTTCTTCATTTTTGAATTTTTTGCCCTTCAAAAAATTTTGTAAGGACAAAAACAAGTGATAGTCGGAGGGTGCTAAGTCCGGGGAATATGGTGGATGCGACAGACATGCTTCTGTAGCATTTCTTCCTTGTTGAAATTCGTAAAAATTACAGTGGCGTAAATGAACTTTATCAGTAGCCATGGGTACACTATGGCTTCACACATAAGACTAACGTGAATCAACTTTTAGTTAATTTGCTACGTTAGTATGTATACATTAAGTGATAAAAATAGAGAGGCACACATGCGCCAAATAAACATGTGCTTATGTGTCGAAACTTGTTGTGATAGAAACAGACAGAACTTTCCGGTAGACCTTATACATACACATTGCAGCTTCAATTGCCCTAGGATAGCTTCACCTTCCCAAACACCCTCTTATACAAACTCCAGTCTCTTGGGTAGTGCTGAACCTCATGAGACCACCATGCTCCCTAGGGCTCCCGTCCCGGGACGAAGGCAGGGAACAGTGGTCCAGCAGAACACCAGGGCAAACGTGGGTCTCATGTCATGTGCTTCTCTCCTCTCCAGGCCCACTGTCCTGGCTGCCTGTGGTGCAATGATGAGTAACAACTGGCTCACGGGTGGTCCAGTTTTCTAGCTGACGGCAGGAGGGCAAGCCCAGCACCCGATACCTCCTTTCCTCTACACCTTCGACACCAGCGATGCGGGAGGACTGTGGGGCTGCTCTCGTGGAGGAGTTAAGAGTCAACCATTGAGTAAATACTCTTTCTTACAACATTTCAAAGAAACTCTCTCACAATGTGTTTCCCAGAAATGTGTGTTTGCTTTTATTGCAGCACTGTGGCAAGAGAAATGCTTTCTAGAGGTCAGGCGATTCCAATCAAAATGACAGGAAAATGTCTCTATTCTTTCCACAAAGCTCATACTCATTTGGGATAGCCAACTAGCTATCACTCTGACACATACTAACATTTATTTCTATTACTCTTCCTCCGAATGGCATAACAAAACACTATAGTATATCCAAAGAAATGTAAGTCAGTTGCTAGTCTTCCTTTTTCTTATTTGTGTGCATGTACTTAGGGGTGGGGAGGAAACTCCTTTTCATATAAATTATTTTCTGATGTATTTCCATTTCTACTTCTCACCAATGGTTAGAAATTAGGGGAGGGGGGCTTGTAATCTTAGACAGACACAAAGCTAATCGAGAGGAAATTGGCTAACAAGAACATACTGTGAGAAAAGGTAATTTTGCGATCACCAGGAAATGAAGAACAGTAGTTCCTTCCCTGCACAAGCGAGCAGATTTGTGCTCCCCGCGCACTCACACAGGCAGCATACCGAACACGTGCCAGGCAGAAAAGTGGGACGACCTCCTTCTACGTCTTGAGCAGATTTTCTCCACGTTAGAAATGTGCACCGCAGCCCATCGGATTCATATTCCCAAAGGGAATCAATCTGTGGCAAGTATACCTTCTGTGGTTTTACTTCAAGTCCCCTAGAACCTAAAGGTGAGCAACTGATGAGTTCACATCAGTTGTCTGTCCCTTGGCCCTTCTCTCTGTCCAGCACTCCCTATCCTATAGGGACTCTAAGATTAGTCTTCTCACAGGTCTCCAGGTGGACCCTGTTCAATTGTTTCTTCATGTCAGCACAACTGTACAAAGTTTTCTGTGGTTCCCCACTTCCCAGGAGTAGAGTCAGAGCCCCTGGCTTGATAGAATACCCTTGACCATCTGCTCCCGCTCCCTTTCTGTGTCCTCTCCTGGCACTTTCTTCCCATCACTAATACAGTGCTGCAGCTGTTTGCCTGCAAGGAATACCCTTTCCTCCCTTTCTTCTTTTGACTAACTCACTCATGATCACCATTCAAAGCTGAGTTAGTGCCCCAACCTTCACATTCTCACAGCACCTTTATATCATATACTAATCATTTACTGAGCATTTATGCTGTGCTAATTAAGCACTATGGCATTTAACGTGCGTTACCTCATTGAGTGCTCATGTGAACTCTGTACGGCAGGTGGTGTCGTCAGCCCGTTCTACAAACGAGCAAATGGGCAGCGGCTCAGCAGCCTCCCCATGCCCCACAGCTGGGGGTGGGGGAAGCAAAGAGCTCACAGCCTTTCCGTAAACATATGTAATGGAAAAATTAACAGTATAACTGGTATTTCCAGGTAAAGGCCCAGAGCAAGAACAAATGGTGAGCTCTTGACAACACTAAAAGGGTAAAAATAATAATTTGTAAAAAATTGATCAGAAGTCTTCAGAAGAGGATATCATAAGCTAATATCAACTATGATATTTATAATAAAGATCAAAATATTTCATCCAGGCAGGGTGATCAGCAATTTCTAAGAATATATTCATGGCTCAAGCAAAAATGTCAAAGTCGTGAGCGGGAAAATGGGGAAGTGTGGTCTTACTAGGAACAGCAACTAAGATGTACTGCATCAAAGATTAAAAGAACCTTTCAGAGGGAAGAATTTGAAATATTGAAATAATTAAATCTGTTCCAGTCTCAGAAAGCTCACATACTGTACACCCAATAGGATCGATCCTTTATTGGGGTAACATGTTACTTCCTACAGAAATTGAATAAGTGAAGATTTGTGGATAGGCAAATCTCATACTCCATCTGGGCCCTGTCTGTCACTGACCTAAGATGCCCATTTCTGGCCCCAGATTGTGGAGTTGATAAGTTTAAGAAGGAGTCATAAAAAGGAATGTCAATGACCTGCTGATTCACAAATGCCAACTGATAGCTCATGAAGAATACGTCAGGGAGGATGACTACTTCAGTGCAGCATATCACCACACACAAGAAACCTTCTTCACGCTGCAGACCTCAATGTGAAAAAGGACGTACAATTTCATGTCATAATAAATATCACCAGGGTCACACTGATCAATGCTGGGCTCTATACTTCTGGGGAATTGGGGGGGGGGGGAAGTAGATTTCAAAGTAGAGATGTAAAGATCACCAAAACCTAATTGGAGGTATGAAAGTCACATGCAAGGCTTTAACCTAGAAAGAGAAAACAAGGAAGATTCTACCATTCAACATCATTTTAATCTACCCTCCTAAGAAGGATGGACAACGTTTTTCCACTTCCACCAAAAGATAGTGCATAAAAAATAGTTTTAAATATGAGAATTTTAGCTTTGATATGAAGACTTCTTCAAAAGCAGGAAATTTTAACTAAGGAATGTGTGTGTGTGTGTGTGTGTGTGTGTGTGTGTGTATACCCATGACATGATTGCTATGATAATTACCAATGTTCAGAGCTTCCACACTGACATTCAAGTCATACTGATATTCATGGTTCAGCGTCTTGGAAGTTACAATAATAAGAGGCAACACAGAGGGAAGGCCAGCTCTGCCAGTACTGTGGGATTCCCTAGGTTCCCCTGTTTTAAAGTCCAGTTTCTTAACTACGGGATAAAACGAATGCACATAAAACTTACTATCTGTAAAATGGGTTAATACCTGCCTCATGAGGCCTTTGTTAGGATTCAGTAAGTTAAACATAAAATATTTAGCCTGTGCCTACCACATAGTAAATACTTGATAAATGTTAACTATTATTATCATTTTAACTTTGCCTGAGTCAACTTCTTCCAGTTAGTCTCTGATTCTATCAAAGCCAAGTAGAGAATTTATGTATATATGTGTGTATATATGCTCTTTTAATCCTCACAACAATCCTTTAGAGTAAGCGCTATTTAAAGATGAGAAAGTGAGGCACAGAGAGGATACGTAACTTGCTCTAGGTTACATAGCTTACACTTGCAGAGTTGGGATTCAACTCCAGGCTGCCTGACTTCAGAGTCTTGGGCTCTTCCCCACTTTATAAATACTGCTGCCCTCAAAACTTGACCACTAAGAACTAGAGCAAGGACCGACTGAGACAGGCCCAACAGGAACATAAATACTGTGCAGTGCTCATGAGTGGCCTGTGCTACCTTTACATCTAACAGAGAGCACGAACGAGTCCTTTCACTACAAAACAACGTGTTTAAGCACACTGTAACAACCGACTGAAAGTCATCCACAAAACACTGTGCCTGCCCACTGTGCCTGGGCCATCTTCTCAGTTATTTAACACACGCTGAGGAAAAGAGGAGGGCCAAGACCCAGGGCTTAGAAGTCAAACACCTGGGGTTCAATGACAGGTCCACCAGCGCGGCCACACACAAATTCCTTGACATTTCTCATGCTTCGGTGTCCTGGCTGTAAGGATTAAATAAGTTATGTAAAGAGCTTAATTCCAGTACCTGGTACTAAGGGCTATATAAATAAAATAATTGCTAAATAATAAAAATAATTGTTTTTCTAGCTCAGTTCTATGCCATATGGGAAAACACCAACAAATAGACCTTATCAGCTATAAGCTAAGAAGAATACATAGATAGATAAATCAGCAGATAGGTAGATAGATGGATGGGTGGATAGATGGATAGATAGATAGATAGATAGATAGATAGATAGATAGATAGATAGATGATAGATATAGATAGATATAGACATATAAAAGAAATTCTATAGAATTTGAATTATATTACAAATTCATTAAAATATTAGTAAACATGAACTACTCTAATTCAAAAGGTATCATAAACCTGAGTTTTATTATAAAATGCTTAGAAATTAAAAAAGAAAGGTCATCCGTTTTAAGTGGTAAGAACAGCTGTTATATACTGAGGGCCTATTCTGTGCTTAGCCCTATAACAGGCACTTCAAAGATGTTATTTTATCCTCAGAACCTCTCAGATTCGTCAGATGATCCCAGTTTTAGAGAGGAGGATGCAGAGCCTCTCAGGGTTAAGTGATGGGCTCCATGTCGCATTATAATAAGCAGCAGAGACTGTTGCTTAACACTGAAAGGCTCACCAATGAGGCCAGCAGGCACATAATCTCAGGGTCACACTGCCACTCCACAAAGCGTTTCCTTGGCACCAATCAGAATTTCACTGAGCAACATTCAATGAAATCCATCCTCACCCCCAAGATGTGCTTTAAAGAAGCCCAAATTACTGAAAGGTCATGATATGTCCACACATCAAAGTGACATGCTAGTACAAATCCCATTCTGTCACCCAGTTTAGTCATAACGTCCCTTGGGAACACTGTCAGAGAGGTGCAATTTACAAATTGCTCTGGTTATTCAAAAGTGACTGGATCTCCACAACGACAAATTGAGTTCTAGAGCTGGGGCACCGCTGAAAATGAAATAACATCAATGTGTTATGAAGTAACAAAACATGTGTTTGGGGTGAGAGCAGTTAAAGAAGGAAAATGTAAATCAAAATATCCTTTTCTAATTTTGCTTATAGCAGAGCATTCTTATCACAAACAGCAAATCTATGATTCTCACACTTTCTTATTTATGGTTTGCTATGTCACCTGGCCTCAAGGGGAAAAAAAAGGCAGCAAGAATGTTCTCTGTGTAACTCCTAAGAGTTGAGTCTGCTTCTCATATATCAGAATACAAACTCCAACCCTGAGAGAAGAGTCCATGTTTGGGTCACTACTGCATCCTCAGCACAGCACACATCTGGCATACTGAAGGCCTTCAATAATAAGGGTGGGTGTTCCCACCCAGCACAATACAGAAACGTAGAGGAGAAAAGGCATAAAGACCCGCCTGAGGAAGGATCACTTATCCCATTTCAGCAGGCCTCAGCACCAAACTGATCCTTGGAACCTAATACTTACAGAAATGTGAGATAACAGAAATTTTTTTTTTAATGAATGAACAGATAATATGCTTTGGAGGTGAAAATGCCTCCCAAACCCTTTTAATGATTCAATTTTTGGAATAACACAAATTATGCTTCAGGGACAAAAAATGCCTTCCAACACCTTTTGAGTATTCAAAATACTTGCCAATATTTTGAAATAATTACTGGCCTGCAATATGCCTCCTAATCTGCTAGTTCAGAAATATGAATCATATATGCAAAAAACTCACTGCTTCCATTGTGCTAGATGAGGCCGACAGAAAGAAGACCAAGGCGGGGCCAACTATAGTGTCTTAGAGACAGACCGCAAACAAATAATTACAATGTCATACAATTAGAGCTTTTGGCAAAGTAGAACTAAATTCAGGAGTGCGTATAAAGGAAATGACTAGCCCCTCTGCACATTTCAATCACACTGCGAAAAAGAACCTTTCTTTCCCCGATACCCTTTAGAATTTCCTTGTCCAATCCTCATTTTCTTCAAAGTGAAAACAAAAAACAAAAACCACAGTCCATCTATACACCAAATACTTAGCCCCCATGCTGCTCAAGTATCCTCCCACCCCCATGGAAAACTGCACATTGTTTTGATGTATGTTAGTTAGATAAGAAGTTCTTAAATTAATGGTCATCCTGCAATATTGGCTGCTAAAACACACACATACAACTTGAGTGTTTAAGCTGTATCAGAAGTTTCTGGCTCTAGCATTTCCTCCAAAACCCTTGCCTTCTTATGGCCAATTAAAATTATATTTAACAGTCTGTCCAAAATCTTAAAGATACAAGCTAAATGAATGGTTTATCTAAACTCATGATACCATTGTTAGCAGTTCGTTTTATTAAATTATTTAAGTGCCATCCATCTCCAAGAGAGATTTAAGGCAACATACAATAAAAGATACATGCTCTTGGAAGGAACAGTCACAAGCTGATTTTCCAACCACCAGATAATACTGTCGGTGTGCTTGAACCTAAAAATAATTTGTAAAGTTCTGATAGCCAGAGAAAGAAGGGAATGGGATAGTCCACATAAATCTGATCAAAGGAGTAATATAAAGGGTTTTCCCTCCTCAGTACTGGGCAACAGTCAACTCTTTTTCACAATGGCTTGTACAATACATATAGAAACATTGCCATGTGGTTTCTTACAGTTTTACTAAATAAAAGCTATGAGCATTATATTAAAGTGTATCTCAACAAAGGTCCTCAGAGAGGCATTGATAATGTAGAAATAAATACCTTAGTTTTATATTAATAAAATTAATAAAAACACATTGGGTAGGAAGGTG
Source organism: Saccopteryx leptura (assembly GCF_036850995.1). NCBI lineage: Eukaryota > Metazoa > Chordata > Mammalia > Chiroptera > Emballonuridae > Saccopteryx > Saccopteryx leptura. The sequence continues at coordinate 49,969,817 of NC_089511.1, read as the reverse complement.
TCATAGAGAGGTTGGTCTCCAAAAGAAAACCTTCCTGGGAAAACCATTCAGGTCTGGTCTTTTCAAAAATAACTGATACAAAAGGTTTTCAGAAATGTCAACAACTATTTCACCACCCAGAAAGCCATCAACTCACCTGGCTGGAGCAGGCTCTGCTTATCAAGTCTGCCCCCTCACCCAGAGATTGCTCTGTCACTTATCACTCAAGACCCCCCATTGTCACCCACCTTAACCATAAGGGGAAGAGCAATCCTAAAGTATATTCAAGGCTTTACTTCATATTTTAAAGGGAACACACACAAGCTACCTATTTGTACCTTAGTCTCTTTTCTCAATTTTTACTTTTCTTAATAGTAACAAGCTCTTCTATTTGTTGGAGGGAAAGTGCCACACTTTCAAAATCTGTTTATTCTTTTAACGTCCCTTATCCTTGTATTTCAAGTGGACCCTATTCATTACAAAGAAACTTCCGGAGCCTTAACATACTAAATGTGAGATGTGAATGAGGGCGCAGGTCTGGTGGACATGGTGACCTGTCTCATTTCACAAACCTACGTGCCCCGCCCTCTTTTCTTTTTTTTTTTTTTTTTAATAAATTTTATTTATTTATTTATTTATTCATTTTTTTTTTTTTTTTTTAGAGAGGAGAGGGAGAGACAGAGAGAGAGAGAGAGAGAGAGAGAGAGAGGAGAGAGAGAGAGAGAGAAGGGGGGAGGAGCTGGAAGCATCAACTCCCATATGTGCCTTGACCAAGCAAGCCCAGGGTTTCGAACCAGCGACCTCAGCATTTCCAGGTCGATGCTTTATCCACTGCGCCACCACAGGTCAGGCATGCCCCCCGCCCTCTTTTCGTTTTTCCCCAGGAAGCCTCATTAGAGTGCTCACTGCTGCTTAGGGCAGCGCAGGAGGGGGTGCTGTGCTGTTGGGTCTGAAGTGTAGCAGGACAGACTTTACCACCTGAAACTGCTGCTTCGAGTTCAGGTCAGGCAAAGAGCAAACCAGGAAACAACCAATAAGAGCAAAGAGGGATACACTTAAGTTGAAGACACAACACTTGGTCTGACATAGGAAGTATGTGCATACTCAACAGCCTCGAAAGAGCACTCCGGACACTGCTCATAGTCTTGGCTTTCTTCAGTGCTGTCCTGGGAGATGCCAGTGTGGCAGCCGTTGTTTTCTTTATTAGCTGGATAGATAATTCTTTCTTGCCTTTTTTTTTTTTCCTGAAGTTGGAAACGGGAGGCAGTCAGACAGACTCCCTCATGCGCCCGACCGGGATCCACCTGGCATGCCCACCAGGGGACGATGCTCTTCCCCTCTGGGGCATTGCTCTGTTGCAACCAGAGCCATTCTAGTGCCTAGGGCAGAGGCCACAGAGCCATCCTCAGCGCACGGGCCAACTTTGCTCCAATGGAGCCTTGGCTGCGGGAGGGGAAGAGAGAGACAGAGGGGAAGGAGAGGGGGAGGGGTGGAGAAGCAGATGGGCGCTTCTCCTGTGTGACCTGGCCTGGAATCGAACCCAGGACTCCTGCACGCCAGGCCGACGCTCTACCACTGAGCCAACCGGCCAGGGCCACTTTTTTTTTTAATACTAGCAACTTTCATCCTTTGAAACATGTGCTGAAAAGAAGAGTCAGCAAATAGTACTGCAGGTGCAATATTTGATTATCACTGTGAGATGAGCTTTGATCCGGGTACCTCAGCAGCGTTGTGTGAAACTGGGGTTATTGAAAAACTGCTAACCTCTTATGGATGAAGTGTTCACCTGACTTACACACCTGAAGATGTGGAAGGGAATATTCAGCTGGAAACTGGACATAAAATAAACTTTGTAACTGATAACAATAAACATACTGCTGCTGTAATTGCTTAAAATATTATGCTGTTGCAAAAGAAGTTGCAACAGATGCCAGACTACTGCCTCAAGGAAGATATCAGCACTGGACATTTTGAAAGAATTGTAACCACACTTATCCCAAAGGTACCCACTAAACACCAGAATGACAAGACACATTCAAGCTGATTTTGTGACTCCTAAAGAACTTTCCTTTGGAGACAAAGATACCAAATCCCAGGTAACCCCGTTGGAAGGTGACCATGTTAGGTTTAATATTTCAAATAACTGACATGACAAATTAGAATAAGCAAACACAGTTCTATCAAATATATTTCAGTTTACTAATAAAGCCAGGGAAATGGGTGTAATTGCTTCCATGAGAGATGGTTTTGGTTTTATTAAGTGTGTAAATCATGATGTTCATGTGTTCTTCCGTGACAGTGAAATTCTGAATGGGAACCAGATCCATATTGTAGATACTGTAAGTAGTTTACTGTGGTTTCTGATATGCCCCCCCCCCCCAATCATGCTATTAGGATCAAAACACATCCCCAGGGGACAGTTTCATTCCATTCCCATTCTGATCATTTCCTGGACCCTATAGAAAAATAAAAAAGCCAATCCTAAAAATACTTGCCCAAATAAAGGCAAAGAAGAGGAGGCTGAGGATGGTGTTATTGCTTATGATGATTATGGGGTGAATCTGACTATTGCTTTTCAAGCCAAGGAAGTGGCCAGCTCTACTTCTCGAATGGGAGATAAGGCTGAATTTAGTAGTAGCGGTAAACCGAGGCCTGGACAGCAGATTGCAGCCTGTGTGCCACTTTAAGGTCATAATTCTAACTCCAAGAGGTTCTTGGGTTATGTGGCAACTCTGAAGGATAATTTTGGATCTACTGAAACAGCCGATCATAATAAGGAAATTTTGTTCCATTACAATGAGTTCTCTGGTGATGTCAATAGCCTGGAACTATAGGACATGATCGAATACCGCTTGTCCAAAGGCAAAGGCAACAAAATCAGTGCAGAAAAAGTCAACAAAACACACTCAGTGAATGGCATTACTGAAGAAGCTGATTCTACCATCTACTCTAGTGAAGTCATTCACCCTCTGAGGACTGTTGGCCCAATACTGACTGAGTACCAAAGAAAGATTGAGATGGTGGAGGAAGGAGATATGAAAGGCAAGGTCTAGCCATTTGGCATAATTGGAATGGCCAACAAGGAGACTGTCTGCAGAAAGGGGAGAGTGTCAAGTTCCAATTGTTTGTCCTGGGCCAAAATGCACAGACTATGGCCTACATCACACACCTGCAGAGGGACACTATGGAGTCTGTGAAGTAGGATAACTATGAGGTAGGATATGGCAAGAAGCTCTTTTCCTGTGTGAAAATTTCAGTATGGCATTGAGCTACAGGCTGGAGATGATCCTTAATCAGCACACTGTCAAGTACAACACTTGTAATGTTTGGCAGCTCTGCGAGGGCCCCAAGGCTGTTGCAGCTTCACCATCTGACAGGTTGGTCAATCACTTGAAGAACAATACCCTAGTTGATGTCAGTGCTCCTTGCTTAATGGCTCTTCATGAGCCAAGGGACCAGATAAGTCAGTGGGATTTGATGCAGAAAGAAAGATCTGTCAGGCTGGTGTCACTGACTAACAAGCATATCCACAAAGCACATCATTAATCCACTGTGATCAAATTGGGGGGACTCTGATGAAGGGGTCTGAAGACCTCCCTCGCAAAATCTGGAATACTTATTCTATTGAGCTATTACACCAGTTTTAACAACTTCCTCACGATATGTTTAAGAAAAATAAACTATTTTAAAATTATGCACAGTTGCAGCCTGGAAGACTCAAGATGAAACTTAAACAGGAATGAATTTTAGGAGCTTTATTTGTTGCTTTTAACACAACTGGTAATTGCAAAATCGATATATTATGCCTGTGTAAGTGAAAAATACAGACTGTTACCTTATTGGCCCTATGAAGGTCTCCACTTGATATACGGTATACACTCTACCTTCATTACTTCTGGCAAGATGTCCTGCCTCAACATTCAGTTACATCCTTTTCCTTTTCTTTCCTGTTCTTGTGCTTTAATTCTGAGGACTGTAGACTATATTAAAAATATAAAAATTGCCTGACCAGGCAGTGGCGCAGTGGATAGAGCATCGGACTGGGATGCTGAGGACGCAGGTTTGAGACCCTCAGGTTGCCAGCTTGAGCGCAGGCTCATCTGGTTTGAGCAAAAAGCTTACCAGCTTGCACCCGAGGTCTCTGGCTCGAGCAAGGGGTTACTCCGTCTGCTGAAGGCCCGTGGTCAAGGCACATATGAGAAAGCAATCAATGAACAACTAAGGTGTTACAACAAAAAATTGATGATTGATACTTCTCATCTCTCTCCATTCCTGTCTGTCTGTCCCTATCTATCCCTCTCTCTAACTCTCTCTGTCCCTGTAAAAAAAAAAAAATATATATATATATATATATATATATATATATATATATATATATTTGTGTAGGCAAGCCATTTATTTCCATAAGTTGATGGCCACATGTTAAAATGTTATTTTTCATATCATTTATAATCTTGTTTGGCTAGATGACAATGAAAATTATCTTCCAGAGTAGGTTTCTCTCCCCTTGAAATGGGGGAGGGGGTAAATTTACCACAATTTTAGTATGTATGGTGCAGAATTTCATGCAAACGAGGTATGTCAACAGTGTGATAATTTAAATGCATTTAAACAAACAAAAAGACAAATGCATAAACTTGCTACTGGTTAGGTCACTGCAGCTTCTAGGATCAGTTTCTTTTACTGATTTAAAACAAAACAAAACAAAATTTAAAGTTGTGCCTGAAATGAATGTTTGTTTTTGTTGTTTTTTTATAAGTAGCCACCTGGTTCCTGTGTCCTGTAAAATACAGGCACTAGATCCTTGGTGTGGCTTCTGTTCAACTTGGTATCTCGGGAACAGATTGGTCTGCTTTCTCAGCCCTCATCTGGAATTGGCCACATACAGGGTCCCTGGCCAGTGGGCTGAAGGCTTTGTCTAAGGGTCAGCTCAGGGGATGTGGGGGAAGGTTTGAGGTTTTGACCTTCTCTGGGTAAAGAGGTAATTTATCTTTGTAAACAAAAAACATTTTTGCTTTCTCCAGTTTTCTCTTAATGGTGAAAGAATAGAAGCAAATCAAGTTTTACTGATTTTTAAGATGACACAAAAAGAAAAGAAAAGAAAGAAAAAGAATAGTGCTCATTGAGTATATTCTGAGAAATGTTGCTACAAAGTATTTCGTTGAAACAAAACATAAAGTATTTTTCTTTTTCTTCAGGAAAGCCTGCCTCTCTCACTTAACAAATCAGTATGTAGGCTTTGAAATGGCTCCTTCCAACTAATCAGCATATTTCTTGGTTTTCCTGCTCCATTCCAGAGAATTCCAGAAAGTATACTGACCTGTTGATACTAGTCTACAAGTACCTCTTGTCAATGACTGAGTATATGATCAATTAGAGTTTAATCATTTTGAGGATAAGGACTATCTTCTCACAATACCTTATAACAGGGGTCCCCAAACTACGGCCCACGGGCCACATGCGGCCCCCTGAGGCCATTTATCCGGCCCCCACCGCACTTCTGGAAGGGGCACCTCTTTCATAGGTGGTCAGTGGAGGAGCATAGTTCCCATTGAAATACTGGTCAGTTTGTTGATTTAAATTTACTTGTTTGTTATTTTAAATATTGTATTTCTTCCCGTTTTGTTTTTTTACTTTAAAATAAGATACGTGCAGTGTGCATAGGAATTTGTTCATAGTTTTTTTATAGTCCAGCCCTCCAACGGTCTGAGGGACGGTGAACTGGCCCCCTGTGTAAAAAGTTTGGGGACCCCTGCCTTATAACAATGTTTTTCAACCGCACAACTGGTGTGGGTCTGCCAGAAATGTCATGGCAATCCATGAAAGAGTTAAGCACTGCCTTATATTATGCTTCACACATAGTAGGCACTGCAAAATGATCTGGTGAAGAGAATTCAGTTGAGATATTCCCAGTTTCAATCCAGACTCAATTTTACTGATAAATTTTACCTTTATCAAATTTTAATCTGAATAAGATTAAGAGTGACTCTAGGGGGGATTATGGGGGACATCTTTGAATATCCTTTACTCAATCTCTGGCCATATCCCCTGGCTTTCATATGGCAGATGAAGACCTAAATTCTTTTGTTTTTGTTTGATTTTAGAGAGACAGAGAAAGGAAGGGGTAGAGAGACAGAGAGAGAAGCATTCATTTTGTTGTTCCACTTAGCTGCATATTCATTGGTCGTTTCCAATATGTGCCCTGACCAGGGATAGAACCCACAACCTTGGTGTCTCAGGACATGCTCCAACTGCCTGAGCTAGCCAGCCAGGGCCAAGACCTAACTTCTTAATGGGCTGATTCATGGATACAGCTCTGTGGTCTTGTCTTGGAGAACTAGAGGCCTACCATGGACTAGGCCTTCAAATGGAAACCTGACTCTTCGGCAAGTCAGCTCTAGCACCTGAAATGCACTCAGCTCTCTGACTCAGCCACTTTGGGGGCAAGGGCACCAAGTCTAGGCTTACTGGGTGTTCGTTAGGCATTCAAGAGACATGAGTATATGATGTTTCAGTAGGAAATTTCCGAGGCAGAATTTCAAGCTAGGCAAATGTAATTAGTAGCACTGTATTAGACTTAGTTTTTATACATTTCTCTTTAACTATAGTGAGATCCCTTCTTTCTTTCCATCACTTAATTGACTCAATTCCTCCCCCTGCTAAATTTCATTTCTTGTAGTCAGAACCCTCATTTCCTCTGTGCTAATGATCAACCAAGTCAGAATATGATGTGAGGAACTAACAGCTCCTTCAAACTACCAGGAATGTTTGAGTTTAAAAATGATTAAATATTGAAATATTTGGCTAAAAGGTTGATAAAGCACTTTTTACTACATCAGATCATGTTTTTACTTACTGTATTAAACTAGTTTAGTTACAAAATTAATTATGTATGTTTACATTAAGAATTAAAAGTATTAAAGCCCTAAGAAGAATTCTAGGTACTTCAAATTTTACCACTTAAAGACAAGCCAAGGGAACATTTTTATTAATTCCTTTTCAGGTCCCCCACCCCATTTTACATATTTATTAAAATGTTAACCTTGTAATTCTATTATGTCTATTTTTCATATGTTTTGGCCCATGTCAATATATTTTTTAACATCTTTGTCAGGTTTACATAATATTAATATATATATATGATTTTTTTTTAATTTTTCCAAAGTTAGAAATGGGGAGACAGTCAGACTCCTGCATGGACCCAACCAGGATCTACCCAGCATGCCCACCAAGAGGTGATGCTCTATCCATCTGGGGCGTTGCTCTGTTGTGGCTGGAGCTATTTTAGCACCTGAGGTGGAGGCCATGGAGCCATCCTCAGCGCCTGGGCAAACTTTGCTCCAATGCAGCCTTGGCTGTGGGAGGGGAAGAGAGACACAGAGAGAAAAGAGAGGGGGAAAGGGGGAGAAGCAGATGGGCACCTCTCCTATGTGCCCTGGTCGGAAATCAAACCCAAAACTTCCACACGCTGGGCTGACGCTCTTCTGCTAAGCCAACCTGCCAGGCCATATAGATGAATTATAATGGATCCATCCACTGCCCTTCAAGGGGCCATCAGGATTACTACCAATGTTTAGTTTCAAACAATATCCATTAAGCATCCTCAGAGCTACACCTCTAAACACAGCTCTTATTTAGCTCTAAGCACAGTTCTTATCATTTACTTAGAAATTACTCCCAGGGCCTGGCTGGGTTTCTCAGTAGATAAAACATCATCCTGGCACACAAAGGTTGTGGGTTCAATCCCCAGTAAGCACACATAGAGAAGAAACCAATGAGTGCACAATGACTTGATGCTTCTCTCTGTCTCTCTCGTCCTCCCTCTCTCCCTTCCTCTCTCTTAAATCAATGGAAAAATGAAGGGAAGGGAAGGGAAGGGAAGGGAAGGGAAGGGAAGGGAAGGGAAGGGAAGGGAAGGGAAGGGAAGGGAAGGGAAGGGAAGGGAAGGGAAGGGAAGGGAGGGAAGGGAGGAAAAAGAAAAGAAAAAAGAAATCATGCCTAGAAGTGGACTCACTGAGTCAAAGGATCATCACACTGTACTCATTTAGTCACAGGAGGCCTTGTAGGCAAAACAGCCCTCTCAATCATTTCACTTTGCACTTCTTTCAACCTCTCATGGCTAAATTTTCCCAGTTTGTTCCTGCTGCCTTTGCTGTTAGTCATTTAATTATTATATAATTTTTGTGATATTTTTTTTTCTTTTAGTGAGGGGGAGGGAAAGAGAAAGAGAGAGGGGGACAGAAAAGAACAGATAGGGACAGACACTCATAGTTGTGGCACTTAGTCCATTGATGACTTTCTCATATGTGCCTTGACCGGGGGCAGGGTTCCAGCTGAGTCAGTGACCCCTTGCTCAAGCCAGTGATCTTTAGGCTCAAGCCAGCAACTATGGGGTCATGTCTATGATCTCATGCTCAGGCCAGCAACGCTATGCTCAAACTGGTAAGCCCCCAGTCAAACCGGCAACCTCGGGGTTTCAAACCTGGGTCCTCAGCATCCCACGCCAACACTCTATCCACTATACCACCACCTGGTCAGGCATTGTGTGATTTTTAAGATATTCAAATTCCTTTTTTTTTTTAAGTGAGAGGAGGGGAGACAAAAAGACAGACTCTCACATGTGCTCTAACTATGATCAACCAGTCAAGCCCCCTACAAAGCAATGCTCTGCCCATGTTGGGCTATGCTCGGCAACCAAGCTACTTTTAGTGCCTGAGGTAGAGGCTCCAGGGAGCCATCCTCAGCACCCAGGCCCAACGCACTCGAACCAATTGAACCATGGCTTCAGGAGGAGAAGGAGGGGTGGGGGAAGAGAAGGGGAAAGGGAAGGGATAGAGAAGCAGATGGTCACATCTCCTGTGTGCCCTGACCAGGAATCAAACCTGGGACATCCACACGACAGGCCAATGCTCTACCACTGACCAACCAGCCAGGGCCAGATATTCAAATTCTATAGTCCACTGGACAGCCTAGTTCAATAAGCTATCTGGCTTAGCATAACCTCTGAGACCTCTAAAACAAGATCTGAAGTCATCCTGTCTGTTGCATCCTTTTGTGTTTTTGAACTTTCATCCATCTGTCATTTCTCAGATATCTCTAACTGAATGACTGTCATGAATCACCAAATATTCCAGAACCCTATACTGACCTTATCTAATCCTTAGTTCCACCTTCTTCTTTCCCCACAGTAACTTTCTAATCCACAGGCAAACTAACTCCAGAAGGCTTGGAAATTCAGAACAAGGGCCTCCAAATCTCAAACCCTCCTGTTAAGGGTGTTGAGTCAGCAGCATTTCTCCGAATACGTTCTGTGGGACACTATACTTATGAGAAGACTCACCAGGGACAGCACTGGTGATAACATATTAGGTTCTCTGCCCCTGCCCCCTCTCATGATTTACTTACATCTCCACTTAATTTACTTGGCATCTTCCTGTTTATCTCTGTGGGACCAAGGTGTCATTGGAACTACATGCAGCAGCATTTGTTACCATCAGTCTTTCCTGAGAGTGACAGTAGTAGCAGCTCAGGATTATTTTCCAGACCATGGCTCTCATCCACATCATACCAGCAAGAAGGATGAGGCTGCAGAGCCGTATCCAAGAAGAGTTTTATTGTCAGAACACAACTGCTACCCAGGAAGATGGCCTGGGCCACTTATTTTCCCAACACATTATTAAGCTCAGACCGCATCCATTAAGTCACACATATTCAAGATCTAGTAAATGCCTGGACTATTCGCAAGTAAGCACTGGACAAGATGCAGACAACCCCAAAGAGCTCCTGTGTTTCTCATTTGCCTCTGGACAGGACAATCCTTTATTGGGTGAGAGTGTCCCAAGGACTGTGGGGCATTTAGTATCCCATACCCTGAGGACATTAAATGCAAATACACACACCCCTCCCCATCATCCTGGCAACCACAAGTATCTGCACAGGTTTCTAAACACCAGGGGGTGGGTAACAGCACCCCACGTTGAGAACCTCTGTTTCTACTTGTTGAGATGGAATTAACATTCAGGAAATGACAGAAAACAATATTAATCCGGATACGGAATTGTGCAGTGTAAGTTGTAAGTACCACAAAGGATCAAAGGAGATCAAGGGAGGCTGACAGCCCGGAGCAGGCTTTGATGTGAGTGGGAGACGGAGACCTGTCACCTCTCCCAGGAGTCCAGCCCAGGGTTCAAATGGGCCATGTAATGCTTTGTCACAGACATCCTGAATTTCCCCTGCTTTAAGCTGATTAAAAGTTTAAGCCAACTTTTAAAAATGCTGTTATTGTTTCTGCCTTCCTGTTCAGGGCAAGTTTTCTCCTTGCATGCTGAGTATTCAGGGAGGGCAGGAAAACAGAGAGAGTCTCGGTGAAGGCGGAGGGTGCTGCCGGCCCGGCCTGGCCCCGCTCGGCTGCTCAGAGAACTCAGTCAGGGCGCAGCCCCTTCCCTGCAGGACTGACCCTCACTCGGCACTGGGGAGACAGAACCTTGCCCGGTTCCTTTCTGCCCATGTCAGCTGTGGTCAAAGGGCCATTGTTCCCAGAAGACCAGTGTGTTTAAGCCTCTGGGAACAATGCCTCTTGTTGATCTTCTGTGCTCCAGCTGAATAAGGTCACTGACTGTTTTCAACCTTAGCCACAATCAATATCTTTGCCTTTTATTGTGCAACGTTGGCAGCGGTATGTTGTCTGATGTCATTGTTATGCTCTGGTGAGACTGAAAAGGTCAATGAATGAATCGTCTTATAGAACCTGTTCAGAATTTACTAATGATGCACACAATATAATAGGTATTATATGAGTGTGTTTCTCAAACCTCTGAAGCTTATTTAAAATACAAAGAGCTTCTTTAAAACGCTGATTTCCAGGCCTCAAAAAGTTGGATTCAGTAACTGTGGGGGCGGAAGCTGCAATTTAACCACCAATGGGTGTTTCTGACACAGGTGATCCATGGGTACACATTGTGAAACACTGCCACAGAATGACTGTACACTAAACAGAGAGCTAGCATCTTATCGACATTTTATAGTTTATCTCCTTGAAATGTATTCTTTGCTAGCAAAATAAAAACTAAACATCTAGTAAATACAGAAACAAGAGATCAATTTAATTCTGAAAGAAAAACAGAGTGCCTATTATAGGGCTCATACACAGTTATGGTAAGTATGTAAGTAAATTTTACATTTATGTATATAAAGAATTTATATTGCCTGACCAGGCAGTGGCGCAGTGGATAGAGAGTGGATGCAGAGGACCCAGGTTCGAGACCCCAAGGTCGCCAGTTTGAGCGCAGGCTCATCTGGTTTGAGCAAAAGCCCACCAGCTTGAACCCCCCAAGGTCGCTGGCTCCAGCAAGGGGTTACTCGGTCTGCTGAAGGCCCATGGTCAAGGCACATATGAGAAAGCAATCAATGAACAACTAAGGTGTTGCAATGCGCAATGGAAAACTGATAATTGATGCCTCTCATCTCTCTCCATTCCTGTCTGTCTGTCCCTGTCTATCCCTCTCTCTGACTCACTCCGTCTCTGTAAAAAATAAATAAATAAATAAAATTTAAAAAAAAAAAAGAATTTATATTTTAGCCACTATATAAAAGTGGTTCATCATAGATGAATATTTGTTATATCAAAGCACATTAAATGTAACTATACAACTTTATATTTGGGTCAGCTTTGCTAATTTTCCAATATTTCTTACTTTATCCTCATGAAAGAATATCTTACCATCTGATTACTTGTAGCAGACTGGTATGCAAACTAAGGCATAAAGAGTTTACACAACGTGCCCGACCAGGCGGTGGCGTAGTGGATAGAGCATCAACTTGGAATGCTGAGGACCCAAATTCAAAATCCCAAGGTTGCCAGCTTGAGCGCAGGGTCTCCAGCTTGAGTGTAGGATCATAGATATGACCCCATGGTTGTTGGCTAAGTCCTAAGGTCTCTAGTTTAAAGCCCAAGGTCACTGGCTTGAAACCCAAGGTTACTGGTTTGAGCAAGGGGTCACTGGCTCAGCCAGAGCCCCCCAGTCAAGGCACTTATGAGAAAGCAATCAATGAACAACTAAAGTACTTAAACAACCAATTGATGCTTCTCATCTCTCTTCCTTTCTATATCTCTCTTTCGCTAAAAAAAAAAAAAAAAAAAAAGTTTACATAACATGTCTAAAGATCAAGACAAGAACCTAACCAACCATCTAAATGCTATGCCTTTTTCTGCTAGATTAGAAATGGCAAGGAAGTTCATGCCACATGCCAATTCAGACAGACCAATAGACCAGAAACAGCCGCCTAAAGTGTAGCACTACAAAAGCCAGCCCGGGAAGGGAGTGGTGACAGATTAACGATGTCTGCCATGAGCCCAGGTAAGAAAAGTGGAGCATCTATGCACATATATACTAGACATGCCACCTCTCAGAGTCTTTAGAAGCACTTAAAATATTTATAAATACCACTACTTTCATTCCTTCACTCGACAATTCAGTGTCTACTATTTGCCAGACTATGCTAGGTACGAGGGGTACACCTGTGAACTGTTCGTACTACCAACGGGACAGACGTGATTCAATAAGGCCGTCTCTAACCTCAGGGTTTACCTAACTAAAGGGTATTTAAGGGAACACCTGAAAAAATAACAGAGCCAACAAAATTTTTAAAAGGAGGAAGTAGAAGTCAATGCTATTTCAGAGAAACTGAGACCAAGCCACCACAGCTGGGTCACAGAGAGGCAGAGGGGACAGGGGGATGGCTAGGGATGGGCAGGTGACGGCCAGGTCATGAGGGACTTTGAGGCTATGAAATTATGGTTTCAATTTAATATCATAGGAAGTTATGGAAAAGCTGGGTGCTGTGGGCTTGTTTATTTTAATTTTTGAGGGGAGGGGATGTGAATTACTAGATTTCCATTTCATAAAGAGAATGGAAGAGTCACAGTGAACACACAGAGCATCTGTGGTCACCCAAGTGACCAGACCGGGAGGGCAGCAAGGAGATGGGAAGAAGTGGTGAATCTGAGATAACTCTGGGAGCAGAATCTGCAGTGACTTGATGCGGCAGAGCATATAAGAGACGACAGAGGGCAGACCAAGAGGCAGCTCTGAGTCAAGTGCTTAGGACGTACTCAAGTGGACACTCTACAAGGCAGCTGGACACACCAGGGTTGAAGACCTTAAGGAAGGTTTAAGATTGGAAAATCTGGGGATCACAGAATGGAAGATGATAAGACCAAAAATACTTCCTATATCTTCTGCTTTCCAATCTAGTTAAATTTCATAATAGTTATACTGCTACACATGTAAAGACTTATTTCAGAAGAGACATTATCATATAAGTTTCTGATTTCCTAAATTACAGCACTTACTGCAATTTTTTATCTCTCATAACAACTTAATTCAAGCAACTAAAAACCTCCTATTGAGAATTTTGTAAAGACTTTGCACTTCACCGCCTCCTTATGTATGGTGCATCAACATAATTTCATCTTTCTTTAGAAATCTACTATCTTACATTCATTCTACCATTCAGAGCTCTGCAAGTATGATGATCTCTAGGCTCTCCCTGAAAGTGGCTAACTATGTGAATGGAGAATACCTAGCTTGGCTTGCTTTGTCATCTGTCGTACTCTAAATGCCCAGGGCTATTGTAAGTTGCCTTACTTGTACGCAAGACCAGGAAATGGGGCCAAGATCATTGAAACTGCAGGAAAGATGCAGGCCCCTGGCTGAGCCGCCCACTCTGGGAAGTTTTGGGAGAAAAAGGCTTGTTTCAAATTCAGTCAAGAGAGACAGGGTGGAGCCTCCAAAAGTTATGACTAGAACCAAACTGTAAAAAAGGACCACCTTAAAAAAGGACTTCAATTCCTGGAGCTGACATTTTCTTTCCTGCTAAAATGCACATCTCCTAGGAAGAAGGCACTAAAATTGGCAGTTATTTCAGAGTTTCAGATTCTTTCCTGCCAACATGTTTTAATAGGAAAAGCTCAAGATGCTGGCATCCAGAGATGGAAGAGTCCACGCGTTTCAAACCTTGTCCTCACCTGACCAGGAGGTGGCGCAGTGGATGGAGCATCGAACTGGGATGCGGAGGACCCAGGTTCGAGACCCCGAAGTCACCAGCTTGAGCGCGGGCTCATCTGATTTGAGCAAAGCTCACCAGCTTGGACCCAGGGTCACTGGCTCGAGCAAGGGGTTACTCGGTCTGCTGAAGGCCCACGGTCAAGGCACATATGAGAAAGCAATCAATGAACAACTAAGGTGTCGCAACAAAAAACTGATGATTAATGCTTCTCATCTCTCTCTGTTCCTGTCTGTCTCTCTCTCTGTCTCTGAGAACAACAACAACAACAAAAAAACCTTGTCCTCAAATCACTCAGGTAGAAACTGCCATTTTTCTTCCTCAAATACTCTCATGGCCACCACCACTAACATCAGGTTCTCAAGACACAGCTTTGAAGTTCCAGAAACCAAAACAGACCATGTGGGAAAGAAAACTGAAGGTAATGGCACTCCCTTCTCATACCTCAACCCCCTTCCACGTTTCAGACTTCAAAGCCTTGTATGGCATACAATAGGAGTGCGTAAACAACATTTCCCAGGTTCTCTGCGTCCAAAAATATCTGAAAGTACATGTATTATTCCCCTTTAAAAGTTTTTTTAAAAATTCAAAAAGATCTGACGCGTATATGTGTTTATTTACAAATTCACTGTTTTGAAGCGCTGCCATTCATTTAATTCTTAGACATGTGTTTCAGAACAGATTATGAGATACCGGAAGATTGAAATAAAGAAAAAAAAACACTAGGATTTCTATGATACCAGAAATCTGGGCTTAGTGCAGAAAATATGCATACTTGTACCTAAAAATAAAAAAAAAGAGGTCAAGGGAGTGAGAATTTATGAATAACACGAGTCAAAGAAAAAGCAAAGTGCCATAAAGAGAAGTTTGTGAAAAAACAGAAAAGCTATATATAGGTAGTATATAAAATGTATAAAGTTATATATGACCTATAATATGTATATTATGCAGGGGTGGGCAAAAATAGGTTTACAGTTGTATGTGAAAAGTTTATTCTCTATTATTGTATTATTTTCCATACAAACAAGAGTAAATCTATTTTTCCCTACCCTGTATTGTATATGCATATGATGTATATATGTTACAAAAATTACATAAAATATAAAAAGCTATATGTTCTCTATAAATTACATATATCACAAAGATCTGTATTATTCAGAAAGTCCCAATTTCTCTTTATTTTTTAGCAACCATTCATGCAAGTTAACAATTACAAAAAAAAGGAAAATGTTTCCTAATCTCCCAACTTTCATTGTTTTTAACATGCAACATATCTGCTTTTCAGACCAAATGCAAGAAGATATCATGGGATAGACTTGAAACACTTCCCTCTCACACACACAGTATCTATATGATCACTATCTGGACAACTGTAACAAGTGACATTAGGCAACCATATCTGATCTGCCAAATTCAGACAGCACAGGGGAATAATGTTCGCACCCAAACTATCTTGGAGAGCACATGTTGACTTGCTGCACAGCAGTGAGCATTTCAAGACAAACTTAGATTTTTCCATTACATTATGCTCAGCTGGAAAAACTGACTCTGTAGCAAGGCTGGCAACTTGACTTAACAAGAGACTCTAAAGTCTGTGGCTGATTTTCACATCACTTGGAATCGCGGGAGGGGAGGGGACAGCAGGGACAGGAGGCAGTGCACTTCAGCACGTCCACACAGCGGGCCTGGGACTGGCCCTCCATCAAGTTATTTTTAAAAGTCAAGGTGAATAGATATACATGTTAGACATCTAGTTGTCAAAAATTATCAACCATTAGAAAAAAAAAGTTTGGCACAAAAAACAAATCTGCCAGTAAAGCAGAAAATAATCCAATCCCACTGATGGCAGGGAAAAGAAGTTTCTGTAGCAACTGTGACCTGCATTCGAATGAACCCCAGAAACAAAGTGTGACTAATGTTCCACTTACAGAGGAGGCAGGATGGATAATAGGGTTTTGAGGACAAAATAATCAGGCATGGATCAGCGGCTCCAGCAGGAAGCAGATAAAAACTATCAACTCCCAAAAAGTCAAAGACCCCAAATAATATCTATGTTGAAAGCAAAAATTCTGCTTAGTTTGGCCAGATGACAATGCTTCAGAGTAAAATTTACAGGTAGTTTTTGAACTAAAATATTTTTTCACTTGACTTAATTCCAAATATCTTTTAACTTAAAAAAAAAAAAAAATCAAACCTCATTCACTCAAGTAACAGAAGATTGGCCCCTAGAGGGACCCTTTGAAGAATGCAGCTACACGGCCTTCAAAGGAAATCCCAAAGGAAGCATCATCAAAACGCCCTGTACGGGCAGCTCTACCAAAACCAGTACTGATTTTCCAGAAGAGATCATTCTGTGGAAGAAACTACTCTTTTGTGTGTGTTTGTTCTGATATATTTACTTCTCAATTGTCTTATATGCTCACACATGCTGACATAACTTGGAGGAATGTACCGTATGTCCCCATGTATAAAATATACCTTTTTTCAAAAACTTTGGAGTCTAAAAACTGGGTGCATCTTATACAGGGGTTGTAGATTTTTTACTTGCATTTCTCGCTTTTTCGCATGGATGAGGAGTTGTATGAATTTTATGATGAATAAAACTTGAGTTCAATAATTTTATGTAATACCTTTCTTTTTCAAATTTTGGGCCCCAAAATTAAGGTGCGTCTTATACATGGGAGCGTCTTATACATGGAGAAATACGGTGATAATAACTACAATATCAGGTAACTCATTGAATGTGATGGGCGTCTGAAGTGCTTTACCATTAATCCTCCAAACAACTCTGAGAAAGTCATCTTGTCCCCTTTTCACAGGTGAGGAAACTGGAGCACAGAAAGGTCACACAAGGAGACGTGGAGGAGATGAAGCCAAGCCTCCTCTGCAAACCCCATCACATGAGTAGGAAGCTGAGCTCTAAACAGGGTAATTCTACACCTATTACATCCAAGTGCTCTATTAACCATGATCCCCTCTTGTTCCAGTGAAGGAGAGCACTTTAAGGGCCTTCTTCACTTCAGTTGTATGTGTTTCCAGCTGTAGCTAAGTGTACTTTTTGCTCACATCCAGTATTTTCCTTAATAGAGAGCTTAAATCAAAAACTTTTGCTGAAAAGCTAAGATAGATAATGTATCAGGTCTAACTGCAATGTCCAAGAGAACCAAAATAGATCCTTTGTGCAACAATCAACTAAAATACCATCCTGGAGTTTTAGAGAAATGATCTGAAGCTGTGAAATGAAAAGGGAAGAACAGAAAGTATACCCAGGCTCCAAGCTGATACCAGGAGAGCTCACGACACACAGTATCTTGTGCTCAGTCCAAACATGCCATGAACCCCAGGGAACAGGACGTGCTACAAACACCTTCTCATTTGTAAATGGGAAACGGGTGCCATTTATTTCACTGATGTGTTCAATCTATTGAAACTACCTTCATATTCAATTTGCAGTTGGTAAATGAACAAATAATATTCATTTGATTAAGTTATTCCTAGCTTCTGTCTGAAAGAGGAAAAGGAGAAGCGAAATGAACTTGGCCTTGGCAGCTGCTGTCGCTTTAAGAAGAAAACGGCAGCATGTGTGCACTTTCAATAAAATAAAAGGGGGGAGCAACTAGCTTTGAAGATGACAAGGCAGCTACTTCACTGAAGCACATGTAGAACATCCGTAACCTACCTCAAAAGGAGAAGCTCTGTAATAGCAAAGGGAATCATGGCCTGCCCCACCAGCACACTTGAAATTCTAGCACCATCTTCAATGGTGCTTTTAGAAATGTCTCCTCCTTCCAGGTGTCTATAGACTGTGAATTCAGAAAGAGGTGTTGGCCCTGGCCGGTTGGCTCAGTGGTAAGCATCAGCACAGTGTGTGGAAGTCCAGGGTTCGATTCCTGGTCAGGGCACACAGGAGAAGCACCCATCTGCTTCTCCACCCTTCCCTCTCTTCATCTCTCTCTTCCCTTCCTGTAGCCAAGACTCCATTGGAGCAAAGTTGGCCCGGGCACTGAAGATGGCTCCATAGCCTCTGCCTCAGGTGCTAGAATGGCTCCCACCACAACGGAACAATGCCCCAGATGGGCAGAGCATCGTCCCTTGGTGGGCATGCTGGGTGGATCCTGGTCGGGCGCATGCAGGAGTCTGTCTGGCTGCCTCCCCGCTTCTAACTTTGAAAAAATACAAACAAACAAACAAGCAAACAAACAAAGGTGTTGGTGTGTCCCTGGTTGATGATTCTATTGGTTGGATGACATGGGAACCCAAATGATTTACTTCCTCTTGGTTCTGCTTCAGAAAAGATTTGCTTGCTTACAAAAAAAAAAAAAAAAAAAAAAAAAAAAAAAAAAGCACTCTAGCAACAAACAGAAGGCACAGCCACTGCAGTACAACCCACGGAGATGAGGTTTTTTGTTGTTGTTTTTTTGCATTTTTTCTGAAGCTGGAAACAGGGAGAGACAGTCAGACAGACTCCCGCATGCGCCCGACCGGGATCCACCCGGCACGCCCACCAGGGGCGACGCTCTGCCCACCAGGGGGCGATACTCTGCCCATCCTGGGCGTCATGTTGCGACCAGAGCCATTCTAGCACCTGAGGCAGAGGCCACAGAGCCATCCCCAGCACTCGGCCATCTTTGCTCCAATGGAGCCTCGGCTGCGGGAGGGGAAGAGAGAGACAGAGAGGAAGGAGAGGGAGAGGGGTGGAGAAGCAAATGGGCGCTTCTCCTGTGTGCCCTGGCCGGGAATCGAACCCGGGACTCCTGCACGCCAGGCCGACGCTCTACCACTGAGCCAACCGGCCAGGGCCGAGATGAGGTTTTTATAAGATTCTAACAGAAGACTGCTTAGAACACACAGCTTTCCATCCCTTACACCACCTAAGAATCTCATAATGTAGATATTTTTATCCTCATTTTACAGATTAAAAAAAAAGTTAATTTCTCTTTAATAAAATGTTGTTTCTACTCCCAAGTGGGTAGCACTGTTTAGAAGTGAGTCTAATAGAGGCTTCTCATTGACCAGAACCTGCCCAATGGCACACAGATGAGGATGTTCTGTTTTACTAAATTAATTCACTCTCCTTTAAAGACACTGATGTGGATACAAAGCCCAGGAGGGTTATTCACTGTTTCTATTGAACCAAACACATGAATCACAGTGTCTGAAGCTGGCTGAATGCAATACAAAAAACAGGATTCTACTTCAGAATCAGTGATTCGTGTCCCAAAACATTTCAGAAGTAACAGGGTGATTTTTAAAAAGTTCAGATCATACCACTAATGTGGTAAATATACTTCCCTTTTTACAAAGCATGTAGATTAAGACATAGTAGTATTTATCTCTTAGTTATATGCAAAAGAAATGACAAGTTCAAAATGCCAGTAACCAGTGAAAAACAAGGAAATATTCCAAGATTAATTTCTCCACATGACCTTAGCTCAGAGTCTGTCATCAATTATCTCAGAAGTACCACAACTTTTCAAATAAAACCACCACCACATGAGGATAAAGCAGGAAGTTCAACAGGAATAACTTTGAAATTGACTGGAGACAGCCAATGGAAACCAAATTAAAAATTCATATTCCATTAACGGTTTGTGTGACGTTACAGCTAGATGGAGCTCAAGACCACCTTTGACTCTTCTCCAAGAAAAGGAAACCATACACATTAGTCATTATAAGAAGACAGCATACATATTTTAAGAACTATATATTTTTTACTGTTTGTTTATTGTTTGTAAGCAAACAGATTGCTTAATCACTAATTCCTCTTTATTTTTTCCCCATTATGAAAGAAGCTAGCATATGCAAAAATCTTTGGGGAGCTAATAACAGTCCCTTGAGAGTCCTGCCTTTCTTCCCTATCCCTCCAGGCACCAGTGAAGTAACCACAAATCCCAATCCCTCTATCTAATCTGTGTGTAATTGACTAATTACCCTAAAGCACTGCTTTTATCAGCTTTTACACACCCCTCCTGCCAAACACAGAGTCAGAAAGACTTGGCCTGGTTTTCTAGGCCAACACATCTAGCCCTAACCTCATTTCCTACTGCTCTTCCTTCCCAAGACTTCACTCCTGCCAGACTCATACTACCTAACCCCGAACTTTGTTCTCCGTGACTTACAAAGGCACATTGACCACTCTCCCTGCTCATCGACCTGGGGAGTCATAATACTGCAACACTCAGGTGGGCCACCTGCTTCTCTCACCCCTCCTCCTCTGCCTCCTTTTACAACTTTTACCCCTGCCCAACCTGTCATTGGACTTCCACTTCCCCGGGCCCTGCCCTTGTTCCTTATTTCATCCGAGGACTAGGAGTTTGTGAGGGAGACATGAAGGCAGCCCTAAGACAGAAATTTCAAAATTATTTCTGGCATGGTTTCTTAGAGAATTGGCTGATTCTATGGCTACAGCAGGAAATATGCAAGATGAGCCTGAACTACCGTATTTCCCCATGTAAAAGACGTGTCCATGTTTAAGATGCATCTTAATTTTGGGATCTGAAATTTGAAGAAAAAAAAAAGTATTACATAAAGTTACTGAATTCAAGTTTTATTCACCATAGAATTCATACAACTCCTTATCCCTGTCAAAACTCCCACCTATTAGCTTGTCTTCATCTGTGTCTGATAAATCACTGCCTTCAACAATTAGCACAAAAACAATCGTGAAAAAGTGGGAAATGAAAGTAAAAAAATATGCAACCACTGTATAAGACATACTCAGTTTTTAGACCCCAAATTATTTGAAAAAAGGTGCATCTTATACATGGGGAAATATGGTATCCATTGAATCAGAGTCACAAAATGCACATGTGAGCGCACACACACACAGCAGTGAGCATCGCAAAAGGCACAGGAGCCAACTGAAAGATCTCCCATCTCAAGCAACAAAATAAATGATGTGATATTAGATTATAACCCAAAGCATAAATGAAATAGCCATGAGTCCATGCTGATATAACTGATTGATGAATAAATCAATGAATGAGGGAGAATATATAAATCTGTGCAGAATAATTCAAAATAACTTATTGTGATATTCCACTCTCAAGAAGGTGGAGCATAACTCCCTACTTCTCGTAGGTGGGCTGGACAATGACTACCTTACAAAGAGTAAAATATGGAAAGGTAGAAAAAAAAGTAAATTTACAGTGACCTTGACACTGATCAAGGTCAGTATCAACAGAAATAATTCATGTCGATACTGCAGATGTGATGAAAACGGTGCTTCATTTTTGAGGTCTTCCTCATAAAAACCCGTAACGCCAATCTAATCATGAAAACATTAGCCAAATCCCAATTGAGGCACAATGAACAAAACACCTGAATAGTACCCCTCAAAACTATCAAAGTCATCAAAAATAAATAATGTCAGAAACAGCCACAGTCTAAGAGCCTAAAAGTCTAAGGAGACAGGATGCAAAAATGAAAGAGAAAAGGGATATGTGGTAAAAACTAAATAGAAAAGAATTCCTGGCCTGGCCAGGCGGTGGTGCAGTGGATAGAGTGTTGGACTGGGATGCGGAAGACCCAGGTTCAAGACCCCGAAGTTGCCAGCTTGAGCACGAGCTCATCTGAGTTGAGCAAAAAAAGCTCAGCAGCTCGGACCTAAGGTCCCTGAGCAAGGGGTCACTCAGTCTGCTGAAGGCCCACGGTCAAGGCACATATGAGAAAGCAATCAATGAACAACTAAGGTGTCGCAACAAGAAACTGATGATTAATGCTTCTCATCTCTCTCAATTCCTGTCTGTCTGTCCCTGTCTATCCCTCTCTCTGACTCTCTCTGTCCCTGTAAAAAAAAAAAAAAAAGAAAGAAAGAAAGAAAAGGGTTCCTGAAATAGAAAAGGGATATTTGGTAAAAACTAAGGAAATATAAATAAAATATAGGTTTAGTTAATAATAATGTAACAGTATTGTATCATTAGTTATGACAAATGAACCATACTAATGTCAGATGTTAACAGTAGGGTAAATTGGGAACATAGGAAGTCTCTGTACTATCTTCGTAAATTCATAACTCTTCTCTAAATCTAAAACTATTCTAAAATTAAAAGTTTACTTTAAAAAGTTATCCTTGGCTCTTCCGTCTCCCTTACCTCACACCCAGGCTATCGTTTAAAGTATCTCTGTTCCCTCCTCTCCAATTACCTTGGCCACTGCCCTTCCTAATTTTTGTATTCGCCAATTCACCCTCCACCCAGTTGCCAGAGGAAGCTTTCTATCATACAAATCTGAGGATAAGACCTTCCTAATCAAAATCCTTCAACAGCTCTCCCTTACCCTGATCAGAGTTGGCAAGCTTTTCCCATATAGGTTCAGACAGTATATACTTCAAGCCCTGCAAGCCTACTCTGCTATTAAAGCACCAACGCAGCCACGTACAATCCGTAAATAAATGAATATGGCTGTATTCCAATAAAACTTTATTTATAAAAACAGGCAAAGGACTGGATTTAGCCCATAGACCATATATAGTATGCCAACCCCTGGCCTGAAGAATCAAGTCCAAACTCCTTAGACTGACCTTTGGGTCTAATCTACAGCACCCTGGAACTTTTCTCCAGATGAGCCTGCCTTCCTTTGCCTAAATTACTTGTTCCCATAGGGACATGCTGCTCCCTGCTACCCCTTCACTTAGAGGAGTAGGGCCCCTCCTCTGTGAAGTATCTTCAGATCACTTCCTGTCAGAATAATTCTCCCTTATCATAACTCATAGCATATCTAGACCTCTATAACTCGTCCGAAATGTTAAAAACCATCATATATTATCATTTAATTTTGTATACTTGTCATCATTTGTTCTGTCCAATCAATTACAAGTATGTTTATGTTATTGAGTAATTCAAAATCAGTTAAGATATACTCCATGCCTTCAAAAGAGTAGCAGGTAATAAGTAACTGAACTAAGACATCCTGAAACATGTTGTGAGAACTTTCAGGCATGTCAATTGGTACAGCCTTTAAAACGAAGTGTTTCATAATCAACCAAGTCTAGGAATTCTGGGTTCAACTAAGTGACGTGGCTTTCTTTATCACAGGAATTTTCAAAGCCTTCATTGTACATTGTGAATTTCCTTAAAGGGGAATATACTATTCAATAACTCTTAAATCTGTTTGGCTATGGAAATTTTTCACATTTTTAGCATCTATGTTTTGCAGAACAGTTAGAGAATTGTTGAAATTTAGCATCAGTTGAGGAATTGTTGAAATTAAGCATACTCCTACACAGCGGACGGAAAGTTCTAGTTCTTTCTACTTGTCATTAAGGTAGGCTGAACAATGATCCCTCAAAAGATATTCATGTCCTAAACCCTGGACTCTGTGAATGTTACCTCATATGGCAAAAAAAAACAAAATAAAGAGGATTTTGCAGGTATAATTAAGTTAAGGATGTTAAAAAGGGGAAAATATCAGAATAAACCCTAAAGGCAATCATAGGTCTCCTTATAAAGCAAGGCAGAGGGTGATCTGACAGAGAAAGAAGAAAAGGCAAAGTGACCAGGAGGCAGACTGCAATAATGCGCCCACAAGCCAAGGAACGTTGGCAGCTCCCATAAACTAGCAGAGGCAAAAGCAGCTTCTCTCCCAGCACTTCCGGAAGGGGCAGAGCCCTTTCGACACCTTGACTGCAGCCCAATGAAACCGATTTTGGATTTCTAGACTCCAAAACTGAAAGAAAATAAATTTATGTTGTTTAAATCACCTAGCCTGTGGTACTTTGTTACAGTGGCCATAAGAAGCTAATGTAGCCACACTGCCAATCATGGTGTGGTGTTTTTTGTTAGCATTAAATATTCTGAAATGAAGTCAAATTAGCCTTGTCCACAATTAGTCCATGATCGGCCTTGGCTACTACTGAGGATTCATCGTCCACTTAAAGGAAACAAGGTGGTCAGTGGATAGGACTCTGGACCTGGGCTAAACCACCTAGTTCACATTCTAGTTCTAACATTTACTAGTTAACTGCACGACCTTGGTCAAGATGTTTGTCCTCTTTTTGACTTACTTGTCGCACCTATAAAATGGGGTTATATTCAAGGATATGCTTTGTGGATTAGATGAGATCATGAATAAAAAGCATTTAGTTTCTGATATACATTAAGCACTCAGCAAATGAAAACTACTATTACATTAGTTATTATTTAGAGGCAAAAAAAAAAAATCCACTTTTACCTGAAGCTAAATCTCATATTCTTTTATTCTCAGTTTGACAAACTATAAATCTTTACCCAATTTCTAGCTTAGGATATTTAAATGAACTCAGCAAGATAAGGGAGGTGGAAAAGTTCATGCTTGCCTCTACGAATCAATGCTTTCGGGTATCTGACTTGATTAATATGACAGCTAATAGCTCTAAGACATGTACTTAATATCCTGCATTAAGTTCATATCACTCAGTAAAAGGTCTAAAGCTACTCTTCTTGTATGGGTTATCTATATTAGTTAGATCAAAGTGCAACAAAGATCTATTTTCTCAATTATTAAGCTTCTGATACTGCATTTGTTAATCTGTATCTTAATGCTTGCTTATGATCAGAGGAACAGATGAAATTCTACTGACAGGCCCCAACATAGGAATGGCACAGGCACCTGAAATCAGCAAAGGAGACGAAGG
This sequence comes from Saccopteryx leptura, assembly GCF_036850995.1. Taxonomy (NCBI): domain Eukaryota; kingdom Metazoa; phylum Chordata; class Mammalia; order Chiroptera; family Emballonuridae; genus Saccopteryx; species Saccopteryx leptura. Next base: position 49,945,162 of record NC_089511.1, on the reverse strand, counting down.
CTCTTGATATAACATACCGAGCACGTCTGCCGTCTCTCTGTCTCCTCGTTTACTACTGTTCTCCATGGACAAGCTCAGTGCCACTTGCTGCCACATTCTACAGTGTAGCCAGCCTACATGGGTGATTACAGAACAACCATTCAACATAAGCAATCACAAATACTGGGTCACCATTTGTAACAGGTGCTTGAAGCTCAAAGTTTTTATTCCTAAAGTCTTTAAGAACCTTCTACTGAAAAGGAGGTATCCTTAGGAAAGTTACTATTTTAATTCCTTACTAGGACTCAGTAGTGTAAAAGAGGCAGAGGTAGGGTTGATATAAGGAAGTAGAATGATTCTGAAAACGGATATGAAAAAAAAAGCATACCATTTTCACTATTCTTTTGGGTGTCACAATCAAGAATTCTAAAGAAAACTGTGGCTCAAGTAACCTAATATATATATATTCTCTAGAATCTTGGTAAAGTAGGACGGGTCTTAAAGGCAGACTAGCTAGCACTTGCATGAGATTCCAGTAGACACCACAAGAAAAATGATCAAGATCTCCTTATAGGGGTCCGCAAACATTTTACACAGGGTTCCAGTTCACTGTCCCTCAGACTGTTGAGAGGGCCGCCACATACAGTGCTCCTCTCACTGACCACCAATGAAAGAGGTGCCCCTTCCGGAAGTGCAGTGGGGGGCCGGATAAATGGCCTCAGGGGGCCGCATGCGGCCCACGGGCCGTAGTTTGGGGACGCCTACCTTAGGATATTGGAACTAAGAACCTCCAACAAAGGTTTTAAAAAAAGTCCACCTCAACTTCTGGTGCTGTCCCAAGTAGACAGAACACCCACTAATAGAACATAAGAGACAGATGACAGAGAGCTCCCTCACTTCAGCAACAGTCAGAACCACAAGAGTTGCCAGGTCAAGTAAGGCAAGGCTGAAAAAATAATGACATCGGCCCTGGCCAGGTTGCTCGGTTGGATAGAGAGTGATCCCAATATGCTAAGGTTGTGGGTCCAATCCCTGGTCAAGGCACATACAAGAATCAGCCAATGGCCTGACCAGACGGTGGCGCAGTGGATAGAGCGTCGGACTGGGATGCTGAGGACCCAGGTTCGAGACCCCGAGGTTGCCAGCTTGAGCGCGGGCTCATCTGGTTTGAGCAAAAAGCTCACCAGCTTGAACCCAAAGTCTCTGGCTCAAGCAAGGGGTTACTCAGTCTGCTGAAGGCCTGCAGTCAAGGCACATATGAGAGAGCAATCAATGAACAACTAAGATGTCGCAATGCGCAACGAAAAACTAATGATTGATGCTTCTCATCTCTCCGTTCCTGTCTGTCTGTCCCTGTCTATCCCTCACTTTGTCTCTGTAAAAAAATAATAAAATAAAAAAAAAAGAATCAGCCAATGAATGCATAAATAAGTGGAACAACAAATCAGTGTATCTCTCTCTTCTCTCCTCCCTTCTCTCTCTAGAAAACAAATAAATAAAAATTTAAAGAAAAGAAAAAAGAGTGACATCAACACAACCAACAAACCTCCCACCCCACCTGATCTCTAAATCCCAGTCCGGGCTAGTCTGCTTTGTGAGGCGAGGCCAAGAAGCAACAGCTAAGGCCAGGGGGCAGCTGTGCAGAGATCAGCTCTAAGCACTGGGACTGAAAGAATTTGAAAGGTCTTGAATCATTCTGCAGCATACAGAGAAAAGCAGGGACTTAGCAAGGAGCACAGACAGTAGGGGTCTCAGAGCACAGCTGGTGGAAGCTCAGAATCTCTACACTGATTACTACACCGCTGGCTGTTCCACCACAGGCAACTGAGAGTTTTCGCGGCACAAGTCACACTAACAAATTATGGCAGAAACTACGCCAATTAAGGGCCTGTGGAAGAACACAAAAATAAGTCACACCTCTGGCCACATTCGAGAAATAAAGAGATAATACCATTCCCTTAGCAGTTACAAAGAGATGTACAATCACACAGCACATGTGTCATAAACACACACAGCCAAGCTGTCCCGATCTGTCAATCAGGGGAAGACTATGCTGGGACACACCCAAACCTCACTAAGATCTGCTAATTCAGAAAAGCATGCTGAAACTAATGAAAAGTGTAAATGTTAGGGATTTTAAAGAAGGACCTCTTTTGCTTTTAAATTTTATTTTATTTTTTTAAATGAGAGGGGAGATAGAGAGAGAGAGAGAGAGAGAGAGAGAGAGACTCCTGCATGTGCATGCACCCCAACCAGGATCCACTCAGCAACCCCTGTCTTGGGCCGACTCAACTGAGCTATTTTTAGTGCCCAAGGCCATCCCTCATACCAACTGAGTTGGAGGGGAAGAGGGAGAAAAGGGGGAGAGGAATGGGGAGAAAAGTAGATGGTTGCTTCTCCTGTGTCCTAACCAGGAATCAACCCGGGACGTCCACATGCAGGGCTGACTTTCCATCCACTGTGCTAACCGGCCAGAGCCTGTTTTTACATTTTAAAATGGAGGTTGTAAGCCCAAATGCCAATGAGCAAGGCATAAAAGGCAAATGAATGGGTCAGCCGATGAAAAACCAGAAGGGGCATACATCAGCCAAAGAGACAGCCACCTCTCGGCCCAAGCCAACTGTCGTCATGGGGAGTGTAGGCCAGGAGCAGGCTGCAACCGCCCTGGGCAGACCGACATCTGAGGTGGTTCAGCAACTGCACCTGGCAGAGCCCAATTAGAGAACCACAGAGCCACTGACTCGAGTTGCTTTTCTTTTAAGATAAAAGTCAAATGAGTGAATAAAATGTAGTTCTAAGGAATATAAATGAAGAAGTAAAAGTCCTTCCCTGCTACTCCAATTGTTAACACATTAATTAGATCACTATGTATCCTTTTTCAAGACACACAAGATGTTCTACAAGTTGCTTTTTTCACTCAACAATATGTCATGGACATCCTTCCACATCAGTACACTCAGATCTGCTGCCTTCTTTTTACCAAGCCCAGAATTAGAATGCAGAATATCAATACTGGGAAATGGCCTAAGAGCCTCTAGGCCAGGGGTCCCCAAACTGCGGCCCCCTGAGGCCATTTATCCGGCCCCGCCACACTTCTGGAAGGGACACCTCTTTCATTGGTGGTCAGTGAGAGGAGCACATTGACCATCTCATTAGCCAAAAGCAGGTCCATAGTTCCCATTGAAATACTTGTCAGTTTGTTGATTTAAATTTACTTGTTCTTTATTTTAAACATTGTATTTGTTCCCGTTTGTTTTTTTACTTTAAAATAAGATATGTGCAGTGTGCATAGGGATTGGTTCATAGTTTTTTTTTATAGTCTGGCCCTCCAACAGTCTGAGGAACAGTGAACTGGCCCTCTGTGTAAAAAGTTTGGGGACCCCTGCTGTAGGCCAATCCCTTCCACTTAACCGATGGGGTCCCCAGAGGTCCTGGATACCTCTAATCACACGGGAAAGAAGCCAGATCCCCCCACCCCCACAACATGGAGCCACTCCAGCAGGTGTCAACAGCATCACACCAGCACCTCTGCTTTCCAAAAAGCCAAGCAAAAAGGCAAAGCTTCCCATGCGGTATGCAAGAAGCAAGAGAGATAAAATTATCTTAGAGTAAAGTAATGAGTTGTAATCAGTTGAAGAACCTTACATTCATCAACTTTATTTTTTTAATTAGCAAATATCTAGAGTCACTCAAAATTCATCCAAGTTAGTAAATTAGAATTCATTTAGCAGTTATAGTCTACCTATTTCCAAAGCACACTGCAAGGGAAGTTGACTGCGATTTTCATGGCGTTCACTATCTTTCTGACTCAAAGGCTTAAAGAAACAGGGCAGGACTTGGCCATAAATAAACTGTTTATCCCAGCCAGCTAGCAGATGCCAATTACTGGCCCCCTGGGGAAACCCAGAGCAGCACTAGTGAAATAAAGCATGCAGTCGAGGTCTCTGCTTCAGAGACCATCCTTATATAAGGAAACATTTATTAAAAGGAAGAACTGTTAACTTTATACTCAAAATATTAATTCTGTTAGTGACTCAAGGTACTGAAAAGCTAATTAAGTATTCAGACCTTCAGAAACTCCAGTAGAGCTCTCTGATACAGAAAAAGCTCTCTATCCAAAGACAAAAATTCCCTGGAGGCCAAAGCCTCCCTCTGTGGCTAGCTTTCAAAACATTTTAGGAAACTTGCCTTCAAATTAATATCAGCATTTCAGCAAGGGCTAGTTAGAGCCTTTGAGAAACTACATTTCTGACAAACACAAGCTGCAGAAATGTTATTCTCACATCCTGTTAATACAATTTGCGTTATAAAAGAAATGTTTCGGGTTTTGTTTTGTTTTCTGGTATTTTTTATCTTTAGCTGAACAGAAAGATCACCTACTTACTGCCACAGCAGAAACGGGGAATGTTACAGACTGCTCTCCTTTTCCCTGTCTCCCATTCCCAGATGAGACCCATCAGGAACAGCCCTACCGCCCTGTCTCCTGACTCCCTTTTCCTCTCCAAGCTTTGGTTTAGGTTCTTACCAAATCTCAGGGGGACCATAGTAATAGCTCCCTAATTCATTCTTTGTCATCAGCCCTTTCCCTCTCCTATTTGTTCCCTACAAAACTGCCTGAGTAATCTTCAAAATTCACTCGGTCAACAAGTATTTACAAAACCCTGGTACACCACTCAGTCTCTGCCCACAGGACCGCCCCAAGATGGTGTCAGATAAGTGATCAGTGCCACGGAGGAAAAGAACGCAGGTAGGAGGACAAGGGGTGTCTGAGTCTATGCAATGCTGTTAATCCTACCAGAAGATCCAAATGTGGACATTATTCAAACCCTACCAGAATATACTCAGAAGCGTTTTTCAGTACAGGGTACTAAACTTAGTATTTCTTATTTACTAAACAATTCGTTAGATATCCATAATAATGAGTAAAGACTAACGGAATGCTGAAAGTGTTTTAAGACAAATAAAGTAAATCAACTAGCTTTTTACTAGATACGTTTTGTTGTGAAATTTTTAATAAAAAGAAAATTTTAAAGGAAAACATGCTTTAACAGAATAAATGCAAAGAAAAGATGTAAATGTTGTAGAAGCCAGACCTTGATCTAAAATCTGAACTAGCAAAAAAGAAAAAAAAATCAATTCAACAGTAAAACCAAATCAAGGCAACCAGAAAAATAATGTTATTGTTATAAAAGAAAATGAGTTTATATGAGCTTAGGGAACCCAAATCTTTTATAACAAGCAGTAAGCACTGCTGTGCTTTGCTCCAGAAATACTCTATCATCCATGGCTATTCACTGCACAAATAAGGGAAATCCAGTCCTCTACTCACAAGAGGAACCCAGGGGAACTGCTTCCCGGTTGCAAGTAGGTTGACAACAGGGAAAGAGACAGAGGGCAGAGTGCAATTTGGTAAGTATTAAGGTTACAGAGGTAACTGATGTAGACTTACTAAATGCTAGAAACTAATACAGCCAATTAACTTAAACTTATTTATATAATCCCCACAGCCACTCACAGAAACAGTACTCTTATTATCTCTTCCTATCTTAAAAATAAAGAAACTGAGGCCCAGAGAAATCAAGCTAGTTGTCACACAGCTACTAAGTGGTGGGGCCTGATGTAAACCCAGATTCTGGCTCTAGGTTTGTCCCTAGTAAGCACTACACTCCCTGCCCTATGCTTCTTCAACTGCAGCCTACAATTTCAGTGTGCTTGGCAACTTCATGTGCTGAATGGTTTGTGAACTGTCACTAACATCATCATCGTCTCATTATTATGATGCCTGTCTGCATTTTTTTAAATAATAAGGACATTTAATTTAAAGGTACACACAGCTCTCACCTCTCAGAATCTAATTCCCAGACTAGAAGCTTCCTACTAAAAAATAACAAGTCGCTCCTGACCGCTTAAATTGCATATCTGAAACACCTCAGATAAACATCTTGAAATGAGCCAAACACCACGATGGAAAATGGCATCTGCCATCTCTCCTGATTAAGTGGGGAACTGGGTTCTGTCAGTGTTTCAGGACATGAAATTTCAAGACCTTGAACCTAATATTCACCGTGTTAGTGTAAGCACATGTTGGTCTGGCTATCATCCATTCAGATAACCCGGAGAAGAGAATTCTGACCTAAAAGAGATCATGACGCTAAGGGAAACTGGTTAATATGCCATGGGGTACACCATCACATAACAAAAACTTGTTACTAAAATTACAAAAGTTGGACAAGAAAGACCCCTAAATGTTATCTTACTGGCCATAATCTTATATTTTAACTTGCTTTTGCTTCTTTAAGCAATATCAGTATTCAAACCACCAACCATTCAACTCTACCTATTGCCCCATTCAGCTGCCAGAAGTACAACCCAAAGTGTCTTTCCAAGTCACCTGCAATCATTCTTCCATGTATGCTGCCATATCTGTCATTCTGTCCACAAAAGCAGCCATGTACAATGGATACCCAACCCACTGAAGAAACAAAGAGAAAGGATTAAATATAGCTACCTTGGCCAAATCTCTGAATATGGAAGATCTATCTATCAGATGTATTAGAATTAAACCTTTTTTAGTGGTAATAAGGTTGAACCCTAAAGAAGTTAAGTAACTTGTCTAAGGTCATATAGTTCAGTCTGAGTGTAAACTAATACCCGGTACTTACTGTTTATTATCAACAGAGTTTTAGAAGGTTTTCTCAACAGCCTGAGCCTGCCCAAAGACCACAGGAAGTATTTTCACCAGCAGAGAGTTAAGCTTCTCATCTAGTGAGCTCTGCGTAGCTACCCTCTACCACGGAGTGGGTTTTTACTAGTCATACAGGACACAAGGATATCTTCAGTGTATGTCCCATCACTTAGAAGTTCCTAAAAACAAGTCCCATTCTCTCCTATGTAAAATTATAAGGAATTTCAACCCAACTATGTAAACAGGAGGAAGCATCTGACACCTCTTCCTTAAACACAGGAAAGACAGAAGGAAAAAAGCAGATATAAATAGCTCAGCAAGAAATGTGGTTTCTTACTGGGAACTTCTACAACTTTTCCTTCCGTTGTTACATATATACACACACACACACACACATACATATACATTTGCACAGATGTGTGTTTATGTGTTGTTTAATGTTTCTGCTTACTGATTCTAGCAATATAACAACTGCCACATCTTAATACCAGGAACTGAGAAAGTGAGGAAAGAATACTATCAATGACGAGTGTAAGTTGAATCAATGGAGTGAGAGGCCCTCTTCGCACACTCCTGTTGGCCCAACCCTTTAAGTAAGAGATCTGACAACCATAAACACATCATATTCTTGCCCCAGTAATTCCATGCCTTACACAGCACAGTCACTTCAGTGAATTTCCTTCTACTTTTCATATCGTGTTTTCACACAGTTCTGATCACAGTCCACATAGATTTTCTGTATCCTGCTATACAGTTTTCCTAGCAGTCATTTTTAAAGGCTACAATACTTGGCAAAAGACCACAACCATTGGGATAGAAAAGTCCCGCTGTGTCTGTTAATCTTTTTATGTTACAATTACACACGGTAAGTCAAGAATAATCTTTGAGCAATGAAGCGAAGCAGAGCTTCATACATTTTAGTGATTATATTGGACAGATATAAACTTTTAAATTTCTCTGTTTTTTCACCTGTGATATGGCATGTGAGTGTTTACAGTATGTTAGATACTAGTCAAGCATTTTGCATATCATTAGAATCCTGTAACAATACTATGACATAGGTATCACTACCCTCATTTGACAGCTGAAGAAAATGAGGCACAGGTTATACAGCTAGTATCAACTGGCAGAGCAAGAAGAGAACACAGACCATCTGAGTTAGGAGATTCTGGGTTTCCTTCTAGCTTGAACCCTCTATGACTAACATTTCATGAGTGAATTGTACCAAGATGGTCACATTTATGCCAGTTTTTAGTTGCTCAATACCCTTCATAAGTAACAAACCCTCTATCTTCAAACACTGAAAGATTTAAAGCAGCTACCAAACATAATGACTTTAATAAAAGGTCACCCCAAAACAAACTAAAAATCCATGTGGCACTTTAAATGCTTCTTGACAAGTCCACTCTCCGCCAATGTCGGAAGAACTAGGTATTAGCTAAATTAAAAAGCTGAAGGATGCAAGATAAAAAACAAACAAAAAACACTTTGCTTTGGGAATAAATAAGACTGGAAGTATAACTACAAACTACAACTGGTTTCAAGGCTCCCTAGCTGGTCTCTCTGCTAATACTTCAGATGGGTCTTCCTCACTGAGGACTCTAGAAGTTTACATGCTTGCTGCTCCACAACCACAGCTAGGACAAAGAGACTGCAGTGGCATCTTCAGGCCACCAGAGAGCACATCTCATCTGGGTTCAGAACACTGCACAAAAGAGGTGGCTTAAATCTTGAGACTTCCAATGAGACTGAGAAGCACCCAGCACGGTTTACCTGCTTTTCTTTTTCTTTTTTTCAGGTTAACAAGTAAGTCTAAGGCTGACCCCTTCCCTTCTTTATTGTTTCCAGGGTCAGCCTCTCCCAATCCAACACTCATCACCCAAAATGAATGAATGAAAATACCACTTTCTAAATCAGAGATTTTAAGACTCTGCTGTTCACAAAAGTAGAGGTATCTGGTTAAAATGAAAATTCCCAGCCTCTACACCCACAGACTATGGTTCGGTGGGTCGGGTATGGGCTCGGGAATCCATATTTCTGACTAACACTTCCTCCATACACACTTGCCTGTACACGCGCATGTGTGCACGCACACACACCACCACCACCACCACCCTGTACCGCTTCCATTTATACAGGTAGAAGACCTAGCTTTGAAAAACACTGTTTCTGAGGCTGCAAGAACAAAGTCACAGCTCTTGAAAATCACAGCCAAAACGCTGTCTCCATACTGCTTAGAAACAGGAGGGCTCTCTCTATTTGTCTCCCTTTCCCTGTGCTCATGATTCCTGGCGCTCCATCTTCACAACAGACTTCCTTCCTCAGACGTGATCACTGCTGTGGCTCTCACCAGGTGGGTTCTAGCACCTCCAGGCAAAAGAAAACCTCAGTGGCAAAGATCCTGGCAGCTGCAGCAACTACTCACTCACAGCAACTGCCCGCCTTGAGAGCATCAGAACAGTAATTCCACTCATGAACTATAAGCGGCTCAGCAGATGCTAGCTTCCCGTAAGGCACTCTGGGGCAAGAGCATGTGGTAGGACACAGGTGGGCCACCTGGGTGTTAGGCCCAGTTATCAGTTCTTGAACCCGTCGTTCTCCGGGCAGATTCTGGGAGGCTGGACTTGCCATGCTCCCAGACTGTGCCCACAAGAAGGGCATTCTGCACACACAAGCCAAGCAGTCTTGTGACTACTAAAATAAAACAATGCTGAGAGGCTGTTAATTCAATCAAAGGAATGTTATTACACCAGAGTTAAAATGAATTTCTCTAAAACACTATGATACTGACAACCATCTTAAATCCTTTTACATAAGAGACTTTTAATGGAGCTTGTTTCCTGTGCAATGAATCCCATAGTGACTGGGTTTCGGCTTACAAGGATCCACAAGTGCGGGGTTTCTGATTACACCTGCATATGCTTCAGAAGCAGGAACTGACAACATACCTCCAAGTGCCAAAAGCAGCAGGGAGGACAATTCCCAGGCCAGTCCTTGCACAGACCTCGGCAGGGAAAGCAGCGCTGCAGGTTAGAGGGGCTCGGCCTGGGAGAGAAACAGGCACCACGCCGGGCCTTTGGGTGGCGCACAGTAACCTGTCATTCAACCTGACGTTAGAATGCAAAGAGCAACACCCTTGCACCCAGATGTGTTCTTGTTCCAGTCACATAAGCAAGAACTTGAAGTATTTACAACAACCTGGGAAACTGCAAGTTAGAACACTGGCTTCCCTGAACCCCCTGAATGGGGCAGGCAGAAAGGATTTGGCACAGTGAGAAATAGAAAACACATACTATAAGGAAGTGACTAGTGTAAGTCAGGACTGTGGTTACCTTCGGGGAAAAGGGAGAGGGTCGTGTCTGAGGAGGGCACAAGGGGCTTTTAGAGCGGAACACGTCTATTTCGTGGCCTGCGTGGCAGTAACTCGTGTTCACATTGTGATCATGAATTTGACTTGGCTGGAAGACCAGTGTTCTAGGTCTCGTAATCACACATCGCTGACAGCCACTGGGCTAATCAGCCCGCAAGCACACAAGACAATCAGAACTCAGCAAATGTTCCCACTGGCGGCTACACACCCAGTAGTAGAGTCATTTGTCTATAAAGCTCTGAAAATTCTACAACTGTTAATGCAGTGTACACCAATGTGGCACGTTATAAGCAAGAGAGAACATAAGAGAATAAGAATTACCCACAGTTAACAGATTACAATAAAACAATGTTTTACCCATTGTGAGGATGTCATAGAACACCAAGAACAAGACAAGGGCAGATGAGCAGATTACTTAAAAGGCTACTGCATGTAGGACTTCCCCTGAGTGCCCGTTCTGGTCTTGAGCCTCTTTCCTGCCCTCGGCTGTCTGCAGCTTTTGCCCATTACTTGGCAACCCCCCTCCCCACCCCCCATATCAGGGGTCCCCAAACTTTTTACACAGGGGGCCAGTTCACTGTCCCTCAGACCGTTGGAGGGCCGGACTATAAAAAAAACTATGAACAAATCCCTATGCACACTGCACATATCTTATTTTAAAGTAAAAAAACAAAACGGGAACAAATACAATATTTAAAATAAAGAACAAGTAAATTTAAATCAACAAACTGACCAGTATTTCGATGGGAACTATGCTCCTCTCACTGACCACCAATGAAAGAGGTGCCCCTTCCGGAAGTGCGGCGGGGGCCGGATAAATGGCCTCAGGGGGCCGCATGCAGCCCGTGGGCCGTAGTTTGGGGACCCCTGCCCCATATTATAAGTAATAAGAGTGCAGAGGGAGGGTTAGACTAAATTATTTTTGTCTTTTCCTACAAGGACTTTCAAAATATCTTTGCCCTCTACACTTTTCCCTTTGTCAGCTTGGATTTAAATAAGCAAGATGTTTTTATATATTGCGGCCTACCCTTTTCTTCTCTCCAATGTGTGTTGAACGGGCAGAAATCAACTCAGTAGCCCCAGGCTTGGTACAGTGTTTGAAACCCCTTACATACAAGAGATGTTTGTAGACTATAACAAAATCAATCATTTTCTAAAAACTATGCTGTCAAAAGATTCTTGTAAAAAAAACTCTGTGTGTGTCCAAACCAACTACACTGACCTGGGGCTTCTCCTGCTGCTGCACAGCAGGTCACAATGCAGTCCACATCGAGCAGCCCTGACGGCTGCATCTAACTGGGACAGAAAGGACAGCACCCTTCAGGTTGAAGACTGGGAAAGGGTTCTTAAAAATGCTGGCATTGATGTAACATGAAAGATACAACTAACTGGATAAGAAGTAATAAAGGGCATGAGTTTGGGAGTCATGTACAAAATGGGTTAAAATCCCCTCTACCGTCTGACCTGTGGTGGCACAGTGGATCAAACATTGACATGGAACGCTGAGGTCGCCGGGTCAAAACCCTGGGCTTGCCCTGGCCGGTTGGCTCAGCGGTAGAGCGTCGGCCTGGTGTGCAGGGGACCCGGGTTCGATTCCCGGCCAGGGCACATGGGAGAAGCGCCCATTTGCTTCTCCACCCCCACCCCCTCCTTCCTCTCTGTCTCTCTCTTCCCCTCCCACAGCCAAGGCTCCATTGGAGCAAAGATGGCCCGGGCGCTGGGGATGGCTCCTTGGCCTCTGCCCCAGGCGCTAGAGTGGCTCTGGTCGCGGCAGAGCGACGCCCCGGAGGGGCAGAGCATCGCCCCTGGTGGGCGTGCCGGGTGGATCCCGGTCGGGCGCATGCGGGAGTCTGTCTGTCTCTCCCCGTTTCCAGCTTCAGAAAAATAAAAAATAAAAATAAATAAAAAACCCTGGGCTTGCTCAGTCAAGGCACATATGGGAGTTGATACTTCCTGCTCCTCCCCCTCCTCTAAAATGAATAAATAAAAATAATTAAAAATAAGTTTAAAAAAAAATCCCCTCTACTATTAAATGACCCTGCAAGTGACTTAACCTCTCTGGATCCTCCATTCAGCTACAACGTGCCAAGTCCTGGGGCTGTCATGGAATCTGACTCCTTTGCCTCTAGTCGGCCACAGTGTTTCCCATCTTCTTCCTCTGAGAGTGACTTAAAAGTTAGCACTGACCCCGGCCGAGTTGCTCAGTAGGTTAGAGTGTCATCCCCATATGCCAAGATTGCAGGTCCAATTCCTGGTCAGGGCACATACAAGAATCAATCAATGAACGCATGAGTAAGTGGAACAACACATTCATGTTTCTCTCTCTCTCTCTCCCGTCCTCTCTCTCTAAAATATTAATAAAAAATAAAATAAAAATTAATTTGGGAAAAGAAATGTTACCACATAGTGGTGCCCAGCCTCTGCATCTCCTAGGAAGGGGTATCGTCTTCGATGGGTGAGAAGTGAGATGCTGAGAGGAAGGCCCTGGTTTCCTCCAGCACCTGGCACCCAGTACGTGCACATGTCACTAAGGACTGGACAATTAGATGCTCCCACCAGAACTGTAAATCTGGAGCCAGTGATACAAGGAGACGGACAGAGGAAGATGCAGCTGAGCAGCATGGAGGTAACTTTCCATCCAGGGCCTGGCAGAGCCAGCAGGGTGTCCGCACTGGAGTCCCCAGCACGGCAGTGGCCCTCTGTCCCCATGGTATGGTTTTTGCTATGGTTCTGGCAGCCTGGCTTCCCTGGGTAACTGCAAGATATTCTCTCAATAAGTGCTTTATCTGCGCTAGGTCTTATGTGCAACCAAGAACGCATGGACAGGGTGGGACAATCTGACTGCCTTTGGCTTTCAGGAGTGCAAGAGAATGACAAAAGTAAGACATCAAAAGAAGCCAAACCAGGGAAGTAATAGGTTAGAAGAATGAGACTGAGCAAAGAGTCACACTGAAAAGTAGTATCAATAAGTTTGCCCTCCTCTTTCTTTTCTTTTAAAACGTAACCTCTAGGTAGCTCCTTCAGTTTTGGAAACAGATGCTTTCTCTGTTTGACACAACAGAAGACACTACAACCAGGAAACATTGATTTTCTCTGTTTTATTCTGTTGACAGCATCTTCTGTTCTCAAATTTCTGATTCTTATAAACTGGAGTGTTATAGATTATTAAACTTCCTAGCATTCAGTTCAGTTTAACAAATCTTTATTAAAGGTTTACTCTGTGTGTAAGGCACTACGCTATACGAATTTATAACTAAACCCATAACAAATGGAGACATTTCAATTCAAATTCAACTGGAAATTCTGTATTTATACAACTTGTTTTTATTTTTAAATGTAAAACACCAAGATAAGTATTTGTGAGCAGTCAGGGTTATACACAATATATTCCAGTGGTACAAAACCAAACGGTTTCAAAGTGGTGAGCTATGAGTCAAGTGCAAACCACAGGCAGGTTTGGTGTGACCCACATGGCAACAGCGCTGTGTCAGGTTTTCAGTCAGTTATGTAAAACTCTGAGTTTCTATGAAAACTGGAAGATCAGCCTGTCCACCTCCAACCTGGGCTGCCATCTGGCACGTGGAGCGGGTTCCAAGGGCATCGGCTCCTGTTGAACGCAGCACACAGTGCTCGGGTGGGTTTCGGGGCCCAGCCTCTGCTGTTACTTATTATCCAACCCACTTCACCAGTGACTGTCACCTGCCTGGCACCTAGAGGCATTTGAGTTTGGGATCCTTGTTTAGATACATCATAAAGTGGGCTTTAAAAAAATGGAAACACACACTTAACTCAAATGCTTCAAAATTTCCTTTCTCACAAGGGAAAAAAAGGAAGAAAATATTCTTTCCCGCTTCAGTCAAACATTCCCTAGATTTTAAATCTACAAACTATTCTCTCTTATTTCATTGCTCCATTTTGTATTTAGATGTCTGCTTTCAGGAAATGATGAAATGTTTACCTCCCGTTTTATTCACATTGCCACTTTTCAGGTGGCAGGGCTTGGTGTGAGAACATTTGTGTGGTTCGTTAGAAAAAGCAGCAGGTAGGTATGAACCTCACAACTTTTTTAACATATTTCCCTTGACCATGCATTTTTAAAATATATCAAACATCCTATTTTTATGAGCAAAAAGCACGTGGTACAATAAGAGCAACACATATTTTTAAAGAGCTACACATACACCTTTCTGTTTCTTCCAGATTTCCTTTTCCTCCCATTCAAAGGAGGCAGATGAAATTTATCATACTTTTTGTTCTTACACAGCACCAACAAAGAGCTTGAAAGAATAGCCACTCGGTAACACTTGGTTAACTACTTGAATGAAGGAAGGAACGAATACACAAAAGAACAGAATAACATTATTTTTGAGCCAGAGGGAGCCGTGAGGACCCTCGCTGTCTACTCTCAGTGCTCCAGCTGTCTGGATTCTCTTCTTTTCCTATGTCCCAGTCCACACCATCAGAACTCCCATCACTTCCACCCAATTCATAATTCTTAGCCTCATCTTCCTAAACCTTTATCAAAAGTAAAGGATGATCAAAAAAAATAATAATAACACACAAATTTATATTTACTTTCCTGTGATCACTTTTCCTCTATGTAAATAAGAAAAATAAATTGGCCCTGGCCGGTTGGCTTGGTGGTAGAGCGTTGGCCTGGCGTGCGTAAGTCCCAGGTTAGATTCCTGGCCAGGGCACACAGGAGAGGCGCCCATCTGCTTCTCCACCCCTCCCCCTCTTCTTCCTCTCTGTCTCTCTCTTCCCCTCCCCCAGCCGAGGCTCCACTGGAGCAAAAGATGGCCCCGGCACTGGGCATGGCTCCTTGGCCTGTGCCCCAGGCGCTAGAGTGGCTCTGTCGCAACAGAGCGACACCCCGGATGGGCAGAGCATCGCCCCCTGGTGGGCGTGCCGGGTGGATCCCGGTCGGGCGCATGCGGGAGTCTGTCTGACTGCCTCCCCGTTTCCAGCTTCAGAAAAATACAAAAAAAGAAAGAAAGAAAAATAAATCTACATTGCACTGACGTGCTATTTCTTTGTCCAAAACAAGTGAGGGCTGTAAGTGCTACACATACGTGGAAATTTTATTTTATTTTATTCTATTCTATTCTATTCTATTTATTTTTGGAAGGGATGAACAGTAAGGATGCCAAAAAATGAGGGCAACATGACACAGCAAAAAAAGCACAAATTTTGGAGTCGGTGGAATTTTTCCAGCTGGGAGGCAAACTGGTCGTTAAGATTGTGCATTTTCGAGTCCAATGGATCTGGCCTCGATGACAACTCAGTCACAGTATGGGATCTGGACAGGTGGCTTACCCTCCCAGAGTCTTCATGTCCCTTCCAAAGAAGGGGTGATCCCCACCATGGGAGGCTGGTGAGAGAGCCTGTGATGAGGCCCCAGGACAGGGACCACACCAAGCGTGCCACACAGCAGTAAAAAGAGCTAATCTTCACTGTAACTCTTTTTCAAAGTCTTCTGCTGACCTAGGAATTTATGGCTAAAATTCTTGAAACAATTTTAAACTGGCAAAGCACTGCAAACTGTGGACCCTCCAGGAGAAAGATGCCATGAAAACTAACAGAAAACTTTTCTTGGCTTCCTGGCTTCTGGTTACCTGAAGGAACTTCGGGAACAATGGAAGGCATTGTTCTGGTAGGCTTTATTATTTGAGCCAGCCTTCCTCACTTGCAGAAAAAGTTATACAACAAACATCGCGGTCCCTCAATAGCAAAGGTGGTAAAGGACTAGAGCACGATTCTATAAAATCACTGAGCATAACAGAAACCTTTTTTTTTTTTTTTTTTTTGACACAGAGAGATAGAGAGGCAGGGAGAGAGAGACAGGGACATTGAGCTGCTCCTGTATGTGCCCTGACTAGGGAATTGAACTGGAAACCTCTGAGCTCTGGGACGATGTTCCAATCAACTGAACTATCCAGCCAGGGCTTAATTTTTTTTTTTTTAAGAGACAGAGAAGAAAGGAGAGAGAGACAGAGAGAGGGGGAAGAGAAGCATTCATTTGTTGTTCCACTCTGTCGTGCATTCACTGGTTGCTTCCCGTGGGTGCCCTGACCAGTGACCAAACCTGCACCCTTGTTGTTTCAGGACGACGTTCTTAACCAACTGAGCTAACCAGCCAGGGCCAGAAACCCTCTTCTAGTAAATCTGTTATTAAACCTCAGGTTAATCCTTACAATGTTTTATTTCCTTTTAACACTTATTTTATTGATTTCAGAGAGAGGAAGGGAGTGAGAAGGAGAGAGATGGGAGCATCCGCTCCTGTATGTGCCCTGACCAGAGATCAAACTGGCAACCTAAGAGTTTCCAGATGATGCTTTAACCAACCGAGCTATCTGACCAGGGCAATCCTTACAATGTTAATGATCCAAAGCAAATGGGCATTCCTTGTGAATTTCAACTATTCTGAACATACCTTTTTTTTTTTTTTTGTATTTTTCCGAAGTTGGAAATGGGAAGGCAATCAGACAGACTCCCGCATGTGCCCCACCGGGATCCACCTGGCATGCCCACCAGGGGGCGTTGCTCTGCTGCAACCAGAGCCATTCCAGCGTCTGAGGCAGAGGCCACAGAGCCATCCTCAGCGCACGGGCCAACTTTGCTCCAATGGAGCCTTGGCTGTGGGAGGGGAAGAGAGAGACAGAGAGGAAGAAAAGGGGGAGGGGTGGAGAAGCAGATGGGCGCTTCTTCTGTGTGCCCTGGCCAGGAATCAAACCCGGGACTCCTGCACACCAGGCCGACGCTCTACCACTGAGCCAACCGGCCAGGGCCTGAACATACCTTTTTTAATAATCCTGAAAACGA
Source organism: Saccopteryx leptura (assembly GCF_036850995.1). Lineage (NCBI taxonomy): Eukaryota > Metazoa > Chordata > Mammalia > Chiroptera > Emballonuridae > Saccopteryx > Saccopteryx leptura. The sequence goes on along the minus strand of NC_089511.1, from coordinate 49,928,306 downwards.
TCAACATAATCTGGACCCTTGTAAGTATAGCTGGTGCCACTGAATCACACGTGAAATTCTTTGAAAAAGGTGACTAAAGACCCAATGAATGAAATGACAGAAGACAAGACAAAGGCTTAAGAGTTAGAAGAAAAAGAATTTTAAAAAGCAGATTAGAATCTGGATGCAATTTAAACAAAGTCTGACTTCTTTGTCCATTTCCCTACAGAGAGCACCATTGCATCTGGGAGGTTGGTGCATGGAGGGGGCATCATAGGGTGCCCACCATGTCACACTGCTTGAGTATAATTATAGCATCTTCTGTGTGTTTAGAACTTACTATGTGCCAGGTGCTGTACTAAATTAGCAGAATGTATATATAGCATACATGTATGTGTGTGTGTATAACATAGATATATGGTAAAACTTACATGTATACCTAAATACACTAAAACTTATTTAATCCTTAAAATAATACTGAATCAAACAATTTTCCCATTTTACACATGAGAAAACTAAGGTTTAGAAGGTTAAATCACTTTCCTGTGGGTCACTGCCAAGAAGGTAAGCTTTATAACCAGATCTGTCTTGTCTAATTTAAAACTTGGCCTTGTATTTGCTATATCACCAAAGCTGGTTCTAATAACAGCCACACAGGAACATGAGAGAGAATCTACCACCACACATTTTATAAAAATTCTGCCCACAGGCCGGCTGGCCATCTCTTTAACTAGAAACAGAGCAGCAAGGGGCGTTTCCTGGCCAGATGACCACACTGTGTTCTGTAAATCTAGGTTCACTGATGAAAGCCACCTCTTCCAAGGCTCACATCCTTTCTTCTCGGCAAAAAAGCAACTTTTAAAATTACCACCCTGGGATTAGATTTGTAACCAAGGGCACTGGAGTTCTGCATTAGACAGGGTTTCCCAAATAACTAAAAATCAGTCTATGCAGCCTCCGTTTGTAGGTGGGCAAGAGCAGTGAAGAAGTGAGACCCACCCACTGCTCACACCCCAACATTCTCATTTGCCAAAACAAAAGATAAAAAAATTCACAACTCCTCGCCCAGAAAATGACAGAATTCACTTGTTTCAAGCGTGCTTTGTGGCATTCTAAAGGTCTCTTCACGTGTGGGTGGGGTGGAAGGCGAGAGAGAGGCCACAGGAGGGACCCTCCACCACGGCAGTATCACAGTCAGGTTTTTCATAGTGGGTTTTTGCAAAACAGAAAAGTATTTGAAGAGTAGCTTTGACCGGTAGAATTATGAGTCTATGACCTGGCAAAAATGAATAAGAATCACTGTACTTCAAAGATGCCTGGTTTATTAATTTTTTAAACTAAATATGAATGTTATGAAAGTTAGAAAGAGATCTTTTTTGTTTTCCTCTTAACTTCTCCACTTTCTCTATAATCTATTGTCCTATATCCTCCTCATTCTCCTTTTCTGTTTAATATATATGGTAGTAAAATAAACAATAGGACCCATCTTCCTTATAAAGAAAGAACACAGATCAGAATTATTAACATTAAGAGAATCCTGCAGAAGACCAAGCACCCTTCCCAGTGTTGGGATTCAAAGAATTTAACAACTGGTTCTCTGCCCTAATGACTGTTTTCAGTATAAAAAAAAAGATATACCAAAAGGTAGTTTATTATTTCATCCATTTAATACTTAAATAAGTACAATAAAAGAGGTACACAAAACTAGATTATGTTATAAGTGTTTTAAAATGTTAATAAAAAATATTAAATAATACCTGCCAAAAAAACAATAAAACTGTTATTTAAGATATTTCCATGTTGTTTCTTCTTTTTTTTTCTTTTTTGTATTTTTCTGAAGTTGGAAACGGGGAGGCAGTTAGACAGACTCCCGCATGCGCCCGACCGAGATCCACCCAGCATGCCCACCAGGGGGTGATGCTTTGCCCATCTTGGGGCGTTGCTCTGTTGCAACCAAAGCCATTCTAGCGCCTTAGGCAGAGGCCACAGAGCCATCCTCAGCTCCCGGGCAAACGCTGCTCCAGTGGAGCCTTGGCTGCGGGAGGGGAAGAGAGAGGGGGAGGGGTGGAGAAGCAGATAGGCGCTTCTCCTGTGTGCCCTGGCCGGAAATCGAACCCGGGACTCCTGCATGCCAGGCCGACGCTCTACCACTGAGCCAACCGGCCAGGGCTGTTGCTTCTTAACTGGCATCCTCACTTGCAATTCTTTTTTCACCTATGAATGGAATGAGCATTATTACGGTGCTTAGAATATGCTGTTGGGCCAATAAACATTAAAATAAGTAAGGAATGTAAATTTGTGATTTCCACATTGGGTGGCTGCCCAGGCACCTACCTTAGACAGAACTCTGATTACAAGTGCAATTTTAACAACCGGTTTGCCGAACTCAACAAAATCTTAGGTATCGGTTCTACTGAACCCGTGCAAACTGGCTGAACCCCCCACTGCCCCTTCCCCATTAGCACTGTTGTTGGCAGCACTGCGCTGGGGGGCTCAGGACATACATTTGACCCTTGAAAGCCGTGGCTCAAGCATGGGCAAAAACATTTCCAATATCTTCTAAAAGGCTCTTCCAAGTTCAACAGGAAATCAAAAGAAAAACACATAAAGGGAAGAAGTATAGCCATTCATCACAAAAATACACACTTGTGATCTTCCCAGATCTATGTTGCTCACAGGGCCTCAGCTCCATTCCACATCCTGCTTGCGCTCTCTCTAATAGGCCACCACCTCAAAGTCATCGAGTGTGGTCTCTTCCTTTCCCTCCACAGAAGGCATCAGATACTAGAGTCCCCCATGAAAAACCAACAACCTTTGAAACCCCTCACCAAGTACTGTACAGTGATCTTCAAGCCCCTCAGGAGTCACCCTTGTCCCCACTGTCCTCTGTCCTCCCAGCAGATCCCACAGCTGCAGCTAGAGGAACATACAGCTTTCCTCAGAACGGCCAAATTCCATAAATGCCACCCTTTCTTCTCATCCCCCTCAAGGGCAGGGCGAGTCCCACAGTGGATAGAATATTTCATTCACACTCTGTCTGAGGTGCAATTTTTCCACAGAGAAACTGGGTAGCTGAAATTCTCAACCGATGAGGGGCTTATTCATGACAATCTCAAGTCACAAATGACAAAGCTGTAGTGTATATCATACCTTTTTTTTTTTTTGAAGCACAAAATCATCTATCTTATAAACATAACCATTCATTTCCTGAAGAGCATTTTTGATATCATCATCCATTACACTATAAGGTCTGTATGTGATAAACGTCTGCCAATATAAAGTTGTTAAAGAATACAAATTATAATTACCACATACTCATGCCAATATCATGCTGGCAACAGAACAGAATTTTAAATAATAGTTGCCCTGCGGGCATCTCATCTAAACCACTTGGAAGTTCCGAGTGTTTGGTTCTTGCTTGATTCTTTACCCAGTGATCTGTAAACCATGCACAGCCCTGGGCTGTGACCCTGGGGGCAAGATAGCTCTAGCAAGATCAGAAACTGGTAGTTTCTGCAAAGAACAGTTGTGGTTCTCCTTTTAATTTTTTTAAAAAAAGAAAGGAGTGTATTTTCCTTTGCTGACTCACAGAATTTAGAAGTCTTTTGAAAAAGTCAGGCTGCTTTCGCTAAACTAGGGTAACCAAGGAACTATTTTGCTCATGCTTGAGCTAGAGCTTTTTAAAAGTGGAAGTATGGCCGTGGCAGCAACACTGATAACCAATGAAGATGACAAAACTCAGGAAGCCCAGGTTGGGCCCTGGTCAGCCAATCTGTCATCATCCACAGCACAAAGAACTCTGGTTTCTGGCTACTAAGTAACAGACACAGATAATGAAGAGTTCACATCACTACCATGTAGGTAGAGACAGACTTGGAAGGCCTGGGGAAGAGAAAGAAGTATAGAAAAAGAGAAGAGTTGCTAATTTAACACAAAGGGACATTTCCTAAACTACAAGAAGTCATAATGTACTCATATTTAGTGTTGTTTTTTAACTCAACAAACAACCAGGCATTTCTGCAGTACTGTGCTTTCTATTAATTTTAATTCAACCTCAAGGCAATAACTAAAATTACACCTGGATTGTCAGTAGCTTTAATAATAAGAGTAAGTGACTTTCTAAAGTTAGAAAAACCTATGAATCTGATTTCCTCAAATGATTATAGAGTAATTGTAGGCCAGTGCTTTTAAGTGGAAAGCTATTTTTCGGCTTTGCACACAGCCCTGCACAAAAGGAGGTATTTGGGCAAACTTCCATAGCAATCAGCATGGAAGCAGAGAGATTTTCCCTTCCTTTCTCAGTGGTGAAGTTACAGCTATTGAAGAGCTGTTAGTGCACGGAGTTACAAATCTGAAGAGAACTTTGTTATCTCATCCCCGCCTGGGCCAGGAACGGTCATCTCGGTTATCACACATAGACCCAGGCTTTCCTCCGAGAGGCTGGGCTCCAATAGAGAATAGAAAGCATGAATATTTGACAGAGGACATGTTCAACATTCTGAGAAGCCGAAAGCAACTGAATTTGTCACCACAAGAAGCATATTGTGGAACAATCCAAGGTCAGTTGGCCTACATTAAAAGAACCACACTGCCCTCCTAATAACTGCTTCATATTTGCAGAGACCTGCTTTCAGAATTAAGGTTAGCTTTTTACCTACTCACAATCTCAGCTTGAATGCTATGCTGAAGCCTTTACTAGAAACCAAAATCACAAATCCAGCTTCACTCTCTATGCCATATTTACGTCCAATCTCTCTGGCCTGTGGAATGCCCTTTGTGGGTGGTGAAGGACAAGTGGTATTAAAGCCTATTATTCAGCTTTTCATGTCCAAAGGCTTAATGTGTCAGCTGCATTTTAATCTAAGGATTATATGCTTACCCTCAGAAAATTCTTTTTAGAAACATCAATAGGAATCTTTTTTTTTTAAAGGATTCTTATTTTTTATCGCAAAGCCCAATTACTTATACATTTATTGGTATTTTATATCTGAAATGAAAGTGTTTAACAAAGGAAAAAGAGGCAGCTGCTGCAGAGTTAACAAGAAAGCCAAGTTCTCTGCTGAGATGATCTAAATATACAGCATGCCTTAGAAGTAAAAAGATGCCGTGCAGGCTCACCACGCAGGTATGTGGCAGACCAAATGCCAGTGCCACAAATCGTGCCCTGGATTTATTTTTTGAAACATTGATGTTGACTTCCAGTTAAAGACAGTAGATAAACACACACACTATTTAGTTCCTCTCCCTCCCAAGACCCCAATATAACACTTATTGCTATTTAAGTTTTTTTTAATATATTCATTTTAGAGATGGGAGAGAGAGAGAGAGAGAGAGAGAGAGAGAAACAAGGAGGGAGGAGCAGGAAGCATCAACTCCCCTATGTGCCTTGACCAGGCAAGCCAGGGGTTTCAAACCAGTGACCTCAGCGTTCCAGGTCTACGCTTTATCCACTGCGCCACCACAGGCCAGACAACACTTATTGCTTTTTAACAGCATAAATCCACAAGGACAAAGATAACAGGAGAGATTAAAGTTTTCAATTTTTAAACCTGAAAATCAAACAGATAACGGCAGCTGACCCACCAGACCCAGAGAAGCCACGTCTTCCAATTTGTGAAACAAATTCTTAAACATGAACAGACATTTAAGGATCATCAGACACACAAAGAACATATCTAACAAGAAAATGAGGAACAAACACTAAAACAAACAAACAAAACACTTAACAAAAATTATGTAGAAAAAGAGTTTCAAAAGAAAACAAAAACCATTATCATTAATCTCCTCAGAGAGAAAATACTGTCATGAAATAAGATTTTATAAGATAGAAGCATTTCAGCCTCGCAAAGGGGAGCTGGATATAGCCAACAGGAAGCAGCGGAAGGAAAACAGTGTGGGAGCAGCAAGAAAGAGGTGCATGAATCTGCTCCTCAGTAAGGAACGTCTAGCGTTGCAATCTTGGTAATACAGACGGTCATGTATATTCTTGTCTGTCCCACCTGAGGAACTAACTAGCCTGCTGTTCTGAGTGAATGGCTGATGCAGAACAGTACTGCTACCCTGATCAATCTCAGGTAAGCCTGACTCCAGTCCTATCAAGAGATTTCTCAGACTGCTCAAACCCCCAGCCTCCAGGGAATCTTTAAGGTAAATGTTTAAAAATCAGCTTCACCACAAAGTGAAAGCTAGTTTTATCCATTTAATTACCATTTAAAACATCCAACATAAAATAAGAAAAAATAAGAAATTTCTTATTTCTTTATGTAGTTAATACAAGTACATACTAATAGCTCTTCTTTGAGAGCTGACTATGGTGCCAGACACTTTTTAAGGTTAAGTAATTTTATATGAACAAACCTATTTGATTCTCACAACAACTCCATGAGGTAGACATTACTATTACCTCTTTTTACAGATGAGGAAATTAAGACTTGGGAGAGATTAAGTTACACTGCTCACAAAAATTAGGGGATCAGGGAACGTACAGATACCCCAGTACTTTCAGCCTTTTGTATAGTGCATTTTCACCAATGAAATAAAAATTGGTTTTGCATCTCATTTGCATAATAGAACAACTTTCTTTGACTTGTCATTTGCTTTTCTGATGTTCTTGTTTAATTTTTTTAAAAAATCAAATGCTTCTTTTTTTTAGCACTTCATATTCATTTTGAAATATCTCCTAATTTTTGTGAGCAGTATATTTGCCTAAAGTTATAGTCCCAGGCTTAACATCCAGTCAGTGTGGCTCAAGACTGATTGCAGGTTGTAGTCCTACTTGGTCAGTATATACTAAGGAAATAAAAAATATATTCTAGACTACTTATTTTCACATACCAAACTAAAATAAGGTTTATAGGTATATGTGTTCATATGTAAAAATCTCATATACTATTACATGTAATCATGGTGTTAGTATATATTTTTTATACCACATAATATTGTAGATACTTTCATATTTACTCACTCATTTTACCTTTCCAGTAAGACTGGGATGTAGGCCCTGGCCAGTTGGCTCAGTGGTAGAGCGTCGGCCTGGTGTGCAGAAGTCCCAGGTTCGATTCCCGGCCAGGGCACACAGGAGAAGCGCCCATCTGCTTCTCTATCCCCCCCCCCCTCCTTCCTCTCTGTCTCTCTCTTCCCCTCCCGCAGCCAAGGCTCCATTGGAGCAAAGATGGCCCGGGCGCTGGGGATGGCTCCTTGGCCTCTGCCCTAGGCGCTAGAGTGGCTCTGGTTGCGACATAGTGACGCCCCGGAGGGGCAGAGCATCGCCCCCTGGTGGGCAGAGCGTCGCCCCCTGGTGGGCGTGCCGGGTGGATCCCTGTCGGGTGCATGCGGGAGTCTGTCTGACTGTCTATCCCCGTTTCCAGATTCAGAAAAATACAAAAAATACAAAAAAAAAAAAAAAGACTGGGATGTAGTTCTGGGTTCCACAAAGGAAGAAATAAGTGCTTGGAGAACAAGGAATGCAGGAGCACCTGTGTATTTTTTTCTGAACTTTAAACTTTGACATTTGGAAAATAAAAATTGTAGTCACGGGGGAAAAATTAGAAGCACCCAGAAAATAACCCCTCCAAAATAAATAAATAAAAAGAAAGTGTCAGAAAATAAAAATATAATAAAATAAAAAATTTAACAGAAAGTTTAAAAAGTAAAAAAAAATATTCTAAACCTAAAAACGTGTGGAAAACAGGAGAAAAGATAAGACAAGTATTAATAAGTCAACATCTAACAGGAATTTCAGAAGGCAGGAACAGAGAAAATGGAGGGGGGGAATTAACAATGATATAATACAAGAAAATTCTTAAAAATGAATGACATGAGTTTCTATTCTGAAAGTGCCTGTTTGGATCTCAGCACAATAAATGAAAACAGACCCTCCCCAACAAGGAATATTATTATGACATTTCAGAACATTAAAGATAAAGAGAAAAAATAAGAGTCCGAGGAGAAAATAAAAATCAGTCACTTACAAAGAACTGACAATCAGAAGGTCTGAGAATCAGAAGGTCTGAGCTTCTCATCACCAACACTAGAAGCCAGAAGGTAAAGAGCAAAGTCTTCACTATTCAGAAGTTCAAAGATTTCCAATCTGGAATTCCACACCCAGCCAGACTATAAAATATGAATGTGACATTCTCAGAAATGAAACAACTCAAAAGTCCTACCTCCTTGTATTTTGTTAGTAAAGTTCCAGAAGATGTGATCTGCTGAAATGAGAAGGTAAAACCAAGGAAGAAGAAAATATGGAATGAGGGAAATGGGCCAGTATTAGAGCAAGGTATAAGAAATCCCCCGAATGCTGTTGAACAAAGCATCCCTCTAAAGACGTGGTGCACGGCAGGCCTAGAGAGGAGGTAGTCTCTGGGGCAGGGCATTTTGTCAAGAAGACAAAATTAATACCTAAATGTCTTAAGATATTGGGAGGAGATTCACATGGAATACTGTCTAGGGATTAGTGCACAAATTTTTAAAAACAAGATAATTGGTCTGGCCAGATTGCTTGGTTGGTTAAAGCACTGTCCTGATACAAATAAGTTGCGGATTCAATCCCCAGTCAGGGCACATACAGAAACAGATCCATGTTTCTCTCCTGTCTTTCCCATCCTCTCTCTATAAAATCAATCAGTAAAAAATTTTTTCTTCTTCTTCTTCTTTTCCAAGTGAGAAGAGGAGAGATAGAGAGACAGACTTCCGCATGCGCCCTGATCAAGGTCCACCTGGCAACCCCCATCTGGGGTAATGCTCTGCCCATCTGGAGCCATGCTCACAACCAAGCTATTTTAGCACCTGAGAAGGAGGCTCCACAGAGCCATCCTCAGTACCCAAGGCTGATCCTTGAAGCAATCAAGCCATAGCTGCAGGAGAAAAAGGGAGAGAAATGGGGGGGGGGGGATAGGGGAAGGGGGAAGGGGGATGGGTGTAGAAACAGATGGTTACTTCTCCTGTGTGCAATGATTAGACATTAATCCTGGGACATCCACACACCAGCCAATGCTTTACCACTGAGCTAACTGCTAGGGTCTAAATTTTTTTTTTAATTAAAATAAAACTTGACCAGGTAGTGGTGCCATAAATAGAGCATCAACCTGAGACACTGAGGCCCAAGTTCAAAACCCAGAGGTAGCCAGCTTGAGCACAGGGTCATCAGCTTTGGTGTGGGGTCACTGGCTTGAGCATGGGATCATAGACATAATCCCATGGCCGCTGACTTGAACCCAAAGGTCACTGGATTGAAGCTCAAGGTTGCTGGCTTGAGCAAGGGATCACTGGCTTGGCTGGAGCCCCCTACCCCTGATAAGGCACATATGAGAAAGCAATCAATGAACTAAAACTGCCACAACTATGAGTTGATGCTTCTATCTCTCTTCTTTCCTGTCTGTCTCTGTCTCCTCTTTCTCTCTCTCTCACTAAAAAAAGAAAAAAAAATTAAAATTAAAATATAAAAACAAGACTATTATTCAATCAAAGAAAAATAAAATGTGTGTGCAGGAAGGCTAATCAAGCTACACTACTATATATATAGCCTGGCATGTAATGGTGCAGTGAATCAAGTGTCAACCTGGAATGCTGAGGTTGCTGGTTTGAGACCCAGGGCTTGCCTAGTCAAGGTACATACAGCAAGCAATCAATGAACAACTAAAGTGAAGCAATTATGAGTTGATACTTCTTGCTCCCCCACCCTCTCCCTCCTCTCTCTGTAAAATCAATAAATAATATATTTTTAAAGAAACCTTTTTTTTTTTAAGTGAGAGGATGGGGGATAGACTCCTGCATGCACCTCAACCAGGATATACCCATAACCCCAGTCTAAGGTGGATGCTTGAATCAACCAAGCTATCCTCAGTGCCTGGGACAATGCTTGAACAATTGAGCCATTAGCTGCAAGAGGGGAAGAGAGAGAGAAGGAGGAGAGGGAGGGGAAGAGAAGCAGATGATCGCTTCTCATGTGTGCCCTGACGGGGGATCAAACCTGGGACATCCAGCACACTAGTCTGACACTCTATCCAATGAGCCAACCAGCCAAGGCCTAAAATAACTTATTAAATTAAAAAAAAGGAAAAAAACAAGCCTATACTATATATGATACCTATGCATCCTGTTTACATAGTTTAAGATAAACACCAAATAAGAAAATGGGGAGGGACCCTGGCTGGGTGGCTCAGCTGGTGAAAGCGTCATCCTGACATGCCCAGGTTGCAGGTTTGATCCTCAGTCAGGGCACATACAAGAATCAACCAATGACAGTATAAATAGTGGAACATCAAATCAATGTTTCTCTTTCTCTCTCTCTCTCTCCACCTTCCTCTTTCTCTAAAAATCAATAAATAAATCAAAAGAAAAGAAATTAGGGAGGGGAGGAACAACAGCATAAAGGAAACAAGAAGTTTCCTAGAATATACAAGCCTTTAAAAATCAAGCTTATGTAACCTCAACAAAAACTAAACTTAAAAAAGAGATGAGTGCTACATCTACACTTAGTATTTCGTTAGTATACTTCCTAACAACTTTCAAAATACTTTCACATGAGTCTAATCATTTAACTTGTACTAAGCTACAAGTTAGGTTACCTACAGATAAGGAAACCACCTGAGGGGAACAAGGAAATTTGATCGAAGTGACACAGAACAAGGAAGTGGCAGAGGCAGGACTAGAAAGAGTGCAGCCTGCACAGGTGTGTTCGCTATGCACGATATAGTTGATATGATGTGGGTGGGAGTCTACAGGGAGATGAACCAAACTGAATTTTGGAGTTCAGTGGTCCTCAAACTTGACTGCGTATAAGAATCGCCTTAAATTCCACTTATGTGGTATTTAAAGCAGTCAAATTCATAGAAGCAGAAAATAGACTGCTGTTTACCAGGGGCTGGGGGTTGGAGGAAAGCAGAGTTGTGGTTCAATGGATACAGAGTTTCAGATCTGCAAGATAAAAAGTTCTGGGGATCTGTTTCACAACAATGTGAACACACTGAACATTACCAAACAGTAAACTCAAAAATGGTGAAGATGGCCCTGGCCGGTTGGCTCAGCGGTAGAGCATTGGCCAGGCATTTGGAAGTCCTGGGTTCAATTCCCAGCTAGAGCACACAGAAGCAGTGCCCACCTGCTTCTCTACCCTTCCCCCCTCCTTCCTCTCTATCTCTTTCTTCCCCTCCTGCAGCCAAGGTTCCACTGGAGCAAAGTTGGCCCGGGCACTGAGAATGGCTCCATGGCCTCCACCTTAGGCACTAGAATGGCTCTGATTGCTGTGGAGCAAAGCCCCAGATGGGCAGAGCATCGCCCCCTGGTGGGTATGCTGGGTGGATCCCCGTTGGGCACATGTGGGAGTCTGTCTGCCTCCCCACCCCGCTTCGCACTTTGGAAAAATACAAAAAAAAAAAAAAAAAATGGTGAAGATGGTAAATTTAATTTTATGTGTTCATAACAATTCATAAGAAGACTCACCTAGAAGCTTATTAAAACACTGACTGCTAGATGTCACCCACGGAGTTTCACTTCAGTAAGTTTGGGTGAGACCTAAGAATTTCTACTTGTAACAATTACCAAGCAGGACCTAGCCAACTGGCACAATGGATAGAGCATCGGCCCAGCCTGTGGATGTCCGGGTTCAATCCCCAGTCAGGGCTCACATGAGAACTGACCAGCTGCTTCTCTTCCCCATCCTCTCCCCCTTCTCTCTTCCTCTCTCGCAGCCAGTGGCTCCACTGGTTCAAAGCATCGGCCCCAGGGGCTGAGGATAACTTGGCTGATTCAAGCATCTATCCCAGACAGGAGGTTGCCAGGTGGATCTCAGTTGGGGTGCATGCAGAAGTCTGTCTCTCTGCCTCCCCTCTTCTCACTTAGAAAAGAAGAAAAAAAAATTACCAAGCAATGTTGATGCTATGGCTCCAGTTCTCAATACTAAATGCACAGTATCTTTACCCGAGTCCCTAGACCAAGTAAATAACAACACAGAGTAAGGGGGGGGGGCAGTGTCCATGTACCTAGACATGGAGTAGTTTTAAAGACCTCAGGATGATTCTAATATGCAGGCAGTTTAAAAACGCCTGGCCAGCCTGACCTGTGGTGGCGCAGTGGATAAAGTGCCGACCTGGAAATGCTGAGGTCGCCGGTTCGAAACCCTGGGCTTGCCTGGTCAAGGCACGTATGGGAGTTGATGCTTCCAGCTCCTCCCCCTTCTCTCTCTCGGCCTCTCCTCTCTCTGTCTCTCTCTCTCCTCTCTAAAAATAAATAAATTTTTTAAAAAAATTAAAAAAAAAAAGATGCAAAAAAAAAAAAAAACAAAACAAAAAACGCCTGGCCAGGACACTGGCTCACACCCATTGGCAGTACAGCATATGTATGTTAATGCTATGAGCAGGCGTGAGGCCACTCAGCCACATCCTGGCTGGGTCTCAGTTTCATCATCATCCATAAGACAATGGTCACAGAGTTGTTAAGAATATTAAACAGAATAATCAACAGAAGAACTCAGGGTAGTGCTCATCACACAGTGATAGTAATGCTATAACTTTTGTTGCTAATGTTACAGGAAACAGGTTGACCCTGTTTTTCTAGCTATAAAATGGGGTCAGGTTAAAAACAATGAGAAAACTATTAATATTCAATCCCAGACTACTCAGCAAGGCCAAAAGCTCCCAAGGAGCTAAGAATAAAGTGGGATTAAATCTAAGAACCCGTGACAATTCCCACACGCATTTCACACACCAAGGGTCATTTCTACAGAATTAGTAGCTAATCCCTTTACTCTCTGAATAGGTGGTGTTATTTAGAATATAAATATCATTATAAAACCAGGTGTTGAAATCAATTCTCAAAACACCATCACCTTCATCTAGAGAAACAATATAATGTGATGTGTTTAGACACAGAAGATAATGTAAGTCTCAGGGCGGAAATTCCTGAAGACATCTACTTGGTAAATAATTTCTTTCAAAAGAAATTGAAAATGAAGACAAAGGCACAGTTCAGAAAGGTCTGTTCATTCAAGAAATATCTGAGTGCCTCCCACATGCCCGGCCCAGTGGCAGCGGGGGAGGGCGTGGCAGCGGGGGAGGGCGTGGCAGCGGGGGAGGGCGTGGCAGCGGGGGAGGGCGTGGCAGCGGGGGAGGGCGTGGCAGCGGGGGAGGGCGTGGCAGCGGGGGAGGGCGTGCCACCGCAGGGCAGCTTTTCATGCACTGAAGCAAGCGGGCCTGGGGATGAGGCAAGCTTGGCAACACTGAATAGCACCGTTTCTCCTCACAATCACAGGGAAAGCCAAAATCGTGGTTCCCTTTGTGTATAGCTGCATATTTGGGGGGAATGTATCAAGGATTACCCACAGTAATACTTTAAGTTTCCAGTGTCTTAAGTCACTGGAAGTAGTACAAAGAAATCATTGTCTTGTCTTCAGAAAGCAACTTGACCCTCCTTAGATGTCTGGGTTAGACCCAAGTCTGAGTCTCCAGGGCAAGCCTTCTCCATTAAGTCATTTAAATAACTTCCCCACAAAAATTTCTTAACATTGTGAGAAAATATTCATAATGAGGAAAACGGTGGCTATTTCTAAGTAGAGCTCACTGAAGCCCGAGAAGCAGCATTCTGGGGTGGCGAAGGCTTGCTCCATCAGAAATTACGTCCTCACACCATACTGATAGGCTCAAACCACTTCCCGACCACAAAAGACTTAGATTCCTCTGAAGCTCAGAACAGTGGATCTGATTAAACAATCAACAAGCATTCCTCAAGTGAGTGCCAACCTTAGATATGGCTGGCTGTCCTAAGAATGTGCCCGCCAGGGTGGAACAATGCCAGTGTCAATTTCCTTGCAGTAATATTGCCTAAATGTGCCTGGGGACACTGTATACAGAAAGATAAAGACCCATCTGCAAGCAGAAGATATATAAGTAACACTGACCTCTGTACACTTAGGTACTTCCAAACAACAGGCCTGTCTTACAGGAGTGTTTTCCTCTCTGCTTCTTCAATTTATAATGAATCCAAACACCCCACACTCACTATACAAAGACAAGTGTAGGGACAGAGACAAAGTCAGGAGACCCATGGCTATTGGCTCCCATTTACAGGCCATGTGACTCTGGACTTGGGCAGACACACCTGGGAAATGAAGAGGACACTTGGCTGGCAGGGTTGTTGTGAAGGTTAACAACCACAAGCAACAGAGACTAGCATTCATCAAGCACTAAGTCCCCTACAAATATCCATTAATTTAGTCCTTCCAGAACCCTATAAGGTGGAGAGAGACCTTTATCCCCACTGCACAGTTTAGGGAACTGGGGCACAGAGCCATTAAACAATTTGTCAAAATCTTATGTGGCTACTAACTGAGCCTATGTATTAGCCCCAGGATCCACATTCTTAATTACTTCTTTATCCTGATTAATCTGATGCTTCTTTCAGGTCAAACAACAGACTGTACCTAAAAATGCTTTGCAAACCATAAAGATACTTATTATTGTTATTATTATTATTATTATTATTTTGCTTCCCAGCACCCACTAAACCCCCTAGTAACTGCTTTGATTTACTTCTGAAGGGAGTCATTCCCCACTGTCACCAATCAGTGCTCCATCTTCAGCCAAAGGGTGTGCTAACCTCAGGCTGTAGGGGTGAAGCAAGCACATGGCCCGGGTCCTCCAATCAGGATAGGCCAGTGTCCCTGACCCCAGTGACTCGTCCAATGCTAGGCACAAAGCCAAGACGGTTATCTGGAGAGTGCTTTTGACGATCACTGTAATGATGCGAGCCTGCAGCAGCTCAAGGTCTCACATTGTCGCCCTAGAAAAGGCAGCCACGATGAATCTCAGGGCATCATCAGGATCCCCCATCAAGCCCTTCCTGAAGTCAGATCCATCTCTAGACTTTCAATTACCTAATCCAACACATATTTTACTTAAGATAGTTTGAAACTGGGTTTTCTGTCACTTGCAACCAATAGAGACATCCTAATACCCTTTCTAAACTTATTTTATTCTATCAAGTTATTTGCATCTGCATTTTCTGTTGTTCAAAATGTTTCCCTCTCTGAACTAAAACACTCCTAAGGTTGGAGATCTTGACAAAAAAAAAAACCTCCATATTACTTAGAATAGAAGATCCGTTTTCATAATGCCATAGATTGATTTGACTTATTATCAAAGCAGTTAAGTCTGCAGTTTCAGGTAAAGAAAATCACCATGGTATTTATTTTCTCTTGGTCTTCTCAGTTTTCATTTTTCCTCTACTCCTAAAACCAAACCACTATAAAAATTATTAAAATAAAGAACAGAACTTAATTTTTAAGAACAAGCAGCAAATATCATTTCTTCCTCATAAGAAGAAACTAAACCTTAACTTTATTTAATTTTGGCAACAAACAAACTATTACACAGTTCTAACCACATTCATTAAACTATTCCTTGCACCAGATGACATTCCTCTCCGTAGTGCCGTCGGACCAATCCTCACGAGGGTCTTAGATTTCGGAGGAAAGCACTATTGGTGGACCAGACACTGCCTCACAAGGTGGCAAGTAGAATTTCATTTGATATCAGATGGCTCCTAAGGCAATGGCAAACTTTACCAGGACTTCATGCATTTTAGCATCTTCAAATTATTACACACAGCTACTCTCACTTCCTAAAAGACCTCTCGAGGTTGGAAGAAGGCAATGCAGCCGTTTTGGCTTATGATGGTCTCCTGAGCTGGGTCAACTGTGCTTCCCTTTTACCTGTCCGAAGACAATCTGCGGGTGGTGAAAAGGCAATCACTCTGCCTGAGTGTCCACCCATAAAACATACATGAGCATATATGAAAATGCCAAGTTAAAATGACATTTAAACCACTTCTATGTTCATTATAATGCCCTTTGAAGGCTCTTATTAAAGAAGAAACAAACTTTTATGACCTCAAGTAAGCAAACAAATAAACATTCTAACAAAGATTCATTTGTTATACTACATTCAAAATTTTTATTTCTTTGTGTGCTCTTCTTTCTGTTGAGGTCTATTATTTATTATTAAAGTAGCCTAAGACTGGGGTTCTGTTGGCTCACTTTGGTAAGTACTTCAAAGCTCACAGCCTTACCCAGACTCCAGACATGCCAGCTTCCAAACAGAATCACTGGTGTTAAACAGAATGACTGGTGTTAGCGCATGGAAACAATTAGGACCTTTAAACACAAAGTCCTATCTATCTATGTATGCCATATCGCATAATCCTTAAAACTTAAGTAACCATTATTTAGAATAAGTATTCATCATATTCCGAAAGTTAATAAATGCATCTAACACATTAGTTTAAAATAGAGAATTTGGTAACTCAATTTCCATATTACACTTCTGTTTTGATTCATAGAAAGCACAATCCCAAAATGGAACTTCAAGTTCATAGAAGCCTCTTATAAATTCCTCACAGGCAAGAATCCTACCTGCCTGCCACTATTTTATGTCTGACATACAATAGACACTCTGTAAATATTTGTTGAATAAATAAATAAAGGTATCAACCCTAAAATTAATGAGCTCAAACTACTTTATAACTACAGAGATTATTATTACGATGTCCTTGCTTTTATGAAGTAAAGCAAGAGTTAGGAAACATTTTGTAAAGGGACAGATGGTAAATATTTTAAGTATTGTGAATTATATGGTCACTGCTGCAACTACTCAATCTTCTTCCACAACTAAACAACTCAACTGTTATAGCATAAAAGCATACATAGATAATACATAAACAAATAAGCATGATTGTGTTTAAATAAAACTTGATTTACAAAATCATCCATTATCCACAAAAACATTCAAATCCCAAGGAAACCACTTTCTTACAATGAATACTCTATTCCCTAAAGGTTGGAAATTGGTGAACTTGCTAAATTCAGCCAGATCTATTTTGTTGGATCAAAAGTTAGACAAAGCGCCTGACCTGTGGTGGCTCAGTGGATAAAGCGTCAACCTGGAAACGCTGAGGTTGCCAGTTCAAAACCCTGGGCTTACCTGGTCAAGGCACATATGGGAGTTGATGCTTCCTGCTCCTCCCCCCTTCTCTCTCTCTTTCTCTCTCTCTCTCTCCTCTCTATAATGAATAAATAAAATCTTTAAAAAAAGAAGTCCTCCCAAGCCCAACCTTAAAAAAAAAAAAAAAAAAAAAAAAAAAAAAGTTAGACAAAGCATTATACTCATTCTCCACAGTGCCCATCACTCCTTACTGAACAATCCCCAGCTATTTTTTGTCATGTTACAAGGCTGGCTCATGCAAGCCTTTGAATTTACTTCCTAATTTCTACCCATAAGTGGTTTCTAGGGAGGCGGCCCAAATCCATACCTGTGAAACTATAACCACAACACAGGCTCCTCAAGAGCAAGCCCATAATATTCGACTCTCTGCCCTTCATCTAACACCTAATATCAACACCTAACAAACTTGAAGTATTCATTGGTTCCCTATTACTTGATGTGTTCTGCATGGTCTCTGTGAAGGGGTTGTATAACAGTGATAATGGCAGCGAAGAAGATGGAGAAAGACATGTGTCGTCTGGGACATGGTGAGTCACGGGAAAAGCTGCAGGAGTCATTCGAGCACTGAAAACCAGACACGCATGCCCAACTGTGCCTCAGTCTTCTCTCTGCTGCCTGGATTCCTCCTTCATATCACAGCAGAAGCTGAACAGAGGTAGGACAACCCAGACCACCTCCACTGGAACCATAATGAGGATAAAATCTTTTTTAACCTTCATTTCTGCCAGGGGGACTCTGGGTGGGTGAACATAAAAAAATTACCTGCGTAAAATTAACTGTTGTATTCCCACACAATGGAATGCTCAATAGCAAAAGTGAACACTCTATAACTATGTACAACAATATAGAGGAATCTCACTAGTACATTGTTGAATGAGAAAAGCCAGACATAAAAAGTACAATCTGCATTATGTATTACACACACACACAGAAACAGAAAAATGAATGTGTGCTATTAGAAGTCAGGAGAGTAGCTTCCCCATGGAGTGGGGTAGTGCCTAGTGTCCAGAAGGAGGCAGGAGGCGGCGGTGGTAATGTTTTGTTTCTTGATCTGGGTGCTGGTTACATGGCTGAGTTCAGTTTGTAAAATTATACTGAGATGTAAACTTACAATATGTGTACTTCATGTATGTATGTTTTATTTCAATAGAAAATTTTTTAAATCATTATTTTATTATATCTGAGCAATCCAGGACCAGAGATCCAGTAAAAGGCCCTGTATAGGACCCCACACTCCATTCCTTCAGCCATCCTTTCTCTGCATCATATAAAGTCCCACCTCGTCCTCCTCGTCTTTGCAAAGTATAACCAGATAGAGACCAAAGGGCAAAAAAGCAAACTAGATCATTCTGAGATATCTACAATTCCAGTCATTGCTCCTTCAGAATGTCAGTGTTTTTTGAAAAAACTTGACCGCTGTAAACTTTTTGCTCTAAATGACAAACAAGGCCCTGACCGGTTGGCTCAGTGGTAGAGCATCGGCCTGGCGTGCTGGGGACCCGGGTTCAATTCCCGGCCAGGGCACATAGAAGAAGCGCCCATTTGCTTCTCCACCCCCCACCTCCTTCCTCTCTGTCTCTCTCTTCCCCTCCCGCAGCCAAGGCTCCATTGGAGCAAAGATGGCCCGGGCGCTGGGGATGGCTCCTTGGCCTCTGCCCCAGGCGCTAGAGTGGCTCTGGTCGCGGCAGAGCGAAGCCCCGAGGGGCAGAGCAGCGCCCCTGGTGGGCAGAGCATCGCCCCCTGGTGGGCGAGCCGGGTGGATCCCGGTCGGGCGCATGCAGGAGTCTGTCTGACTGTCTCTCCCTGTTTCCAGCTTCAGGAAAAAAAAATAAAAAAAAAAAAAAAAAAATAATAATAATAATAATAATTAATTAAATTTAAAAAAAAAAGAATAAATGACAAACAAGAACGTAAGAAGACTCTGCTGCCCTAAATGGTATTTAAATGGACTTCTTTTTAAAATAATGTTCTAAATGGGCAAGTCTAATATATAAACATCAATGAAGAAAAGCTTAGATACTTAGGGACAGTGGTGGGTTTCAGCCAGTTCGCACCAGTTCAGCAAAACCGATACCTAATTTTTTTTGTTAAGTTTGGCAATCCAGTTATTAAAATGTCATTTGTAATCAGGGTTCTCACTGAGGTGGGTGCCTAGGAAGCTGCCCAATGGGAAATCACAAATTTATATTCTTTATTCTTTTTTAACGTTCATCTGCACAACGGCGTATTCTAAGCGCCTGTAATAATATTCATTCTGTCCATAGGTGAAAAAAACTGTAAGTGAGGATGCCAAACAAGAAGCAAATGGAAATATCTTAAATAACAGTTTAAGATATTTATTGTTTATTGTTTTTTGTCAGGTATTATTTAATACTTTTTGTTAATATTTTAAAACTCTTTCTTATAACATAATCTAATTTTGTGTACCTCTTTTATTGTTATTTAAATATTAAATGGATGAAATAATAAACTACCTTTCGATATATCTTTTTTTATATTTAAAATGTTCATTAGGGCAGAGAACCGGCTGTTAAATTATTTGAATCCCGCCACCCCTTAGGCACCACGTAAGGAAGACACCACAAACGAAGTGTTCACTGAGAGTCTAATGCAGACCAGCTGACGGACGCCCTGAAAGAGCCAGAGTTGTAATAACGGACTGTGTAACTGGCCATAATGTATAATAATCTACAATTATAATAATTGCTGAACACATCTTAAAGATTTTATGTAAAATTTAAATTTAGGTAGTCAAATTACGGGCTGAGAATCATTCTGAATCAACCTAATGTTGATTTTAATAGTTACCTCAACTTGACATTGCCACTCATATTTTTTTACATATTCCACTAATAAATTCAGGTTTAAAAAAATCAGCTAAGATCTTTGATCACATTAGATCGCAGAGACTGGTCTACTTGTGAATGCTGATCAGGAGGAAGCTGGAGTGGGAATCAGACCCACTGCCTAACACGGAGCATCAGCCCCAGTGGGGACAGGGCGGGCCACAAGGACGGAGAAGAGCACAGTGACCCTCCCCGTCCAGGGCCCACGTATGGTGCACCTTCCAATCCTTGAGGCCCAGATGCTTCTCATAGAAACAAATTCCTACTGACATCTGTCCATTAAATAAACCATTGTTTAAAGACTTCTTGAATCTGACTTAATTTATATCAGCTATTAAGGGAGCATAAATTCAAAATAACACCTTTTAATAGGAAATTCTAACCATGTTTAATTAAATTAATCTATGTCGCATAGTGTATGAAAGGTTCTAAAATGCTTCTCAGAGAAGAATATACTTATTTGTAAAAGCCTCATGCCCAAGAATTTAGGATGAAATGTCATGATGTCTGTAACTTGCACATTTCAGCAGAAAAATATACAAACCTATACACATGCACACAAAATGTGGCAAAACCAACAACTGTTAAATATAGGCAGTAGAATACATAGGAATTTCATCACATTCTTTTAACTCATCAGTATGTTTGAAAATTTTTATAATAGAAAGTTGCTCGAAATGTTTACTTACCTTTCAAGTAGAAGACTGTCTTCTCTCTCCTAATCAAAAGCGAATGGCCTACTACGCCCAAAGGCACAAGCAGGGATCCTTCATGCTGCCCTCACCCTGCAAAAATAAGCAAAACAACATATCACTGAAGACCTGTATTAAGTTAATGCTACTTGACTTGAGAAAATGTTCTCAATATGTGACAAATCTCTAGATTAAAATAATGCTGTAACTATTTTTTAAGCAAAGATAAAAGTGAAAAGAAAAAACATGGCCCCACCATATACTGAATGTGGGAAGCAACCATTAACTTCACCCACCCTGGAAACTTCGGGGACACAGTATTTCCTCAGTAAGTTTCTTTCAATTTACATCCACTTCAGGGAAGTGGTTTAGCCCCAACTTCCACTTAAAACCTGGAGCCGCCAAGACCTGTGCTTCACTGTGACTTTGGATTTTTGAGACCACACCTCTAAGGCATCCACAGACACTTTTAAGAACCACACCAGAATTGTTGATCCCCCTGGAGTCCTTTCAAGCAAAGGTATTTGGACCCAATCTTCTACTATACTCAACTATAGTACAAGCTACGGGGCACAGTGGCACCGTGGCCTGCAAGCCATTTTCCTGCTGCCTCCACCACATCTTACATTTTGGTATTATCTATTACAATGTATCCTCCCCCACAGCCCTGCCAGGTAAGCAGAGTTTACTAAGTAAGTTTCAGAGATGATGTATGACAAGAACACTCAACTAGAAAACACCAGTGATGAAACTCCAACTTAGATCTTCGGACCCTAAGCTCAAGGCTGTCTCACCATGCAGGTCATCCCCCTTTCTCACTTCCCCACAACATGATGCTCTCCTAAAAACCAGCCTCAAAGCAAAATGGCCAAACGACACACTCACATGCCATTGGGGGATGGAGGGTGCTAGTTTGTTCCCTGAGAGTGTATGTTAATAATCATTCTTAATAGTACCATAGTACTATACCTATGAATGCCAACTACTATAATTACTAATAGTACACTGCTCACAAAAATTAGGGGACATTTTATCGCTTCATATTCATTTTGAAATATCCCCTAATTTTTATGAGCAATATATTTAGATACCATTGTATTAAATACTATTAGTAATTATAGTTCCCAATTAAATACAGTAACCTGTTTGTGACACTATTTATGTGTATGTGTGTGTGTATTATATATATATATATATATGTTTCACTTTTTCCCCTTCTTTCTCAACAAAGCACACTGTTGGCCAATGGAAGTAAAACCAGCATTCCATGGCACCCTTGATGGGTTTTATCTTTGTCACAACAAAAAGCATTAACTTGCTGCTGAGGATTTTCCATTCATTTTGTAAAATGCAAATATCATGCAATATAAGGACACAGAGCCTGACCTGTGGTAGCACAGTGGATAAAGTGTCATTCTGGAATGCTAACGTTGCAGGTTCAAAACCCCAGGCTTGCCCAGTCAAAGCCCATATGGGAAGCAACTATGAGTTGATGCTTCCATGCTTCCTGCTCCTCTCCCCCATCTCTCTCTCTCTTCTCCTTCTCCTCTCTCTAAAATATATATATGGGTACAGACACTGATCCACCAATAAATATGGTAGGAGTATCAAAAAACTACACTTGGGCCTGACCTGTGGTGACTCAGTGGTAAGCATTGACCTGGAATGCTGAGGTCACCAGTTTGAATCCCTGGGCTTGCCTGGGCAAGGCACATATGGGAGTTGACTCCTGTTCCTCCACCCCTCCCTCTTCTCTCTCTGTCTCTCTTCTAAAATGAATAATTAAAATCTTAAAAAAAAAAAAAAAAAAAAAACAGTTGGGAAGAATGTAGTGTCCCTATATGATGGCCTAAAGAGGCCTTTCATCTCTGATCACCAAAATTCTGCAAGCACAGAAGTTTAGAGGTATCCAAGTCTAGCCTGAGCCTGTGAATGTGCTGCCACTCAAAAGCCTGAGGAAAGCTGGTCAGGGACCCGTGCCTCTGACTTTCAGTCCTGTCTCCAACATCGTTAGCTTAAGTGAAAATCCAGAGAACCTCTCCAAGCTGCCTCCACACCTGGGGCCTGGGACACCTCTGTACAAGGTCACTGCAAGCCCCAAAGGAAAGAGGATGGGACGCAATGCTTCACAAACCAGGCCATGCAGACCCCAGGAACACTCACCAAGAAGTTATGCCAGGAGCTACACAAAACCAAGGAAGAACGTGCTTTATCTTTAGTAACATCAATTTTACTCAAAGTTATAGTGAGGTTAAGGAAATGAATCGGTAACCTAAAAGTTGTTAATATCAAAACAAATACAGATTCTGGAATAGATGTCATTGTTGCAGGAATTTTAAGCTCAAAAACTCCTGTTCTTACTTGCCTACTCCATTTCCAGCTACAGCCTTACATGGGGGGTAGGCAGTGAGGGGTAGACTCTCCTCCTTTTTCATTAAAGGTGGTCTCGGGAGAACAGGTGATGTTGGTAGGAACTGTCTATCCCGTGAGCCCAGAAAGCTACCAATGGCCCTTGGTCTGGAGAATTCTCTTTAAAATCCGGAATCCCGGATTTCTACCAGATCTTGGTCAAGTAGACTGAAGGCTAGGGACACATAACCCATCTCTACACCACACACCTGGTTCAAGTATTCCTGAAGCTCCTCTCCTCACTGCCCTTCCCCCAGCTCCCCCACCCCAGCCACTCCTGTCAGGCAGGCTCCCGCCACTCAGTCACCCAGCTCACGTCACTGACTTCCCTTCTACCCCATGCCGACTGGTAACACAGTCAGCACTTACAGTAATTTCCATTTATACGGATGACTCCATCATTACTAAAGAAAAATAAGCTTACCAATTTAGTTTGCCTCTAAAACCTTTTTATTATAAAATACATTAAAAAGCACATAACCATGATAGCCAGCCTCAAAGATGGCCTCCAATGATCCCTCCTCTAATACCTATGCTCTTGTTTAGCCCCTCCCATGATGAGTAGGGCTGGCATGAATAACCAAGGCGATTTTAGGGAAACGGTGCAGTGTGACTTCCAAGACTAGGTGAAAGAGCAGCTTCCCTCTCACTCTCTGGTGGCAGGAAAGTGGCTGCCACGTTGTGAGGACACTCGAGTGCTCTTAAGAAAAGCCCACATGTGAGGAACTGAGGCCTCCTGCAAGGAGGAGGGAGTCCCCATTGACTTGTATGGCTCTAGTAGGTTTTTCACCACTGTAGAGTTCTCACTGTATGAACATATGCACAATTTACTGCTTTAGTCTACTGTTGAGAGTCATCTAGGGAGTTTGTAGTTTTTTGCTGTATGAATAATGTTGCCATTTACATTTTAGAGCTCCTCGCCCAGAGGACTGAACAAGTTTCTCCAGGGCCCGTACCTAGGATTGTAACGTTCAACTCTCCTAAGGAATGTCAAACTGTTTTCCAAAGCAGTTATGTACAACTGACTCTTAAGCTGCCTTTCTAGTCTCTCTCCAAATAAGAGGCATGCCTCTTTTGCTAATTACTGGCAAAGCTTTCAACCAACAAAATGGAAAGCTTTTCCTATTTGCAGCCTCACTATACTGTAAATAAATAGTACTCCAACGCAGTGATTCGGACAGCTGGAACGTATTAGTACCAGGACATGAGTACAGACTTCAGAATACTGATGCAGACCGGGCCAGCACCACACACTGTCCACAGGGATAAGTCAAATTGGATTTCTAGACCGAGGTTAAATTCACAGACGGTTTCCTCCTGTGGACTCACATCCATGGGCCTATTTTACTGCTGTCACTCAGAGGGAGAAAAAAATTAACTCGCATGCAACCCAGCCAAATTCAAGATTAAAGCAGAAGAGTAGAATCATTTCAATAAAATAGTATTTTGGGATTTTTTTTAATAGAATGCTGGTTATGTCTTTTATATTTTCACCTATAGCATGATATTTTTTACTTACTATACATAATTTTATGTGTAGTAATTCTAAAAAAAATACTATGTATTCTCTATGTAAAATGATGTTCTTTTAAATTTAGTTAATTCAATTTGTTAAGTGGCAACATTAATTTTTCTATAATTTATCTGTATTTGAGTAAAAACAGTATAAGACATTTATTTTGGCATTAAATTTTTAAAAATGAGAAATTCTTTCCATTGGAGCAGGAAGGAGAGAAAAACTATTACTATAAATTTCAAGGCAGTTCATATCATGTCAGTGGGAAAAAAAATGGCACTAGATGACCAAAATGGGATCATTTCAACTCAACCTCTTGACAGTTCTTGTCTCTTTACAATCATTTATCCCTATTAGGTAGGAACCATTACATCTTTTGTACATGGAAGAAAGTCAGGCACAGAAAGCAATTCAGTTGTGCATAATCAAAAACCTGTATAGAACAAGGATTTGAACCCAGGAGGTTTACTCCAGAAGCCATATTCTCCTTTTTTTTTTTTTTTTTTTTTGTATTTTTCTAAAGCTGGAAACGGGGAGAGACAGACAGACTCCCGCATGCGCCCGACTGGGATCCACCCGGCACGCCCACCAGGGGGCGACACTCTGCCCACCAGGGGGCGATGCTCTGCCCCTCCCGGGCGTCGCTCTGTCGCGACCAGAGCCACTCTAGTGCCTGGGGCAGAGGCCAAGGAGCCATCCCCAGCGCCCGGGCCATCTTTGCTCCAATGGAGCCTTGGCTGTGGGAGGGGAAGAGAGAGACAGAGAGGAAGGAGAGGGGGAGAGGCGGAGAAGCAGATGGGCGCTTCTCCTGTGTGCCCTGGCCGGGAATCAAACCCGGGACTTCCGCACGCCAGGCCGACGCTCTACCACTGAGCCAACCGGCCAGGGCCCAGAAGCCATATTCTTAACCATTATTTTAGGCAGGTTCTTTAACCTCCCAAGACCAGCCAGAAAGCCCTGCAGTGGTGACGATTAGAGTAAGGAGCAGTTACTGAGTATCTACAATGTGCTGAGTACCTGCTAAGTGCTGTGCTGCATTTCTAATCCCTCCCACATCTCTACCAGGCATGTATTATTCCCATTTTATAGCCGAAGAAACTTAGGCTCTGAGAGTTTAGGTAACTTGACCAAAATCACATATGCAATAAAATAAAATTGTGAAAATACCACTTCAACCTTGACTCTGACTTCAAAGTTCATGCTCTTTACACAATGGGCCTTACGGACAAAATGAAATGACCTAACCCCAGGATTTGTGTAGGCAAGTTTGAGCTTAGGCCCAGGAAAAGCGCTCCTGAAGGAAACGGATGTCACATTGGGAGACACTGGGAGCAGGTGTGCTGGCCTTCTTGGTAAGCAACAGACAGCAGCTGTCACTCCTCCGACAGGCAGAGGCAGAGCAGGTTTCCAGAAGACCAGCGGGCACAGTCAGAAAACCAGGGCTCGCCTGACCTGTGGTGGCACAGTGGATAAAGTGTCGACCTGGAAATCCTGAGGTCACCAGTTCGAAACCCTGGGCTTGCCTGGTCAAGGCACATATGGGAGTTGATGCTTCCAGCTCCTCTCCACCTTCTCTCTCTCTCTCTCTGTTCTCCCTCTCTGTCTCTTTCTCTCCCTTTCTCTCTCCTCTCTAAAATGAATTAAAAAAAAAAAAAAAAAAACGAAAACCAGGGCTCGACAATCATCTCCTTACGGGGTCACATTAGGCAGGTCAAATGGCCTCTCCACACAATGCTTTCATCTGTAAAATGGGCCTATCTTTTTTTTATTGAGTTTATCGGGGTGACATTGGTTAATAAAATTACGTAGGTTTCAGGTGTACAATTCTATAAGACATCATCTGTATATTGTATTGTGTATTCATCACCCCAAGTCAAGTCTCCTTCCATCACCATGTAAAATGGGGCTCTTTTATTTCAAAGGGTTGTTATGAAGATTTAAGAGACTAACACATAAAAGGGACCTGGCACACCATAGGAATCAGACACATGCTTACCAACTGAAGAAGTGAAAACATGCTCCAGCTATCAAACAGGAAAAGGCAGAGAGCCAATTTGAACAATAATACCCTTGTTTCCCAAACAAAGCTTCACATAATCTATGATGGATGAGCTGACAATTTGTAAAAGGCCATCCTCATATCATGATTTGTTTAACTAATATTACAACTTCCTCTTTCTGTCCTACCCTAAGTATAATGACCTTGCCAACCTGACGGACCATTTATGATAACAGTAAAAGTCAGACATTCTTTACATAAACAGGGGAGCTGTAATACACTCGAAGTAAAACATTTGACTCATTCAATTTTACTGTTACTGACTTTAGAAAACCTTAAGTACTCATTTCAGGCGGCAACATCTCTTCAAAGTATTTCCTGTTTCCTGAAAATCATCCCAAATTACCTAACCAATAACAACAACAACAACAAAAAAAAAACACCTTGATTAAATTACTAGTAAATGACAAAAGACATTTAGCAACTCTTCATATGCCAATGCAATGACAGATAAGGTTCCTCCACAGTAACCCTTTTGCCATACCTAAGATTAGGTATTTAAAGTATGAAAAGTGAACTTAGACGACTCAGGTTAGCTACCAGCAATCTCTATAATAACTGGTCCTTGTCGCATTTATAGGATGGATGAGGAAGCAGTAGTAACTGAAGCATTGTAGGTCTGCTTTGCAAAATTGGTCCAACCCCATCTTTCTTGACCAAATAATGCAATCAATCAGTGAGCTACCCAGAGGAAACAGAGAAACATCTTCCTGAAAAGAAAAAGGCTGAATCTTGTGTTGGTTCTAATATTTGATCCAGGGTGAAATGGGAGACCCACGAAAGGGTAGTTTTCCAGAGGGCAGTAGCCTGTGAGGGGCAGAGGTAGCCTCAGTAGAGTAGGAGATGTTCGAAGAAAACTGGAGCAGCCACTCCTAGTGGTTTCACAGCATACACCACAGACCAGACCTGCTGAGCATGTGTCCTACATTCTTCTTTAAAACCCTCACTCACTAACCTTCAGAGAAAATACTGTAATAAATATACATCTCTCTTTAGCAGGTAAAAAAATTGATTCAAAGATTAAATGACTTGCCTACAGTCACAGAACTAGTAAGTGAGTATAACAGGCTCATAGCATATGATAGGTACTCAATAAATATCTGCTGAATATGGGGTTTGTATTTCTCCTCTATAGAAAGAGAAAACACTATTTGCCTCCCAAGGATTTTATATGAATAAAATGAGATTATATATATGAAGCTCCTAGTTCAGTGCCTTGACCTCTGGACTATACTGTGATACATGGGCAACAATGTTGATATAAAAAGGTAGGTACAATAACCACCTGGAAGAGGGTTATGACAATGACAAGGGTATAACAAACATCATAATGGATAGAAGACATACAGATATACATAACAGACAGAATAATGGCAATAAGCAATTAAGAAGATGTTCAAGATCATTAATCGTTAGGAAAATGCAAATTAAAATCACAGTGAGGTACCATTTCACACTTATCAGAATGGTTAAATTTTAAAAACTGGCCATATCAAATTACAGCAAAGATGCTGAGCAACCAGGACTCACACATTGCTGGTGGGAATACAACAGATGAATGGATATTCATATAGTAGAATACTACTTAGTAAAAAAAAAAGGGGGACAAATTATAGATATACACAACAACATGGATGAATCTCAAATGCATTATATGAAATGAAAGATGCTATCTCAAAAGGATATAGTCTACATAATGCCATTTATATGCTATTCTGGTGAAAGTAAACCGATAGCAACAGAGATAAGATCAGCATTGCCAGTTCAGGATGGAGAAGGGTGTGACTACAGGAGGCAGCACAGGAGAATTTGAAGTGTGACGGATTGTTCTGTATGCTGTTTATAGTGGTGATAATATGAATCAATGCATGTATTAAACCTCATAGAATTATATACTCAAAAAAATGTGTTTTATTGTTGGTAATTTCTAAAATCCTAGAAAGAATTGTTAAGTCTTGGTGAATGGGAAGGTGACATTTGTATGGGGAGAGGAGAAAGAAGTGACATGTGAGGGTCAAACAGCTCTGAAGTTCCTTGCCTAGGAGTCTATGGAGAGTCCAGGAGGCTATGAAGAGCCACTGTGTGGCAGCACAGAGGCTCCGAGAGGCACAGACGGTTCAAGACCTTGATTTCTAGCCTGATTTCACCAATTGATGACTGTGTGACATTAC
Source organism: Saccopteryx leptura (assembly GCF_036850995.1). Lineage (NCBI taxonomy): Eukaryota > Metazoa > Chordata > Mammalia > Chiroptera > Emballonuridae > Saccopteryx > Saccopteryx leptura. The sequence continues at coordinate 49,899,640 of NC_089511.1, read as the reverse complement.
ATAAACTACATCACCCCCTGGACCCTAGGTTAGCTAATTATAAAATGAGACAATGAAGCAAATGATCTGGACTGTCTCTCCCCACTATAAACATTCTAAGGTCAATTTGCCTTTAAGCTATTGAGTCTGGGAAGACAGCAGGACAAACAAGTAGAAATACCCTGATATGGTGAAATAGCTATGCATCCACACAAATGTCATCAGGGAACAAAATAAAGTGAAAAACATTAATGTGTGTGGATGGTAGAGTAATGGTGATGGAAGTAGCAAATAGCAGGAAAAAGACAGGTGGGACTCAGAATACCACCTTCCTGTTGACAGAAACCAAGAAAACAGCAGTTTCATTGGAGCATAGGGCTAGGAGCTGGAAAAACTCAAGGACCAAATGCTGAAAGAGTTGAGATGAATGAGGACTGATAAAGCAACAAGACTAGCATATGACCCTGCAATTCTACTTTTGTGCATTTATCTGAAGCCAAAACACCAATTTGGAAAGACGTACGCACCCATATGTTCACTGCAGCATTATTTATAATAGCCAAGATATGGAAGCAATGTAAGTGTTCCCTGACATACGAATGAATAAAGAAGATGTGGTGCATGTATACAATGGAATATTACTAGGCCATAGAAAAGAATTAAATCGGCCCTGGCCGGTTGGCTCAGCGGTAGAGCGTCGGCCTAGCGTGCGGAGGACCCGGGTTCGATTCCCGGCCAGGGCACACAGGAGAAGCGCCCATTTGCTTCTCCACCCCTCCGCCGCGCTTTCCTCTCTGTCTCTCTCTTCCCCTCCCGCAGCCAAGGCTCCATTGGAGCAAAGATGGCCCGGGCGCTGGGGATGGCTCTGTGGCCTCTGCCTCAGGCGCTAGAGTGGCTCTGGTCGCAACATGGCGACGCCCAGGATGGGCAGAGCATCGCCCCCTGGTGGGCAGAGCGTCGCCCCTGGTGGGCGTGCCGGGTGGATCCCGGTCGGGCGCATGCGGGAGTCTGTCTGACTGTCTCTCCCTGTTTCCAGCTTCAGAAAAAAAAAAATAATAATAATTAAATCTTGTCATTTATGACGACATAGAAGGACTTAAAGGGTATTATGCTGTGTGAAATAAGTCAGACAAAGAAAGACAAATACCATATGATTTGACTTACATGTGGTATATAAAAAAACAAAGAAACTAATAGTTACAAGGACAAATTGACTGTTACCAGATGAGAGGGGAGTTGGGAGAATGGGTGAGAAAACGGAAGGGATTAAAAAGCACAAATTGTCAGTTACAAAATAGTCACAGGAATGACAAGTACAGCATAGGGAATATAGTCACTAATGTTGCAATAACTATGCAGGTGTCAGGTGAGTACTACACACCTTATTGGGGTGATTACCTCATAAGTTACATAAGTGTTTAATCACTATGTTATATACCTGAATCTAATATAATATTTTATGTTAACTAATTTTTTTTTTTTTTTGTATTTTTGTATTTTTCTGAAGCTGGAAACGGGGAGAGACAGTCAGACAGACTCCCGCATGCGCCCGACCGGGATCCACCCGGCAGGCCCACCAGGGGCGATGCTCTGCCCACCAGGGGGCGATGCTCTGCCCCTCCGGGGCGTCGCTCTGCCGCGACCAGAGCCACTCTAGCGCCTGGGGCAGAGGCCAAGGAGCCATCCCCAGCGCCCGGGCCATCTTTGCTCCAATGGAGTCTCCGCTGCGGGAGGGGAAGGGAGAGACAGAGAGGAAGGAGGGGGGGGGGGGTGGAGAAGCAAATGGGCGCTTCTCCTATGTGCCCTGGCCGGGAATCAAACCCGGGTCCCCCACACGCCAGGCAGATACTCTACTGCTGAGCCAACCGGCCAGGGCCTGTTAACTGTAATTTTTAAAAATATTTTAAAACAACAGATTAAACAGGTATGTCAGAGATCAAGACTGAGTGACTGCTCAAAAAAAGTAACAAAAACACTACCATCAAACCTTGCTTGCTGCCTGAAAATATCTTGATTGTGTCCTAATTATTTTGCTCTTGCATTTTCAGTCTCACTCTGCCCTCATCTTTGCTGTTAGAAGCTTAGAATTTAATAAAACCTGTAGGCGTAGTTTTCCTACAATAGTCTACTTCAGAGGCTGCAATTTTCAAAATTTAGAATTTCCTGGAAATTAAGAATATGACTGTTGAGTGCCACTGAGCCTTTTATGCAAAGACTCCAGAATTCTAGAATGGAAAGAAACATTTAATTTTAAAAGGAGTCAATAGAATGTAAAGAATACAAGTTAAGAATTAAAATTTTATTGTCACCTTATTAGTTTGTGAAGCCGGAAGACAGCTTGAAGTCAATAATACTCCCAAGCTGACCAACTGAAATGTGACAAATCCTTCACCTCTGCCCAGAGCAGGCCCCAGAACACTTAATGGGCTTCAGCCATGGGAACCCAGTGGGACATACTAGATGGAGCACTGAACCAGAACTGAGGAAAGATTAGGGAAACTAACAGGTAAAAAGTAGACCTGTGTGAACACTGAAAAAGAGGATACCTACCAAGAAGGACTCCTGGTATCTAAATGGGTTCAAATTTAAAAGAAGATCCTAGCAGCCATTTCTAGACATGGGCCTCTCATGCAAACCACACTTCAGATCGAAGCCTGCACTGAACTGTATGCATGCACTATATTCCTGCTATCTGAGCCAGCCTTTATAAAGGAGTTCCCGGAATCCTATTTCAACCAATAGGACTGAAGCTTCCCCACCAGAGCTGCCCAGTTATATCCCCATCAGCACTTTCATTGACCAATTAGTGATTCCATTCTGACCCATCAGGACAGTGCCTATTGGACCAATCAAATTGCAACAATTTGGAGTCAATGGACCAAACAGGGACCAGAGGCAGGACTTCGGTCTATATAAATCAGCTCCTCTCTGGCTCCAGGAATGCACTTTCCCTTTCCACTGAAAACTGAAGACTGCATTTCTCCAGCTGGGGCTGGAGTTGAACCACCAAGGTTGGGGCTGAGCTGAAACACCAAAGACAAAACACCTAAGACATCTGGCCAGACCAGAGCAGAAAGGCGCACGTGGGGCAGAGCAGGCAGAGCAGAGCAGAGCTGTCTAGCCAGAGACAGGCCTCACCCCAGGACTGCCTCACCACCACGCTGCTCCACGCTGTTGCACAGCTGTACTGGATCACAATTAAGCTGTCTGCACTGAATAAATTTTCCTTCTTCACCACACCCCACATTGGGGATTCCTGTTGGCATTGAATTGGCACTTATGACCATCACTGGACACCTAAAAGCAAAGTTAATAGGCAGAAAACATTTCCAACACAACTTCTGCCAATTTTCTTATTTGATGATTAAATGTGAAAACCTCAACCTGATATAACCTTGTTCTGCTAGTTATGAAAGAGGAGAAAGAGCATATTATCAGCTTAAAGCCTGGTGTCTTTACCACTAACAGCTCACTCACTTTGGGCAAATTTCTTCACTCCTTATCTTCCTTTCTGCATCTAGAAAATGGAGATAATCATGTGTTCCCATCTAGCACTCAAGCTACCAGTGCCCCGTGCTGAATGAGATCATGTCTGTGGAAGCACTTAAGGAGAATACAAATAAAAAGACAAATACGAGATGTCATTACTGCTATTCTGTATTGGGGCGGGGGGAGTGAATATATTTCAAACACATATAATCACATCCCAACTGCTTCTTTCAAGTCAACCATATGCTTCTCTTCCACCACAGCTGGGCTGTTGAACAAATGCTGGAATGGATACAGACAGAAAGGTGGTGAAAAAAAATATGTATCCGTCCTCCTGACTTCAGGATGATAAAAGAATAATTTCTTTTCCACTTATATTTTCCTAACCTTTTCTGGGAGCCTCCTATGTGTCAGAAATGACACTAGGCACTAAGGATGAGATTAAAAAAAAATCTCTCAGGCATGTTCAGTCTAGAAATAGCTAAGTAGCAGTCATAACCCAGTGTCGTTGGAATTAGCCAGGCGGACACAGGAAACAACCAACCCAGACAGCTGGGTGGGTTAGGACAGTGGTATTCCTCAGAGGAGGTAATGCTTGAGTCAAGTCTTGAAAGATGAGAATAAATTAGACGAGTTAAGCGGGGAAAAACATTCAAAGCAGACAAAAATCATGGAAGCAAAGAATTACTAGGGAAGGGCAAGGGTTGGTGAGAGAAATGACGAGAAACAAATGGAGACTCATATGTGTTTGACTGAGTCACTCAGGCTTTCTCCTAGGGGCAACAGGGACCATGGACACATTTAAGTGGGATATACATGATCACCCTTGCAGTTTAGGAAGAGAACTGTAACAACAGTTGGGAGAAGAGAATGAAGACTGGCCGACTATGTGGACGGCTATGTAGACATTGAGGCAGAAAGTGATGAGGGCTTAAGATTATGGGTGAATGCAAAGATAATAGAGAGGTAAAATAACCTTACTTCGATGGCAGGGAAGATACAGTGGTACAGGTAAAGGAGCTGTGGATGAGTCCCTGGTTCTTTCTGTCTAGAAGGACAGTCTTTTATAACAATGGTTTTCAACCTTTTTACACTTGGGGACCAGTGAAAATAGGAGAATTACTTCAGGGACTGCTAAGGCAGAAATCACCCTGAGCACAAGCAAATTCAACTAAGATCATTGGGTCTATTCCCTGAAGAAAGAACTTGCTAGTCAAACTGATTCATTTGCAAAGTTTCTAGAGAGAGAAAAATCTTATTTTAATCTATTAGATTTTTAACATTATGCTCTACAGCTAGCTGAAAAAGCAATCAGGAGAAAAAATAGAACTGTATTAATTTAGATAATATAAGTTTAAGTGAACAATAAAATTAGGGTCTCGGTCAGTCTAGATAGAGTTTCTTCATCTACCTCTCAGCTCCATACCCTCTGTAATGCTAAAGGATAAAGAAGACAACAGGAAGACATAACCACTCTCTAAGACAGTTTGGCCTCAAGAGAGGAAACCCTAGCAATGACCACTACTGTTTACTCTACACCTCCATGTGCTGGGGATTGACAGACATAAGCACATTGGAAAGATGAGCATTATTATCCTCATTTTACAAATGAGGAAATTAATATTCAAACAACTCAAGTAATTTGATCAACATCCCATTCCCGGTGATTGGCAGAGCAGGGTCCCCAAATCTAACCTGCCAAGATTCAACAGCCTTCACTGTATTTTCATTACACGATATATGCCTCCCAATATCTGATATGCCCCTCTCATTATTTATAAACTTCTGGGCTCTGCAAATGCGTGAATCTGATAAAGAAAATTTTCAGCAGGCAGCTCAGTAAATTTTAAAAAAGAAAAACAAGAAATCACAGTCTTAAGATATACAGTATCAGAAATAGTACCTCCAAATGTTAACTCCAAACAATAAAGAAAATTGAGTGGTAAAGAAAACGAAACTGTACAATCTTCTACAGTCATAAAAGAAATATTGCATAACGATTTTCAGTTGAACAGCCAAAACATTAGAAGGGACCTTAAAGATGCAATTGGCAGCAAACCTGTGAGAAATGAATTCTTAAAGTTAACTTCAAATACTATTTATTTTTAAATAGGTGTTACTGTAAGGAGCCCACAAAATTTGTCTTCTACATGCAGACAGAGAAACTGGGCAAACAAGAGTGTATGTGAGGGGTGATGAGGGGCGGGATAAGAGAAGGTGAAGGGATTAGTGAGATTATATATACATAACACAGAGATACAGATAAAAGGACAGCAAGTCCCAGAGGGAAGGGGGGAGGGAGTGAGGAGGAAGGGGACAATGCGGGTGTAATGGGGAATAAGGGGGTGGAGGTGAGAGAGTTACATTGAGTGGGACACTTGAATCCATGTTAACACAATAAATTATAATTAATAAAAAAATTTTAAAAAGAGTGTATGTGAACAGGTTGAGATTTTATTATTTACCGAATTTTCAAAAGTTAAGACTGACATAACACTTAAAATACATGCCATCGTTTATTCCAATAGGAGTCACATGAACTATTCTGGAAATGAAGTACAGATGGGAAAATGACAAAGGTCAGATTTAATCCACACATCAATATTTCTGACCCCTACAATTTATTCCTAAAACAGAGGCCTCGGGGCACAGAAGGCTCTGCACTTTCTCATCACTGCCCCTCGCAGTCTATGTCTAAGGACCTGAAACTGCTCTGACCACACCTCCCAGGTCAGGGGTAGTCAACCTTTTTATACCTACCGCCCACTTTTGTATCTCTGTTAGTAGTAAAATTTTCTAACTGCCCACCAGTTCTACAGTAATGGTGATTTATAAAGTAGGGAAGTAACTTGACTTTATAAAATTTATAAAGCAGAGTTACAGCAAGTTAAAGCATATAATAATAATTACTTACCAAGTACTTTATGTCGGATTTTCGCTAAGTTTGGCAGAATAAATCTTTTTAAAACAACTTACTATAGTTAAATCTATCTTTTGATTTATACTTTGGTTGCTCTGCTACCGCCCACCATGAAAGCTGGAACACCCACTTGTGGGTGGTAGGGACCAGGTTGACTACCACTGTCCCAGATAATAGAAACTTTTTGAGTCATAACCAAACAGTGTAATCCAGCACTCTACCAGCTCCACCCCACCTCAAAGAAAGGGGACTGCTCCCCCTGCCTGAGCCTGCACATCGCAGGGCTGGATGTCACACATTTACACGTACAAAGAAGAAATCACAAGGAAGATAAAACGGACCAGAAGTATAGAGAGCCTCAAAGACGCAAAGAGGAAAAGGAAATGAAAGTGTGTTCCACAACAACCAAGGAAGTTGTTGTGGAACAACCAAGGAGGAGGAAGCATTCAAAGCCGTAGGGTCCGAGTAACGCCATATTAGCAATCTCACTGGAGTGGCCCAGGGAGGTTCAGATTAAAACGGCCCATAGAAGATGGAAGCCACAGACACTGAGTATAGTCTAGAGACATTTGCTCATGTTCCTCTTTTGGCCAAAACCTCCTTGAGAGTGGGGCCCACTTTCCCCTAACACACCCAGCAGCAGTCAAGACAAAGAGCACTGGGTATCACTGGCCTGTCAGCGGCACACAGCAGCACTCTGCCTCTCTGCCAAGCTCTCAACACCACCTCCTCCAACCCAACCAGAACTACAAGTAGGACTCACCAGAGAGCCACTCTGCAGCAGGTTCTACACTCTGAAATCACTTGTGCAGTCAATCACCAAACACATAACTTGAAACAGACTTCAAGTGTAAACCGGATACTGTCCACCTAGAAAGCTGATGCAATGCCAGGTGAATGACCTACATTCACCATTCCAGTGGTACAAAAGTATCCTAATTATCTTTTTTCCCAGAAATGTACCACTGATTATATCTTGCATGCTAAACCAAAAAACTTATTCAGGCAGTATTACACTTATTCTTTGAAGTAGAATATTTGACTGATTGCCAAAAGTGATATGACTAAGTGTCAAACATGTATTTTACTTTGTTCTAGAGGTCATCTACTTAAAGCAAGGATTTTCTCCAGAACTCTACAAATACACACACACACACACACACACACACACACACACACACACACACACCTACCTCTATCAGTAAAAAGACCAAGAGAGATGCCAAAATATGATTAAACATAAAAGATCATAAAGCGAGAAAAAGACTTTTAATATAAAAATAAAATTCACAATGCTCTCAGTAAACTCACAAAGGGGCATTCCTCTTCTGATAGGTCGTGTGCCTCTAGAAAATGTGGGCAGTATAAACACGGTTGACTGGCACTGTTTAAACCATGGTTAGTCATATGTGATTCTTATCTAACCTATAAAAGTACAAAACATCTCACTTCTCTTACCACAAAACAGGAGGCTAACCTCAATTTCCTACATCTCTGCAAAAAAGTACCTCAATTATGTCGCTGCAGGTTACTGTGCACCAAGCCAGCAGACCACGGAGAAGAGTCTACAGAGAATGTGCTGCTCTCTATAACCCATCAGGTCTCTTCCAACCCACAGACTTGGGAAAACACACAGGTTTAAATCAAGACTGCTTGCTGCATGCACACAGCTTGCAGCTCAGAACCTCAGTTCCCCTTCCAACCAGACGGTCTTCCCTAAACAGAAATTCCTTAGTGGCCTCAGTGAGACAGGGTCAACCGCATCTGCAGATCCAGCAAGAATTCTGATGATGCCCTGGCCGGTTGGCTCAGTGGTAGAGCGTCGGCTTGGCATGCAGAGGTCCTGGGTTCAATTCCCGGCCAGGGCACACAGGAGAGGCGCCCATCTGCTTCTCCACCCCTCCCCCTCTCCTTCCTCTCTGTCTCTCTCTTCCCCTCCCCCAGCCGAGGCTCCATTGGAGCAAAGATGGCCCGGGCGCTGAGGATGGCTCCTTGGCCACTGCCCCAGGCGCTAGAGTGGCTCTGGTCGCAACAGTGCGACGCCCCGGAGGGGCAGAGCAACGCCCCCTGGTGGGCATGCCGGGTGGATCCCGGTCGGGAGCATGCAGGAGTCTGCCTGACTGTCTCTCCCCGTTTCCAGCTTCAGAAAAATAGAGAAAAAAAAAAGAATTCTGATGAGAATTTTACCAGCTAAGACTGAGTTGAAGAACCAACACTATTGGCAGGTTTTCCCTCTTGAGGTACTGACAGGCAAGAGCTATCAGAGCAAAAGATATGAAAACACCAGGCTGTTTTCCAAGAACCCTGACAGGGCTTACTCAAGGTTGCTGCCAAGTTCACTGGGGAGGCTGCTCTGAAGTACTGTGCAACTGCTCTCTTGACCTCAGGCAAACACTAATGCTTTCAGCCCAGTACTGTTGAAGTGCTTGGATGTTTTCGTGTCAATGAGACACCCATTTCTTGACCAAACCTGGATATGGCAGTCCTCTGATAAAACTGATCACAAGAAGATATATATTTTTCATTATTAAAGAAAAAAAGCCTATTTAAAGATATTTGACTTGAACAGATTTATAGCAGCATTATTCACAATAGTCAAATGAATGAATAAAATATGGTATAAATATGCAGTGGAATATCATTAAGCCTTAAAAGGAAAGGATATTTGCTACCAGATGGATGAAGCCTGAATGCTAAGTGAAACAGCCAGATAGAGAAGGACAAATATTGTATGACTCACTTATATAAGGCCTACAATTGTCAAAGTCATAGACAGAAAGTAGAACAGTTGGTTGCCAGGGCTGAAGACTGAGAGCTGGAAAGTTGTTATTTAATGGGTACAATGTTTCAGTTGAGATAATGAAAAAATTCGGAAGATGGATGATGGTCATGGTTGCAAAACAATGTAAATGTACTTAATACCACTGAACTGTGTTCTTGAAATTGGTTAAAATGATAAATTTTATGGTGCGTATATTTTAATAATTAAAATAAAAATGCTTGTACTTTTTAAAAGCAGATTAGGTTCAAAACATTATCAGTCATATCTTAGAAATATCTTAGAAATATATCTTAAAGCTACACAAATAAAACTTCTATTTCTATATATATTTAAGGATTTACCAAAACTGTCTTCAGTTTCCAAAACTGGCCAAAATCTGATCATGGGTTTCAATCTTAAAGGCCGAAGAACAGAATGCCTTCTTGAAATGTTTCTGGCGCCCTGGAACTGGTATGACCAATGACTGCACAACATCAAGATGGCTACATCAGCAATATGAACAGGGCACATCGCTCAAATATTTACTGGTAAGAGCAAAACATTCATTTCCAAAAATTGGTGAGCATCTCAGGTGTACCTTAGAATAAAGATCTTTTCCTGACACCCCTATTTGATACTATTTTTTCTGTCTTGTACCTAATATGAAATGTTCAAAGATAGGGTGGGATGGCCAGTTACTACATATTTGAAAAGGCGGCTTGAATAGAAGAACATTCTAACACTGTACTTTGCAGATAACAGCATCGATATAGCATGCTTACTAACAATATCGAAGAGCATGCTAATAACCAAGGTTACTCGGGAAAAGTAGTCAAATATTAGAAACTGAGGTGCCTTGAGAGAGCTGACATTTCTTTGTAAAGATTCTTCTGTCATTCTCCTCCGGGGGATATGCTGAAATTGGTGAGCAGGCAGTGAAAGCCAAGATGCAGATGGAGATTTGGAGGCAGCTTGTTATCTTGAAAGCCCTTTACACTGCTCCACTGCCACACTTCCAGAGCCAGGGCTTAAGGGCGCACTTTTCTCTCAACTGGCTGTGTAAAGCAGCAGCGGCATGTGAAAATATTAAGGAAAAATGCATATACAGGCAACAAACTTAGTTCTGCTTCTGAGATTATTGACATATCCTCATTCAAGCACTGCCCAAAGCTGAGGTGAAGGGGCACTTGAACAAAACTGCATGATCAGCATGACCAAGGAAATCTTTAGTTCCAGGAGTTAAAAGAGGAGAGAAGCCAGTTATTTTACAAAAGTTTAATAAGCTGGAGACAGACTACCACTTACCGGGTTTTATACTGACAACTAGCCAAAATAATAACAATAATTTAAAGACCCAAATAAACAAGAGCCTTGCTCCTCCCTCCTCCACCTCAGCTAAAGTCAGTGCCCCAGCACTACAATGCTCACTGCACTGCCTGCACGTGCGAACACATTAAGCTCCTGTAGCACAGTGCCAACCACCATTATAATGTTAGTAACAACTCTGTAATCGTTTTTGTAAAATTTCAGATTTATACCTTCATCCCAGAAGTCAATTCTAGAACAGTGAGAGAGGGTTAGCTTTGGCAATACTATTCCTTTTAGCATTCAATCTTTCAGCATTTGGTCAAAATGTTTATTGGGTACACATCCAATATTTATAGAAAAAAGACTGGAGGGATATAGACCAAAATGATAGTGGCTATCTACGGGTGAGAAAGATTATGAATGATATTCTTTCTGCTTGTATATTTTCTAAATAGAGGAAGAGGAGTAGGGGAGAAGGGGAGGGGAAAAGGTAAGAGCGGAAAAGGGTGTGGAGGAGAAGGAAGAAAAAGAAAAACCAAACTTAGGTGAAAAGACAGATGCAGAACTGCCTTGAACACCGCTGGACCCCAAGGATCACCATTCACAGGCTCTGATGTCAGTGGTGCCCCTGGTCGGCCACCCCTTATCCATGTCCAGCACAAACCTGCTCTCCTCAGCAAATGCCGCTGTGAACATTTTCAGCCAAAATTCCTTGAGTCCTAGTCACCAGTACAGACACCACTTAATCACACTGCAGTCACTCGGTTCAATTCCAGCTGTCCTCTCCACAGTCTAGCTGTTGAGACCAGAGCCTCACACTCCTTCTGCTTTGGACCCCAAGAGCCTGACTGCCTGGCACACAGCAGAACCTCACCAAGACCACAGCACTTTCACAAACTTGCCGAACGGTGCCAGTGGCACTTCGACTTTATCTCAATACTGTGACAGGTGACAGGTGGCCACACTACCAAAGACAGTTGTTGACTTCTTCCTCAAGAAATCTGCTTTGCCCTTGAAGGAATGAACCTTTATTGCAGCTTTGTTGTGTCATTGATTTCAAATGCCTACTAGTTTTTAAAGCAAATCTGCCTGGAAAAGCCATGCCTATGATGACTAGGAGAGGCCTCAGCTGTTGCCTAGTAAGAAGGGTGCCCTGAGAAAATCAGGATACCCAGATTCCAACCCAGAAACTGCCAGGCTCCAAGAGGGGATTTAAACCAGATGATTTCTAAGAATAAAGCACCACTCCCCATGGCTGTGAACACCACAGACAAAGTAACTCACAGGCCCGAGACTAAGAACAACACGAGGCCCAAGAGAGATGACAGTGAACAAGAGGCAATTCCAGGTGAGCTAGTGATAAGGCTTGTGACAACTACAGCACAAAGAACAGAAGCCAGAAAGTAGGCAGGAATATCGCCCACTCCTAAAAACAACTGCGCCACCACCCCTTTCGACCCAGAGTCTTGCACTGTGTTGGGGAGAAAGGAATACTGAAGGAAGACAGTTCAACAGAGGACACTATCAGTAAGATATCTTAGTGACTTTCTAGAACGTCAGCGATATCAGGTCAGGGATGTAGTTTAACAGGCATAGCATGATCAGACTTCACAGGTCGAACTACCTCTACTCCTACTATGAGGATTTATAAAATCTTTTATAGGAAAGTCAATATATATTTTAGTGAGAAAGACAGAAAAAGAAAAAGACAGAGATAGACAGGAAGAGAGAGAAAAAAGCATCATCAATTCTTCGTTGCCGTACCTTAGTTGTTCATTGTTTGCTTTCTCATATGTGCCTTGACTTGACAGGGGGGCTCCAGCTAAGCCAGTGACCCCTTGCTCAAGCCAGCAACCTTGGGCTTCAAGCCAGCGACCTCTGGGCTCAAGCCAGTGACCATGGGGTCATATTTATGATCCCACGCTCAAGCCAGCAACCTCGCACTCAAGCTGGTGAGCCTATACTCAAGCCGGTGACCTCGGGATTTCAAACCTGGGTCCTCCGCATCCCAGGCCTACGCTCTATCTGCTGTGCCACATGAGAGTCAATATTTATTTGCTTGACTATTTTCCTTGTAGACTGTAAGCTTGTTGAGGGCAGGAACCGTATCTACTTAGTTCATCACTATGTCAGCAATCCCCAGCAAGGCACCAGAATAAGTTTGTTTTTTTTACAAAAGCAGTACATATCTTTTTGCACATAACAATATTTTCAGAATTTTCTTTTAATTTTTAAAATTTATTTTATTGATTTTAGAGAGAAAGAGAAAAACATCGATTTGTTGCTCCACTTATACATAAATATCAAACCCACAACCTTGGCATATCAGGACAATGCTTTAACCAGCTGAGCTACCAGGCCAGGGCTAGAAATATTTTCTTTTCTTTTTTTTTAAGATTTTATTTATTCATTATAGAGAGGGGGGGGAGAGAGAGAGAGAGAGAGAGAGAGAGAGAAGGGGGTAGAAGCAGGAAGCATCAACTTCCCTGTGTGCCTTGACCAGGCAAGCCCAGGGTTTTGAAACAGCAACCTCAGTGTTTCCAGGTTGACGCTTTATCCACTGCACCACCACAGGTCAGGCTAGAAATATTTTCTATATGAGTATTCTTCTAGATATTATTTTTAAGTGTTGCCTAGTATTCCACTGTGCAGGTATACATCATTTAATTCATCTGCCCCTGCTGGATTCAGGTTCCCAACTTTTCACTGATAAACAACTCTGGGATGAATAATGGTCTTAACTGTTTCTTTTTTTCTTTAATCTTTTTTTTTTTTTTTTTTTTGCAAGGGGGTGGACAGACAGGAAGGGAGAGAGATGAGAAGAATCAATTCATAGCTGTGGCACCTCAGCTGTTCATTGATTGCTTTCTCATATGTGCCTTGATGTGGGGGAGACTCCAGCTAAGCCAGTGACCCCTTGACCAAGCCAGCCACCTTGGGCTCAAGCCAGTGACCTTTGGGCTTAAGCCAGCGACCATGGGGTCATGTCTATGATTCTGTGCTCAATTTGGAGATTCTGCACTCAAGCCAGATGAGACTCAGCTCAAGCCAGCAACCTCAGGGTTTCGAACCTGGGTCTTCAGTGTCCCAGGTCGACATTTCATCCAGTGTGCCATCGCCTGGTCAGGCTCTTATTTCTTAAAATAAACTCCCAGTAGCAGAATTGCTGGATCAAATAGTGTGTATCTGTCATCCTTCTTTTTAAAAAATTATTTTTTATTTATTAACTTTAGAGAGAAGAAGGTAGAGAGAGAGAGAGACAGAAACATCGATCTGTTCCTGTATGTGCCCTGACCGGAGATCAAACTGGCAAGCTCTACCTATTGGTATTATGCTCTACCTATTGGTATTATGCTCTAACCAAGCTCTCCAGCCAGAGCTAGGTCTTCCCTCTTAAAAGCTACCCCCCCATACTCTTATCATGAAGGACAACTGACTTTCACTTTATACTGTTTAGCTAAACTACTGTGGACTTCTCAAGCAGAAGAAAGTCTTAAAACAGGTGCCCTTGACATCAACCAAAGTCCTAACCTGTCCTCTCCAGACCTATTTTTGGTGCCCATCAGACCCGGAAACCTGAGAAGCAGCATCTGCTCAAGTGGTCTTCTGCTCTCCTTCCAAAGCTCAGCTTCCTTTTCTTGCTTAGTGGAGAACAAAACCACATTGTGGCATCACACTCACTGTCCCCTCCCTTCTCACACTGTTAGCTGGTCTTCGTGATACCCCGGATCATTCAGCTCCTCTTATTTCCTCAGGGGAATAGCTGAACCTGTCCTATCCATAAGTCACAGAAAAACGGACACACCTAAAATGGTAAGTTTAATTTCAGTGGCTTCTTGAAACCCATTCAAGGACCCCAACAAGAACCCCTGGGATACTGGTAGTGCCTTCACAACAAATGACCAAAAGGAGTCTTGAGAATTCCTAAGTGTTCTCACCATCCTGTCTGTTTCTATAATCAAAGGGAGGGGGAAAGTCGGCCATATTCAGGGCCCTATGGAAACTTGGAATGCTGCCCAGCACAACTGCTGATAACTTTGTAGAGCCTTTCAGAGTAACTCAGGTGTCACTACTCCAACAGCAGCAGTAAAAGCAAATGTCAAATTACCGACCTTGTGAATGGGTGGCAGAGCCCTTAGGAGGCTTTGCCTCCTGGCCACTTGGCATGCTACACGTTCACTGACTTGATTATTGTGTCTGCCCTATTACTAAGAAAACTCCACCATGGCCTGTGGTGGCACAGTGGATAAAGCATCGACCTGAAACGCTGAGGTCGCCAGTTTGAAACTCCAGGCTTGCCTGGTCAAGGCACATATGGGAGTTGAAACTTCCTTCTTCTCTCCCTCCCTCCCTCCCTCCCTTCCTCCCTCCCTCCCTCTCTCTCTCTCTCTAAAATGATTAAATAAAATCTAAAAAAAAAAATTTTTTTTTAAACTCCAGGCCCTGGCTCAGTGGTAGAGCATCAGCCCGGCACGTGGATGTCCCAGGTTCGATTCCCAGTCAGCACACACAGGAGAAGCAAACTTCTGCTTTTCTTCCCCTCCCTCTACCCCTTCTGCCTCTCTTCCCTTCTCGCAGCCAGTGGCTCATGGTTCGAGTGTCAGCCCTGGGTGCTTAGGATGGCTCTATGGAGCCTCCATCTCAGGTGCTAAAATAACTCGTTTGCAAACACGGCTCCAAACAGGCAGAGCATTGGCCCCAGACCGAGGTGGCCGAGCAGATCCTAATCAGGGCGCATGCGAGGAGTCTGTCTCTGTCTCCCCTCAGGCAAAGCCTTTTCTTGGTTCACACCTATACCATATTCAGAGTATCATCCAAACCAAAGCTGCTCATCCCAATGGTTTGAAAGGTTTAGGAAAGAGACTGAGGCCATCATGAGGAGACTTCCACAAGAGCAATGACATACATGAGACCCTCCATGCACTTGGGATCTGGCCCTAGGGTTTGATAGAAACACAAGAGAAGGGACTACAGTCCACCTGGTGAAAATCTCAACAATACATGGCCACAAAGTTGGGTATAGATGGACAGTCCCACTGCACTAACTCCAAGTCTCACTCATGAAGCATCTAGTCAAGTGAAAGGTCAAAATGCCCCCGAGTGAGCAGACAGGGAACCAGCACCCCACTCCTCAGACAGAGAGTCTCTGGGTCACCGTCTGCGGCCACTTCCCAAGGTTGCCTAACAACTGCGGAACGCTGCCCTGCACGACCACAGGCACATGCCAACGGCTGGCACTTGACGACACTGTGATACAGTATTTACTATTCCCATTTGACATGAGAAAAAATCAATGTCCCAAAAAGACAGTCGCACCTGTCCCTGCTTGCTCCCTCTCCATCTCAGGTTACCAGGGCAGCCTGGCTCAGGCTGGAGGCCGTGGATTCTCCGCTGCAGGGTGTTTCTTTTCCACCCCCTTCGGGTCCTGTGGCTTTTCCTCGAGCATGCCAGGCCTGGCAGCTCTCCTCTCCTCTCCACTTGCCTGAGCACCTTCACCGGCCACTATGCTGCCTGTCCACACACACTTCCCTCTCCCATCCTTAGCTTTCGCAGGGGAAATAAACTCCTCTTCACTTTGGGCCTCAGGAACATCCGCACCCTGTGCCCTTTTCAGACATCTGCCCAAACTGTCGGTCTGTTTCTCAGGAGGGGAGAGTGTTCTCAGCATCCCATCACCTGCTGATTTTCTCCCCTTCCTGACTTCTCTGGCCTCTGCTACCACTGGGAGGGGGGCATCCCCTTCACTCCTCTCCCCACCTCTGCAGGGGGCAGGATTCTAGAGGTGCGTTCTCCACCACCCAGCCCCCGGGACATTTTCTTCTCTGCTCAACCTTCACTAAACCTGTGACTCCTGAGAGCTCCATTCCTGATTTGAGCATCATCCACCCACCTGGCTTAGCTGTAGAGCTCCAACCCCAGTCTGTAATCATCACATCCCTTATAATTTGTCCTTATATAACATTAGTTATAATATCTTTCATGGATTCACACAGTGTGCCTGAATGAAACTTTTTTTTATTATTTAATGAGGGCAGGGGAGGCAGAGACAGACTTCTGCATGTGCCCCAGCCAGGATCTACCCGGCAAGCCTACTAGGGGGCAAGCCCACTAGGGGGTGATGCTTTGCCCATCTGGGGCATTGCTCTATTACTCAGCAACCGACTCTTCCTACCGCCTGAGGTGGAGACCATGCAGCCAACCTCGCCACCCACAGCCAACTCACTCCAATTAAGCCATGGCTGCAGGAAGGGAAGAGAGAGAAAGAAACAAGAGGGGTAAGGGGGGAGAAGCAGATGGGCACCTCTCCTGTGTGCCCTGACCGGGAACTGAACCTGGGACATCCACACGCCAGACTGAGGCTCTACCATTGAGACAACCAGCCAGGGCCCGAATGATATTTTTAAAGGACTTAATATCCCACATTTACACCATTAACAGAGCTAGCCTACCAGGAGTAGCATCAATCACCATGTGGAAAACACAAACAGTGAAGAATCAACCACTTGTGCCATTTCTATACAGTGCTTTGGACACGCAACTAAATAGAACTAGGGAAGGAAGTTCTGAAATAAGATTATTTTTTATTAACAGGATAGTAAATGACTGATGATGTCGAGTTCATGAGATGCTCTCATCAGGTGTCCCACAATCACAGAACTCATGGAATCTGGGGACTAGATGGCTAAGGGTCAGGCAATCCAAACTCCATTTACAGATAAAAAAAAAAAACAGTCTCCAGTTTGCCAAGGTCATAGCTTGGCACGAAGGCCTTAGCTTGCATGTTGTCTATAAGGCTATTAAGGAAGGAAAGGGGAGAAGGGAAAAAGAAGGAAGAAAAAAAGAGAGGACAAAGAAAATGAGAAAAGCAAACCACTGAAAACAAAATTGAAAGTGGAATTTAGCACTTTGCCAGAAATTGAGGGACAATAAAATAAAACCTTGTTTTTAATAAAATCTTTCTTTCAAAAGCCGATTTACCTTAAAGATAACGTTATTAAGGTTGGTCTCAATTGTCCAGCTGGGGGCATTTCCTTGGCGGGTAGTTAGAAACTACTCTCTAAAAAGAACAGTGGTCTTCCATGATCTCTTCTGCAGGCACAGCCTCCCAAACACTGCGGGGACCACTGAAATGTTGTAGTAAAGGTCTGAGGTGTAAGGGAGCCTCGAAAGAAGGAAGAAAGAAAGTTATTAATCACCAGGGGTTTTTTTGTTTGTTTGTTTGTTTTATTTATTCATTTTTGAGAGGAGAGGGAGAGACAGAGAGAGAGAGAGAGAGAGAGGAGAGACAGAGAGAGAGAAGGGGGAGGAGCTGGAAGCATCAACTCCCATATGTGCCTTGACCAGGCAAGCCCAGGGTTTCGAACCGGCAACCTCACCATTTCCAGGTCGACGCTTTATCCACTGCGCCACCACAGGTCAAACTAATCACCAGGTTTTACATTCCTATGTATGAAGCAGCTAAAATGTAGCCACGTGTTTTAAAGACAAAGAAAGTATACTCTGATGTTCTCCCTACGACTTCCTAAGTGGTTTTGAAATGCAGTTCCAGTTCCCAGTTTCCCTCTGCTGGCTGACCACTCACAGAACGCAGCTTCCTAGCTAGATTCCTCTCTGTTGTGGGAGCAATATCGCTAAAAATGGAAACCCCAAAAACAAAAGAAAAAAAATATATCACTTCCAGTTCCAGCTATAATATAATAACCTACGGTATCATTTACCCTCCCACATGCTGTTTGTTACTTTGGGAACCTGGAGCGGGCAGCCTGCTTCTCCACCCAGCCCACACCCCTGCCCCTAGGAAGCTTGGGGAATAGCTGCCACGCTGCACTTGCTACGTGGTGATGGCATTGATCTATGGTCTGTCTCTCCAACTAGGCCCTCAAAGAGATCATCTCTGTATCTCACGGCTTAACAGGAGGTCTAGCCCAGAGCAGACCCTTAGCACATGTCTATGCTCTTGTAAACCCCAGGCTATATAAAAAGACCAGACTTGAGAGCATCTTGCATATGTGAACAGGCCTCTCTGGCCTCCCCAGTCCTTCCTTAGCCCCCCGTCATCCCCTCTGCTCCGCACATCCCCTCACCAAGCAAACAAGCCCTTCCTGGCTGCCGGGGTCACAGGAGACACCCAAGTTTCCTCCCAAATACAATTTACCTGTATGTTCTCCTCTGAGTCACCTAAGTCCTGATTTCCTACAAAGTCTTTCAATTCTAAAATTTTCTCATTGGACAGTTTTACGTGTAACATTGTTCAAAAGAGGAAAATGCAGCCTCAATTGCAAAACAGAAAACTTGTGTTCTGGTAACTTCCTGTGTATAGGCACTGTGCTAAGCTTGGGCATGCGTGACCTCACAGCAGCTAGAGGTGGGTACACAGGTCTCTTTTCTGTTTTTTTAAGTACTTCCTACGATTGCCTACTACAATGAACTCGGTTGAATAAGATCATCTTCTGCCTCTCCACTGTCAGGTTCCGTATCTCCAGACACTTTTAATTTCTCTGTGCTTAAATTTTCCCGAAGACATAAATGATGAAAATGAAGCTTTTATTATGCCTATGGTGGGGGTTGGGGGAGCTTAATAAAGAAAATAAAACAAATCAGGGCCTCTTCCTAGGATGGAATAACATTAGACAGCACTCAATGTTCCTAAGAAGTTTTGACCTGCACTGCCAAAGTTCCTCTCCATCCCGATCATCCTCCATCCTAGCCATGCTAAAAACACAGAGATGTAAAGCAGCTTTCTCCTGTGCACTGGCTCAGACACTCTTCTGCTGTTCTAGAGAAACAGGACCACATGAATACAATGTTTATTTCATGAGTGTAACGCTGGTGGCCATGGCCAGGCAGGCCCACATTGGATTCGGGCAGATGGTAGAGGAACCGCAGAGCCAGGAAGCACTGGGCCACTCCTGTTTAATAGTCTCACAACGGCAGAAGAGCAAACTGGGTTTAACCTCTTCCTCAGGCAAATGAACAGCAAAAATGGCCCCTCACAGTGGTAGCAGGCAGTCCACAATCCGCCGTCCGCAATTCACCCTGCGTGCAAGCACCCATAGCCTTACATCCACTATCCGCGCGTGACAGTGCCAGGTGCTCATGCACTCATCAGGCAAAGTGCTTGCAGCCGATAAACCAGCGAGCAAGCCTAACACAGCTGCTTCCCCACAATGAGGTAGAAAGATTTCACATTTCCGAATCTGAAATCAGCTCACCTGACTATACCCAGCTCCTCACTAACATGGTTCTCAGACAGCACCTGGGAACACGTCAAAGGAGTAAACTGGTCTAAGGCCATACCACCCTGAACACGCCCTAGCTCGTCTGATTTCAGAAGCTAACCAGGGTGGGGCCTGGTTAGTACTTGGATGGGAGGAGTAAACTACCAGGCCCCACCCCAAGCTACTGGCTTCAGAAACTCTGGTAGGGTTGTGCCCAGCAGATGGTGTCTTTAACAAGCCTCAAGGTGATTGTGATACCTGCTGAAATTTGAGAACCATCAGCTAAGCTGATAAACCTCCAGTCATGGGAATGCCCTGCTGGGCTACCCTGTTTCACAGCTCTTTATGGAAGTTACGTCTCCCCACCAACAGCACCTACTCTGGTCATTTCTGCCAACTGGCAAAGGCCCCAAACATTAAATTCTATCAGGGTACTCCTACTTTGTTGAGCAAATTATTTGTGCCCCACTCTCCTCAGTTCTAAAAGGCAGGTAATAATATCCAGCTCAAAGGACAGTCGCAAGGGTTGAGGGCTTAGGTCTGGCAGGTTGTTAGCCCTCAATGAATGTGAATCCCTACGGTTACGCTTTGTCTACTCACACACAGGAGTCCAGCAAAATAAAACTTGCTTCCTGCAGGCTAACCACATTCTATTCTATCTTTCCAGAGCCTCAACTGAGGCCATCCAGGACCGACAGAGACAGCATGTGGCCTACTGTTAACAAGCATTTAGTCGTGTAGTCTACAACCCAAGCACTCACCACGTGCCCAGCAATGTGCAGAGAAAGCCAACTTTACAGGACTGTGCCTCCAACAGATCTTTCTGGACAAAAGCCACTCAACTCTGGGGCATAAGACCTCACATACATACCCAGTAAGATACAAAAGAAACACAATGAGTATTAACAAAAGTAGTCATAAAAACAGCTAACAAAAAAAAAAAACAAAAAAAAACAAACAGCTAACATTTCCTGACCTGGGGTGGCACAGTGAATAAAGCACTGACCTGGAACGCTGAAGTTTCCAGTTCAAAACCCCGGGCTTGCCAGGTCAAGGCACACATAAGAAGCAAATACTATGAGCTGATGCTTCCCGTTCCTCCTCCATTTCTCTCTCTTCTTTCTAAAATCAATGATTTTTTTAACCTTTAAAAAAAATCAACACTATCATCTATAATCACTGATATTGTGATTACCTTGTGCCAGGAACCAAGTGCCTCACGAATGTTAATTGCTGCAGTTCTCACAACCCTGTGAGGTACCTGCTATTACAGCACCCTCCCTCGAGGCTTAGGGAACTGAGGTACAAAGTTGACCTAACTTGCCTAAGGTCCCACAGCTCCTATACAATAATGCCAAGATTTGAACTGTACTCTAGCTCCAGAGTCAGTGCTCTTAACTACTGTATTACATGACAGAAAGGTAGCTACTAGTCATCTAGGCATCTATAAGCCGCTTGTTATCACTGATTCCAAAGCAATGACATTTAAGACTTAAATTTAGGGACAAAATCCACTGTCCCAAGGTTCAATACTAGGCCCTCGAAGTCCTGGCAGAAATGCTAATTATAATTGGATTCACCAGTCCCTCTTCTCCCCTTAATCTAATTCTACTCAAATCAAGTCAAAATTGTCACAGAGCAGCATTTCTCTCTTTCTCATAACTCCCCTGACATCACATCACTTAACCCCTAATTATATACCATCTGTCACATAGAGTTCTGTTTCTTGTATGTGTCTTTCTTCCCCACTGGACTGTAAAAGTCTTTGGAATTACCCGTACTTTCTGTGAAGCCCCACAAAACTAGGTAGGAGCACAGGTGGCATATGTGGACTTAGAGAGTGTTACACACAGTCAATTGATTGGCTTAATTCACTTTGCTTTTCTGACACTCCTTTCTTATCAATCCCTAAGAAGCAGGAAAAAAGAAAAAAACTTGACACTATTCAAAGCCAGCATTAGGGAAGGTATTACACCAGGGGTCCCCAAACTACAGCCCAGGGGCCACATGCGGCCCCCTGAGGCCATTTATCCGGCCCCCACCGCACTTCCAGAAGGGGCACCTCTTTCACTGGTGGTCGGTGAGAGGAGCACATTGACCATCTCATTAGCCAAAAGCAGGCCCATAGTTCCCATTGAAATACTGGTCAGTTTGTTGATTTAAATTTACTAGTTCTTTATTTTAAATATTGTATTTGTTCCCGTTTTGTTTTTTTACTTTAAAATATGTGCAGTGTGCATAGGGATTTGTTCATAGTTTTTTTTATAGTCTGGCCCTCCAATGGTCTGAGGGACAGTGAACTGGCCCCCTGTGTAAAAAGTTTGGGGACCCCTGTATTACACCAACATCCACTGAGTGGCAACTGTTTCAAGCCCTGTAGTCCCCTCAGCAGCCTCCTAGGGGAGGGTGTTGGGATTCAGTTTGCGTGACAAAAGACCTAGGGCTACAAAAGGTGAGTAACACCCAGTGTCACTCCAGACTGGTGAGTAGAAAACCAAGATTAAAACAAGATCCAAAACCCCTACCCTGCCTTCCTCTAAGGTTCAGACTAAGAAGCCAGACTCAAATGCTCCTCAAACCAACATTATTACCTTTTTTAAAAATGTTAACAGGAAATGGAATGATAATCACATTCATTGAAAGAATCCCAGTATTAGAAAAGGGGTCAACTCGCCCCCCGCCCCTTAGATTATACATTCCATGCAATGCCGATCACATTTCTAGGATTTTGTTGAGAACTTGACCACCGTTACAAAATGTATCCAGAAGAACAAAAGTCCACAAATAACCACTTTCTGAAAAAGAAAAGCAAATTAGGAGCTCACCTTTCCATATAAAACACTCTGCAAAGCTATGATAAAAAATAATCTGGCAGCCCTGGCCGGTTGGCTCAGCGGCAGAGCGTCGGCCTGGCGTGCGGGGACCAGGGTTCAATTCCCCGCCAGGGCACATAGGAGAAGCGCCCATTTGCTTCTCCACACCCCCCCCCCTCCTTCCTCTCTGTCTCTCTCTTCCCCTCCCGCAGCCAAGGCTCCATTGGAGCAAGGATGGCCCGGGCACTGGGGATGGCTCCTTGGCCTCTGCCCCAGGCGCTAGAGTGGCTCTGGTCGAGGCAGAGCGACGCCCCGGAGGGGCAGAGCATCGCCCCCTGGTGGGCAGAGCGTGGCCCCTGGTGGGCGTGCCGGGTGGATCCCGGTCGGGCGCATGCGGGAGTCTGTTTGACTGTCTCTCCCCGTTTCCAGCTTCAGAAAAATACAAAAAAAAATAATAATAATAATAAAATAATAATCTGGCAGATAGACAGATAGGAACAGAATAGAGAACTCAGAAGCAGACACCTCATGAAGAATCTCAAAATCAGTAGGTTGAATTTAATGTGAACAGTGTTTCAATCTGAAGTGAAGGAGAAGTTCTGGAATAGACAGAAGTGATGGTTGCACAACAATGTGAATGTGCTTAATGCCACTGAACTGTACACTTAAAAATTGTTAAATGGTAAATATGTTATGTCTACTTTGCCACAATTTTTTAAAAGGATTTTTAAAATCTTACGTTGAGTGAGGGGAATCAAACACACAACAAGTACCATACTGGATGGTTCCATTTATATAAAATTCTAGAAAATGCAAATGGATCTATAGTGGCAGAAAATAGACCATTGGTTACCAGAGTCTGGGGACAAAGAGAAGGATGGAAGGCAAAGCGACCCACGGGCAGTTTGGGGGCAATAAAAATGCTTTGTATTTGGTTCTGGTGGTTTCATGGGTATGTACATTTGTCAAAATTCATCAAATTGCACATGGATGTACCATATGCAAAGTGAAGAGATAGATCTGGTGAGTGCATGTGGGAACCTGATGTATGATAAAAGATGTTCCACACACACACAAATATTAGGAAAAGAATACGCTGTATAATAAATGATTTGGGCGAAACTGGCTCACAAAATGGAAAGGAAAAAAAATAAAGCTAGATTCCATTTTTTATCTTTAACATTTATTTTATTGATTTTAGAGAGAAAGGAAGGGAGAAAGAGAGAAACGGCGAGACAGGAACATTGATCTGTTCCTCTAGTTGCCCTGACTGGGGATTAAACCAGCAACCTCTGCACTTCAAGAGGGTGCTCTAACCAACTGAGTTATCCGGCCAGGGCCAGGTTCCTTCTTTATGCCATTGATGAAGATAAACCTCAAGAGTTGAAAGCCCTCATTGTAAAAGGTAATAGAAAGCTGACAGATCAAAATATAGAGTATCTTTGTAATCCTGGAGTAAGGAAGAACATCTTATGACTCCTGAAGTGCAATATAAGGCAAAAAAATTAATGGATTTGGGCTATATCAAAACTAAAAATTTCTGACAATTACCATTGACAAAGTTAAGGAACATCTGCAAATTAAATGATTATAAAAACAGACTAAAGCTGGTCAAAGGTACTGAAATAGCTAACAAATATACTGAAAGAAGCTCAGCCTGACCAGGTGGTGGCACAGTGGATAGAACGTCAGCCTGGGACACTGAGGACGCAGGATCAAAACCCCAAAGTTGCCAGCTTGAACACGGGCTCACCAGCTTGAGCATGGGGGTTGCTGGCTTGAGTGTGGGATCATAGACTTGACCCCATGGTCGCTGGCTTAAGCCCAAGGTTGCTGGCTGGAGCTCAAGGTTGCTGGCTTGAACAAGGGGTCACTGGCTCTGCTGGAGCCCCCCCACACACACACACACATATGAAAAAGCAATCAATGAACAACTAAAATGCCTCAACTATGAGTTGATGCTTCTCAACTCTCTCTCTTCCTGTCAGTCCCTGTCTATCCGTTCTCCTAAAGAAAAAGAAAAAAAAAGATGCTCAAATTCACTAATAAAGTCACATTAAAACAAGATGCCACCTTAAAGCCATCAAATATTGGTAAAATTAGAAAGACAATGAATATGCACCACTAGCAAGGATGAGGGAAATCAGAAGCCCTCATGCACTGATGTAGAAGTGTCAACCAAATCAGCAACACTGGAGAATAATTTGGTAGTGTTTGGTAAAAACAGGTGTGCTTGCACTCCTGGGTTGCACCCTTAGGGTCAAGGTTCTCAAACTTTCCCATGCGTTAGAATCTCCAGGGTGGGCATGTTAAAATACAAATTGATGGAGTGTGCCTCCAGGTTTTCTGATTCAAAATATCTAGGTTGGGGCCTGGGAATCTGCATTTCTATAAGTTCCCAGGTGATGCTGCTGCTGCTGGGTGTGGATCACTATGAGAACCACTACTCTAGAGATATTCTCACAAGCTCATTAAGAGACTGCAACAGGCCTGTCCAGGCAGTGGCGCAGTGGATAGAGCATCAGACTGGGATGCAGAGGACCCAGGTTCAAGACCCCGAGGTCACCAGCTTGAACGCGGGCTCATCTGGTTTGAGCAAAAGCTCACCCAGGTCACTGGCTCGAGCAAGGGGTTACTCAGTCTGCTGTAGCCCGATGGTCAAGGCACATATGAGAAAGCAATCAATGAACAACTAAGGTGCTGCAACGAAAAACTAATGATTGATGCTTCTCATCTCTCTCCGTTCGTGGCTGTCTGTCCCTGTCTATCCCTCTCTCTGACTCTCTCTCTCTGTCTCTGTAAAAAAAAAAAAAAAAGAGAGAGAGAGAGAGACTGCAAAAGGATATTCATCACAGCTTTGCTCCCACTAGCAGGAGTGGGGACGAGCTAAATGTCCATCACTAGAGAAATGGGTAAGTTTTAAGTGGGTACACAGCAGGCCAGCCATACAAAGCAGCAGTACTAGATAAACCTACACTAACATAGATCTCACAAATAAAATGTGGACTGAATGAATGTCTTTGGACTTTTATGAATGTCTGAAAATTTCCCTAATAAAAAAGTTTGAATGTTGAATGAAAAATAAAACAAATAAAATCTATAGTCAGTATCACTTATGTAATCACTTATGTAAATTGAAAACACACACAAAATCTTTAACCAAAATACAGATATGCCCAAGAACATATCCAACACATGAGAAGAGGCTCCTCTGGTGGAGAGAGGAATAGGAGTGAGAAAAAAATAAAACAAGAAAGAGGCATTGCACAGGGAGAGAATTTTGTGCCAAAAACTGAGGAATGAGCCTGTCCAGGCAGTGGCGCAATGGATAGAGCATCGGACTGGGATGCAGAGGACCCAGGTCTGAGACCCCGAGGTCGCCACTTGAACATGGGCTCATCTGGTTTGAGCAAGGCTCACCAACTTGGACCCAAGGTCACTGGCTAGAGCAAGGGGTTACTTGGTCTGCTGAAGGCCCACGGTCAAGGCACTTGTGAGAAAGCAATCAATTAACAACTAAGGTGTTGCAATGCACAACGAAAAACTAATGATTGATGCTTCTCATCTCTCCGTTCCTGTCTGTCTGTCCCTGTCTATCCCTCTCTCTGACTCTGTTAAAAAAAAAAAAAAAACACAAAACAAACAAACAAAAAAAAAAACAACTGAGGAATGTTAACCAATTCTCAGCACCAGAAGGTAAAAGATGAAAACCACCAAAGCCAGCACAGAGGAAAGGACACGTTAGGACACAGCAGGAAAGTGGCCATCTGCAAGCCAAGGAGACCGGTTCCAGAAGAAACCAACTCTACCGACACCTTGAGCTTGGGATGCCAGTCTTTCTAGTTATGAGAAAATTCATTTCTGTTGTTTAAACCATCCAGACTGTGGTATTTTGTTACAGAATCCCTAGCATACTATTACACTGGGCCTCTCTGAGCCTCAGTTTCCTCACATCTTAACTAGGGGTGATCATTTCTACTTCACGGATAGATGTGAGAATTGAATGAGATAAAAGGTGAAAATCCCTGGATGAGGGGTGGTGCTATTCACAGGGTGGAGGGCTGGAGAGGGAAATGAATTTTTTTTTTTAGATTTTATTTATTCATTTTTATTGGAGAGAGAGAAGGAGAGAGAGAGAGAAGAGGGGAGGAGCAGGAAGCATGAACTCCCACATATGCCTTGACCAGGCAAGCCCAGGGTTTCGAACTGGCGACCTCAGCATTCCAGGTCGACACTTGATCCACTGCGCCACCACAGGCCGAGGGGAATGAATTTAACTTGGGACTTAATGATTATCAGGTGCCTGTGGGACATCCAGGCAGACATTCTAGTAGGCAAAGGCACATGGAGTGCCGGGTAAGAGTTAAATCAATATTAATCCAATCCCTTTATTCTCCTGGCCCCCTGATAGCCTTCTCTCTCATTTTCATGCATTTCATAATCCAACAAGTCTGGCTTTCTCCACCTAGCCTCTCCGCCTTATAATAGGAGTGTATTTGAAAATGGGGCCTTTAAAAAGATAATTAAGGTCAAATGAGGTCAGACAGGTAGGCCTCATCCAATAGGACTCTTGTCCCTCCCTATAAGAGGAAGAGGTGCCAGGGATTCAGGTGTGCAGAGGAAAGGCCCTGTGAGGACACAGAGAGAAGGTGGCCATCTGCAAGCCAAGGAGAGAGGCCTCAGTGAGGACACAGAGAGAAGGTGGCCATCTGCAAGCCAAGGAGAGAGGCCTCAGGAGAAACAACTCGACTGATCTTGGGATACCAGCCTCTATAATTATGAGAAAATTGATTTATTTTAAGCAAAAAACAAACAAAAACACCAAAGCTATCTCTAAATGCCCACTCTACTGTATTTACATGCAATGGTTACTTAGTTAAAGCCCCAGGGCTTTACAGGTCAAGGGAACATATCAGCTTGCCTGAGAGAGAAAAGGGGATCTTTCTGAAATCATCTTCCTATCCCCACTAGCTCTTCCGCTTTCTTCTCTCTCCCCTCACCCACATCCAACACTGCTTCCCAACTCTCACATCCAAATGGGCTCATCCAAAATATGGCTCTCTGGTGATTAAGTAGCTTATTAAAGTAATTTCACAGCCAAAATTCTTGGAATGTGATAGATGATAAATGATCATTTATATTCCTGACCAAGAGAATCCAAAATCCTTAAGACCAGAAATGCCATAACAGGACTTCCAGAAGAGATTGCTATGACTACAGATACCATCTAAAAAAGGCAAAGAAAAGGCCATTTATAATCTGTCATGTCCCCACCATGATAGACTGGCCACAGCTTTTTCCAAGGGCCATCAGTGTACCATATAAAGTGGTGGGAAAGTTTACGGGACAATCAGAAAAGAATAATCCCCACTTACTGAATTTCTGTAAGAAAATGAAACAGATCCTTCTGGCAATAGCCCATACCAGGGAAGTATGTCTTTAGGGGAAGAAGAAAGAGCTACACTAGAAGAAAGGGCAGAATAGTGAAGGTAAAATACAGAAGAATGAGCTGGTCAAACACCTCCACCTCCCCAAGGACTGGAGATTACCCCCATGCAAACAAACCTGAATTTTTATCCTCAGACGTTGTTTTGTCTTTTCTACAGCAGCATTTTTCATTGGAAAGTAGAGGTTTAGGAATTCTAGGGTTTTCCTGAAATGCTTTGTATAAAATAAAGTCTTGTTAATAATAATTGATCGCCCTGGCAGGTTGGCTCAGTGGTAGAGCGTCGGCCTGGCGTGTAGGAGTCCCAGGTTCGGTTCCTGGCCAGGGCACACAGGAGAAGCGCCCATCTGCTTCTCCACCCCTCCTCCTCCTCTCCTTCCTCTCTTGTCTCTCTCTTCCCCTCCCGCAGCCAAGGCTCCATTGGAGAAAAGTTGGCCCGGGTGCTGAGGATGGCTCTGTGGCCTCTGCCTCAGGCGCTAGAAGGGCTCTGGTTGCAACAGAGCAACGCCCCAGAGGGGCAGAGCATCGCTCCCTGGTGGGCATGCTGGGTGGATCCCTGTCGGGCGCATGCGGGAATCTGTCTGCCTCCCCATTTCCAACTTCAGAAAAATACAAAAATAAATAAATAAATAAATAAATAATTGATAGGCAGCAGGTGTATTTTTTAGTTTAAAAAAAAATGCATGACAGCTATATCTAAGAGTCCTTTAGGTTTTCATGAGATATGTTAGCAAAGCATGCCCATGTTTTTCCAGCTGAGGTGTAGATCTGCCACAATTTGAAAATTAGGGAGAAAAGTAAAACGGTTGAGTTTTTTAGCTAAAAATTGAATGTTTATGGTCAACACAGGCAATTCTGACTTAAGAAAACATACAAGGTTATTTGTGTCAAAACTTACTGACAAACTTCTGTTCTGAAAACATTTTAAAATTACAGCTGAATAAGCATTTGTTGAGTCTCTTCAAGTTAGGCGCTGCGCAAGATACTAGAGTTCTTCCAATGAATAAGACACTTAGGATAACTGTGTTTCTTTAATGTCAGTTTAATCCATCCCTTGAATTTGTTATTTCAATTACTGATTTTGGAGACAGAGAGGAAGAGAGGGACAGAGAGAGAGAAATACGTATTTGTCATTCTACTTACTTATGCATTCATTGGTTCCTTCTTGTATGTGCCCTGACCAGGGATGAAACCCACAACCTTGGCATATTGGGACAACGCTCTAACCAACTGAGCTCCAATGCCAGGGCTTGAATTAACTTTTTAAAATGCTTTCTGATATTTGAAGTAGCGGCTGCCAGCACTGAAGAGTTACAGAAATACATCTTACTATTTTATTTAAAATGTACATTTCTCATCTATTAAGTATATATTTCTAGTATATTAAGCAGAAAAATAAGGAAGAGACCATTTCTCTGCTTTGCATATTGCTATCATTTTCTGCAACTACTTAAACTGCATGGTGGCAGCTGCCACCTCCTGCTATCCAGCATGTCACAGAACTAAAGAGATTCAAAAACATGTTACATAGTCTAACATACCCAGTGATGAAACCCAAAAGAACAGGGCCTCCAGACCTACAGAAAGCAGGTCTGAAAAGTGAACTGCTATAGGTAGAATCTGGCTCGTGGAGGTTCCCCCAAAGTTGGCACCTCCAACAGCAGGCACAAGCTGCTGCCGCTGACTCGCTGGCTTGCTTGGACAAGGCATGGCTCCAGAGCTGGAAGACTGCCACCTGCTGAATCACCAAACAACCCTGGGCTTCCCTTGGAGCACTGACCAGGCAGGGACCCATCCCCCGCCTGGCTTCTCCCGTGGACATCTTACACCCCGACCAATAAAACACCCTTCTGCAAAGGCCAACCCCTTTAAGTCTGGTTGGCCCTAGGCAACTCCCAACCCGTTGCTACGTCGCCAGCCCACTCCTCTCTTTCTGCCCACTCATTCCCTCTTGAATGTTCAACCCCCAAAGCCAGGAAGGGAGTTCACAGCACACCATGACAGGCATTTAACACTTCCATATCTAGGCAGCCAACCGGAAACACCACCAAATCTGAAAGCAAAATAACCTGTCCAAACAGCTTTTAAGGTGCAGGAAGGTAGATGTCAAAGGAGCTAAAAGAGTAGGCAGGCTTCATAACAGAAAATAAACTTCCCTTTCAGAGAGCAGCCTTCACCCTTGGTTTCATAAGTGTGTACAGCGGAAGTCTGTACTGTTTGAAGGTGAAAAGAAACATCTGAGAAGCACCTGCACGGATGCGCTTCACTCCCTCCATACATGTCAACCCTTGTCCCGATTTTTACTCGCGATTCCCAAGAGGGAAACAAGCGTTAAACCAGAACGCGCCAGACTGAATCCGTTAGATGGACCAGGACTCCTAGTCGGCCCACCAGAAGAAGCTGCAAGCCCGAGTCTGGGTTAAGACCGTGGCAGACACAGCCGCTGCTGTCGCCGCTCTGCCCTTGACAAGCCCCTCTGAATCGCGGAGACCTTTTACTCAACGGGGAGAACCGCGTCCCGGAGAGACTGTCTAGTCCCTGGCTGCCCTGGGCTCCTCAAGGCCTCACCCCTAAACACCCTTATCCATCGGGGGCAGCCCAGCGGGATCTTAGAGCCTCCTCCTGCCTAAAGGCTGTTTAGCGTCCTGTGGAGGAAAGCTTGCTCCTCGGGGGAATAGGGTCCCACCTGCTATGTAGCCGCGGGGGGCGGGGGTGAGAAGAGAGGGAGGATCCCGAAACGCTGGGCGCTTGGGCCGCTGCGATCTGGCCCGGAGGGACCAACTGTCACACCGCCGCCCGGAGCGTGGGGGTGGGGCCGCGATTTGGGGTTGGTCCCTGCGGGTCTCCAGACCCTGGCCCATCCACTTCCCGAGGGCAACCAGTCCCCCAATTCTTTGGCCCCGCCACCGTCCGCTCGCCCCTATCAGACAGCGGGCAGTCTTCCAGTCTGCACGCAGCACCTCTGAAAAAGGTGCCCACTGACGCCCCTCCTTCTTCCCCGCCACAACTTGGTCCGGGGGCCCCTGCAGGCTGCCCGCCCCCTCCAATTTCTTGAGGCTGGCCGCCGGGCGGTGGGAAAACCCGACCGCCCCCTGCGCCCACCCACTGGGGCGGCCGCGCGGGGGGAGCGCCGGCCAGGTACGCGCGCGGCACGGCGCGGGCTGTGCTCACGCCCCCTCGTCCTCCAGCTAGCCGCACTCCGCTCCCGGGAGCCTGGCCAGGCCCGTGTGACGGGTGTCCGATCGGCCCCTGGAGATCGGCTTTCTTCCGCCCCCCCTCCCCTGCTCCAGGACTCACTTGCACCGAGTCGCAGCCGCCGCCGGAATTCCGCTCGCCGAGCCCCCCACCGCGGGATGAAATCCGGGGCAGGGCAGCGTCGGAGATCTGCACCCGGACCGCGCTCCCGCCGGGCGCCAGAGGCAAGCAGCTTTCCCTGGCCGTTCCCGCTCTCGTCTGTGCCCCTGCCGCCGCCGCTGCCCCGGCCGCTGCCTCCCTGGTGCGAACGCTTCCGACTTGCCACCGTGAGCCTCCCGGGCTGCCGAGCATGCCCAGTCCGCTGCCCAAGCCGGCCCGGCTTCCCGCGCGACACAGATCCGCTCCTCCGGGTGTTCGCGGCGGCCGGGGGACAGGGTGGGGAGGGGGGCGGGGCGGTGTCCGCAGGGGGCTCTTCCCCGGACCCAGGGGCACCCGGGCCGGATTGCGCACCAAGGGGTTGCTGGGGTTTGTCTCCTTTGCTTTTTGAGTAATGGAAGCTCGAGAGGCAAACGTTTTCCCCAACGACGAGAAAGGCCAGCTTGCACAATTTTAGGGTGCCGTTTATTGGGGCCAGACGGAGCCGAGTTTCAGGGTCGGAGGCGGTAATACTACTTGGGGCTGAGCGGCGAGTTAAAGAGCTAGAGCTGGTCAGAACAGCGAACCCAAAGTCGGCCTCCTGGAGTCCGGGCTCTGGGGCATGAGTTTGCGAGCTACGGAGGATTTTCTTCCCCACCCAGTCTCAGAGCTGCGACACTTGTGATTAACTCCTGGTTGAACATTCATTAAAAAGGGGCGGGCCTACGACTCGACAGACCATTCTCAGATCTCTATCCAGACTCTCACATCCTCAAAGCTGGCCACCTGCGGGACCACCCTCTCGAAGCCAGTCAGGGCTGGGAAGGCGGGACCAGCTGTAATCTGTGCGGGGAGACTCTGGACGCCTCAGGGCCGCCCCGCCCCGTCCGGGCCCCACCCCCGCCAGCCCCTCGGAGTTGCGGAGAAAACCCGGAGAGCGGTTATTTAGGCTGAAACACTGCGCATGCCCAGTAGCCGGATCTAGTGCAGGTTGCCCAAAGGAAGGTTTTCTTCGAAGGGTTAGGGGCGGACGGCGGGGAGAGGTAGCCTTGCACCAGGGCACCCTCCCTCCCTGGCCCGCCCGGGCGAGACGCCAGTAAGGAAAGGTTACCCCGGGTTGCGCCTCCCACAGTGTTTAAGACTCGACTGGCGGGGGAGGGGGCGCACGGCGTTATCGCCGTGACACGTGACTGTCCGTGGCGCTTCGGGCAGCCATCTTCCGCCTGGCCATCGGGCCGCGGGCGGTGAGCGGACCCAGAGCGATGGGATTGGAGCAGAGCGCCCCTCTCCTCGCCACGCCCGCCCGCGGGGCTGTAGCCTCCGCTCCGCACCTGCCTCCGCCCGCCCGAGGCACTAACTCTAGGCTTGTGGGGAGGGCAGGCTCCCGCCGGTGGGGAGCAAACCTCTGTGAAATGCAGAGGGCAGACTCCCGGGCCGGTGGCTTCTACTTTCCCGCAGAAGTGGAAGTTGAAGAAAGGGATCCCCTTTCTCAAGACAGTGACACCGCAGCTCCAGCTGCCTTCTTGTTCTAACCTATTGCCTACAGAGGTGTGTTGTGTTGGCAGAAACGTCTGGAAGAGAGTCCATCACTTTTCCCTGCAGTGCAGTATCTATCCCACAGCCCTTTACGGAGAACAACGAGGGTGGTGATATTAATAGTTAAGATTCACGGAGC
This sequence comes from Saccopteryx leptura, assembly GCF_036850995.1. Lineage (NCBI taxonomy): Eukaryota > Metazoa > Chordata > Mammalia > Chiroptera > Emballonuridae > Saccopteryx > Saccopteryx leptura. The sequence goes on along the minus strand of NC_089511.1, from coordinate 49,866,701 downwards.
TCTTGTCACGAAAGCATTTGTGGTTCCTGTGATCTTAGTATCACCCTTGTCACCATCTTAGGATAATTTGTTTGAATTGCAAAATTCTAGACCTACAGAAAGGGAACTTCGAAGGGTGGGACGCTACAGACTCATTAACAAGCCCTCCAGGTAGTTCTAGACATTTTATTTCAACTAAGCCTCCAGCGGCACACTTTACGAACGTGGCATTGAAATGTTGTTACATAGTGGACCATAAAAGACAGTGAGCAGTGGGAAAGTCAAACCCAGCCACCAGTCTGACTTCAAGTGCAGGCTTTATATCGCGCCCTCCACTTGTCCTCCACTCCGGCTTTTCTGGCTTCTTCCCCTGACACTAGACAGCACTTCTCAGGGAGATTGAGAAAGTGCCCTTGTCACATGGGTTCTAAAGTAACTGAAATTCAGTTGATGTTTTGAGTGTCTATTGAGGGTAAGGCTCAGTGAGTCACAGTAGCCGTACTGAATATTTTCCTCAGTTTGCACAAAAGGTCAAAGAGAAAGCTTGCTTTCTTGTAGTGTAAATTTTTCTGAGGGAATGCCAAAAAGTTGCAGGCTGGTTTCTCTGGAGTGCTATTTAGGTAATGTCGCTTAAGCTTTAGACCTAAAAATAAGATTCAAGGAAGCATCTGGTACAGACTTATGTCAAGGAGTCTTTAAACTTACTTTAAATCTCCCCCCCCCCCAAAAAAGTAAAGATGAACTAAATTTTGCAAAGTATTGATAATTCTTGATTGTAAGTGGTTTTTCTAGAGTACTCATTGTAATGGGTTTTTTTTTTCCAGTTTTCTGCATGTTTGGAATTTTTCATAATAAAATTTTTTGTTTTTCATGAGTAATTTTAAAACGATATATAACACATGAAAAAAGCAAGGTATAAAAAACTATTTTATTCCAATTGCATAAAATAATTCAGAGAGAAAAGCTACATGTTATTAAAGAAAAGAATAGACAATAGAAGTAAACTTAAGTCACTTGTGCTAAGCCTCACAACACCAAAGCAAGACTTAGTACAGGGGTCCCCAAACTTTTTACACAGGGGGCCAGTTCACTGTCCCTCAGACCGTTGGAGGGCCGGACTATAAAAAAAAACTACGAACAAATCCCTATGCACACTGCACATATCTTATTTTAAAGTAAAAAAACAAAACGGGAACAAATACAATATTTAAAATAAAGAACAAGTAAATAAAGAACAAGTAAATTTAAATCAACAAACTGACCAGTATTTCAATGGGAACTATGCTCCTCTCACTGACCACCAATGAAAGAGGTGCCCCTTCAGGAAGTGCGGTGGAGCCGGATAAATGGCCTCAGGGGGCCGCATGCGGCCCGCGGGCCGTAGTTTGGGGACCCCTGACTTAGTACCTTACCTAATTGCAGTTTCAGCCTCTCTCAGGAATTTGATTTTTGGTCACTTAACCTAGAATCACCTGATCCATACCAGTGAGGTAATCTGATTGGTGGACCCCACCCTTCCCTCAAAGGAGGGTGACCTTGCCTGAAACAATCCACTTTTTGTTAGAAACTTCCCTCTCTTGCCCAATTTTGCCTATAAAAGCTTTCCATTTTGTACAGCTCCTCAGAGATCCTATCTGTTTGCTAGGTGGGATATTGCCCAATTTATGCATTTTTGAATAAAGCCAATTTGATATTGAAATGTACTCAGTTGAATTTTGTTTTTTTTTTTTTTTTTTTGCATTTTTCTAAAGCTGGAAACAGGGAGAGACAGTCAGACAGACTCCCGCATGCGCCCGACCGGGATCCACCCGGCACGCCCACCATGGGGCGACGCTCTGCCCACCAGGGGGCGATGCTCTGCCCATCCTGGGCGTCGCCATGTTTCAACCAGAGCCACTCTAGCGCCTGGGGCAGAGGCCACAGAGCCATCCCCAGCGCCCGGGCCATCTTTGCTCCAATGGAGCCTTGGCTGCGGGAGGGGAAGAGAGAGACAGAGAGGAAGGCGCGGCGGAGGGGTGGAGAAGCAAATGGACGCTTCTCCTATGTGCCCTGGCCAGGAATCGAACCCGGGTCCTCCGCACGCTAGGTGAATTTTGTTTTTTAACAGATTTGGTGGCAGCAGTGGGATCCAAAGAAACTTCTGACAGCATTTGGGGACAAGAAATACAGACAGAGTACCCAAAAACCCCTTTTGAGTTCTTTTTCACCATTTCTAAGAGCGATGGATAAGTTCCTCTTTATGCCAAGCTCTGGTCTCTAAGCATGGAGTTCCCAGTCTAATTGGCTTTCCAAATTGACAAGGAAGTCAGTTTGAGCTGGCAAACTATTCTGTCCAGAGCCCAAACCCCTTGCCTCTATCACAGACCACAGTTCTCAGTTATTGGGTAGAAAACTCCAGTGCTTGATTCTGACCCAAGATCCACGTGGGAACTGTTATCGGTGGTTTGCAGTTCCCCATTTATCTGGAGCCCTACTCTGCAGTCCCTTTGTTAAGGTTGGCTAGTTCAATTTTTCCCCCCAGTGCAAGAATCCACACAGTGGGAATTGTTGATGGTGCTCACAGAACCTTCTCTTGACCACAACACAGTTAACATCTCTTAATCATGGCTGATGTATTGAAGTGCACATATTTGTCTTATTTTGTGTAAAAAAGTGTAAAGCCAGTAGCCAAGGCCACCATCACAGCAGCCTGGCCCATGCAGGTTTGCATTGGATTCAGACAGTCGGTAAAGAAACAACGGAGCCAAAAACTGATGGGCCATTAGCTTTAATCCTAGCTTGCACCAGGCGGGCAAGTAAAAACACACACTGGGCTCCAAAACCCACTCACATTCAGTGCTCACAAAGCTACTGACTTATCCGAGTTTCCTAGAATCAAAAGTTTCTAGCTCACTAGCCTTATTCACCTCTGTTCCCCATCTCCTTCCTTCTCCCTGCACAAACTGGCCTCTCACTCAACACTCCGCCATCTTGGCTGCTTCTCCTGGCCTACTCCACGTGGCCTCCTTCTGCTCTCTGCTCTGCTCTCTCTTCTAATGATAATCTCAGGAACCAAGAGCAAGCTCCCGTTCTGCCCCTATTATATAGTGTAGAAATCCAAACCTTAACCCAATATACAAAATAGGGAAGTCTCTAAAACAAAGTCACTTATTTGAGGCATAATTGGATTGTACCACTCCACATCAAAAAGGGTAGGAAAAGCTTAATCCCAAAACCAAGCCCCAGGCTACAAGGATTCTGCCTGCCCACAGCCCGCCCCCAACACACATTAATATCACCTGGGCGACGGCCTCCTCGTGGGCAGCGCCATCTTTAACAAAGTGAGCATAATATATTTTATCTGCCCAACAAAAAGGTTATTGCTAATGGAAATCTTGAAAGCAGTCACAAAATTGGAAGTTTGAGCATTCAAGAACTGTTAGGGCACTTACAACCAAACTCAAAGACTCCTACAGTAGGATAAATTAGTCACTGAGCATATTAGAATGACACCAGGTCACCTGCCAACCTTAAGAAAATTTCCGACCTGTGGTGGCACAGTGGATAAAGCACTGGCCCGGAACACTGAGGTTGCCAGTTCAAAGGCACATATACGAGTTGATGTTTCCTGCTCCTCTCTCCTTTCTTTCTTTTCTCTCTCACCTCTAAAATGAATAAATAAAAATATTTTTTAAAAAAACAGAGAGAGAGGAAAAAAAAAATTTCCATGCAATGAGGTATACTGTAAAACACCACACAGTCTCCAACCCAGAAGTATCCCCCATAGGTATTAGTTTGGCTCCAAGAGACTAAATAAATAAATAAGTACATAAATAAAATGAGATCTTAAAAATCCAAGGAGTTAAGCATGCTACTTTCTGACACACCTGCTTATTTTATATCTAAGAACTGAAGTCCTGGAAGCTATAAAAATCTACAAAAATGGCAAAAAAAAAAATCTTCCTATAATTACAATGGCCATTATGTAATTAGCTAAGATGATTTAGAAAGTACACTTAAAGCAAGGGCTTCCAAATCAAACAGAATGGCTTACGTATTTTAACTGGTATACAGAACCCAAAGCCTTCAAAATTCCAAAATTGTTTCATTGAAATATTTGTTGTGAAAAGCTAATGGAAAAACTAAATATATAGGATACCTAAAACAAAAGGCTATCACACTGATGTAACTGATTGCTCCCCCTGTCCACCTTTGAATGAGTGCTCATTCCAGTAATCCTCTGAATTGCCTTTTCACTCTGAAAAGACTATCAAGCAGTTACTTTTTATAACTGACTTTTTTATGTTTAAGTGAGAGGAGGGGAGATAGACTCCCACATGCGCCCTGACCAGGATCCACCTGGCAACCCCCATTTGAGGCTGATGCTTGAAATCAACCAAGCTATCCTGAGCACCAGGGGCCAACTCTCAACCAATCAAGCCACTAGCTGCAAGAGGAGAAGGGAGAGAGGAGGAGAGAGGGAGGGGAAGAGAAGCAGATGGTCACTTCTCATGTGTGCCCTGACTGGGAATCAAACCTGACATGTTTGCATTCTGGACTGATGCTCTATCCACTGAGCTAACCAGCCAGAGCTATCACTCACTTTTTAAATTTTTTATTTCATTGATTTTAGAGAGAGAGGAAGGGAGAGAGAAAGAAACATTAATTTGTTGTTCTACTTATTTATGCATTCATTGGTTGATTCTTGTATGTCCTGACTACAACCTTGGCTTATCAGGGATGTTTTACCAAACTACATGGCTGAGGCCTCAAGCAGTTACTTTTTTTTTTTTTTTTTTAAATCCATTCATTTTCTTTTTTTATTTATTTTTTAATTTATTTTATTCATTTTTAGAGAGGAGAGAGAGAGGGAGAGAGAGACAGAGAGAAGGGGGGAGGAGCTGGAAGCATCAACTCCCATATGTGCCTTGACCAGGCAAGCCCAGGGTTTCGAACTGGTGACCTCAGCATTCCAGGTCAACGCTTTATCCACTGCACCACCACAGGTCAGGCATCAGTTACTTTTTAAAATAAGACCACATGCAATCCACCTGAGACGACAGGTGATCGATCCTCTTCAGGTTATCTCAATCCTTGGTTAAAAGATGAACTAAGGATTTCAGTTTAAATTTTTTCCCTAAACACAGGGTATCCTCAAACATTTTTGTAAATGGATTACTTCCTGAAATTAATGGACTGTTAAAAAGGCAGAAGATAGGACCATTCTGACTGAACTCATGACCATAGCTAAGCACTTTGAACGACTTCAGAACGAGACTATAAACAACGTCCACCAAGTTAATGGCCTTACAGAGAACCCCATATCTACCCACAAAGGAGAGTCCGCATATGGGCCTCTCACAGAGCTAAAGAAACGCAGGGAGGGATTTTCTGGTAAACTTCTACATTATTCTCTTAAACAGCTAAGGGAAAATTAAAATTAATGAGAGCCTTGCCAAATTCTGATAGCTACCAGAGCTATACACCCTCTACCTTAAACCTAATCAAAGTCTGAAGATGAGATCCTGGGAAAAGTGGCAGAAGCCATCTAAATGTGAGAATTCTTACCAGAGCCATCTCTCCCGAATGTCTGTGGTACCCAAGAAAGAGAGAGGAAAATAAAGTATCTTTCGCACCCTCTTTGGGGACATCTTTTGAATACAAGAGGTTGTTCAATGCTACCCAAAATATTTACCACTTGTCCTTGCTGAAGCCACAAATTTGCCAAACTTTACAAAACCAGAAATGTGGCTCCAGACATAGTTTAAAACCCACCTATTCCTTCTACCAATCTTAAAGCTGTTCCATTTAGCTCCAAAAGGCTTGTACATATTGTAAACATTCCAACCTTAGGAAACTAAAGTCCATCTTGGAGTAACTTGCATTCTTCCCCTTGTGCCTTTGAGATTTAAGTATTCTGCAAACTTCAGTGAAGTAATGCTTATAAGAAGGAGAACAGAAGTGAGAGAGGCCACTTGATATTTACGTGGATGAAAAATCATGTGTCTTCTATACAAATATTAGTAAAACGCTTTAGCCATAGACTAGGTAAAGTTTATGTAGGTTTACAGTTGAGAGTATGCAAAACACAGAGTTTATCCTTGATAGTTAATATTTTTTTATTTATTTGTATTACAAATATAAACCTACTTTTGCCCACCCCAATAATCCAACTGAGAAAAAAAATTGGACCCAACCGTTCTTTTATAAACTAATGAGTTTTATATTATTATACAAAAGACAAACTTAGAATAAAAACAGTAAGATGTCTGTTTCATTCGTCTGTTTTGGCATATATATGTTATAAATGCTTAGTATTTTTCTACTTTTGGATGGTACTGCCAAAATTATTCTATAAAGGAGCTTATTTAGTTGACTTAAAAGTGCTTACATAAATTAAACTCTCAGAAATATAACAGAAACTAAGCCAAGTGTTTTTCAAGTTCACATGATATAAAAGCATCTTCAGTATGTAAAAGCTACTTTAAGTTTTTTGGTTCAAATAAAGTAGGTATGTCTTCAGTTATCAACATTAAAAATAACTCAGACATACCAAACTTCCATTCTACCTAGGCTTATTAAAAGCCAGCAAGTATATATTACCTCTCTTATAAAATATCAGCAAGAAAAATAGCTTGAACTGCTGGTTGACTTTGTCTACTATCTCATGAAGTTTTTGTGGCTAGTCTAAACATAGCTGTTATGAACAAGTAAATTTAATAGGTAGAGTAGGATAAGAGGTTTCCAAGTGAAGTTTTCAAGTAGTTTCCCCCAAATCATTTTGGTAACTCAAAGCCTAAATGCAGGGATCGAGAACCTTTATGGCTGAGAGAGCCATGAATGCCACATATTTTAAAATATAATTCCGTGAGATCCATACAATATGTTTAACACCAAATACAAGTAAATGTGTGCATTTTATGTAAGACCAACACTATTAAAGTACAATAAGTCTCTGAATTCTTTTTTAATAACATTGTTATGCTGTTGCTAACTAATGATGAATAAAGTACTTCTTACCATTAACGTGACTTCTGGTGCTGCATGGCTTTGCTGATGGCTTTGTAGTCTGGTTGATACGTGGTGAGGTTAAGCTTCATGCAGGCATTGAGACTTCCTTCTGTTAAACGTGATCGTAGGTTGGTCTTAACATTCTTTAGATATGAGAAAGACTGCTCACATGCATATGTAGAGCCAAACATTGTCAGTACAGCAATAGTCACATGCTGCAGTGTGTGGTATGAGACGGGAAGCACATTTCAAGTTTTGACAATCAGCTCGTCCGCGGGTTGAAGTTTTTTCATTTCTCCCCACTTGTGTTTGCTCGCCAACTCTGCTTGCTGTCGTGCAAGTCTTTCCAAATCTTCATTCAGTGACTTGAACTTATTCACCCACGTGTCTGAGGCCTTCAGGTCAGCAGCTTGTAGCTCAAAATCTCTGACAGAGACACCGGGGATGTAACTCAGGTTGGTGCTGTCCACTGCACACTCATGTGGATGGGTGATGAACTTAAAAAGATGAGTGCCCTCACAAAATTCTCCAAAGTGTTCTTTGAATGACTGTAGGAGATTAGAGGTGAAGCCCGCTAGCTGCTGGAGATCAAGATGTTGAGCAGGGTCACTTGCTGTGCATGCATCTTTAAACTCTCCCAGTTTTTCAAAGTGTAGTAAACGACCTGTTTCAATGTCAGCGATGAAGAGGTCCAGCTTGTTTTCAAATGCAAACACTGCTTGTTGAAGGGATAAGACTGTATTTCCAACACCTTGCATTTTCACATTGAGCTGGTTCAAATGTTCAGTCATGTCAATGAGATAGTAGAACTTCAGGAGCCACTCAGTGTTAGCTAACTCAGGATGCTCGACGTTTTTGATTTTAAGAAAAGTCCGGATTTCGCTCAGATGAGCTATGAAACGGCTCAGCACCTTCCCTCTTGACAACCAACACACATTGCTGTGCAGAAGCAGACCAGGATAATTATTCACAACTTTATCCGGCAGTGTTTTAAACTGGTGATCATTTAAAGCTCGGGCAACAATAAAGTTGACCACCCAAATGACCAGTGACATCACCTCACCAAGCTGCTCACCACACATCTGAGCACAAAGCACCTCCTGATGTAGGTTGCAGTGAAAACTTAGGATGGGTCTCTTTTCATGTTCACGAAGAAGCGCTACGAATCCTCTATTTTTCCCTGCCATGCACAGAGCACCATCAGTACACACCAAAATAAGTTTATCCATCGGTAGATTTTTTTCTCTAGTGAACTCAGTGAAAGACTTGAATAAATCCTCCCCTCTTGTTGTCTCTTTCATAGGCAAAACAGCAAGACTTTCCTCACGTAGTGTGTCACAGACAGCATACCCTGCAATCACACTGAACTGGGATAAATGGCTTACGTCTATTGACTTATCCAAAGTGAGAGAAAAGAATGGTGCTGCATTTATGTCCTTCACTTGTGTTGCCTCAATTTGATTTGCCATCATGATGGTACGATCATGAATAGTTCTTGCCGACAGAGGCATGTCTTTTATTCATTTGATTATCTTGTCTTTATCCAAAAAGTCATCAAAAAGTTCATTGGCAACATCAAGCATGAATGTTTTGGCATACTCCCCATCTGTGAATGGCTTTCCGTTTCTCACAATTGCTAAAGCACCAGCAAAGCTAGCCAAATTCCAGTCACCTTGTTGGGTCCAAACACGGAGTTGCTGCTGACTAGCTTGCACTCTGCACAGTAGCTCTTGACATGCTTTCTTCCTGCTGTCCCCCGCTGGATATTTCGATGCAAATGTAGTATGGCGTGTGTCGAAGTGCCGCTTTATATTTAACCGTTTCATGGATGCAATTTTATCATTGCATATTAGACACACAGCAGAACCTGCTCTCTCCACAAAAGCGAATTCACTATCCATTCCTGCTGAAAAGTATGATACTCTTCATCTCTTTTTCTTTTAGCCATCTTCTTCATCAAAAAAGATTCTGCAATTAGCTAGCTGACTACTTGATTAAAAGGAGGGAAGTTTACTCCCTGACCTCACAACGACCCGTGTAACTTACGCATTATCCAATAAAAATTTGGTGTTGTCCCGGAGGACAGCTGTGATTGGCTTCAGCTACCCACAACCATGAATATGAGCAGTAGGAAATGAATGGATTGTAATACATGAGAATGTTTTATATTTTTAACTTTTTTTTTTTTATTAAAGATTTGTCTGCGAGCCAGATGCAGCCATCAAAAGAGCCACATCTGGCTCATGAGCCATAGGTTCCTGACCTGTGCCTTAAAGTTTTGCTGAGTTAAGTTGAATGCTAGAAATTCATTGAATATCTAGATCATTCTTAAATAAGATAAAATACTGAAACATTAATTACTGAAAATAGGTATATCTATTTTAGACTTCTGATTGCCAAGAAATTGAAAATATTTAGGTGTATTAGTAAACATTTTTTTGTACCACACTGAAAAATTTACTATGCTAAAGGCATATGTTTCTAATAAAATATACAAAATATATTTTAATATGATTAAGTGAATGGGTTTTAATATCACAAGTAACCTGGTGAAAAATTGGAATTTGCTTTTTCTCTCTGTTAAAAAGATAATGTTGTCTGGCCTGTGCTGGCACAATGGATAGAGTATTGACCTAGAATGCTGGGGCCACCTGTTCAAAACCCTGCTCTTGCCCGGTCAAGGCACATAGAACAATCAAACAACAACAAAAGTGAAGCAACTATGAGTTGAAACTTCTCACTCTCCCCAACTCTTCTCTCTGCAAAATCTTTCTTAAAAAAAAAAAAAAAAAAAGGCCCTGGCCAGTTGGCTCAGTGGTAGAGCATCAGCCTGGCATGTGGGAGTCCCAGGTTCGATTCCCAGCCAGGGCACACAGAAGTGCCCTTCTGCTTCTCCACCCCTCCCACTCTCCTTCTTCTCTGTCTCTCTCTTCCCCTCCCGCAGCCAAGGCTCCATTGGAGCAAAGTTGGCCCTGGCGCTGAGGATGGCTCTGTGGCCTCTGCCTCAGGCGCTAGAATGGCTTTGGTTGCGGCAGAGTGATGCCCCCTGGTGGGCATGCCGGGTGGATCCCGGTTGGGTGCATGCGGGAGTCTGTCTGACTGCCTCTCCGTTTCCAACTTCAGAAAAATCCAAAAAAAAAAAAAGGCAGGGTTTTCTTGGATTATTGGTCTGCTCATGATAAGAAATTGTAAAACATATTTCTTTACCTTGAAAATAGTTTGCCTAAAGCCTGACCAGGTGGTGGCACAGTGGATAGAGCATCGAACTGGGAAGCAGAGGATCCAGGTTCAAAACCCCGAGGTTGCTGGCTTGAGCCCAAAGGTCACTGGCTTAAAGCCCAAGGTTTCTGGCTTGAACCTAAGGTCACTGGCTTGAGAAGGGGTCACTGACTCAGCAAGCCCCTAGTTCAAGGCACATATGAGAAAGCAATCAATGAACAACTAAGGTGCTGCAACAAAGAATTAATGCTTCTCATCTCTCTCCCTTTCTGTCTGTCTCTCTTGCTCTAAAAAAAAAAAAAGAAAGAAAGTACTTTGCCTAGAAAATGAATATTCTTTGTTTTGTCAAAGTAAATTTTTGTGTTATCTTTATTGGATTTTTGACTACTTAAAGGTGAATCTTTTCTATTAAAAAAACTTAGGCCTGACCCGGTGGTGGTGCAGTGGATAGAGCGTTGGACTGGGATGCGGAAGACCCAGGTTCAAGACCCGAGGTCGCCAGCTTGAGCGTGGGCTCATCTGGTTTGAGCAAAGCTCACCAGCTTGGACCCAAGGTCGCTGACTCGAGCAAGGGGTTACTCGGTCTGCTGAAGGCCCACAGTCAAGGCACATATAAGAAAGCAATCAATGAATAACTGAGGTGTCACAACAAAAAACTAATGATTGATGCTTCTCATCTCTCTCCGTTCCTGTCTGTCTGTTCCTATCTATCCCTCTCTCTGACTCTCTCTCTCTGTCTCTGTAAAAACAAGAAAGAAAAGGAAAAAAAAAACAACTTAAGTTTAAAAAATTTTTTTTAATTCATTTTAGAGAGGAGAGGGAGAGACAGAGAGAGAGAGAGGAGAGACAGAGAGAGAGAAGGGGGGAGGAGCTGGAAGCATCAACTCCCATATGTGCCTTGACCAGGCAAGCCCAGGGTTTCGAACTGGCGACCTCAGCATTTCCAGGTCGATGCCTTATCCACTGTGCCACCACAGGTCAGGCAGGTTGTTTTTTTTAACAACTATTTAACCTTTTGCATTTGCCTGCAAGTTTTTTGACTATGGTTAGATAACTAAGTATTATTTCACAGAGACCTATGATCCTATTTGACCAAAATTTTTTTTAAACCTTTTGATATTTTTTACATATTTCCCAAAATCAAATTCTAAATGAAGTCTTTATGACCTCAAACTAACTTTGGGATTTTCAAGAGCACTCCTGGGACATCTCAAAAGATTTATTTTCTCTTCTTATAAAAAGAGAAATGTTAAGCTAATTAGGTTTATCTTATTTGTTCAATTACATGAGTCTCATTGTCATATAAGAAGTAATAATAGGCCCTGGCCGGTTGGCTCAGTGGTAGAGCGTCGGCCTGGCATGCAGAAGTCCCGGGTTCGATTCCCAGCCAGGGCACACAGGAGAGGCGCCCATCTGCTTCTCCACCCCTCCCCTTCTCCTTCCTCTCTGTCTCTTCCCCTCCTGCAGCCGAGGCTCCACTGGAGCAAAGATGGCCCCGGGCACTGGGGATGGCTCCTTGGCCTCTGCCCCAGGCGCTAGAGTGGCTCTGGTCGCGACAGAGCGAAGCCCTGGAGGGGCAGAGCATCGCCCCCTGGTGGGCAGAGCATCGCCCCCTGGTGGGCGTGCCGGGTGGATCCCGGTCGGGCGCATGCGGGAGTCTGTCTGACTGTCTCTCCCCGTTTCCGGCTTCAGAAAAATACAGGAAAAAAAAAAAAAGAAGTAATAATAAGCCTTCTTTATGTTGTATTTGTATACATATATCTGCAGAAATTGTATGAAATTCTTCACTTTAGTTGTTTTTTGGTTGCTTGTCATATGTGCCTTGTCCTGGCAAGCCTAGGGTTTTGAACTGGTGACCTCAGCATTCCAGATTCGGGCTTTATCCACTGTACCACCCAGGCCAGACCATATGAAATTCTTAAAGTCTGCTATGTCCTGGTATAAAGATGTCACCATAATTCTAGTTATTATTTTAAAAGTTGCGTATCACAGAAATAACCAAGTTTTCTTGTCAATTCCATTAAAACAAACTCTCATATTTTTAGCAATGAGCATCATTAAGTCTTTTCAGAGACAGTTATTATTTTACTCTGCTGATTTTATAAAAACGTTCCAGGAAATATGCTTCATCTTCAAGGAGATTCATGGAAATAATTTTGAGAAATAAGGATTTCTGATAACTTTAAGATCATAAAACTAACTGGGTGAGAATTTCAGAAACTAGTGGAAAAACTGGATTAGAACAGAATAAGAATTAATAACATGGAACTGAATGGACTGAGAAAGATTATCATTTTCATGACTCCTTGTTTGGAACACTGTTGTTCTTTAATGTTTTATTTTTCTTGTTTTTGTTTTTTTTTCAGATTTGAGGAAACTTTTTCTCTTAAACTACATATGACTTACAACAATTTGGGAAAGTGTACCTTTGTAAACAAAGATGAAACATTTACTTTTTCTCCCTATTGATCCCTCCAGAATTTAGAAACTCTTAAGTACTCTTTTCATAGTAATATAGTTAGTTAATCATGTAACTTCAATAAGAACCTGTTCTTCTTGTAAGAAGATACAATTCAAAATATTGGCTTTGTTACAAAGGTTTTGACTGGATTGTCATATTTGAGAGAGATCTGCATAGACTCAGATATGACTGGACAGTTTGAAGAAACTAAGGTGATTTCATGGAGTCAATAAAACCCCTTGGGAAAATCAGCCTGCTCCCTTGTTTACAAGGTCTTAGCAAAACAGTCTTTAAAAAGCTTATATGGCCCTGGCCGGCTGGCTCAGTGGTAGAGCGTCGGCCTGGCATGCAGAGGTCCCGGGTTCGATTCCCGGCCAGGGCACACAGGAGAAGCACCCATCTGCTTCTCCACCCCTCCCCCTCTCCTTCCTCTCTGTCTCTCTCTTCCCCTCCCGCAGCCGAGGCTCCATTGGAGCAAATATGGCCCGGGCACTGGGGATGGCTCCTTGGCCTCTGCCCCAGGCGCTAGAGTGGCTCTGGTCGCGGCAGAGCGACGCCCCGGAGGGGCAGAGCATCGCCCCCTGGTGGGCAGAGCGTCGCCCCCTGGTGGGCGTGCCGGGTGGATCCCAGTCGGGCGCATGCGGGAGTCTGTCTGTCTCTCCCCGTTTCTAGCTTCAGAAAAATACAAAAAAAATAAAATAAAATAAAATAAAATGGAAAAAAAAAGGTTATATGGTGGATCACTATTCTCGACGCATTTATGTAAATAATCAGGCCAAGTTTAATAAAAATAAATTCGTTTTCTGTAATTACCTATAGAAAAAATGAAGGTAATCATAGAGAGAAAAATTATGTTTACACCTTTGTAGATTTTAGATTCTGGTTCTATTAATTGTCTTTGAAGTTTTGTTACATACCTGTAAACTGGACCATATCCTGAATTATTCTAAGTTTCTGCAAATATCTGGCTACAAATCCCTAAACTAATGCTTCCAATTTTCTCCCAGCCCTCTGATTTGGAATCATGAAGAACAAAGACTACCCTTGAATCTCCTTGGAAGGGACTATACCAGGTCTTCTTCACTACCCAGATGGCAGCCAAATTTCAGGAACTTCAAACTTGGATATATAATTATATATACATTTCAGCTGAAGAAGTCTTCATCTGACATCTGGTCCCGTACAAACACTGGAGACCACCAAATCTAATTGACTAGGAAGAGAAATAACTGGCACAAAGATAGGCAGCTTCTTCCCAAGATACCAGGTCAAGACTTCAAACTTTAACTAAATATGAGACTCTTTTTTTAATCTCTTTCTTTCTGTTAATTTGACATTGACTTAGAAAGATAATACCATTATTCATATCTCTTAAATCACTGCTAAGAAGGATAAACTTTCAGACAAACTTTCAGATTTGTCAGCAACTCTGATCTGTTCATTAACACTGCCACCTTTGCAGGTGTGGTTTGTGCCCCAACAGGATTTATCTTCTTCTGTGGTGGTTATCATTCTCTTTGTGCCTATGAATGCCTAGATAGCTGGTGCATAACAAGTCAATAACTCTTAGGTTATCTAACTGTGCTCCTTACTAGCCATAGACAGAAACACCTCATTGATCACCTCCCTTGAATTTACCTTATACAGTTAGAAAGGAACTACCAGAAGGCATTCATGATTCAGGATTAAGACCCTACCAAATACAAATGTAAATGAGGCTGTGATCAGAAACTTCACCTTAACTCCTGAAAATATTGCAGAACTCACTGCTAAGGCAGTACCTGCCCAAGAAAAATCCTTAAACTCTCTGGCCAAAGTTGAGCTTGATCATATAGGATAGTCCTTGATTATCTTTTAACTGAGCAAAGAATTGTCTGTGCTGTGGCCAGCACCACCTGCCACACCTGGATTAACACATCTGGGAAAATTGAAACTCAATTATATAAAACCACTGAACAAGCCACTTGGCCTTTAAAGGTGGCTCCTGCAACAGGGTCTTCTTTGACTTATTTGATTTTGATTGGTTGGGTCTTGGGGACCATGGATCCAAAGTGCACTGAAGAAATTGGGACTTATACTACATATAACAATCATACTAATCTCCCTACTGCATTGTATTCTCTCAAAAGTTTTAAATGCTTGTTCAAAGCCACTATGCACCAAGATAATGATCTTCCTAAGACTGGAATGTCAGAAAAGGAATGCAGAGAATGACTGAATTAAAATTGTAAATCTGAAGTTGTGGCCTGTGAATATCACAGAGATTAAGACCATACAAAAGATCAATAAAAGCTTTAAGAACAGAGCTATAGCTGAGTGTGGCACTACTGCCTTAAAATTTGATAACATTGATGATGTCAGAGTACAGGCATGGGCATGAGAGATATCCGTGATCTCTCCCCTTGAAATTTCAATAAATTGAACTATAACTCAACAAAGGAACCCCAATTGGGCTCATAAGCATGCCTGAAAGATTCACACACGGAATAAACAAAAGGTGGGAAGGATTGAAAAGGAGGCAGAAGATAAAATGCAGAAGATAAGACACACTCACATTCAGCTCCAGAAAGGAGAGAGGCCAGACTGTCTGGGTTTTTGTCTACTGGAAGAGGAGAGGAACACTGAGTAACTGGGTCTCCTTCTGCAGGGAGAAGCAGGGAGATCAGTGAGAATTTGGGGAGATACTGAACCAAAGTGGCGGCAAAATGAGGAGTCACAGCCCATGTTCCCACATACTGCTGGCAGCCCTCACTCAGACAGAGAAACAAAAACACAAAGTGTGGTCCTTCCCAAAATTCCAGATTCTGCCTCCCACCCCTTGCAGGTAGTGAGAGTAGCAGAGACATAACCCACAGCTCATTTTACAGAGCCACTCTTTCCCCTGAGGAACAGAGATGCTCTGTCTGGTACCCTGGTCAATTGAGATGCAGGGAGGAGCACGAGGAGGCCTGAGATAGCTATTGCGAAAGCCATAAACCTCATAGCACACCCTACCCATAGTTGACACGGCAGCCCCACCTCCATGACCCCACAGATGCTACTAAGCTGAGGCCAGCTTGGGAATTTCACAGAGCTAAAACTTGTAGTAAAGCGCCATCTACTGAAAAAAAAAAATTGAAAAAAAACCTTTTTGCTTTGGAGTTTGGGGGGGGATTTTTCTTTTCTGATTTTTCCTTTTTTGCTAGTTTTTCTTGTTGTTTTGTTTGTTTTTTATTATTCTTTTGGTTTTGTTCTTTGTTTATTTGATGTTTTTTCTCTTATTTTAATTTAATTTAATTTTCAGTTTTATCTTTTTTATTTTTATGTTTTCATTGATTTTTGCTTTATTTCTTAACAAACCACTCTCTAATGCTCTCAAGGCAGAAACAAAAAACTAATATTATGGTTACCAAAAAAAATAGATGCAGTTCAGAAAGAAAAATTTTAAATCTCCAGAAAGCAATCTCAATCACATGAAAATCTTGGAGTGAAACAACAGAGATTTTAAGATTGAAATTCTGAAAATACTTAATGAGAGGCAAGAAAACACTAATAGGCAACTTAATGAGATCAGAAAACAAAATGATCACCTCATCAAGGAGATTGAAACTTTAAAAACAGAGATGAAAAATTCAACACATGAATTGAAAATGATATAGCAAGTTTAGCTAATAGAACAGGCCAGATAGAGGAGAGAATCAGTGACATCAAAGACAGGCAACTAGAGATAAACAGAGGGAGGAAAAGACTCAAGAATTTTAAAAATCAGAGAGCTCTATGAGAATGGTCTGACTCCATCAGAAAGAGCAATATATGAATAATGGGGCCCTGGCCAGTTGGCTCAGTGGATAGTTTGTTGGTCCACCATGTGGATATCCTGGGTTTAATCCCCGGGAATGCACACAGGAGAAGCAATCATCTGTTTCTCTTTCTCTCCTTCTTCTTCTCTCTCTCTTCCTCTTTCACAACCAGTGTCTTGATTGCTTCAAATGTGGGCCTCAGGTTCTGCGGATAGCTTGGTTGATTAAACTATTAGTATCAGATAAGAGGTTGGCAGGTGGATCCCAGACAGTGTGCATGCAGGAGTCTCACTATCTCCCCTCCTCTCACTTAAAAAAAAAAGTAAAAAAAAGAATAATGAATATTTCAGAAGAAGAAGAGAGAGAAAGGAATGGAGAGCCTATTGACAATTTCCCAAACCTGTTTAAAGAGTTAGATCCTCAAATCCAAGAAACAGACAGAACACCTCAACCCAAACATGCCATCTCCAAGGCATATTGTATTAGAATTATCAAAAATCAATGACAAAGAAAGAATCCTCAAGGCACATAGGGAAAAGAAGAACATCACATATAAAAGAAAGCCCATCAGGTTATCATCAGACTTCTCAGCATAAACTCTACAAGCTAGAAGACAGTGTACCCAAACATTCACAGTACTGAAAGAGAGAAATTACCAGCCAAGAATACCATATCCATCAAAGTTATCCTTCAAATATGAAGGAGAAATAAAAACTTTTGCAGACATACTGAAGCTGAGGGAATTTATCACCAGAAAACCCCCACTGAATGAAATACTCATGAGGTTATTCTACCAGATACAAAGAACAAAACAACATAAAACTATAAGTAAAATCTCCAAGGTTACAGTGTAAGCAAGGATAATCTCAGACAACAAAAACAGAAAAGGGGAGGGGATAGCATGACCATATGGTGGTTCAGTGGATAGAGCATTGACCTGGGGTGCTGAGGTCCCAGATTCAAAAACTTTAGGTCACTGGCCTGAGCATAGGCTCATCTGGCTTGAGTGTGGACTCACTAGTTTGACTATGAGGTCATTGGCTTGAGTGTAGGATCACAGACATGACCCCATCATCACTGGCTTGAGTCCAAAGGTTGCTGCTTGACAGCCAAGGTTGCTGTCTTCAGCAAGGGGTCACTGACTCAACTAAAGCCCTCGATCAAGGCACATAATGAGAATCAATCAATAAACAACTCAAGTGCCACAATTACAAGTTAATACTTCTCATCTGTCTCCCTTCCTGTCAATCTCTGTCTCTGTCTCTCTTTCTTGTGCAGAAATTTGTCTAAAGTAGCAAAGGAAAATGGAGTTACAGAAGCCCTCATAACACAAAGGATGCTTGTATATATAAAGCTTTTTTTTTTCTCAGTAACATAATGGTAACCATTCACAAAAAAACACAAAAACTCAAAGACATAGCTTAAAAAAAGAAGAAATAGAAGAAAGAAGCATGGACTATCACCAAACAAAAACAAATGACAGAAAGACAAAGGAAAAGAATCAAAAGAGACATAGAGCTACCAGAAAACAAAACCTCAAATAACTATAGGAAATCCTCATGTGTCAATAATTACCCTAAATGTAAATGGACTGAACTCACCAATAAAGAGGCATAAAATAGTAGATTGGATCAAAAAGCAAAACCCAATCACATGCTGCCTTCAGGAGACACATGACAACAAAAGTAGATTCAGGGAAGACAAGATGGCAATGGAGTAGGTGGACATACCAACTTCTACCTCCCAGAACCAAAGTGGATTACAAACTAATTTTAAGAACCATCATCTGGAAAAACCAACTTTGGACTAAACTAAGAGGACTCTTCAACCAAGGAAGACTGAAGAAGGCACACCGAGACTGGTAGGAAAAGGAGAAATGCGGAGAGGGCTGCCCAGCTCCCCAGAGTGAACGGCAGCTAGGAGAGACTCGCGTGGTGGGAAGTGAGTTTAGCAGAGAGGGGAGGGTCGTGAGTCCCAAGAACAAAGCCCCAGCCTGCAGCCCCAGAGCCTAGAAGAGGCGTATGGACAGTATTTAGCTGGAAACAAGACAGGATACAGTTTGTGAGAAAGAAACTGATTTCTCAGACCCAGGATTCTTCTTAAAGGGACCATGCAGAAAACCTCTCTCACAACCACTCACCTGGGGACCCAGGGGATGGGGAGAGAGAAGAGGTCTGGAGTAGCAGGAATAGAGTGTAATCTAAGAGGCACAGGGAGAAACATTTTGAGAGACAGCCACCCTAACCTCTGGGACAAGTCCCTCTCCAAATCTGAAGTGAATATTTCCTCTAAAAACAGCAATACCAGCAAAGGAAAGCAAGACACCAGCCAAACAAGCTCTCCCGCGGCACTTAGAGCACAGTTGCTTAGAAGGAGGGAGCTTTCGGGACTACAGTAGTGAGTGTTAGGGTCTGAGTTGCATCGCCCCCACCCACACAGCTGAGGTCTCACCCGTGGGCAGACAGCAGCGGGATGCCGAAGCGCGGTTCTGTCGGCAAGGGCAGAAGCTGGCTGGCCACCACTGAGGCCCAGGTGCGAGCTCAGTCTTGCCTGGCTGGGGAGGAGGGGACGTGCAAAAGTGGTCAAGCCTAGCTGTGGGCCACCTGCAATCCAGCTTATGGGGAAAGGGCAGGAGCCTCAGAAGGGGCGGAGACCTGCCCTTGAGCAAGGGTGCAGGAGCACAGTCTTGCCTCACCCAAGGAACCGAGGCTTGTGGTCTGACTTGGGAGCCAGTTCCTCCTGTGGAAGTGGAGCCAAAAGCCCAGAACAGGCGGAGTCCCACTACTGAGCGTGGGCACACAGTCCCGCCCAGCCTGTGGAGCCAAAGCTTGCAGCCATCCCACGAGCGGGCTCCTCCTGCAAGGACAGGCGAAAGCCCGGATTCAGGTGGAGACCCACAGCTGAGCAAAGGTGCTCACCCCTGCCCTCAGGGCCAAGCATAATGCCACATGCGGGGGCAGGGCAAAGGCCAAGGCTACCAAGGCTTGTACACCCGAGCACATGATCACAGCCACTCCCGTGAAGGAGAGGCAAAAACCACAGCAACAGCCCCAGTGGGAAGGCACCAGCAACGCCCATACCCCAACGCCCTAGGCAGCAACAGCAGAGAGGGTGGTGGGACTGAAGACAGACCACATCTAGGAAACACAGAGGCCACACTCAGTGGACTCCAATGGCTAAAACCTTTTTTTACACATACAAAATGAGAAGGCAGAAAAATGCAACACAAATGAATCAAGAGAAATCCCCAGAAAAGGACCTGAATGAGTCAGATATAACCAAATTATCAGATGCAGAGTTTAAAATAAAGATTGTTAGGATGTTCAAAGATATTAGAACAACAATAGATGGTCATTACTAACACCTAAATAAAGACATAGCAAATATAAAAAAGGACATTGAAGTAATAAAAAAGAATCAGTCAGAAATGACAAATATAATATTAGAAATGAAGAACAAGCCCTGGCCAGTTGGCTCAGTGGTAGAGCGTCGGCCTGGCGTGCGGAAGTCCCAGGTTCGATTCCGGGCCAGGGCACACAGGAGAGGCAGCCATCTGCTTCTCCACCCCTCCCCCTCTCCTTCCTCTCTGTTTATCTCTTCCCCTCCTGCAGCCGAGGCTCCATTGGAGCAAAAGATGGCCCGGGCACTGGGGATGGCTCCTTGGCCTCTGCCCCAGGTGCTAGAGTGGCTCTGGTCACGACAGAGCGATGCCCTGGATGGGCAGAGCACCGCCCCCTGGTGGGCGTGCCGGGTGGATCCCGGTTGGGTGCATGCAGAAGTCTGTCTGACTGCCTCCCCATTACCAGCTTCAGAAAAATACAAAAAAAAAAAAGAAATGAAGAACACAATGGAAGAAATTAAAAGCAGAATGGATGAAGCTGAGAATCGAATCAGCGAGTTAGAGGACAAGATAAATGAAGGCATGGAAGCAGAGCAGGAAAAAAAAGAGACTCAAAAAGTCAGAGGAAGTGCTAAGAGAGCTCTGTGACAACATGAAGAGAAATACCATTCGCATCATAGGGGTTCCTGAAGAAGAAGATAAAGAACAAGGGATAGAGACTTTGTTCAAACATATCATAGCTAAAAATTTCCCTCAATTAAGGCAGAAAAAAATCTCACAAGTTCAAGAAGCACAGAGAACCTCATTAAAGAGAAACTCAAAAAAATCTACACCAAGACACAACATAATTAAAATACCAAAGCTAAGTGATAAAGAGAAAATATTAAAAGCTGCTAGAGAAAAAGAGGCTATCACCTACAAAGGAGCCCCCATAAAGATGACTTCCGACTTCACAACAGAAACACTTGAAACTAGAAGGAAATGGCAAGAAATATTCAAAGTAATGCAGAACAAGAGCCTACAACCAAAACTACTTTATCTAGCAAGGCTATCGTTTAAAATTGAAGGAGAAATAAAAAACTTTCCAGACCAAAAAAAAAAAAAACTCAAAAAATTCACTACAACCAAACCAAGGCTGCAAGAAATGTTAAGGAGCCAGTTGTAAAGAGATCAAAGGAGAAAAAGAATATAGCAAAAGAGGAATACAGTTTTAAAGAATAAAATGGCAATAAACAACTACATATCAATAATAACTTTAAATGTAAATGGATTAAATGATCCAATCAAAAGACATAGGGTAGCTGCGTGGATAAGAAAACAGGACCCATACATATGCTGTCTACAAGAGACACACCTAAAAAAAAGATGCACATAGACTGAAGGTAAAAGGATGGAAAAAAAATATTTCACGCAAATGGAAATGAAAAAAAAGCTGGGGTAGCAATACTTGTATCAGACAAAATGGACTTTAAAACAAAGGCTATAGTAAGAGATAAAGAAGGTCACTACATAATGATAAAGGGAGCAATCCAACAGGAAGATATAACCGTTATGAATATCTACGCACCTAATATAGGAGCACCTAAATATATAAAGCAGACTGATGAATTTAAAGAGCAAGATCAACAGCAATACAATAATAGTAGGGGATTTCAATACCCCACTAACATCACTAGATAGATCCTCAAGAAAGAAAATTAACAAAGAAACAGCAGACTTAAAGGACATACTAGATCAACTCAATTTAATAGATATCTTCAGAACCTTTTACCCTAAAGCAGCAGAATATACATACTTTTCAAGTGCTTATGATACATTCTTTAGGATACACCACATGTTAGGGCAAAAAGTGGTCTCAACAAATTTAAGAAGATTGAAATCATATCGAGCACTTTCTCTGACCACAATGGCATAAAACTAGAAATCAACCACAAAAAAAAAAATAACTGAAAAATACTCAAACACTTGGAAACTAGATAGCATTTATTAAATAACAAATGGGTCAACAATGAGATCAAGAAAAAAATAAAAAAAATCCTAGAAATGAATAATAATGAGCATACATCAACTCAAAATTTATGAGACATAGCAAAAGCAGTCCTGGGAGGGAAGTTTATAGCACTACAGGCATACCTCAAGAAGCTAGAAAAAGCTCAAATAAACAACTTAATCCTGCATCTAAAAGAACTAGAAAAAGAACAGCAAGTAAAGCCCAGAGCTAGTAGAAGGAAGGAAATAATAAAGATCAGAGCAGAAATAAATGACATAGAGGCTAAAGAAACAATACAGAGGATCAATGAAACCAGGAGCTGGTTCTTTGAAAAGGTAAACAAGATAGATGAACCTTTAACCAGACTCACCAGGAGAAAAAGAGAGAGGACTCAAATAAATAAAATTAGAAACAAGAGTGGAGAAATAACAACTAACACAACAGAAATACAAAATATTGTAAGAAAATACTATGAAGAACTGTACGCAAAAATACTAGACAACCTAGATGAAATGGACAAATTCCTTGAAACATATAATCTTCCAAAAATTAATCTGGAAGAATCAGAAAACCTAAACAGACCAATTACAACAAATGAGATTGAAACGTTTATCAAAAAGCTCCCAAAAAAGAAAAGTCCTGGGCCAGATGGCTTCACAAGTGAATTCTACCAAATATTCAAAGAAGAACTAACTCCTATCCTTCTCAAGCTATTTCAAAAAATTCAAGAGAAAGGAAGACTTCCAAGCTCCTTTTATGAGGCGAGCATAATTCTGATTCCAAAACCAGGCAAAGACAACACAAAGAAAGAAAATTATAGGCCAATATCCCTGATGAATTTAGATGCTAAAATCCTCAACAAAATATTAGCAAACCGGATCCAGCAATATATGAAAAAAATCATACACCATGATCAAGTGGGATTTATTCTTCGGAGGCAAGGCTGGTACAATATTCGCAAATCAATCAATGTGATTCATCACATAAACAAAAGGAAGGACAAAAACCACATGACAATTTCAATAGATGCAGAAAAAGCATTTGATAAAATCCAGCACCCAGGCCCTGGCCGGCTGGCTCAGCGGTGGGGCATCGGCCTGGCGTGCGGGGGACCCAGGTTCGATTCCCGGCCAGGGCGCATGGGAGAGGCACCCATTTGCTTCTCCACCCCCCTCCTTCCTCTCTGTCTCTCTCTTCCCCTCCCGCAGCCGGGGCTCCATTGGGGCGGGGATGGCCTGGGCGCTGGGGATGGCTCCTTGGCCTCTGCCCCAGGTGCTGGAGTTGCTCTGGTCGCGGCGGGGCGGTGCCCTGGAGGGGCAGAGTATCACCCCCTGGTGGGCAGAGCGTCACCCCTGGTGGGCGTGCCAGGTGGATCCCGGTCAGGCGCATGCGGGAGTCTGTCTGACTGTCTTTCCCTGTTTCCAGCTATAGAAAAATACAAAAAAAAAAAAAAAATTCAGCACCTATTCATGATCAAAACTCTCAACAAAGTGGGAATACAGGGAACATACCTCAACATGATAAAGGCCATCTATGACAATCCCACAGCCAACATCATACTCAATGGGCAAAAATTAAAAGCAATCTCCTTAAGATCAGGAACAAGGCAGGAGTGCCCCCTTTCACCACTCTTATTCAACATAGTCCTGGAAGTCCTAGCCACAGCAATCAGACAAGAAAAAGAAATAAAAGGCATCCAAATTAGAAAAGAAGAAGTAAAACTATCATTATTTGCAGATGATGATATTGTATATAGAAAACCCTAAAGTCTCAGTCAAAAAACTACTGGACCTGATAAATGAATTCAGCAAGGTGGCAGGATATAAAATTAATTCTCAGAAATCAGAGGCATTTTTATACACTAACAATGAACTGTCAGAAAGAGAAATTAAGGAAGCAATCCCCTTCACCATTGCAACCAAAATAATAAAGTACCCAGGAATAAATTTAACCAAGGAGATTAAAGAACTGTTCTTGGAAAATTATAAAACATTGATTAAAAAAATCAGGGAAGATACAAACAAGTGGAAACATATACCGTGCTCATGGTTAGGAAGAATAAAGATTATTAAAATGTCTATTTTACCCAAAGCAATCTATAAATTCAATGCAATACCGATTAAAATACCAGTGACTTACTTCAAAGATATAAAACACATATTCCAAAAATTTATATGGAACCAAAAGAGAACATGAATAGCCTTAGCAATCTTGAAAAGGAAGAATAAAGTGGGAGGTATCACACTTCTGGATATCAAGTTATACTACAAAGCCATTGTACTCAAAACAGCCTGGTCCTGGCATAAGAACAGGCATATAGATCAATAGAACGGAACTGAGAATCCAGAAATAAACCCACACTTTTATGGACAACTGATATTTGACAAAAGACTAAGAGCATACATTGGAGTAAAAACAGCCTCTTCAACAAACGGTGTTGGGAAAATTGAATAGCTACCTGCAAAAAAAATGAAACTAGACCTCCAACTTATACCATGCACAAAAATAAACTCAAAATGGATAAAAGACTTAAATGTAAGCCGTAAAGCCATAAGCATCTTAGAAGAAAATGTAGGCAGTAAGCTCTCTGACATCTCTTGCAGCAATATATTTGCCAATTTATCTCCACGGACAAGTGAAATAAAAGACAGGATAAACAAATGGGACTATATCAAACTAAAAAGCTTCTGCTGCCTGACCAGGTGGTGACGCTGTTGATAGAGCATTGAACTGGGATGCCGAGGACCCAGGTTCAAGACCCTGAGGTTGCCAACTTGAGCACGGACTCATCTGGTTTGAGCAAAAAGCTCACCAGCTTGGACCCAAGGTCTCTGGCTAGTGCAAGGGGTTACTCAGTCTGCTGAAGGCCCGAGGTCAATGCACATATGAAAAAGCAATCAATGAACAGCTAAGGTGTTGCAATGCGCAACAAAAAACTAATGATTGATGCTTCTCATCTCTCCATTCCTGTCTGTCTGTCCCTGTCTATTCCTCTCTCTGACTCTCTCTCTGTCTCTGAAAAAAAAAAAAAAAAAAAAAAAAAAGCTTCTGCACAGCTAAAGACAATAAGAACAGAATAAAAAGAACAACTACACAATGGGAGAATATATTTGACAATGCGTCTGATAAGGGGTTAATAACCAAAATTTATAAAGAACTTGTAAAACTCAATACCAGGAAGAGAAGCAATCCAATCAAAAAATGGGGGAAAGGCCTGACCAGGTGCTGGCACAGTGGATAGAGTGTCAGACTGGGATGTGGAGGACCCAGGTATGAGACCCCGAGGTAGCCAGCTTGAGCACAGGCCCATCTGGTTTGAGCAAAGCTCACCAGCTTGGACCCAAGGTCGCTGGCTTGAGCAAGGGATTACTCACTCTGCTGTAGCCCCATGGTCAAGGCACATATGAGAAAGCAATCAATGAACAACTAAGGTGTCACAACGAATAAGTAATGATTGATGCTTCTCATTTCTCTCCGTTCCTGTCTGTCTGTCCCTATCTATCCCACTCTCTGTCTCTGTAAAAGAAAAAAAAAAGTGGGTGAAAGAAATGAATAGAAACATCTCCAAAGAGGACATACAGATGGCCAATAGGCATATGAAAAAATGCTCAACATCATTAATCATTCTAGAAATGCAAATTAAAACCACAATGAGATATCATCTCACACCAGTCAGAATGGCGCTCATCAACAAAACAAAACAGAATAAGTGCTGGTGAGGATGTGGAGAAAAGGGAACCCTCCTGTACTTCTGGTGAGAATGCAGACTGGTGCAGCCACTATGGAAAACAGTATGGAGATTCCTCAAAAAATTAAAAATCAAACTGCCTTTTGACCCAGCTATACCACTTTTAGAAATATACCCAAAGAACACCATAGCACTGTTTGAAAAGAAGAAGTGCACCCCCATGTTTATAGCAGCCTTGTTCACAATAGCGAAGATCTGGAAACAGCCCAAGTGTCCGTCAGTGGACAAGTGAATTAAAAAGCTTTGGTACATATATACTATGGAATACTACTCAGCCATAAGAAATGATGACATCAGGTCATTTACAACAACATGGATAGACCTTGATAACATTATACTAAGTGAAATAAGTAAATCAGAAAAAACTAAGAACTATATGATTCCATACATAGGCAGGACATAAAAAATGAGACTCAGAGACATGGACAAGAGTGTTGGGGTTATGGAGTGGGGGGGGGAGAGGGAGGGGATTGGGGGAGGGGAGGGGCACTAAGAAAACCAGTTAGAAGGTGACGGAAGACAATTGGACTTTGGGTAATGGGTATGCAACATAATCAAATGTCAAAATAACCTGGAGATGTTTTCTCTGAACATATGTACCCTGATTTATCAAAGTCACCCCATTAAAATTAATTAAAAAAATAAACATCCTCTGAATCTCTTCAAATAATTTAATTATGCTTTTTCATCTAAATCAGAAAGACAAATTAGAGACTGTATTGTTCAATAAGGAATTGTAATATTTCAACAACAACAAAAAAAAGTAGATTCAAAGTGAAAGGTTGGAAAACTATTCTCCAAGCAAATAATACTCAAAGGAAAGCAGGTTTAGCCATAGTTATCTCTGACAATAGTGATTTCAAACAACAAAGGTAACAAGAGAGAAAGATAGGCATTTCATAATAGAAAAGAGGACACTAAATCAAGAAGACATCACACTTCTTAATATATATGCACCAAATCAGGGAGCACCAAAATATATTAAAAATCTACTAATAGACAAAAAAAGAGATAGACAAAAGCATATTTGGAGATCTCAACACACCATTGGCAGCTTTAGATAGATCATCCAAACAGAAAACCAATAAAGTAATATTGGCCTTAAATGACACACAAGGCCAAATGGACATAATAGACATTACAGGGCATTTCATCCTAGAACATCCATTTATACATTCTTTTCAAGTGTGCATGGCACATTCTCAAGGATAGGCCATATGTTGGACCACAAAACTAACCTCAACAAATTCAAGAAGCTTGAAATTATACCAAGCATATTCTCTTATTACCAGAAGGCTTTGAAATTAGAATTCAACTGTAGGAAAAAAAAGTAAAGAAACCCACAAAAATGTGGAAATTAAACAACATACTTCTAAAAACTGACTGGGTCAAGGAAGCAGTAAAAGCAGACATCAAAAGATATATACATACAAATGAGAATGACAACATGATATATCAAAACTTCCGGGATGCAGCAAAAGTAGTAATAAGAGAGAAATTTATATCATTACAGGCTTATATCTGAAAATAAGACAGATCCCAAGAAAACAATCTAACATCATCACATCTTAAAGAACTAGAAAAAGAACAAAAGCAACCCAAAGTCAGCAGAAGAAAGAAAATAGTAAAAATTAGAGCAGAACTCAATGGAGTAAAGAACAAAAAACAATAGAAAAAATTAATACAACAAAAAACTGGTTTTTTCA
The DNA here is from genome assembly GCF_036850995.1 of Saccopteryx leptura. Classification (NCBI taxonomy): domain Eukaryota; kingdom Metazoa; phylum Chordata; class Mammalia; order Chiroptera; family Emballonuridae; genus Saccopteryx; species Saccopteryx leptura. The sequence continues at coordinate 49,839,489 of NC_089511.1, read as the reverse complement.
AAAGATCAATAAAATTGACAAACTAGATTCATTAAGGAAAAAAGAGATCTGACTCATGTAAACAAAATTCAAAATTAAAGAGGAGAAATTACCACAGACATTATAGATATAAAAAAGATCATACTAGAATACTATGAAAGATTAAATGCCACTAAATTCACCAATCTAGAAAAAATGGATAAGTTCCTAGAACTATTGTATATAATCTTCCTAGACTGAGTCACAAAGATGTGGGAAACCTAAATATACCTGTAAGCAGAGAGGAAATAGAAATAACTATCAAAAAGTCTCCCCCCCCCAAAAAAAAATGTCCAGGACCAGATGGCTACACTAGTGAATTCTACCAAACATTCAAAGAAGACTTGGTACCTATCCTTCCAAAAGTCTTCCAAATAATAGAAGAAGAAACAATAGTCCCTAACACATTTTATGAGGCCAACATAACCTTGATACCAAAACCTGGCAAGAACAACATACACACACACAAAAAAAACTACAGAGCAATATCTCTAATGAATACAGATGCAAAAGTCCTAAACATAATACTAATAAATCAAATACAACAATACATTACAAAAATAACATATCATGATCAAGTGGGATTCATTCCAGGCGCACAAAGATGGTTCAACATATGCAAATTGATCAATGTAGTATACCACATCAACAAAACATAGGATGAAAATTATATGATCTTATCAATAGATGCAGAAAAGGCATTCAATAAGATACAACATCCATTTATATTTAAAACACTCAATAAAATGGGTATAGTAGGAAATTACCTCAACAAAATAAAAGTCATATATGACAAATTATCAGCCATTATCATACTTAAATGGTAAAAAACTGAAAGCTTTTCCTCTAAAATCAGGAATAAGACAAGGATGCCCACTTTTTTCACTCTTATTCAATGTAGTATTGGAAGTCGTAGCCAGAACAATTAGGCAACAGAGAGATATAAAAGGCATCCATAGTGGGTGTAAGGCCAGTGGTTGTGGTCATGTAAGTTCACATTGGATTCGGGTAGATGGTAAAAAAAACTTTGGAGCAAAAAAATGGTGGACCATTCTGTTTATTATAGTCTTGCAACACATGACTAACAAGCAGGCAGGGGAAACTGCTTCCTTCTCTCTGGACTCCCAGCAAAACAGGCAGGGGGAAAAAAACCCTTCTCTAGTAAACAATAGCAAACAATAGCCCCTCCCAAGCAGGCAGGCAATCTGCAATTTGCAATCTGCCACCCTGAGGGCAAGCACCCATAGCCTTACATAGACTATACACACTTGGCAGTACCCTGTACTCATGCACCAATCAGGCAAAATACAAGCAAGCAAACCTAGTACACTTTTTACACAATTGTTTCCCCAACACCGGGAAAGCATAAACATATCACTTTTTGCAGATGACATGATCCTCTATATAGAAAACCCCAAAGACTCCACCAAAAAACTAATAGAAACAGTAAACACACAGTTAAGTCACAGGATACAAAATCAATATACAAAAGTCTACTGCTTTCCTATATACCAACAATGTAACTCCAGAAAATGAACTCAAAAAAACAATTCCTTTTACAATTGCAACAACAACAAAAAATAAAATACCTAGGAATAAACTTAACAAAGAATGTGAAGGACCTATATACTGAAAACTACAAAGCATTATTAAAAGAAAAATTTAAAAACACAATGAAATGGGAAAATATTTAATGTTCATGATTAAAAAAATGAATATATATAGTTTACATGGCTATATTACACAAAGCAATATTCAAATTTAATGCAATCTCCATTAAAAACTCAATGGCATTTTTTAAAGAAGTAGAACAAAACAATCACCAGATTTAGATGGAGTCATAAAAGATCCCAAATAACCAAAGCAATCCTAAGAAAAAAGTGTGGAGCTGGGGATATCACTCTACTTGACATCAAATTATACTACAGAGCCATGAAAATCAAAGCAGCATGGCATTAGCAGAGGCCCTGGCCAGTTGGCTCTGTGGTAGAGAGTCAGCCCAACATGTGGAAGTCCCAGGTTTGATTCCTGGCTATGGCACAGAGGAGAAGCGCCCATCTGCTTCTCCACCCTTCCCTTCTCTTTTCTCTCTCTCTCTCTCTCTCTCTCTTCCCCTCCCACAGCTAAGACTCCACAGGAGCAAAGTTGGCCTGGGTGCTGAGGATGGCTCCATAGTCTCCACCTCAGGTGCTACAATGGCTCCTGCTGCAGCAGAGCAATGCCTCAAATGGGCAGAGCATCGCCCACTAATGGGCATGCTGGGTGGATCTTGGTTGGGCGCATGTGGGAGTCTGTTTCTCTGCCTCTCTGCTTCTCATTTCAGAAAAATACAAAACAAACAAACAAACAAACAAAACCAGCATGATATTGGCAGAAAAAGAGACATATAGACCAATGGAATAGAATCAAGAACCCAGAAATAAAACCACATTTATATGAACAAATAATCTCAACAAAGGAACCAAAAACACACAATGGAGAAAAGAAAGCCTCTTCAATAAATGGTGCTGGGAAAATTGGAAAACCACATGCAAAAGTGTGAGGTTGGTTGGCAGTGGGGGAAGGTCACATGAGGAACCACCCACGTCCATGACCACCAAAAGAAAGGGCCCAGGAGCATTTTGAAAAAAGACAACTGTCCATCAGCCAATGAAATTTCGCCACAACCTATCACCCTATCACCACCACCCTACCAATGCTATAAATTACCCCCCCCCCCCGGGCAGGAGAAGCTGCATGACTTCCCTGGCCCCTGTCTTGCAGACCAGTGAACTTTGCCAGGGAGCGCTCTAAATAAAGCTGTTGCTTGTCCACACTTGGTGGCTACGTCCTTCTTTCTTCTTCGGCAGAAAATACCTTACAAAAAAATATGAAACTTGACTATAGTTTGCATCCATACACAAGAATTAATTCAAAATGAATCAAAGACCTAAATATAAATTCTGAAACAATAAATTACATAGAAGAATATTTAGGTACTAAACTTATAGACCTTGGTCATAGAGAGCATTTATGAATTTGACCAAAGGCAAAGGAAGTAAAGGCAGAAATAAATGAATGGGACTATATCAAACTAAAAAGCGTCTGCTTAGCAAAAGAAACTGACAAAACAAAAAGAAAGCTGACCAAATGGGAGGTGATATTTTTTGTTTGTTTGTTTGTTTGTTTGTTTTACAGGGACAGAGAGAGAGTCAGAGAGAGGGATAGATAGGGGCAGACAGACAGGAATGAAGAGAGATGAGAAGCATCAATCAGTTTTTTGTTGCGACACCTTAGTTGTTCATTGATTGCTTTCTCTTATGTGCCTTGACCGCAGGCCTTCAGCAGACCAAGTAACCTCCTGCTCGAGCCAGCGACCTTGGGTCCAGGCTGGTGAGCTTTTTGCTTAAGCCAGATGAGCCTGCGCTCAAGCTGGCGACCTCAGGCCTCGAACCTGGGTCCTCAGCATCCCAGTCCGACGCTCTATCCACTGCGCCACCACCTGGTCAGGCAAGGGAGGTGATATTTATAAACAATAACTTCGCTAAGTGGTTAATATCCAAAATATATAAAGAACTCACAAGGCTTAATAACAAACAAGCAAACAATCCAATTAAAACATAAGGAAAGGACCTGAACAGATACTTCTTCCAAGGAGACATACAAAAGGTCAACAGATATATGAAAAGATGCTCATCTTCACTAGCTATTAGAGAAATGCAAATCAAAACTACAATGAGATATCACCTCACACCTGTGAGATTAGCTATTATCAGCAAGACAGGTGTTGGAGACGCTGTGAAGAAAAAGGAACCCTTATTCACTGCTAGTGGAAATGCAAACTGATACAGCCATTACAGCAGAAAGCATGATGGCTTCCTCAAGAAATTAAGGATAGAACTACTATGTGATCCAGCAATCTGTATACTGGGTATCTACTCCCAAAACTCAAAAGCATTGGTACATAAAGACAAATGTATTCTCATGTTCATCACAGCATTATTCACAGTGGCTAAGACATGGAAACAGTCAAAGTGTCCCTCCATAGAGGATTGGATAAAAAAGAAGTGGTACATATATACAATGGAATACTACTCAGCCATAAGAAATGATGACATATTGCCATTTACAACAACATGGATGGACCTTAAGAACATTATAATGAGTGAAATAAGTAAATCAGAAAAAGCTAAGAACTATATGATATCACACATAGGTGGGATATAAAACTAAGACTAATGGACACAGATAAAAGTGAAGTCATTACCAGGGGGTGGGGGGAGGAGAGTAAAGAGGGACAAATATATACCCCACATAGGTGGGATATAAAGCTGAGACTATGGACACAGATAAAAGTAAAATGATTACCAGAGGGAAGGAATAAGGGGGAAGGGAGTAAAGAGAGATAAATATATGATGACAGAAAATGATTTGACTTTGGGTGATGGGTACACAACACAATCAACAGATCAAATGCTATAGAGATGTGTACCTGAAACCTATGTACTCTTATTGATCAATGTCACCCCATTAAATTTAATTTTTAAATTAAAAAATTTTTTAAATTTTGATAACATCTCTTAGTTGAGATTCTGATCAAAAAGGGAAATTTTTAAAGAAAATAAAAAACAACAGGTACAAAATGAAGTCACTTGTGCTAAGCCCCACATCAGCAAACCAAGATTTAATACCTAACCTATTTGCAACTAGAATGTCTCTCAGTATTGTAACCTTGAACTAGTTAATTTGGAATTACCTCATAATTACTGGTAATCGGCATTACCCCCCTCCTCTCTCCCAAAATAAACAATCTACTTTATGTTAGAAACTTTCTTTTCTCTCCTTCTTTTGCCTATAAAAGCCTTCCATTTCACCCTGACTGGGCGGTGGCGCAGTGGATAGAGCGTTGGACTGGGATGCGGAGGACCCAGGTTCGAGACCCTGAGGTCTCCAGCTTGAGCGCTGGCTCATCTGGTTTGAGCAAAGCTCACCAGCTTGGACCCAAGATAGCTGGCTTGAGCAAGCGGTTACTCGGCCTGCTGTAGCCCCATGGTCAAGGCACATATGAGAAAGCAATCAATAAACAATTAAGGTGTTGCAACAAAAAACTAATGATTGATGCTTCTCATCTCTCTCCATTCCTGCCTGTCTGTCCCTCTCTCTGACTCTCTCTCCATTTCTGCCTGTCTGTCCCTCTCTCTGACTCTATCTCTGTAAAAAACAAACAAACAAAAGAAACCCCTTTCATTTTGTATAGCTTCTTTCTGTTTGCTAGATGGGCTACTGCCAGATTTGTGAATTGTTGAAGAAAGCTAATTTGATCTTTAAATTTATTCATTCAAATTTTATATTTTAACAACATAAACACAGAAAAAACACCCTAAAAATAAATTGCAAAGGCACTAAAAGTAAATTCTGGGTGAAGCCATTATAAGGGACACTTGAGGTGACCCTCCTTGAAATTCAATTTAGTAATAATCCTTAAGTCACTATTGTTTGTGACTCCCAAAAAATGTTTCAGTAAAAATAATTTTCTCTCTCCAATTCACCCAACTCAACCGAATTTTACCAGTGCCTTTTAGATCAAAATTTTAATAAGCATCACATTGCTTGATTGTAAAATTTCATAATTATCAAGGACATAGAATATCATAAATTACATTGTTGTCAAGACAACTATGAACTAAAAATGAATCCCCTCCAATTCACAATCTGTCATTAAAATACGTTAAAAATAATACTAAGAACAAATACTGGGCAAATAGTTCTCTTGCCAAAATAGCTATTCTCAAGTAGGTGGCTTAAAGCCAGATAGATGAGTCTTCTAACCTACCTGATTAAAAATGATTTTTATAGGCCCTGGCCGGTTGGCTCAGCGGTAGAGCGTCGGCCTGGCGTGCGGGGGGCCCGGGTTCGATTCCCGGCCAGGGCACATAAGAGAAGCGCCCATTTGCTTCTCCACGCCCCCCTCCTTCCTCTCTGTCTCTCTCTTCCCCTCCCACAGCCAAGGCTCCATTGGAGCAAAGATGGCCCGGGCGCTGGGGATGGCTCCTTGGCCTCTGCCTCAGGTGCTAGAGTGGCTCTGGTCGCAGCAGAGCATCGCCCCCTGGTGGGCAGAGCGTCGCCCCGCTGGTGGGCGTGCCGGGTGGATCCCGGTTGGGCGCATGCGGGAGTCTGTCTGACTGTCTCTCCCCGTTTCCAGCTTCAGAAAAATACAAAAAAAAAAAAAAAAATGATTTTTATCCCGTTGACCTATAAGCAGCAGCCATCATCAATCAAAGTCAAATAGTGTGTGAGAAGCAATGAGGTTTATGTGTCTGGCAATTTGTCTTGGTGGAAGAATTTGGAGCCACACAGTCTAAGTAGCAGAAATAATACCTCATGAACTCCCTTGGCCCTTTCAACTGGTCTGGCCAACCCCAACCTGGTTTCCAAACCAATACTGAGCAGAAAAGTCAGCTGTAGATAACAGGGCTATTTTCAAGTACCTGTCTCAGGGCTTAGCTCTGATAACACTCGACCCTCTTTGCTCATTCCTATGCCCCAAAGCTAGGATTCCTGACTTCAATAATTGCTTGGCTTCTGTTGGTCAACAAAAAGCTGGAATCCATTTGAAAACACTGAAGTAAATCAGGTATGCAGTTGAGGTTCAGGCAAAGATTAGAACCAGAAACGGGAGTATCAAAGAACCTAAGATGTCTCCTTTTGTCTGCTCTGCAGTTCGGTTTATTCTCTCCCCTTATTGTCTGGCTTTCTCTACCTTCAGTCCACAAAGCAGGAAATGACAACTGGAGAGCTCCCAAGTTCCTCTTCCGGACAAAAAGCACGAATGACTGCACCCATAGTCTTTAACCCTTTGGTCCAGCTGAATCTTACTTTCATCGATTTCTCCTGACCACTTGAATCAGTCCTGCTAATATTTCTCTCTCTTCTTTTTTTCCCCCCAGCTCTACTAATATTTCAAGGCATATCTCTATATCTACCTTTTCCATAAAAACTTCTCTGCCTTCAAGGACGCAGAAGCCTCCTATCCATAGATTTGGCACATGTTTCTGTTATGTTATATTATACAATTCTCTGTATGTTTCTTGCAGGTAAGTCTTGCATATTAAATGACATATTGAGAACCGGCCAGGTAGCTCTGTTGGTTGGAGCATCATCCTGATACAGCAAAGGCTGAGGGTTCGATCCGCAGTCAGGACACATACAGAAGTCAACCAATGAATGCATGGATAAGTGGAACAACAAACTAGTATTTCTCTTTCTCTCCATTCCTCTTTCTCCCTCAAATCAATAAATAAAAGAATCTTTTTAATTAATGACACATCTATATATTTATCCTTCATCTTCTATTGTACTTAGAACAGGACTTGCACCAAGTACCCCTAGCCCATAGTAGATATTTACTAAACTGTCATTTATATTTTTGTTTCCCCTTTTTACTTTTGTGTTGTGTTTTGTTTAAAAAAGGTAAACCTTTAGGAATGAAATGTCCTAGCTGTGTTGTCCTTCTCCTCTAATTAGCAACCACCCTTCACAATCTGCTGTGTACATTTAAAAAGATTTTGAAATTAGACATTTATAACTGGGTGCTAAACAGAGTCTGATGAATCAATACCGCCAGCAGAATGCTGTACTGATTGACAGACATAGCACCATCAGGACTTGCAATTTACTCCTGGCTCTTCATATAGTCAATGGGTAATGCCAGGCAACACTTAATTATTGCCTCTTAAAATGGGAATAATATAACCTACCCTTTCTTTGCTTCTCTTGGGTATCATGGAAATTAATTATGTATTTAATAAGAATATATGTCCATAAAATATTTTATAGTTAACTAGAGGTAGATATAATGAAAACATAAGGTATTGTCAAGGTATAAATACTTACTGTTGTTGTATTTAGCAATCAATTTTCTTCTAAATACAAGAATTATAGCAACAGCGGTAGTAGACAAAACAATGAATATATTTTAGGTTAATGTCTTCCAACTACTATTTGAAAACATTTCCTAGATGGCCAGCACCAATTAGAGGGTTGAGACAAAATATCTGTCTTCCAGATATCTTCTCCCCTGAATCGAACCTGGAAGAATAAAATACCAACACGCTCCAGGAGATGGCTGGAGTAATGTGACAACAGGCATGTTAAATCCTGCGCACTGTAATCCCAACCACAGTTTCTCAACCTCAGCCTTTGAACATTTGGGGCCAGTTCATTTTTTATTATGGGGGACTGTGCATTGTAAGATGTTAGCAGCCTCCTTGGTCTCAACCACTAAATGCCAGCAGCCCTGTCCCTCCAGGTTGTGACAGACAAAAATTTCTCCAGACATTGCCAAATGTTCCCTATGTGGGGGAAATTGCCCTCAGCTGAGAAGAACTGATTTAGATGACTAAAGTGGGATAAGCAAATAAAAATAAACTGGGATTTTGAGTTATCAAGCATCCTTCTTAGAGTCATTCAGAAGTTTTATGTAATATTTTTAGATACTCAGTATCCATGTTGCACCAAGTCAGCTAATAATTGTTGAACTGATAATGAACAAGACTCAAGATCCAGGAGTTCCATGTATCCATGAACAGAAATGAATGGGCTAGGTCCTGTTCCTCCACAGCAGGTACGTATGTCATTCCCCTTCCTAATATTTTTCTGCCCTATCAGGACTTTCAAATGTTGTATGGGACTTCTTGATATTAAAAGTTATTCATCATTGCCTGACTTGTGGAGGCGCAGTGGATAAAGTGTTGACCTGGAATGCTGAGGTCGCCGGTTCAAAACCCTGGACTTGCCCAGTTAAGGCACATAATGGGAGCTGATGCTTCCTGCTCCCCCCCCCCCCTTCTCTCTCTTCTCTAAAAAATAAATAAATAAAAATAATTTAAAAAATTATTCATCATTTTCATATTAAATTTTTTTTCATAATTTATCTGAAATTCAAATTTAACTGGGTTCCTGGATTGGTTTGTTTTTGTTAAATCTAGCAACCCTACCCAACACATCCAAAGATTTATTCCTGTCTTTTGATTTCTGGCTCCATAAACTTTATAACTTGACTTCATTAAAAAATGATAAAGAAAAGTTATTAAAAAGACTTTAAAAAGAGAAGTAGAAGAAATGCTGCTGATAGCAGTGGCAGAATTAAATTTGAGGATGCTAAATTCTCCTTGAAAAGTATTTATTTTTCTACTGAAAATGTGGTAAGATCCTTAGAATCCATTGAAAGCTTAATGGGACTCATTGCTTGATTTATTTCAAAATACTTCTGATGCTCACAAGCTGTTTAGCATTTACACAGTAAATGATGTTGTGTTAGCATCCTGGGTGAGTCAGCACGTGGGAAGTCAGGGAACAGGCTGAGAGACAAACCTCACAGGCAGGAAGAGGAAATGAAGCTCAGACCAGCTGGAATTTGCTCAGCTCACCCTCCCAATCACCTGGGAACTGATTAAAAATGCATATCCTTGGGCCTCACACAGACCTACTAAATCAGAAACTCTAGGGGTGGGTCCCAGAAATCTGCATTTTCTCAAGCCTTCCAGGTGATTCCGGTGCGTGTTCCAGCTGGAGAACTGCCGTTTTAGAGCCCTGGTTCCTAACTGCAGCTGTAGCAGAGAAACACCTAGGGAGTTCTTCAAAATACTTATATCTGGGTCTCACCCCTCAGAGATTCTGATTTAAGTGGCATGGGGCGCCACACAGGTATGAAGATTTTTCAAAGCTCCCCAATGCACACTACTGCTCTACAAAATTTATTCTCTATTGGCAATGAGAAGAAAAACTCCCCGAATCGCAACACAATGCTTTCTACTCCTGACCCAGGTCAACCTACACAAAGGCAGAAAAAGACAGGGATTATGTGTTTTAATTTGAACAATACCAACCAAAAGGCCAAGCAATCCAGATGTGGGGTGTCGTCCTCAAATCTTCACTCCTGAAGGCCCTACTAGAGTCAATATGATATAACAGAAAGAGAGAAAAATTATTTCCTAGTCCCAAGTCCTTGCCCAAATGTTCATAAACCTCTTGGGGCCACATTTTTCACTTCTACCTTAGGAAAGATATTGCCTCTCCACAGGGTTTTGGGTTTTGGCAGTGATTGAAGAAGAACACATATGTAAAGAAGGTAGCAGATCAATAATCAATAATCAATAATCACATCTGGACCTGAAAAGGCTTCATGGGAGAGGAAATTTAAAAGGACAAAACTCAGTGAATTCACAAATTTTGAGGTGTCTTTCTATATATCCACTTAATTAATTTCTCATATTCCCTCGCGTGTGTGTGCGCGCGCGCACCCCTGCCCCACAACTTTTCCTGTTTTTAGTGCAGGAACTTTGGTGATCCATCTATGTTTTTGGCTAAGCTACCTTGAGTGACATTGAAAATGATTGTTTTAGAAACCATGGTAGTAGTTCTACACTGCTCAAATATTCATGGAGCTAGAACAAGGTTAATAGGACACTTTCTTTAAACACATGCTTGCCTGTCTGGCAAGCCGATTATTTTAAACCTCTTGTTCATCTCAAGGTGGATGTAACAGGCTTCCCTGTGAGCTGAAAACCCTCCCTGTTATGGGGTTGCCCAGCCTGACTTCATGCATGGTGCACATTTTACCATTAAATGAGGCAGTTCTTTACATGGCTTCTTAATGAAGTTTGTGATCTATGCATACACTTGAGTTACCTGTTACAACATGGGACGGTGGTCCCCTCCCAGAGTATGCCTCAGATCTAAGGGTTGAAACACTCACCAAGTGACTCTGCAGGACTAGGCACACTGGGCACCTGGGAGCTGGGAAAGGACATCAGAGCACATTTCAGGGAAACCTGGATGGGAGAAAAAATGGGAGGACACAGATAAGCCACTGGCATGAACTCCACAGGTTAAACTTATGGAGCAAACTGCAAGGTGGCAGCAGAAATTCATTCTGGGAAGTATACCATGAACCAGAAGACAGAAACTAGAGCGCGGCTAGAGGCAATGGGCTTTGGGATCAGAAGCTGGGTTCGAGTTCCAGCCTTGCCACTTACCAGCAGTGTGACATTGGTCAAGTGACTAAACCTTATGGAGATACAGTTGTTGCCCTGGATAAAATGTGGATAATAATAACTTATTTCTGCCTTGTGAAGATTACTTAATAATTTATACAAAGCATTTAATATAGCACCTGACATGTTGTATGGAATGTAATAAAAGTTAGCTATCACTTCAAGGTAACATTTTGAGATGTTTTATTTTTCATCACTGTGTTTTCCCCTTTTCCTTCTTCCTCAGCCTAACTTCCATCTGAGCACATGGTTTGCCCTACTCTCACAGCCTCTGGTGAGGAAAAAGCCTGCTGGCCTTCCTGACTTTTGTTTCCAAAAGCTTGAGACCTGGTAGACTGAGACAAAGTGTCTTAGCCAGGAATGGGGGCTTGGGGTGGATAGAGGGGTAATGAGTGGGACTTCTTTTCATCCCAAACTACAAAGACATTTTGTTTGGATGGAGGAAGAAGAGAAGGGAAAAATAAGGGTGCTGTGTCGGCTTTCCGGCTCACCTGTCAGGGAGAAAGCATGGCCACAGGGGGATGGCTGTGGAGGCATCTGGGCAGATGTGAATATGAGCCGCTTAATAAAGATTTCCAAGCCTTACGCATGGGGTCAAACAGTGGAGCTGCCAGACATTAAGGGCTTTGCTTCTTTTCACCTGAGTGAAAATGGAGTTGTATTTTTCACACACTGGTGTTTTGGACTGAGATTAGCATAAAATTTCAGGATTTGCAACGTCTCAAATTAATTGTTTAAAGCATTAATTATTGCCTGACCAGGTGGTGGCGCAGTGGATAGAGCGTTGGACTGGGATGCAGAGGACCCAGGTTCGAGACCCCAAGGTCAACAGCTTGAGCGCAGACTCATCTGGTTTGAGCAAAAAGCTCACCAGCTTGGACCCAAGGTCGCTGGCTCGAGCAAGGGGTTACTTGGTCTGCTGAAGGCCCGCGGTCAAGGCACATATGAGAAAGCAATCAATGAACAACTAAGGTGTTGCAATGTGCAACGAAAAACTAATGATTGATGCTTCTCATCTCTCTGTTCCTGTCTGTCTGTCTATCCATCTCTGACTTTCTCTCTCTCTGTTAAAAAAAATTTTTTTTAAAAGCATTAATTATTGTGTTCAGACTACAAAATGTTGATATAAATGCTGAGGGTAGCAGGACAGAGTCTGTTCATCCCCAAGACTACCTTAGAATTTGCTGAATTCAGTGGCTGATAGTATTTTTGTATTTGCTCATTAGCATGAAGTAAATCACTCTGGCTTGATGAGCAATGCACAAGAAAGATTATGTAGATGTAATTAGTAGGTCGAAGGCTGGGGGCCTTCTTTCCCCTGGCTCTTCTCCTTTCCTAAAATCTTTTTTTCATTTCTTTATTATGCCTTTAATTTTTTTTAAAGATGTTCTTTTATTTATTTATTTTTATTTTATTTTATTTTATTTACAGGGACAGAGAGAGTCAGAGAGAGGGACAGACAGGGACAGACAGACAGGAACAGAGAGATGAGAAGCATCAACCATCAGTTTTTCCTTGCGAAACCTTAGTTGTTCATTGATTGCTTTCTCATATGTGCCTTGACCATGGGCCTTCAGCAGACCAAGTAACCCCTTGCTCGAGCCAGCGACCTTGGGTCCAAGCCGGTGAGCTTTTGCTCAAACCAGATGAGCCTGCGCTCAAGCTGGCGACCTCGGGGTCTCAAAGCTGGGTCCTCGGCATCCCAGTCCGATGCTCTATCCACTGCACCACCACCTGGTCAGACTATGCCTTTAATTTTCTTAGCTGTGTTTAAAATGTTTTGTATTATTCCTCATGAGTAAGATTATGTGTCATTTCAGCCTCCTTGTCAGCTTCTGTTTCACTGTCATTAAACTTGTTAACTGAGTGTGAAGAAGGAGGCGCTCTCATAACTTTCAGATTTTCTGCTGCGGGTTAGATCTCTCTTGAAGCAATGCTGTGATCCCTGCTGAAATGTCATAATGATGCTCTGGAGAGAGGGGGATGAGTCTGGGGGACTAACCTTATTCCTTCTCTACTTTCACAGGTTCAGGGAGGCAGCAAGGGAGGGGAGGAGAATACATCTATTTCCCATTCATTCTTTCATTCATTCACTTTACATATGCTTACTGAGAACCTCCAAGGTGGCAGACACTGATTTAGGAGCTGGAGATACAATAGAAAGTAAAAACAGGCCCTGGCCGGTTGGCTCAGTGGTAGAGCGTCAGCCTGGCGTGAGGGGGACCTGGGTTTGATTCCTGGCCAGGGCACACAGGAGAAGCACCCATTTGCTTCTCCACCCCCCCCCCCCTCCTTCCTCTCTGTCTCTCTCTTCCCCTCCTGCAGCCCAGGCTCCATTGGAGCAAAGATGGCCCGGGCGCTGGGGATGGCTCCTTAGCCTCTGCCCCAGGCTCTAGAGTGGCTCTGGTCGCAGGAGAGCGACGCCCCGGAGGGGCAGAGCATTGCCCCCTGGTGGGCAGAGTGTCGCGGGAGTCTGTCTGACTGTCTCTCCCCGTTTCCAGCTTCAGAAAAGTACAAAAAAAAAAAAAAGAAAGAAAGTAAAAACAGGCCTGGTTGCTGCCTCATGAAACCTTTGGTCTGAAGGTAAGACAGACATTAATCAAGTAAAACACTAATGTCTAGTTACCCCAGAGATCCTGATCTAATTGAGCTGGAGCAGGGCCCAGGCGTCAGTAATAAGTTCCATTGGTAATTCTAACAGGTTCCCATGGCTAGGAATCACTGGGCTAGACCACACAAGTTCTGATCAAGCACCGTGAAGCATTTTGATTTTATCTTAGACAACAGTGAAGTTACTAAAGAGAGGTGATATGGTAAGATTTGGAAAGTTTTATTATTAAGATTAAGTTTTTTACTTTGAAATAGTTGTAGATTCACACGAAGTTGTAAAAAATAATATGGAGACATCCCCTGGACCCTTTACCCAGTTTTCCCCAATGGTAACATCTTATAAAACGAATGCAATATCATAACCAGAATATTGACATTGATGCAGTCAAGATAAGGATTCCTCGTGTTGCCCTTTTTAGAACCATGCCAAGTTCCTCTTATCCTCCCAACCCGCTAACTCCTGGTGACCACTAATATATTCTCCATTTCTATAATCTTGTCATTTCAACAATGTTACATAAATGGAATTCTATAGTATTTAACCTTTTGGAATGATCTTTTTCTTTCAGCACAATTGTCTAAATATTCATTCAGGTTGTTGTATGTATCAGTAGTTTGTTCCCTTTTTTGCTGAGTAGCAGTATTCCGTAATATGGATTTACCAGTTTGTTTAATCATTCATGTGCTGAAGGACATCTGGGATGTGTCTAGTGGTCGGAGATGACAAATACAGCTACATCTATAGCCATAGCACCATGAAAGCCCTGGATCTCGTCTGATCTCAGAAGCTAAGCAGGGTCAGGCCTGGTTAGTACTTGGATGGGAGACAAATAGAGCTGTTATGAACATTGGTGTACACAGGTTTTTATGTGAACATAAGTGTGCATGTCTCTGGGATAAATGCCCAATGGTGTAATGTTGGGTTATATGGCAGCAACAGATAGAAACTGGCATACGTAAAGAAACTATTACAGTGTTTCCAGAGTGGCTGCTCCATTTACATTCCCAACAGTAATATTTGAGTAACCCAGTTTCTCCTCATTCTCATCAGCTTTAGTGTCATCATTTTTCATTTAAGCTGTTCTGATAGGTGTGTGGCGAGATCTTGAGGTTTTAATCTGTATTTCCTTGTTGGCTAACGATGCCAAACAACTTTTTGTCTCCTTATTTGCTATTTGTATATTCTCTTTGGTTAAGTGTTTAATCATGTCTTTTGCCTTTATTCTAATTAGATTTTAATGTTGAATTTTGAGAGTTCATTTTTATATTTCAGATACTGGCCCTTTTCATTGGATATGTAATTTGCAAGTTTCTTCCCATTGTCTAACTGGTTTGTACACCCCCTTAAGAGTCTTTTGCAGTGCAAAAGTTCTCAATTGTGATGAAGTACAATTTATCAAATTTTCTTTTTATGAATCTGTTTTTGGTATCAAGTCTAGGAGCTCTCTGCCTATTCCTAGATCATGTAGATTTTCTCCTATGTGCGTTACTAAAAGGTTTGTAGTTTTATGTTTTACATTTAAATCTATGAGTCATTTTGAGTTAATATTTGTATAAAAGGGCCTTGACTAGCTGGTTCAGTGGATAGAACGTTGGCCCAGAGTATGGATGTCCCAGGTTTGATTCCCAGTCAGGGCACACAAACGAAGCAACCATCTGCTTTTCTCCCCCCTCCCGTTCTCCCTTCTCTCTCTCTTTCCCCTTTCGCAGCCAGTGGCTCAATTGGTTCGAGCATTAGCCCTAGGTGCTGAGGATAGCTCAGCTGATTAGAGTATCAGCCCCATGTGAGTGTTGTCAGATGGATCCTGGTCCGGCACATGAGGGAGTCTGTCTCACTATCTCCCCTCCTTTCACTTAAAAAAAAAAGTTTGGCCTGACCAGGCGGTGGCGCAGTGGATAGAGCATCAGACTGGGATGCAGAGGACCCAGGTTCGAGACCCTGAGGTCCCCATCTTGAGTGCAGACTCATCTGGTTTGAACAAAAGCTCACCAGCTTGGACCCAAGGTTGCTGGCTCAAGCGAGGGGTTACTCGGTCTGCTGAAGGCCCACGGTCAAGGCACATATGAGAAAGCAGTCAATGAACAACTAAGGTGTCGCAACGAAAAACTGATGATTGATGCTTCTCATCTCTCTCCATTCCTGTCTGTCTGTCCCTATCTATCCCTCTCTCTGACTCGCTCTCTGTCCCTGTTAAAAAAAAAAAAAAAAGTTTGTATAAAGTGTGAGTCTTGCCTGAGCTGTGGTGGCACAGATGATAAAGCATAGACCTGGAATGCTGAGGTTGCTGATTCAAATCCCTAGGCTTGCCTGGTCAAGGCACATACAAGAAACAATTACTATGAGTAGATGCTTCCTGCTTCTCCCTCATTTTCTCTCTCTCTTTCTCTCTCTCTCTCACTCTCGCTCTCCCCCCCCCTCCAAAAATCAATTTAAAAAATAAAGTGTGGCCTGACCAGGTGGTGGCGCAGTGGATAGAGTGTCGGACTAGGATGCAGAAGACCGAGGTTCGAGACCTCGAGGTCACCAGCTTGAGCGTGGGCTCATCTGGTTTGAGCAAAGCTCACCAGCTTGGATCCAAGGTCGCTGACTCGAGCAAGGGGATACTCGGTGTGCTGAAGGCCCACGGTCAAGGCACATGTGAGAAAGCAATCAATGAACAACTAAGGTATCACAACGAAAAACTAATGATTGATGCTTCTCAGCTCTCTCCATTCCTATCTGTTTATCTATCTCTCTGACTCTCTCTCTGTCTCTGTAAAAAACAAACAACAACAAAAATAAAGTGTGAGTCTTAGTTCAATGTTCACTTTTTTGCTTGTGGATTGTTCAGCACTATTTGTTTAAAAGGCTATCTTTTCTCCATTGAATTTCTTTTGCATCTATGTCAAACATCAGTTGTGAATATTTGTGTGAGCCAAACTCTGGGTTTCTTATTCTGTTCCATTAATCCACATGTCCATTCCTCTGTTAATACCATCCAGTCTTGACTATCGTACATATTGTCTTAAAACCAGGTAAACTGCTTCCTTTCACTTTATTCTTCCTTTTACTTATTCTGTTGCCTTTGTTTTCCTATATAACTTTGAGAATAATGTTGTCTATATCTTTTTTTAACCTGACCTGTGGTGGCGCAGTGGATAAAGCGTCGACCTGGAAATGCTGAGGACGCCAGTTTGAAACCTGGGCTTGCCTGGTCAAGGCACATATGGGAGTTGATGCTTCCAGCTCATCCCCCCCTTCTCTCTCTCTGTCTCTCCTCTCTCTCTCTCTAAAATGAATAAATAAAAAAAAAATTAAAAAAAAAACTTGCTAGGATTTGGATAGAAATTGCCTTAATACTGTATATAAATCTGGGCAAATGGATAGCTGTACAATATTGAGTCTTCTAATGCACAAACTCTCTCCATTTAGATCTTTGATATCTTTCATTAGCATTATTTAATTTTCAGCACATAAGTCTTGTTGATATATTATATGTAGATATTTATATCCAAGTACTTTTTTTCAGTGATTGTAAGGGATATAACATTTAAAATTTTAGTAACCATATGTTCATTGCTAGTATACAAAAATAAAATTGATTTTCGTATGTTTATCTGTTATCTTGGTATCTGGCTTTTTTTTCTTTTCTTTTTTTTTTAGGCTCACTTACGGGTTCTAGGAGTTCTTTTTCTATATTCCTTAGGATTTTCTATGTAAACAATCATTTTAATTACAAATAAGGATCATTTTATTTCTCCTTTTCTGATCTATATACTTTTTATATATTTTCTTCTTGCTACCTTCTTCTTGTCAAGCCAGAACTTCCAATTATATGTTGAATAAGAATGGTGAGAGTTTTCCATGGCCAGTTGGCTTAGTGGTAGAGCATTGGCGGGAATGTGGATGTCCCAGGTTTGATTCCTGGTCATGGCATGCAGGAGAAGCGACCATCTGCTTCTCTACCCCTTACCTCTTCTCTCTTTCTCTCTCTCTCTTCTGCTCCCACAATCATGGCTTGATTGTTTCCAGCAAGTGGGCCCCCAGTGGTGCTGAGGATGGCCAGGTGGCCTCTGCCTCAGCCAATAAAGATAGTTCAGTTGCTGACAGACCTGGCTCAAGATGGGCAGAGCGTCACACCATAGGGGGCTTACTGTGTGAATACCGGTCAAGGTGCATGCAGGAGTCTTTCTCTCTGCCTCCCCTCCCCTCCCTTCACTAAATAAATAAATAAATAAATAAATAAATAAATAAATAAAATGGTTAGAGTGGACAGTTGCCCAGTCCCTGATATCACCGTTAAGTAAAATGTTAATTGGCCTTTGCCAGTTGCTCAGGGATAGAGCGTCAGCCTGGTCTATAGACATCCCAGGTTTGATTCTCACTCAGAGCTCACAGGAGAAATAACTATCTGCTTCTCCCTCACCTTCTCTTTCTCTTCCCTCTCCACAGCCAGTGGCTTGATTGCCTCGAATGTGGCCCTGGGCACTGAGGATAACTTTGTTGAAGTGCATCAGCCTCAGGTGCTAAAAATAGTTTGGTTCTCAGTATTGGCCCCAGATGGGGTTACCAAGTTAATCCTGGTTGGGGCATATGCAGGAGTCTGCCTCACTATCTCTCCTCCTCTCACCTAAAAAAAAAAGAAATGTTGAGGAAGACAAGATGGTGCTGGAGTAGGCGGACGTACCAACTCCCATCTCCCAGAACCAAAGTGGATTACAAACTAATTTTAAGACCTATCATCTGGAAAAACCAACTTTGGACTAAACTAAGAGGACTCTTCAACTAAGGAACACTGAAGAAGCCACACCGAAACTAGTAGGAAAAGTGGAAATGTGGAGAGGGCTGCCCAGCTCCCCAGAGCGAATGGCAGCCGGGAAAGACTCGTGTGCTGGGAAGTGAGTTTAGCAGAGAGGGGAGGGTCCTGAACCCCAGGAATAAAGCCTCAGCCTGCGGCCCCAGAGCCTAGAAGAGGCGTATGGACAGTATTTAGCTGAAAACAAGACAGGATACAGTTTGTGAGAAAGAGACTGATTTCTCAGACCCAGGATTCTTCTTAAAGGGACCGTGCAGAAAACCTCTCTCACAATCACTCACCTGGGGCTCCGGGGAATGGGGAGAGAGAAGAGGACTAGAGTAGCAGGAAGAGAGTGTAATCTAGGAGGCACAGGGAGAAACATTTTGAGAGACAGCCACCCTAACCTCTGGGACAAGTCCCTCTCCAAATCTGAAGTGAATATTTCCCCTGGAAATAGCAATACCAGCAAAGCAAAGCAGGACACCAGCCAAACAAGCTCTCCCGTGGCACTCAGAGCAGAGTCGTTTAGAAGGAGGGAGCTTTCGGGGCTAAAGTAGTGAGTCTTAGGGTCTGAGCTACAGCTCCTCCACCCACATGTCTGAGGGCTCGCCCGAGGGCAGGCAGCAGCGGGACGAAGAAGTGCGGTTCTGTTGGCAAGAGCGGAAGCCAGGTGGACACCACTGAGGCCCAGGTGTGAGCTTTGTCTTGCCCGGCTGGGGAGGAGGGGGCATACAAAAGTGGTCAAGCCCAGCTGTGGGCTGCCTGTAACCCAGCCTGTGGGAGAAGGGTGGGAACCCCGGAAGGGGTGGAGACCAGCCCTTGAGCAAGGGTGCAGGAGTACAGCCTTGCCCCATTCGCGGAACCGAGGCTTGTGGCATGACTTGGGAGCCAGCTCCTCCTGCGGGGGTGGAGCTAAAAGCCCGGAACAGGCAGAGTCCCGCTACTGAGCATAGGCACACGGTCCCACCTGGCCTGTGGAGCCAAGGCTTGCAGCTGTCCCACGAGTGGGCTCTTCCTGCAAGGGTGAGGTGGAAGCCCAAAAAGAGGCGAAGACCCACAACTGAGCAAAGGTGCTGCCACTGACCTCAGGGCCGAGCATAACGCCACCCACGGGGGCGGGGCGAAGGCCAAGGCCACCAAGGCTTGTATACCCGAGCACGTGATCACAGCCACCCCATGAAGGAAAGGCAGAAACCACAGCAACAGCCCCAGTGGGAAGGCACCGGCAACACCCATACCCAAACGCCCTACGCAGCAACAGCAGAGGGGGTGGCGTGCCTGCAGACAGACCACACCTAGGGAACAGATGCCATACCCAGTGGACTCCAGTGGCCAAGACCTTCTTTTACACAGAGAAGATGAGAAGGCACAGAAATAAAACACAAATGAGTCAAGAGAAATCCCCAGAAAAAAACCCTGAATGAAACAGATATAACCAAATTACCAGATGCAGAGTTTAAAATAACAATTATTAGGATGCTCAAAGATATTAGAACAACAATAGATGGTCATTATGAACACCTAAATAAAGAGATAGCAGATATAAAGATGGACATTGAAATAATAAAAAAGAATCAGTCAGAAATGACAAATACAATATTAGAAATGAAGAACACAATGGAAGGAATTAAAAGCAGGATGGATGAAGCTGAGAATTGAATCAGCGAGTTAGAGGACATGATAAATAAAAGCACGAAAGCAGAGCAGAAGAAAGAAAAGAGGCACAAAAAGACTGAGGAAACTCTAAGAGAGCTCTGTGACAACATGAAAAGAAATAACATCCTTATCATAGGGGTTCCTGAAGAAGAAGAGAAAGAATAAGAGATAGAGACTTTATTCAAGCATATCATAGCCAAAAACTTCCCTCAATTAAGGCAGGAAAACATCTCACATGTTCAGGAAGCACAGAGAACTCCATTAAAGAGAAACCCAAAGAAATCAACACCAAGACACATCATAATTAAAACACCAAAGCTAAGTGATAAAGAGAAAATATTAAAAGCTGCAAGAGAAAAAAAGAGTATCACCTACAAAGAAGCCCCCATAAGGATGACTTTTGACTTCTCAACAGAAACACTTGAGGCCAAAAAGGAATGGCAAGAAATATTCAAAGTAATGCAGAACAAGAGCCTACAACCAAGACTACTTTATCCAGCAAAGCTATCGTTTAAAATTGAAGGAGAAATGAAAAGCTTTCCAGACAAAAAAAAACCTAAAGGAATTCACTACAACCAAACCAAGGCTGCAAGAAATGCTAAGGAGCCTGTTGTAAACAGATCAAAGGAGAAAAAATATATAGCAAAAGAGGAATACAATTTTAAAGAATAAAATGGCAATAAACAATTACATATCAATAATAACCTTAAATGTAAATGGATTAAATGATCCGATCAAAATACATAGGGTAGCTGCGTGGATAAGAAAACAGGACCCATACATATGCTGTCTACAAAAGACACACCTTAAAAAAAATGATCCACCCTGGCCGGTTGGCTCAGCGGTAGAGCGTCGGCCTAGCGTGCGGAGGACCCGGGTTCGATTCCTGGCCAGGGCACACAGGAGAAGCGCCCATTTGCTTCTCCACCCCTCCGCCGCACTTTCCTCTCTGTCTCTCTCTTCCCCTCCCGCAGCTGAGGCTCCACTGGAGCAAAGATGGCCCGGGCGCTGGGGATGGCTCCTTGGCCTCTGCCCCAGGCGCTAGAGTGGCTCTGGTCACAACATGGCGACGCCCAGGATGGGCAGAGCATCGCCCCCTGGTGGGCAGAGCATCGCCCCATGGTGGGCGTGCCGGGTGGATCCCGGTCGGGCGCATGCGGAAGTCTGTCTGACTGTCTCTCCCTGTTTCCAGCTTCAGAAAAATGAAAAAAAAAAAAAAAAAAAAATGATCCACATAGACTGAAGATAAATGGATGGAAAAAAATATTTCATGAAAGTGGAAATGAAAAAAAAGCTGGGGTAGCAATACTTATATCAGATAAAATGGACCTTAAAACAAAGACTATAGTAAGAGATAAAGAAGGTCACTACATAATGATAAAGGGAGCAATCCAACAGGAAGATATAACCATTATAAATATCTACGCACCTAATATAGGAGCACCTAAATATATAAAGCAGACTTTGATGGCAAGATCAACAGCAATACAATAATAGTAGGGGATCTCAATACCCCACTAACATCACTAGATAGATCCTCAAGAAAGAAAATAAACAAAGAAACAGCAGACTTAAAGTACATACTATATGAACTCGATTTAATAGGTATCTTCAGAACCTTTCACCGTAAAGCAGCAGAATATACATTCTTTTCAAGTGCTCATGGTACATTCCCTAGAATAGACCACATGTTAGGGCACAAAAGTGGTCTCAAAAAATTTAAGATTGAAATCATATTGAGCACTTTCTCTGATCACAATGGCATAAAACTAGAAATCAACCACAACAGAAAAACTGAAAAAAACTCAAACACTTGGAAACTAAATAGCGCGTTATTAAATAACAAATGGGTAAACAATGAGATCAAAGAAGAAATTTAAAAATTCCTAGAAACAAATGATAATGAGCATACATCAACTCAAAATTTATGGAACACAGCAAAAGCAGTATTGAGAGGGAAGTTCATACCATTACAGGCATACCTCAAGAAGCTAGAAAGAGTTCAAATAAACACCTTGACCTTACATCTAAAAAAACTAGAAAAAGAACAGCAAGTAAAGCCCAGAGCTAGTAGAAGGAAGGAAATAATAAAGATCAGAGCAGAAATAAATGACATAGAGGCTAAAGAAACAATACAGAGGATCAATGAAACCAGGAGCTGGTTCTTTGAAAAGATAAACAAGATCTATGAACCTTTAATCAGACTCACCAAGAAAAAAAGAGAGAGGACTCAAATAAATAAAATTAGAAACGAGAGTGGAGAAATAACAACTGACACAACAGAAATACAAAATATTGTAAGAAAATACTATGAAGAACTGTATGCAAAAAAACTAGACAACCTAAATGAAATGGACAAATTCCTTGAAACATATAATCTTCCAAAAATTAATCTGGAAGAATCAGAAAACCTAAACAGACCAATTACAACAAATGAGATAGAAACAGTTATCAAAAAGCTCACAAAAAAGAAAAGTCCTGGGCCTGATGGCTTCACAAGTGAATTCTACCAAATATTCAAAGAAGAACTAACTCCTATTCTTCTCAAGCTATTTCAAAAAATTCAAGAGGAAGGAAGACTGCCAAGCTCCTTTTATGAGGTGAGCATAACTCTGATTCCAAAACCAGGCAAAGACAACACAAAGAAAGAAAATTATAGGCCAATATCCCTGATGAATTTAGATGCTAAATTCCTTCAACAAAATATTAGCAAACCGGATCCAGCAATATATGAAAAAAATTATACACCAGGATCAAGTGGGATTTATTCTGGGGAGGCAAGGCTGTTACAATATTTGCAAATCAATCAATGTTATTCATCACATAAACAAAAGGAAGGAGAAAAACCACATGATAATTTCAATAGATGCAGAAAAAGCATTTGATAAAATCCAGCACCCATTCATGATCAAAACTCTCAGCAAAGTGGGAATACAGGAAACATACCTCAACATAATAAAGGCCATCTATGAGAAACTCACAGCCAACATCATCCTCAATGGGCAAAAATTAAAAGCAATACCCTTAAGATCAGGAACAACGCAGGGGTGCCCCCTTTCACCACTTTTATTCAACATAGTTCTGGAAGTCCTAGCCACAGCAATCAGAGAAGAAAAAGAAATAAAAGGCATCCAAATTGGAAAACAAGAAGTAAAACTATCATTATTTGCAGATGATATGATATTGTATATAGAAAACCCTAAAGTCTCAGTCAAAAAACTACTAGACCTGATAAATGAATTGAGCAAGGTGGCAGGATATAAAATTAATACTCAGAAATCAGAGGCATTTTTATACACTAACAATGAACTGTCAGAAAAAGAAATTAAGGAATTGATACCCTTTACCATTGCAACCAAAAAAATAAAGTACCTAGGAATAAATTTAACCAGGGAAATTAAAGATTTGTACTCGGAAAATTATAAAACATTGATAAAAAAAATCAGGGAAGATACAAACAAGTGGAAGCATATATTGTGCTCATGGTTAGGAAGAATAAACATCACTAAAATGTCTATATTACCCAAAGCAATCTATAAATTCAATGCAATACCAATTAAAATACCAATGACATACTTCAAAGATATAGAACACATATTACAAAAATTTATATGGAACCAAAAGAGAACACGAATAGCCTCAGCAATCCTGAAAAGGAATAATAAAGTGGGAGGTATCACACTTCCTGATATCAAGTTATACTACAAGGCCATTGTACTCAAAACAGCCTGGTACTGGCATAAGAACAGGCATATAGATCAATGGAACAGAACAGAGAACCCAGAAATAAACCCACAGTTCTATGGACAACTGATATTTGACAAAGGAGGTAAGGAAATATAATGGAGTAAAGACAGCCTCTTTAACAAATGGTGTTGGGAAAATTGGACAGCTACCTGCAAAAAAATGAAACTAGATCACCAGCTTACACCACTCACAAAAATAAACTCAAAATGGATAAAAGACTTAAATGTAGGCCGTGAAACCATAAGCATCTTAGAAGAAAACATAGGCAGTAAGCTCTCCAACATCTCTCAGAGCAATATATTTGCTGATTTATCTCCACAGGGAAGTGAAATAAAAGACAGGATAAACAAATGGGACTATATCAAACTAAAAAGCTTCAGCACAGCTAAAGACAACAAGAACAGAATAAAAAGACAAACTACACAATGGGAGAACATATTTGACAATACGTCTGATAAGGGGTTAATAACCAAAATTTATAAAGAACTTGTAAATCTCAACACCAGAAAGACAAACAATCCAATCCAAAAATGGGCAAAAGAGATGAATAGACACTTCTCCAAAGAGGACATACAGATGGCCAATAGGCATATGAAAAAATGCTCAACATCACTAATCATTAGAGAAATGCAAATTAAAACCACAATGAGATATCACCTCACACCTGTCAGAATGGCACTCATCAACAAAACAACACAGAATAAGTGCTGGCGAGGATGTGGAGAAAAGGGAACCCTCCTGCACTGCTGGTGGGAATGCAGACTGGTGCAGCCACTGTGGAAAACAGTATGGAGATTCCTCAAAAAACTGAAAATCGAACTGCCTTTTGACCCAGCTATCCTACTTTTAGGAATATACCCCAAGGACACCATAGAAGGGCTCCAAAAGGAGAAATGCACCCCCATGTTTGTGGCAGCATTGTTCACAATAGCGAAGATCTGGAAACAGCCCAAGTGTCCGTCAGAGGACGAGTGGATTAAAAAGCTTTGGTACATATATACTATGGAATACTACTCAGCCATAAGAAATGATGACATCGGATCATTTACAACAATATGGATGGACCTTGATAACATTATACGGAGTGAAATAAGTAAATCAGAAAAAAAAACTAAGAACTATATGAATCCATACATAGATGGGACATAAAATGAGACTCAGAGACATGAACAAGAATGTGATGGCAACAGGGTTGGGGGTTGGGGGGAGGGGGGATGGGCGAAGAAGGAGAGAGGGGTTGCGGGAGGGGAGGGGCACAAGAAAACGAGATAGAAGGTGACAGAAGACAATTTAACTTTGGGGAAAGGGTACACAGCACAATCAAATGTCAAAATAATCTAGAGATGTTTTCTTTCAACATATGTACCCTGATTTATCAATGTCACTGCATTAAATTTAATAAATAATAAAAAAAAAGAACTAGATAGAAGGTGACAGAGGACAATCTGACTTTGGGTGATGGGTATGCAACATAATTGAACAACAAGATAACCTGGACATATTATCTTTGAATATATGTATCCTGATTTATTGATTTCACCCCATTAAAAAAATAAAATTATTAAAAGAAAAAAAAAGTTAAAAAAAAAAGCTGTGGTACATATATACTATGGAATACTACTCAGTCATAAGAAATGATGACATCGGATCATTTACAACAACATGGATGAACCTTGATAACATTATACTGAGTGAAATAAGTAAATCAGAAAAAACTAAGAACTATATGATTCCATACATAAGTGGGACATAAAAATGAGACTCAGAGACATGGACAAGAGTGTGGGGGTTAAGGGGTGGGGGAGAGGAGAGGGAGGGGATGGGGGAGGGGAGGGGCACAAAGAAAACCAGTTAGAAGGTGACGAAAGACAATTGGACTTTGGGTGATGGGAATGCAGCACAAGCAAATGGCAAAATAACCTAGAGCTGTTTTCTCTGAACATATGTACCCTGATTTATCAATGTCACCCCATTAAAATTAATCAAAAAAATAGTGATATGAACACATGTGGTATTTTAAAACTCTTCCTTATAACATAATCTGGTTTTGTGTACCTCTTTTATTGTTCTTATTTAAGTATAAAATGCATGAAATAATAAAAAAATGTTAATTGTGGAGTTTTTGTAGATGCTCTTTACTGAATTAAGAAAATTCCCTACTATTTCTATTTTTCTGATAATTTTTTAGAAATCATAACATGACTATCAATTTTTATCAAATCTTTCTGCATCCATTGATTGATATGATCATGTGATTTTTTTTTAGTCTTTTAATATGATAAATTATATAGCTTGATTTTCAAGTACTAAATCAGCCTGTATTCTTGGACTAAACCCCACTTGGTCATGGTATATAATGATCATATGTTTTGCATTCTATTTGCCCCTTTTCTGGTCTTTTGGCTAAAGAGTGTAGGGTTTTGAGGGGGCTTTATTTATCTGTGCTCATTAGTATTTCTGAGTTTCCAGCTGCTTCATTTTCATATCTGGAATGTAAGGGGCAAAAAGATAAGCTGGACAACTCACCACCTTGTTTGCCTTAGATCCCGAGTTTCCTACTGGCCTGCCTTCTTTCCCCTTTCAGAGTCTTATGCTCATTTGATATAGAATGTTCAGGGTTCATGATTGTACTTAGTGACAGAAATGAGGAAAAATAAGTTTATTTTATCTTCCCCAAACAGAAATTCAGATTTATGTTTTTAAAAGGTCTTGAAAAATAACAAGTATTGGAGTGGATATGGAGAAAAGGAAACTCTCATACACTGTTGGTGGAATTGTAAGTTAGTGCAGAAATTACAGAAAAAACTACACTGGGGAACAATTTTTTTTTTCCCATTGCATGAGGTTTTAGAACTTTTTCTATATAGTTCTGCATTGCTGATTCCAAAGCTGAAATCCGTTTTTTGGTGCATGCTCTAGTTTTTATGCAATTTTAATTTCTTTTTGTTACAGTTAATGGCATGCATTGGTTTTTAAATTGGAGTTAAAGGGCAACGACTCTTGGATTGAACATAACCACAAGGCAATTAATGTTTTACAAACATCACTTTTACATAATTGTAGTTGTTTTTAAATGTAAAAAATTATTATCTGATAAAAACATCCTCTTATTTTGTTTTAAGATTGAATCATGGCTTCTTGGAGTAAGCATAAATGTAAGAATAGTCCTGACACCTTCTGTTATATATATGGCTGTTACACACTTCAACATCAAAGGCATAATATTTCATCATTTGTGACATGTGCATATATTGCCTATTTTCAAGTTCCCCTTAGTGATCAAGACAAGAATTGGGCTCCTCATATTGTGTGTCATAATTGTGAGGAAATGCTTTGTGACTGGACAAAAGGAAAACACAAAGGAATGCCTTTTGGTATTCCCATAGTTTGGCGTGAACTTAAGGACCACAGCAGTGACTGTTACTTCTGTCTGATCCATACAAAGGGCATAGGCAAAAAAAAATGGCATATGATCGCATATCCTAATATTCCTTCAGCAATACATCATATCCCACATTCTGAGACACTCCCAGTTCCAGTTTTCAATGGTTTTATTTCTTCTAAAGATGAAGAAAGTGAACATGGTGATCAAGTATTTTGATAAGATGCATGAGAAAATGGTTGTGGAATCTGAAGGGTCTTCCTCTGATGCCAAGCAGTCATTAACCCCTCAGCAGTTTAGCCAACCTGAATTGAATGACTTAGTAAGAGATTTGGGCCTATCAAAGAAAGCAGCTGAGTTATTAGCCTCCAGGATTCAAAAAAAGAATGTAGTTCACCAGTAAGCTAAAGTATCCCATTTCAGGAAGCGTGAACAAATTTTTGTGGGCTTTTTTTCCGAAGACAAACACTTTGTTTACTGTGATTATATCACCAGTCTTCTTGGCCAGCTAGATGTTACCACTTACAGTCCAACAGAATGGCAGCTATTTTTTGACAGCTCTAAATGGAGTCTGAAATGTGTTTTCCTACACAACGGTAATGTTTATGCAGCGGTTCCAATTGGTTATTCAACTCATCTGCAAGAAGATTATAATAACATAAAAATTGTCCTCAACTTACTGAAGTATGAGGGGCATAACTGGATCATTTTTGTGGATCTTAAAATAGCAATTTCTTGCTAGGACAACAGAGAGGTTTCACGAAGTATCTTGCTTTCTGTGTCTGTGGGACAGCCGAGCTCGGGAGAAATACTGGACACAGAAGGAGTGGCCAAAACGTGAAGCTCTGGAAGTAGGGATGCAAAATATTGTGAATGAACCTATAGTTAATCGAGACAGGATCATTTTCCCCCCACTTCACATCAAACTTGGCTTAATGAAGCAGTTTGTTCATGCTTTGAATAGAAAAAGTGAATTATTTCAACATATTATTTCTGCTTTTCCTGCCTTGTCTTTTGAGAAGATAAAAGCAGGTATATTTGATGGACCTCAAATTCAAACCCTCCTATGTGATGAAGAATGTGCCAGAAAGATGAATAAGAAGGAGAAAGCAGCATGGCAATCTTTTGTGGCAGTTACAAAGAACTCCCTTGGCAACAAAAAAGCAGAAAACTATGAACTTCTGGTTCAAAGGATGCTGTTGGCTTTCTGCAACATTGGATGTAACATGAGCGTTAAGATTCACTTCCTGAACAGTCACCTTGATAAGTTTCCCAAAAATCTTGGAGCTGTTAGTGATGAGCAGACTACTTACTGCTGGAGCATCAAACAATATTGTTCTCAACAAGTACACAAACGCAAGAGCTGCAAATGAAAATTTTTGCCTGAATATGTTTTGCACAAATTTTATGATTAAAATAAATGTTTTAATATGTTCTATTTTAAAATTGTAGACAAATTCTGATGCAATCACATCTTTTAGTGTATTAGTGTATTTACTGCATTATAGAAATTATGTTTTCACAAAGATGATGCCCAAGAAGACATTCTACTTCATTATGTTAAACTAAATGTTGAAGATTTTACAATAAGATAAAAATCTAAAACCTTGAATTGCCAAACAACTGTAGCTTACAGAGAAAAACTAATGTCAGATCTGAGATCAGCACACTCAAATTAGGTAGGAACAAGTGTGTTTGTGAATGCCACAAAAATATTGTTCCCCAGTGTTATGGAGGCTCCTTAAAAAATTAAACTACCTTATGACCCAGCAATTCCACTTTTGGATATTTATCTAAAGAAAATGAAAACACTAATTTGAAAAGATATATGCACCCTCATTCTCATTGCAGCATATTTACAATAGCCAAGATATGAAGCAACCTATGTGTCTATCAGTAAATGAATGGATAAAGAAGTGTTTATGTAATAGAATATTACTCAGTCGCAAAAAAAGAATAAAATCTTTTCATTTGCAATGGCATGGATGGATCTAGAAGATATTATGCTAAGTGAAATGTGTCAGACAAGGAAAGTCAAATACCATATGGTTTCACTTGTATGTGGAATCTAAAAACAAACAAAACAAAACAGAAACAGACTCATAGATACAGAGAACAAATTGATGGTTACCAGAGGGCTGGGAAGTTGGGGATGCGTGAAAAGGTGAACGGAAATAGAAGTTACAAACTTTTAGTTATAAAAACAAAACAGTAAGTCACAGGGATGTAATATATAACATAGGGAAAACGGTCAATATTACTGTAATAAATGTATGATGACAGATGGTTACTAGATGTATTGTGCTGATCACATCATAAGGAATATAAATGTGGCATCACTATGTTGTACACTTAAAACTGATATAAGGCCTGACTTGTGGTGGTGCAGTGGGATAAAGCATTGACCTGGAATGCTGAGGTCACTGGTTCAAAACCCTGCACTTGCCTGGTCAAGGCACATATGGGAGTTGATGCTTCCTGCTCCTCCCCCCTTCTCTCTCTCACTCTCTCTCCTCTCTAATGTGAATAAATAAAAAAAAATAAAAAATTAAAAAATTAAAACTGATATAATATTGTATGTCAGCTATACTTTAATAAAATATAGAAAATAATTTTAAAAGGCATTTGGGCAGAAAGAAGGAAGGAATAAACCAGGTAAAAAGTTAACACAGTGGCTCAGATGAGGGAAGATAGTCTGTCAGAAGGCTGTCTCATCCTGTATATTTTGTTCATATTCCTCTGCCTCATTTTCGTAGAGCTGGGAGGGGCAACAAGATAGAAGAAAAGGCAGTCTCCTCGAGCATGATGCTGTGATGAGGGGCACCACTGGCCTGTAGACAATAGCTGTTTCTTTCTAGAGCTTTTAAAAGTTCTCCTTCAGCAGGAAAAATAAGTCATTTTTAACAGCAGTCTACCAATCAATATGCATTTACTCCAAATTCTCTTAACACTTCTCATTTAACGCGACTTCAGGTATGACCAACATTACACAAGTCATATCTTTTACTACAACTTTAGGGAAACTTGAATAATGGCTCAAATTGCTAATTCACTTTGGCCTAATATAATGTTTTTTATTTATAATTCCATTTTGGTTAATAATACAAATTAACAGAAAACACTGACTGATTAAACAACAGCAATAGTAATATTTTGAACAGAAATAGTTTTGTTATCTACAGATAGCTCCATGTTCTTTTTATTTTTAATTTCTATTTTTTTAGTAAGAGTTGGGGGAGAGGGACAGACAGGGACAGACAGGAAGGGAGAGAGATGAGTATTCATTGCTTTCTCATACATACCTTGACTGGGGAGCTCCAGCTGAACCAGTGAACCCTTGCTCAAGCCAGCCACCATGGGGTCATGTGTATGATCCCAAGCTCAAGCGACAACCTGCACTCAAATTGGTGAGCCCACACTCAAGCCTGCAACTTCAGGGTTACAAACCTGGGCCCTCAGTGTCCCAGACCAATGCTCTATTCACTGTGCCACAGCCTGGTCAGACAAATTTTAGTTATTTTTAAAAATTGCATTGGATTTTTGGCCCTGGCCAGTTAGCTTTATCTGGAAACAACAAGGTGGCGGGTTCGCTCCCAGTCAGGGCAGACACAGGACGCAACCAAGGAAGGCACAACTGAGCAGAACAGCAAACGAACGCCTCCTTTCCACCTCTCTTCTCTCTTCCTTCCTCTCTCTGTCTCTCTAAAAACTTAATAAAAATTAAGTCCTGGTCAGATAGCTCAGTTGGTTGGAGCGTCATTCCAGAGCATATAGGTAACAGTTTGATTCACTGGTCAGGTAAAAAACAGAAAAAACTCAATGTTCCTGTCTCTCTCTCCCTGCCTCTCTCAAAAAAACCAAAAAATTTTTTACTGTTTTTTAGAATGAATAGTAGGCATCAGAGAGGACCCTTTGTTCATGTCTCTGAAAACACTTATGAAAATGCCTCTGTAATATGACATTAAGAAGGTGCATCTAGGCACATACACAAGTAGAGATCAGGAAGCCTTTCTGTGCCTCAATATCATCCAGCCTAGAGGTGGCGATTTTTCACCATCTCCTTGCTTTACCATTTATCATTCATTCATTCAAAAACATCCATTGATCTACTACTCATTAGACATAATCCTCATAGTCATGTTAGACTGTGTCTTATTCAGTTTTGCCCCTCAACATGTAGATCTGCTGCACATTGTAGCAAGCTCTTATAAAATGTCTGATAAAGGAAAGATAAAAAGAAAGAATATTGAACAACTAGGTGATATAATGTAGAATAACATATGTAGAAGCTTTATGATCTTAGAAAGAACTTTAAATATTTGCTTTTTACTCATCAAGCAGTACATATTTTACACAAGGTTCTTTGTTCCAAACTATGGCCGATACCAGAAAAGGTCCTAATTCTTTTAGCAGTCAATGTTTTCCAAAGCAACGTTTGCCAATTATCTGTATGAGAAGATCTCGGAACTTATTTAGTTTGAAATTCTTAAATAAAGAATAATTTTTTCTAACCCAGGAAAGGCTATGAGTGAAGTTGAGATACAAATCAAGAGTGTTAACTGAAAAAGAAGTCCTGATACAAGTGGGCAAGATGATGAGGACTATTCAGGCTCCTGCCCCACCACAGAAAGGCATTTGGAACCAAAAGCACAGAAGAATAGGCAAGGCATGCCTCACTTGAGAGATAATAAAAACTCTTCCGGTAGGGGAAACACCAAGCAGAAATGTCTTAGTGTTAACAAAGGGCAGATTTTAACAAGGAAAATAACACTTTCCCTCAGATGAGCAGCCTCACATAATCTACAATAAATAGTAGGCACCCTGAAGCCATCCAAAAAATTCTGCTATTGGCAACTGAGTGACAGATTTTCAATGCTAAAGTAAAAAAATAATTAAATGAAAATGTATTCATAATGCCACTTTGCCCAGGTACTAGCATTTACCTCCCAAGAACTATAAAATAGATCAAGAGACCTATTTTAACCAGAACCTATTATATGTGTATTATAAACAATAATCAAAGTGTTATTAAACAAAGTTCCATTTTTTCAATAAAATGTTTTAACGAATAATCATGTGTGGCTTCTTCGGTTGTGTACATATCTCGTTGCTGGGTCTAGATGACTGCAAAGCAGGATTTTGCAACCCTGGCTGCAATAGATCCACTTGGGCAGATACAAAAAGTGCTCATGCCAGGGTCCCGCTCTCAGAAATTCTCATCAGATGATTCCAAGGAAGGTTCAAAGGAAGGTATTTATTTTCCAGAGAGACTTCACCATTTGAATGGGATCGTTAGGCTTAAGAGGAAATTATCAGCTGCTGTGTGGTTGCCACCAAACCTGCCAAGCTGTAAACCTTTGAAGTTTACAACCTTGCCTACTTCTTTCAACCATTTGGGAGCTTGTAAAAATTGTGAGGTCTGCATCCTAGACCAATTAAATCAAACCCTTTGGGGGAAAAATTTAGGTAAAATATCTGTTGCCAAGGTCCAGATGCAGGCTTTAAATGGCTTTACTATTAGAGGTCCCACAAGAATTAGAACAGTAGCTGTTTAGATCTTTGGTTCTTATGGAAAATTATCAATTGAAACATTTCTCTAAACTTCTACTAAACTTCAATTCTGTTAGTTGTCCCTCTTTACCTCGGGTTTGTGAAAGGACACAGCTTGCCAAAAGGTACTGGTCATTTTGATACCTATCATCTGAGAATCTATCCCATATGTAAGGCGTCTCTTACAAATAATACATCAGGATTTTGTTGTGGCTAAGTTGTAAAAGCACTATTATCTCAGCATTGATCTAAATTAGGCCTCTGGTAGGGAAATTCAGGACTATAATTTACTGCATGCTTGTGCAATTAAAGGACAGAACTGTCTATCTTATGAAATAGGCAGTAATAAATGAAAGAAGCCTCATTTTCAGCGGGTATTGCTGGACACATGTCCCTAACTAATGAATCTGCTAATAGTTCACTATTTTTAGCAACAACTAGCTATGCATAGCTTGCACTAAACCTATGATAGAGTTTTCATTTTTAAAAACAAACATTTCTTTGTAAATGAGTGATTATTTTTAGTAATATAGTATAAAGCAATTTTCCACAGGCATTGTTCAAAGTTCCTTTTGTGCTTTTTAAAGCCACCAACACAATTTATATCCCTGAAAATCATTTTAAACTCAATTTATGCCAATCTACTGGCAGACCATAAATATAGCTTTTTCTGTGTACAACAGTGAAAACAAAAGAGCATCCCATTTAGTGAAGACATTTGATAACTTAGATTTCAAATTTAGAGAAAGGAAAGCAGAGATAGAAACACACTCAACTATAATGTTTACCTTTAACATGGATGGCCCTTAGCAAAACTAGGAAGCAAATCTATCCTGGTTTGTAGTTGAGCCATCAGTCTGGGAGCCAATCAGGTGCTGGAAGCCTCTCTTTCTGCCCCTCCTCCCCTTTCCAGAGCTCATATCCTCTCCTCTCAAACTTGCCCTTACAAAGGCATCAATTAGGTATTGTTCATTTGTTTTTTAATAAGAATTTTTATTTTTTAATAAACCCTTTCCCAACGATATTTTCCTTTTAAAACTTACCTTTATTTTTTTATAATAATGAGTGGTCATTATTGTTGTAAAAGAACAGTCATACTCCTAAGAAAGTAAGTTAGAATAATGGTAAATATACCTGTACCCAAAGTGGATTTGTTTGAACTCCCAGCCAGTTGCCTGGAAAAAAGAAAAAGAAAAAGAAAAAAACTGATTACATATACTTACATCTTAAAGAGCAATAAAGACCTATTATGCAAATGCCTTGTTGTGCCAAAAGGAAGAAAAATGGATTTAATGTATTAAAAAAAAAAGTCTGGTAAACATATTCTTTTCTAAAAAGAGAAAGACGCTAGAATGAATGACTCAGAAATAAGAGCTCTAGCCTGACCAGGCGGTGGCGCAGTGGATAGAGCCTCGGACTGGGATGCGGAAGACCCAGGTTCGAGACCCCAAGGTCGCCAGCTTGAACCTGGGCTCATCTGGTTTGAGCAAAAGTTCACCAGTTTGGACCCAAGGTCGCTGGCTCAAGCAAGGGGTTACTCGGTCTGCTGAAAGCCCATGGTCAAGGCACATATGAGAAAGCAATCAATGAACAACTAAGGTGTCGCAATGCGCAACGAAAAACTAATGATTGATGCTTCTCATCTCTCCATTCCTGTCTGTCTGTCCCTGTCTATCCCTCATTCTGACTCTCTCTCTGTCTCTGTAAAAAAAAAAAAAATAATTAAAAAAGAAATAAGAGCTCTAGGAGCTCTAAGCGGCAGTAATCATGAATTCACAGGAGTGCTGAGGATCCTATGGAGATGACACAAATTAGACATTGATGGGATGGAAATTTTTTTTTGCAGAGAGAGTCAGAGAGAGGGATAGATAGGGACAGACAGACAGGCAGGGAGAGATGAAAACATCAATTCTTTGTTGCGGTTCCTTAGTTGTTCATTGATTGATTTCTCATATGTGCCTTGACCTGGGGACTACAGAAGACTGAGTGACCCCTTGCTCGAGCCAGAGACCTTGGGCTCAAGCTGGTACCTGATGAGCCCGCGCTTAAGCTGGCAACCTCGGGGTCTCGAACCTGGGTCCTCCACATCCCAGTCCGACGCCCTATCCACTGTGCCACCGCCTGGTCAGGCGGGATGGAAAATTTTATTTAACAATTCAGTCCATCTGCACATTTGACTTCACACAGATTGGATGTCCAGATGATTGACTTATTAGACCTATGACAAAATGGATTTTAAGTTATTACTGATTTAGTTTTGAAAAGATGCTATCATGGGAAAGAATTGAAAACATATTTTCACAGAAGCAGAGACCTTTGGACATGCGGAGAAAACAAAAAAAGTTAATTTTGAGTAGCTTCAAGTTATGTAGACAAGACTATCCTTTTAGCTGGAGCATTTCATAATTGCACTTCTTGCTACCTTCTCCCTTTATACCTATAATTCTTGTACCTATAGCTTCAAGCCCTCCCTCAGACTCCTCTTCTGTCCTAAACTGATGACCCAGGGATTATTTAAAGGCCTACCTTTTTCTTTTCTTTCTACACTGACAGTCATTGCCTCTACTTCTGAGTCACCTTCTTACATTGCAATCTGGCTGCTGCTACCACCATCCTGGTTACTGATGTTTGTAAGAGAACGTTGAGGTCCATCCCCCCAGAAATGTGGACTGAAACCAAAGGATTAAAATATATTGGCAACATACATAATAAATTGTGGTGGGGGTTGTGGGGGAGAAGAGGAGAGAAAGACAACTCTGGTGGAGGATGGAGGCTCACCAAGAGGAGGAACAGGAAAATACATGTGGTAGGACAGTCATGAGGCAGCAGCTGTCTGAAGTACTATCCCGTTACAGCAGTCAGTGAGGGAGCAAACAGAAAGAAGTTCTTTCTGTCCCACCCAAGCTCAGAACCTCACTGCTGTTCTTATGCCCAGAATTCCCCAGTGCACTGGAGGTTCTCCCTGAGCACTGTTCCTGGGGTCCTAGCAGTCATCACTTTACACTTTGATTCTCTTCTGCTCTTCTAACTTAGTCTTCATTTTATTTTATTTCCTCCTTCTGATATTCTGGCTGGAAAACAACTCTGTGCTGTAAACGTGTGCCACATTTCCCCATCTTTAGGTCTCTCGCTATTGGCTCCACTGTGATGCACAACGCCATCATCTCCACCTTTGAAAACCCTACTCATCCTTCAAGCCCATCAACACTTTTTTTTTTTTTTCTGAAGTGAGAAGCAGGGAGGCAGAGTGACAGATTCCCACATGCACCTGATTGGGATCCACCCGGCCAATCCCGCTCCAATGGAGCCGTGGCTCCGGGAGGGGAAGAGAGAAACAGAGAGAAAGGAGAGGGGGAAGGGTGGAGAAGCAGATGGTTGCTTCTTCTGTGTGCCCTGGCTGGAATCGAACCCAGGATATCCACACGCCAGGCCCATATTCTACTGCTGAGCCAACCGGCCAGGGCCAAGCCCATCAACTCTTTAATAGGCAAGTGAATACCTGAATGAGGTCCCCAGGACAACATTGATCACAGTCACGTAACCTCGGTTCTCAGTATGGCCTGAACTCCACCAGTAGTGTTGCCCTTTTGAACAATCAGCACTGCACTTTTTATTTTTTAATTATAAGAGGAAGTTTATTAAGAAAGTTACGGAGGGACCTGGCCGGTTGGCTCAGCGGTAGAGCGTTGGCCTGGCGTGCGGGGGACCGGGGTTCGATTCCCGGCCAGGGCACATAGGAGAAGCACTCATTTGCTTCTCTACCCCCCCACTTCCTCTCTGTCTCTCTCTTCCCCTCCCGCAGCCAAGGCTCCATTGGAGCAAGGATGGCCCGGGCGCTGGAGATGGCTCCTTGGCCTCTGACCCAGGCGCTGGAGTGGCTCTGGTCGCGGCAGAGCGACGCCCCGGAGGGTCAGAGCATCGCCCCCTGGTGGGCATGCCGGGTGGATCCCGGTGGGGCGCATGCGGGAGTCTGTCTGACTGTCTCTCCCCGTTTCCAGCTTCAGGAAAAAAAAAAAAAAAAAAAAAAAAGAAAGTCACGGAGGTAGTAGAAGTGAGCCAACTGGGCTGCAGAGTCTCAGAAAACAAGGTACAGAGACCAAAGGGCCTGTGGAAATTAGGAGAGAAAGGCAAAGGGAAAGAGGCTGGAGGACGAAGAGGGGAGAGGAAAAGCCATCGCTCGCTCTGAGAGGGAGGGCAAGATCAGCACTGTACATTTTAAATCAACACGCATAGATATTCCCATAGCTTATCAAAAGTCAAAAAGAAAATACGTGCCCAAAGTTCCCAGACCTGTATCATAAATTTCTTTCGCACATACAAGTTATCAAAAAGCTGTCCAAGATTTTGCCCCTGAGCTACAAAATCAGTGTCCTGCCCTTATCTCTATTTCAATTCTGTCCTCCCCACCTCTTTTATTGATTTTAGTACCTTTTCTGCTACTGATTTATGTGACATAATCCTGTAGGGAATCAAGGAACTGCTTCCAGTTTTAGATTCATTACAAGTTCCCTTAAGAAGCGATTATTAGAGAAGAATCCCACGCGGCTGATTCTGTCAGTAATCCCAGCAGCACTGGGGTGCCTGCCAACTCAAGACCCGGTTTTCAATGCCACACTTATTAATCTATCACCAAGGGATCTTTGGAAGCTTGCAAAGCTGTGGGTGCAACTGAGTATAAAATTGTACTTTATTGAATGCCTTTATATAACAATAACAAGAAAACCAAAAATTTGAAAGTCTCATCGAAAGGTAATTCAGGGTAGTGATTAATTAGTGCTTGGTCTCTGTAGTCAGATGGTGCTGGGTTTTTTAAACTCTAGTGACACCACTCACCAGCTGTAAGACTTTGGGAAAATTACTTAACTTCATTGAGCCTCAGTTTCCTCATCTGTAAAATGAGAGTAAGGATAGGGCTTCTGGAAGAACCAAATGAAGTCAACACAATACTTGTATAGTATTCAAATAAACGGCAACTATTATCATTACCATGGATACTGACATTCTAATAAATCATGAACTGCCTCCCATTTCCAAAACCATGACCTGGCAGCTGCTAAACTATTTGTGAGCTCTTCAGGTTATAAGGAAGATAGAGAGAAAGAAAAGGAGGATGAGACAGGAAGAGGTTTTCCTTCTCTCGGGGCCTCCAGGCTCTCACTGTTGCCAAACTTTATAAAGTATGATAGAGATAATATTTCGAAAATACTTTTCTTTCTCTTGTTTTATAAATCTGGCTCCTTGCAGCCATTTAGTTAGTATAGCCTGGAGAAATCCTTAATCAAGATAGAAGAAAATATGATGTAAATGAAGTCTTTCCTTCTGACCTGGTGGTTTGTGGGAAAAATAATGGAAGACAAAAGGACGAGCAAGTGGCCCATACCCTCCAGATCACAATCTGGAAGAGGGTGGAAGGACAGATGATATATAAACTAAGGGAGAGCCAGACACAGAAACAGAAGAGACTGTCCCCTAGTCCTTGATTAGAATTCTGAGACAGACTGCCATCAGGAATGTCCTACTCCATCCTGAGACTACCATGGCACACTGAAAATGGCGGGGAGGCATGGTTCAGCAGAGCAAGAGCCTATGTGCCCCTCCCAAGCCTGCCTTAACTCTAAAGGACTATGGAAGGGCTCCAGAAGTTCTCACATTCCTCTGTGGGAGACAAAGTAAGTACAGGGGGTCCCCGGGTTATGACACAAATCCGTTCCTATGACAGTGACAAACCCGAATTTTGGTGTAAGTCGAAACACACCTTAGCCTAAGTCACTTACCTATCTTAACACAGTTGTAAAACCATAATCTAGAACATAAAAACACAACTAAGCCACAGAAAAAGGAGAAAGACATAAATATACTGTACTGGACACTGTCCTCTAGTAACAGAAAAAATGACAAAGCAACGCAAATGAAACATTTATGCTTTTAACAGTCCAAAACGACGTGGGTAAGCATACTGGGGGACGCCAACTCCCTCACTCAGATGCAGTGTTACTGCACACTCTTCTGCCACGTGCAATCAAACCAGTTCGCCCACATAGTCTTCAAGTATGAAGCTAATGGTGTAAGCTGAAACACTCACATTTCAATATTTTTAAGTTTTTATGGGAGTAAGTGTCATAAACTCTAAACGTCATATGTTGAGACTGTCATAACCCGAGGACCCCCTGCAACAGAACTGGCAGCCTCAGAACCAGCTGTGGTGAGATCTCTGTGGTTAAGTGTGGGGCCACTCTAACATCAAGGCTGAGGAGCAGATGTCAGAGGTCTATGCCGGGCCCAAAGAGAGGACCTCGTTAGAGAGGACTGGGTGAGATCTGCAAGTCCTGGC
The DNA here is from genome assembly GCF_036850995.1 of Saccopteryx leptura. Lineage (NCBI taxonomy): Eukaryota > Metazoa > Chordata > Mammalia > Chiroptera > Emballonuridae > Saccopteryx > Saccopteryx leptura. Next base: position 49,800,384 of record NC_089511.1, on the reverse strand, counting down.
AGGTGTAATGTGGGTGAATTTAACTTAACCAAGAAATTACACTGCCCTTGAGAAAGCACCACTGAAAGGTCCCGAGAACCTGACTGGATCAGCCACCTGACAGCGGAGGCACGGGACAGGACAGGACCTGCACTCGGATCAAGGCTCAGCTCTGTTGTCACAATGGGTTCACATGCCTAGACACCATTCTGGCAGAGAAGCGCAGGCAGAGAAGTGGGAACTGGCCGGGGAAGAAACTTGAAAGATGGCTCATCTACTCTGTGTGGAACAGAATTAATTTGGCCCATAGCAATGTCTGGCCTTTAGACTGAGAGAAAATCTTTAAACACTTGAAATGTCCTGCCTGTTTACCTGTCAGCTTTAGGGCATATCAGATAGTCTACACTAAAAATATGATTTATGGTGGGGGCTTTGGACCACCCCTATCAACTCAACTGTAGGAGGTGCTAGTAGACTCTACTGGGAAAGGCCAGCAGGAAGTTTTGGAACTCTCCTGGACTCTGCACCAGGCCCCCTTTCCCTTGGCTTCCCTTGGCCAATTTTTATCTATAACTTTTGCTGTAATAAACCATAATTGTGAGTATAACAACATTCAATGAGTTCTGTAAATCTTCTAGTAATTATTAAACCTGACAGTGGTCTTGGAAATTCCCAATCTCTACATACCCCAAAGAGACTGCGTTGCTGGGCATGGCCAGTGGGGGAAACATATTCATTAGAGAAGATGAAGAAGCCCCATTGTCTTATCAACATTGAGTGACACTATAATACGTGAACCTACTACCCAAAGAAGTAAGGTCTCAGCCCTGGCAGGTTGGCTCAGTGGTAGAGCGTCAGCCTGGCGTGCGGGAGTCTTGGGTTCGATTCCCGGCCAGGGCACACAGGAGAAGCGCCCACCTGCTTCTCCTCCCCTCCCCCTCTCCTTCCTCTCTGTCTCTCCCCCTCCCACAGCCAAGGCTCCATTGGAGCAAAGTTGGTTGGCCTGGGCACTGAGGATGGCTCTGTGTGTGGCCTCTGCCTCAAGCACTAGAATGGCTCTGATTGCGGCAGAGTGACACCCCAAGATGGGCAGAGCATCGCCCCCTGGTGGGCATGCCGGGTGGATCCTGGTCAGGTGCATGCGGGAGTCTGTCTGACTGCCTCGCCTTTTCCAACTTCAGGAAAGGAAAAAAAAAAAAAGAAGGTCTCCTTATCACTCCAGATGAGACGTGTATGAAGGACTTAGGGAGTCTTTCTTCCCTCAGAGTACAGAAGAGCGCCGGAGCACTGCCTCTAAACACTTTAAGCTGTCGTTGGGCAGATAAAATGTATTATGCTCACTTTGTTAATGATGGAGGCCGTTGCCCAGGTGATATTAATGTGTGTTGGGGATCGTTGTAGCCTGGGGCTTGGTTTTGGGATTAAGCCTTTCCCACCCTTTTTTGATGTGGGGTGGTACAATCCAATCATGCCTCAGAGAGGTGACTTTGTATTAGAGACTTCCCTATTTTGTATATTGGATTAAGGTTTGGATTTCTACACTATAAAATAGGGGTGGAACAGGAGCTTGCTCTTGGTTCCTGAGATTATCATTAGCATGAGAGAGGAAGAGCCAGCAGCGGAAGGAGGCCACATGGAGGAGGCCAGGAGAAGCAGCTAAGATGGCGGAGTGCTGAGTGAGATGCCAGTTTGTGTAGAGTTTGTATCTGGGATAAGGAAGGAGATGGGGAACGGAGGAGAATAAGTCTGGTGAGCTAGAAACCTTTGATTCTAGGAAACTCGGATAAGTCAGTAGCTTTGTGAGCACTGAATGTGACTGGGTTTTGGAGCCCAGTGTGTGTTTTTACTTGCCCGCCGGGTGCAAGCTAGAATTAAAGACTGTGGCCCACCAGTTTGTGGCTCCGTTGTTTCTTTACCGACTGTCCGAATCCAATGCGAACCTGCATGGGCCAGAAGGCTGCTGTGATAGTGGCCCTGGCCGTGGCTGCTGGCTTTACAGCTGTTATGTGAGAAATGAGCTAGAATTGGTTTGTCTGAGAGAAATTATGGAGGGCCAGATTTCAGTTTATTCTAAACATAAATTTGGTGACAACCAGAGACCTCTAAAACCAGAAGGAGGTGGCTCAAAGATGGTTGAATTCCCATCACCAGAGATTTGGAAGTAGAGGCTACATGACCTCTTGGCCTGAATTTGATTTGTGTATGTTCTTCTATTTATGTTCCAAGCTGAGAGGTTATGATTGAGATATAAGGGGTTATGATTGAGATATAAGATAGAAATGGCATATAGTATATTATTCTTTTATTTTTCTGTAGGTTCACAATTTTTTTTAATTTTTTTTTTTGCATTTTTCTGAAGCTGGAAACGGGGAGAGACAGTCAGACAGACTCCTACATGCGCCCGACCGGGATCCACCCGGCACGCCCACCAGGGGTGACGCTCTGCCCACCAGGGGGCGATGCTCTGCCCCTCCGGGGCATCGCTCCGCCAAGACCAGAGCCACTCCAGTGCCTGGGGCAGAGGCCAAGGAGCCATCCCCAGCGCCCGGGCCATCTCTGCTCCAATGGAGCCTTGGCTGCGCGAGGGGAAGAGAGAGACAGAGAGGAAGGAGGGGGTGGGGGTGGAGAAGCAAATGGGCACCTCTCCTATGTGCCCTGGCCGGGAATCAAACCCAGGTCCCCCGCACGCCAGGCTGATGCTGTACCACTGAGCCAACCACAGCCAGGGCCCACAATTATTTTTAAGTTGAAAAATGAACCAAAAAATGAAAAAATTTTTAGAAAGTGCTGGTGACTAAAATTCTTCAGTCATTCTAGAACAAAACAAAAGTTTTCTTTTTCTTTCTTTTTTAAAAAATGTATTAGGACTAGACTCAAGAATAATATGCATTTCATCTGATGAAAACATGTGGTAGTTTTTGCATTATGCCATTACAGGCGCATCTAGGTACTTAGTCCTTCTATATTTAGTGATTACTATGGACTAAACTGTGTCTTCCCAAAATTTATAGATTGAAGTCCTAATCCATAAGGTGACTATATTTCGAGATATGGCCTTTAGGAGGCTATAAGAGTTAAATAAGGTCACATGGGAGGGATCCTAATTTGACAGGAATGGTGGCCTTACAAGAAGAGGGAGAACGATTTCTCTTTTTCTACTGCATGTGCAGACACTATGAGGAGGCAGCGGTCAGCAAGCCAGGAGGAGAGCTCTCACCAGGAACAGAACCCTGCTGAACCTTATCTTGGAATTTCAGCCTCCAGAACTCTAAGAAAATAAATATCTATTGTTGAAACCATCCAGTTAGTGGTATTTTTCTTATGGCAGCCTCAGTAGACTAAGACAGTGATCTTTTAGTCATTTACTGACTTATTTCCTGCCTGTGTAATTTTATTCATATGACTATGGCTTTTATATACAATGGAGTATATGAGTATACCTTAGGATATTTACAGAGGTAAATGAAGTGTTAACAGTGGCATTTCTGGAGCTAGATCCAGGTAGGTGATCACCAATCTAACCAAGATTAGGATTTGCTGTAAATTCTAGCTTCTGTATACGTATATATTAACATCTGAGAACAGTGTTTTTTACTGTCAAAAATCATATCGTTTCAAAACTGTAAACAAGATAGATTGCATCTGAAGAAACGGAGTTTTGGGTTTTTTTTGTTTTTTTGTTTTTTGCTCTCTACCGCAGCAGCGCCATCTGCTGGACTTTCTCAAAATGCAAATTCTCCAACCCAGAAGGAACTGAGCAGTCACCAGACCTCTTCTAGCTGCTCCTTTTTTGGACTCTAACATCCCTCTTCTTGTTTCCTGTCATTGGCTGACACTTCCTTCCTGTGCTTATAAATATAGATGTCCTATTTATATATTGTGTTTCTATTGGGTTTCCTAGAGATTTATTATCTATTTATAATGTATGTTATGGAGAATGAATGCAAGGAATCTATTGGGAGTTTTTAAAATAAAAGTTAATCTTTAATTTTGTAGAGTACAGGCTTGGAAAGGATAGCTAATTCCAATGTATAGTACTCCTTAAGTTCAGTTCTCTTCCCCAAAGCAGTGGTGTGTGTGAGCGTGTAAATGTCTTACTTGCCTCATTTTCTGTCTTTATATCCAATCCACTGACCAGACCTCTAAATTTAAATCCTGCTGCCTCACCCTTATCCCTCTCTCTCCAGACTTTGAGATTAATTCTGAACCTAGCCAGAGGCTGTTTAACATGCTCTGCCCTCAGCGCTAAATCTATTGCTATTTCAACCCTCACCTTTATTTACCCTACTTATCGTAGATGAACTTCTCCCTTAAGACTGAGATCACTTCCCAGAGCTCAGTCTCAGTTTCCATACTGAACTTTGCCTTTCCCCCACGTGCCTACATCTTCTTGATTATCTGACAAGATCCGCCATTTCCGGAACTTGTTGGGAGAAAGATCTGAATGAAGAAAAGGACAGGCTTGCTGACAAACAGTTTAAAAATAAAATCAGGGAGGATGTAAAACAGCCCACCTTAATGCTGAGTTCACTGGGGAGCCAACTGTGAGATAAAAGTTAGCATGTGGGAAGGGAAGGAAGGTGAAGGGAGCTGATGGGCAGAGGGAGATAGTTCCAATTGTGATTCAGTTTCAAATAAGTTCTCAGTTGATTTTGTGGGGAGTTTTAAAAATGAAATGAGCTTTCAGAGATGAGCTGACTTGGGGCAAGAGGGCCATAACTTCATGCCTCGAGTCCATTAGACACTGAATGCAGGCTTCCACCAGGGGCATGACGCAGGGCAAGACAATCTCTTCAGCTGAGGCCTAAGGGGGCTGACTCTGAGGGCTATCTTCCACCTACACTCTTAGGGGCTAGAAGAATAAGTCCTAAGGAGATTTAGTTTTCCTAAAGGAAAAGAAGTCTTTCCTGAAGAGAGATTTGGTAATCCGGAAAGTATAAATACATCTTAGCATCTCTTAAAGTGAGCCACAGCCATCATCACAGCTGCCCGGCCCATGCAGGCTCGCATTTGATTCAGACAGATGGTAATGAAACAACGGAGCCAAGAACGGGTAGGCCATTATCTTTAATCCTATCTTGCACCCGGCGGGCAAGTAAAAACACACACTGCTCTCCAAAACCCACTCATTCAGCGCTCACAAAGTTACTGACTGTAAAGCCAGAAGCCAGGGCCAGGGCCACCATCACAGCCGCCCGGCCCATGCAGGTTCGCATTGGATTCAGATAGTCGGTAAAGAAACAATGGAGCCAAAAACTGATAGGCCATTTTCTTTCATTCTAGCTTGCACCCGGCGGGCAAGTAAAAATACACACTGGGCTCCAAAACCCACTCACATTCAGTGCTCACAAAGCCACTGACTTATCCGAGTTTCCTAGAATCAAAGGTTTCTAGCTCACCAGCCTTATTCTCCTCAGTTCCCCATCTCCTTCCTTCTCTCTACACAAACTACACAAACTGGCATCTCACTCAGCACTCCGCCATCTTAGCTGCTTCTCCTGGCCACATGGCCTCTTTGTGCTCTCTGCTCTGCTCCCTCTGCTCTCTCATGCTAATCATCCCAGGAACCAAGAGGGCAAGCTCTCGTTCTGCCCCCATTTTATATTGTAGCTTCACAACCTCTAATCCAATATACAAAATAGGGAAGTCTCTAATACAAAGTCACTTCTCTGAGGCATGATTGGATTGTACCACCCCACATCAAAAAGGGTGGGAAAGGCTTAATCCCAAAACCAAGCCCCAGGCTACAAGGATTCTCAACACACATTAATATCACCTGGGCAACGGCCTCCTCGTGGGCAGCGTAATCTTTAACAAAGTGAGCATAATACATTTTATCTGCCCAACACTGACTTATCCAAGTTTTCTAGAATCAAAGGTTTCTAGCTCACCAGCCTTATTCACCTCTGTTCCCCATCTCCTTCTCTCTGCACAAACTAGCTTCTCCTTCAGCATTCTGCCATCTTGGCTGCTTCTCCTCTCTCTCCACGTGGCCTTTCTCTGCTCTCCTCTCTAATGCTAATCTCAGGAACTGAGAGAGAGCAAGCTCCCGGTCTGCCCCCATTTTGTAGTATAGAAATCAAAACCTTTAATCCAATCCAATATACAAATAAGGAAGTCTCTGATACAAAGTCATTTATCTGAAGCATAATGGGATTTCTCATGAGAGTGCACCACCCTACATCAAAAAGGGTGGGAAAGGCTTTGTCCTAAAACCAAGCCCCAGGCTACAAGGATCCTGCCTGCCCACAGCCCACCCCCAACACACATAAGTATAATCACACCCATCCCAAGCAAGAAGGGCAACTAATATTAATTATCACCTGGGCGACGGGCTTCCACATGGGCAGTGCCATCTTTAACAAAGTGAGCATAATATATTTTATCTGCCCAACAATCTCCCTATCCCTACACCACCCCTCAGGAAGCACCATGATCTCCTCAGGGTAGCAGAGAACATTCTTTCCCTCTCACTCCAAGTCTGGAGGTCACTCTGAACACCTGCCCCAAACACAAGGAGGATTAACTTTTTCATGACAAACAGTTCCAGGAGAAGCTGGATGTAAAGCCAGTAGCCACGGCCATCATCACAGCAGACTGGCCCATGCAGGTTCGCATAGGATTCGGACAGACGGTAATAAAACAATGAAGCCAAGAACTGGTGAACCATCATTAGCTTTAATCCTAGCTTGCACCCAGCGGGCAAAAAATACACACAGTGGGAAAACACTTCCCTTTCCATTCAGGGCTCCCAAAGCCACTGACTCATCCAAATTTCCTAGAATCAAAGGTGTCTACCTCACCAGCCTTATTCACCTCTGTTTCTCATCTTCTTCTCTCTGCACAAACTCTGCACAAACTAGCTTCTCCCTCAGCACTCCACCATCTTGGCTGCTTCTCCTGCCTCCTCCACGTGGCCTTTTTCTGCTCTCTCACAGCATGGGCTCCTCCTAGAAAGTAATCACTCTTCTCCCGGAACAACGTGATCTCTCCTTTTTAAAACCTTTTGGCGTGAAAGCCCTCCCCCAACACACATTAATAGAATCACGCCCATTCCAAGCAAGAAGGGCAATTAATACTATCACCTGGGCGATGGGCTTCCACGTGGGCAGCGCCATCTTTAACAAAGTGAGCATGATATATTTTATCTGCCCAACACTGGATAAATAATATTGAGCTGCAGAAGGAGTAATTGAAGATAGAGCAAAGTAAAAAGAAAACAAAGCCTTCCTTTCCAAGGTATTGAAAGTAATGAAGAATTGGAGGCAGCATACATTTCATAGAGCATACACCATGAAAGAGAAAACACCGTGGAGAGAATGAGCTTTGAACTGATAGGGATGGAGAACTTCCTGCAGTTGGGAAATGGCAGTACCAACTGACAGCTGTAATCAAGACACAAGAATGACAAAAGAGAATGCCAGACCATAAAATATGCTATCAGAAACCCATCGTCCTAACCACACTGGGCTAAGAGTTTTCTCCAGTTTCCTTAAAAAAAAAGGAGAGAGAAATTTCTTAACTTTCTTGTTTTAGTTGCTATGGAAAATAGGAAAACAAAACTTATATACTTGTCAGGGATCGAAAAATCAACAGGGTTTTTAGAGTTTGGATTTCTGGGGGACAGAGGTGCTGGGAACTGACTGCTGCCCAACCCCCACCTCACTTGTTCTGTGAAAGTGTAAAATGCTAAGCCCTTCCCCACACCTCCATGTATATTATATTTGCTCTTCCATTCCTCCATGTTCCCTAGAGGAAAAGACTGGCTACTTTGTGTATGTTAAGTATTGGTGGGGGGGTTTGCACTTGGAATTCTTGAGTTGCCTTGGAAACTGTAATCAGAACAGTCATTGGTTTGCTAATTTCCACTTTGCCCTGTAACTAAAGAAGGATGAGTTTTCGGTGGTGGCCATATTTTGCTCGCTGCTAGGGTAGAATTTCCACTAGCAGTAATTGCAAAGGCCTCCCAAACCTATCTTGTATATTCTTTAATTCTTTAAATCTATTTTCTTTAATTTCATACCATTCTGGCTCGGGACCTGAATATACTCGTCGCGGTTGGCCCGTGACGTATAATTACTGGTGAATTGGACATAATTCTCTTTATATAATAGAAAAATAGAGGGTAATTATTGATGAATCCTTTAGTCATTGTTATGAACTAAATGTTTTTCCCCCATCAAAATCATATGTTGAAGTTCTAACCCAAATTGTGATGGTATTAGGAAATAGGACATTTGGGAGGTGATTAGGTCATGACGGTAGGGCACTCAATAATGGGATTAATGTCCTTATAAAAAAGACCCCAGAGAGCTCTCATGTCAGCGTCTGCCATGGGGAACACAGAGAAAAGACAGTTATCAATATACCAAGAGGCTGGTCCCCACCAGACACAGAATCTGCCAGTGTCTTGATCTTAGACTTCCCAGCTTCCAGAATTATAAGAAATTAATGTTTGTTGTTTAAGCCACCCAGCCCATGATATGTTTGTCATAGCACTCTTAACAGCCTAAGACAGTTATATTGTTAAGTCCTATATCAATGTAGTTCTGGTCTGTATTGCTCACTATCTCCAATACCTAGAAAGGGTCTGTCTAGTAAGCACTCTTGTTACAGATGAGCATTTTAAATTAACTCATTCCTACTGTTAAGCCTAATCTGGAGGGACCCAAATCATTGAAGACACGAACAAGATCCATCGATTACACACCAAAGCTTTATTGTCTAGCTTGGCCAAGCGGCGGCAACTCCGACAGAAATCTGAGGGAGAGTGCGCTGGCCCTTTGTTCTACTTAGTTTTTATAGTTTTGTAAGTGGGAAGTACAGAAGCAAAAATTGTAATTAGGAGCCCTTTACCACTATTGGTTATAGTCAATTGTCCTTTAACATGATAGGACCATGTTCAATTTGCAAGCCATACATCATTTTGGAGAAAACAAAATTTACAAGCCAACACAATGGTAGAAAGATGTCTCTTTACATATTAAAAGGCATTCCTATATTTTCTAGTGTTTATCCGCCATCTCTCTGTCCAGAGTCACACGTGTTAACCACATGCATTTACATAGGAGAGGTAGTTTCCGTGGGGACATATGCCCACAAATGACTCATTGCTATAAGAAAAGGTTTATTTTGGCTTTTCTCTCCCTGCACCTGGGTAGCCATTCACCCCTTTCCCCACAGGTTTGGTGGAATGTCTGGGAATCCATGTTTTCCTCCCCATTTACAATACAATGCCAAGGGCCATCCTGGTTTTATGCCAATCACACAGTACAAAGACTATTCTCACAATTTCTCAGCACACCTTAATCCAAATTAATAAAATGTTCTTCAAGCCTCTTAAAACATTAATATTAATTCTGTAGTTTTTGGTACCTTACAACACCTGCGGGTGAGGTGGCGCAGTGACTCCTCAGGGCTCCTTACTACCAGAGTAGGCTGCACAGTACACAGCAGAAGAGAAAGGGCCCAGGAATAAAGTCCCTAAAAAGAATCATAATAAAATAAAAACAGAAGTCAGAAAGCTCAGCATTGGCGATCACACATGGCTGGCTGTAAGCAAACTCACGCTGCATGTAAGGATGAGAAAACAATCCAAATGTTTCAGCTTTTGAAGATTAGCTGACAAAAAATGAAAAGTTTAAAAATAATAAAGAATTTAATTTAACTCTTAAAAATATGTGTTATGTACCAGTTACTATGGGCTAGGTGCTGGGGAAAGATTGGGGAATAAAAACAGACTCAAATCTCTGTCTTCATGGAGCTTGCAATCTAATGGAAGGAAAAAAAAAAAAGAATGATCAAGTTAAAAAGAGAAATACAAAGTATGTTGCTGGAGATGAGTATAACAGAGAAAAATCAAACAGAAAAGAGAAAATGCTGGTGGAGAAACAGGGTTGGTTTCAAACCAAATGGTCAGGGAAGGCCACACTGAGAGGGTGACGTTAAAGCAAAGACCTACAGGAGACAAGGTAGTGAGCCACTGAGGTGACTAAAGGAGGAGTGTTCCGGGCAGAGGGAACAACAGTGCATAGGCACGAAGAAAGACCGCATCTGTGTGTCAAGAAAAGCAAGGGGACTGGAGAAGCTCCATCAGAATATGTGTATGAAGACTAAGTTTAGAGGAGGTCTGAGAAGCCACTCGGTGGGGAGCATAGCTCAGGACGCCTGGTGAGCTCTGCAGGTGATTCCAGCATGCAGCCGGGCTTGGAAGGGGGTCCATGGCCCGCAGCAGGGGTATCGCCTATGAGCTTGTTAGGAATGCAGACTCTTGGATCCTGCCCCTGAATTGGAACTTGGATTTTTACAAATGATTTTTGTAAAAAACAAAGAAAACTTGAAAGGTATTGGTATAGAAACCTGTAGATAAAACATTGGAGAGTATGGAGCAGAAGAGCGTCAATGAGAGCACAACGGAAGCAGATGTCAAGACAACCGAGAGAGGGAGAGGAGAGACCCCTTAGTGCCGGGGAAGGAAGCTCCAGTATGTCCCAGGGCCTGTTAGACCATGTTCTCTTGAGTACCAGAGAGCATTCTCCAGGAAGTAGGGGTGTGTGTAAATCTTTTTTATTGTGGGAAAATATACATGACATAAAACTTACCACTTTTAAGTGTTCAGTTCAGTGGCATTAAGTACATTCATCATGTTGTGTAACTGTCACTATCTATTTCAAGAACTTTTTTTTTTTATCACATTTTAAACAAAAAGTCTATATGCATGAAACAGTAACTCCCCAGAGACCCCTTTACTCAGAACTCCTTATAACCACTATTCTTTCTCTCTCTATGAATTTGCTTATTCTAGGTAAACACCTTATACACTTATACCTCATATAAGAGAAATCAGACAGTATATTTGTGCTTTTGTGTCTGGCTTGTTTTGCTTATCATGGACAGTAGAGTTTTAAAGAGACTTTGGATGCTGAATGGACCTTCCCTCATTTTACAGATGAGGATAAGGAAGTTCTGGTGAGTAAAAGGAGTTAATAAAAGTGCTGCCATGAGAAGAGGCTGACCTAGTCCCCCACAAGTCGTAGCACGATCACTTGCAAACCTTTTTGACTACAACCCAGTAGAAAGAATGTGACACTAGACACATACACCACAGCACTGAAGTGGCACCAAACAACCTCCATGACTCTGTGTGATGCACATTGACCCTTCTCTCCTATTTAATTTTTTTGTTTGTTTGTTTTTGTATTTTTCTGAAGTTGGAAACGGGGAGGCAGTCTGACAGACTCCCGCATGCACCCGACCGGGATCCACCCGGCATGCCCACCAGGGGGCGATGCTCTGCCCATATGGGGCATTGCTCTGTTGCAACCAGAGCCATTCTAGCGCCTGAGGCAGAGGCCACAGAGCCATCCTCAGCGCCGGGCCAACTTTGCTCCAATGGAGCCTCGGCTGTGGGAGGGGAAGAGAGAGACAGAGAGGAAGGAGAGGGGGAGGGGTGGAGAAGCAGATGGGTGCTTCTCCTGTGTGCCCTGGCTGGGAATCGAACCCAGGACTCCTGCATGCCAGGCCGAGGCTCTACCACTGAGCCAACCGGCCAGGGTCATATTTAATTTTTAAAATGCTGATTTACATCCTCTACATTGACTTCATAAATAAGCAATTTAAAAAACATTACAGTAGAAGATGCTTTAGAAAGCGGTACCTTCTACTGAGCAAAGCATAAAAATTTTGACATGAGCATGATTATTGCCTCAGGAATGATGATAAAATGTATTATGTGGACTCTAAAGTATATGGTCCAGAAATGTAGGTTCCCACTGACCTGTGGTGGCACAGTGGATAAAGTGTCGAGCTGGAACACTGAGGTCGCCGGTTTGAAACCCTGGTCTTGCCTGTTCAAGGCAAATATGGGAGTTGATGATTTCTGTTCCTCCCCACTTCTGTCCCTGTCTCTGTCTCTCTCTCTCCTTTCTCTAAAATGAATTAAAAAAAAAGAAAAAAGAAATGCAGGTTCCCATAGTCTTAATTAATCCAAATATTCACATGAAGCTCCTTATAAATCTAGACTAATTGCACCTTCCAACACACAATAATTTGGGTCACAAAGAGCTAAAATTAAGTGTATTAAGTGTATGTCATATATAATAAAATAATAGTTAATACACAATAATGTTTATTATGTGCAGGCATTATATATATGACTTTAACCCCAAAATACCTCTACAAGACAGGTAATATTATTATTCTTATGTCACAGGTCAAGAAATCAGTAAATAATATAGTATATAGTCAATATAAAATTTCAAGAATGTTGCAACTAACTTGTTTCCAGCAGCACAGAGAAAGAGTTTGGTGTACTCCCAGGTCTCAGGCTAAAGCTCTGGCAGAGGCAAGAATTAAATGGCCCTAGCACTCATGGTTGCCTAACTCTAAGACACTAATGAGAGTGGTCTCAAGAGCAGACACATTTTGATTGGCCCCAAGGAGTGAGGGTTATTGTTCTCTTCACAGGAAGGAGTAGAATCAAGGGAAGTTGGACAACTGATCTTCCTGCTTCTTACTCTACTTTCTGCTTCTTTCCCCACAAACTACAAGCCCTTTGGGTTCTGCACATCAGCCCCCTCATTTCTTTGGTTGAGGCTGGTTTTCTGTCCCCTTTGGCCCAAGGTTGGTTGCATCACACCTTCTGTATCGCATCTACTAGAAGATTTCATCTTTTGTTTCTCTAGTAATCTTTTTTCATATTTGAGTGGGAGTCCCTTAGGGATAGAACTTATTAGTTATTGGATCTTCTGTGCCCAGTACAGAGGCTGAGGTTAAAATATTTGAAAGGATTAGATGCTGGAGCAGGCTAAAGCTAAGCCATGAAAGATATTCCCCATACACCCTGCATTCAGGCTGATCCATTGTTTGTTTAAAATCTTTTTATTTTTATTTATATATTATATATATCTCTATCTATCTATCTATATATCTATATATATCTATATATTTTGTTTTTTGTATTTTTCTGAAGCTGGAAACGGGGAGAGACAGTCAGACAGACTCCCGCATGCGCCCGACCGGGATCCACCCGGCACGCCCACCAGGGGCGATGCTCTGCCCACCAGGGGGCGATGCTCTGCCCCTCCGGGGTGTCACTCTGCCTCGACCAGAGCCACTCTAGCGCCTGGGGCAGAGGCCAAGGAGCAATCCCCAGCACCCGGGCCATCTCTGCTCCAATGGAGCCTCGGCTGCGGGAGGGGAAGAGAGAGACAGAGAGGAAGGAGGGGGGGGGGGATGGAGAAGCAAATGATCACTTCTCCTATGTGCCCTGGCTGGGAATTGAACCCGGTTCCCCCGCATGCCAGGCCGACACTCTACCACTGAGCCAACTGGCCAGGGCCTTTATTTTTATTTTTTAAGTTAGAGTGATAGAGGGAGAACTGGGCTGGCAGTGCAATTGTTTTTTGTTTGTTTTGTGTGTGTGTGTGTGTGTGTGTGTGTGTGTGTGTGAGAGAGAGAGAGAGAGAGAGAGAGAGAGAGAGAGAGAGAGACAGAGACAGGAAAGAAGAAAGATGAGAAGCATCAACTCCTAGTTGCGGCACCTTAGTTGTTCATTGATTGCTTCTCATACGTGCCTTGACCCAGGAGCTCTAGCTGAGCCAGTGACCCCTTCCTCAAGCCAGCAACCTTGGGCTCAATTCAGAGACCTTGGTTTTCAAGTTAGTGACCTTTGAGTTCAAGCCATTGACCATGGGGTCATGTCTATGATCCCACGCTCAAGCCAGCGACTCCCACACTCCGGCTGGTGAGCCTGCGCTTAAGCTGGATGAGCCCGCGGTCAAGCCAGTGACCTCAGGGTTTCAAACCTGAGACCTCAGTGTCCCAGGTTGACACTTTATCCACATGCCACCACTGGTCAGGCAGGCAGTGTAATTGTTTTTTAGGAATATTTTTTGTTCTTTCTAGATGAATTTTTTTAATATTTATTGAATTTATTGAGGGTGGCATTTTAATAAAATTATATAGTTTTAAGTGCACAGTTTTATAATATATCGTATGTATATTGTATTGTGTTTACCACCTAAAGTCAAATTTCTTTCCATCACCATTTATCCTTCCTTTACCTTTTTTAAAATAATTTTTTAAATGTTTATTTTATTGAGTTTAGAGAGAGAAAGGGAGAGAGCAGGGAAGAGACAGGAACATTTGTTCCTGTATGTGCCCTGACTGGGGATCAAACCAGCAACCTGTGTGCTTTGGAACAGTGCTCTAACCAACCAAGCTATCCGGCCAGGGCACCCCTTTTACCTTCTTCTATCTCCTCCCCACCATCCCCACCCTCGCTCTATTCCCTTTTTCCTCTGGTAATCAGTCGTCACACTGTGATCTTTGTCTATGAGTTTTCTGTTGTTGTCGTTTGCTTACTCCTTTCATTGTCCCAGGCCTCCAATTCCCCTTCCCTCTAACAGTTCTCAGTCTGTTTTTTGTATCTAAGAGGCAGGTTTTGTTTTGTCTGTTTGTTTATTAGCTTTTTTTTTATTATTATTCATTAGATTCTACATATAAGTGAAAGCATATGGTACTTGTCTTGCTCTGACTGGCATATTTCACTTAGCATAATACTTTCCAGGTCCATCATGCTGTTGCAAAGGTAAGAAGATTTCCTTCTTTATAGCTGAATACTGTTTCATTATATAAATATACCATAGCTTTCTTATCTGCTCATTTACTGGTGGGCACTTGTGCTGCTTCCAAACCTTAGCTATCGTAAATAGTGCTGCAAGGAACATAAGGAGTGCATATATTCTTTTGAATGAGCGTTTCAGGTGTCTTCTGATATATTCCCAGAAGTGGAATTGTTGGATCATAAAGCAGTTCCATTTTTAATTTTTTGAGGAAACTCCCTACTGTTTTCCACAGTGGCTGCACTAATCTGCATTCCTACCGATGGTGCATGGGGGTTCCCTTTTCTTCACATCCTTGCCAATGTTTTTTTTAGAAATTTGCTCTGATTTATAAGATATTGTGCTATCAAATCAAATCCAAATATGTTTATTTTGTATATTTGTTATTCACTTCTACCTAGGAAGGTAGGAGTGGAGAGCATATGGGAAATATATTTTATTTCCCTTCTATAACAATGGTATTATTCTGAATCTAATAAGCTATCACACAATTCTATTCAGTGATTATTTTATATCAATTCTACCCTGCCAGGAGCCAAAATAAATAACTTTTTAAAACTTCATTTTTTAGACCTGGGAGTTTTTACCAATAAAATGACACATGTATGGAGACAAATTACATGCTTAAAAATCTGTCACTACTGGATAAAGAAGATGTGGCACATATCCACTATGGAATACTACTCAGCCATAAGAAATGATGACATCAGATCATTTACAGCAAAATGGTGGGATCTTGATAACATTATAAGGAGTGAAATAAGTAAATCAGAAAAAAACAAGAACTACATGATTCCATACATTGGTGGAACATAAAAATGAGACTAAGAGACATGGACAAGTGTGTGGTGGTTACCAGGGGTGGGGGGAGGGAGGACAGGGGGAGAGTTAGGGGGAGGGGGAGGGGCACAGAGAACTAGATAGAGGGTGGCGAAGGACAATCTGACTTTGGGCGAGGGGTATGCAACATAATTTAATGACAAGGTAACCTAGACATGTTTTCTTTGAATATATGTACCCTGATTTATTAATGTCATCCCATTACCATTAATAAAAATTTATTTAAAAAAAAAAAAAAAATCTGTCACTAGCCTGACCAGGTGGTGGCGCAGTGGATAGAGCGTCGGACTGGAATGCGGAAGGACCCAGGTTCGAGACCCCAAGGTCGCCAGCTTGAGCGCGGGCTCATCTGGCTTGAGCAAAGAGCTCACCAGCTTGGACCCAAGGTCTCTAGCTCCAGCAGGGGGTTACTCGGTCTGCTGAAGGCCCACGGTCAAGGCACATGTGAGAAAGCAATCAATGAACAACTAAGAAGTCGCAACGCGCAACGAGAAACTGATGATTGATGCTTCTCATCTCTCTCCATTCCTGTCTGTCTGTCCCTGTCTATCTCTGCCTCTGTAAAAAAAAAAAAAAAAAAAAAAAAAAAAAAATCTGTCACTAAAAAAAAAAAAAAAATCTGTCACTAACATATTTTGCATTAAAAAGTACTTAGCAACTGTTATAGTGGCATTTCTGTGTTGCTAGTGGATGTAATGTGTGAATAGCTGTGCTACGTTAGTGGCAATTTTCAAGTTTCAGGACTACATGTAAAAGGTAAGAGTATTTCAATAGGGAATGTTTGCAGGGGGTTGTTGGTAGACTTTCTTGTTGATTTATTATATCTGGACAGACTAATGACTAAAATGATTTAAATATTAGATGTGCTTAATATTTTATATGCTATATGTCACCATATTAGCACAGTTCATAGATCACATTATTGACTGCTTTTGGATTTTAAAAATAAAAATTGTTATTCAGATGAATACAATTTCATTATTGGCTGCCTTGCTCTGTTATACTAAAAAAATATAATAGTGGCCCTGGCCAGTTGGCTCAGTGGTAGAGCGTCAGCCTGGTGTGCGGGGGACCCGGGTTCGATTCCCGGCCAGGGCACACAGGAGAAGCACCCATTTGCTTCTCCACCCCTCCCTCCTTCCTCTCTGTCTCTCTCTTCCCCTTCCGCAGCCAAGGCTCCATTGGAGCAAAGATGGCCCGGGCGCTGGGGATGGCTCCTTGGCCTCTGCCCCAGGTGCTAGAGTGGCTCTAGTGACAGCAGAGCAATGCCCTGGAGGAGCAGAGCATTGCCCCCTGGTGGGCAGAGCGTAGCCCTTGGTTGGCGTGCCGGGTGGATCCCGGTCGGGTGCATGCGGGAGTCTGTCTGACTGTCTCTCCCCGTTTCCAGCTTCAGAAAAAAAAAAAAAGATTAAAAAAAATATATATATATATATAATAGCTATCTTTAGTCCATTTTGAAGCATGGCAGTCATCAAAATGTTGAAGTCTATAACAGTATATTAAAAAAAAGTTGCTTTTTGCCTGACCAGGCAATGGGGCGCAGTGGATAGAGCATTGGACTGGGATGCCGAGGTCCCAGGTTCGAGACCCCGAGGTCGCCAGCTTGAGCATGGGCTCGTCTGGTTTGAGCAAAATAATGCTCACCAGCTTAGACCCAAGGTCGCTGGCTCGAGCAAGGGGTTACTCGGTCTGCTGAAGGCCCCCAGTCAAGGCACATATGAGAAAGCAATCAATGAACAACTAAGGTGTCGCAACGAAAAACCGATAATTGATGCTTCCTTCTCATCTCTCTGCATTCCTATCTGTCTGCCCCTATCTATTCCTCTCTCTGACTCTCTCTCTCTCTCTCTGTCCCTGTAAAGAAAAAAAATTTTTAAATAAACTTAAAAAAAAAAGTTGTTTTTGTATGTGGGTTATAGACTGTAAAGAAAGACCTCCAAAGTAGAAGTCAGTACTTTCACGGAGATCAGCAGAGCCTTATTTAACACAATCCGAACTGATGTTGCCAACTCCATATTTGTTGACAGATGCTGCCCACCCCAAACTTATGCCAAGTTCAATCATTTGAGAAGAAAGTGTTAAAAGTATCTCTGTTTTCAACAAGGTACTTTTTAGCTTGGAAGCAGCAGAAACTTACTTAAACTATCTTACATGAGAAAAATTATTTTAAAGCTTTAAGAGTGCTCAAATGAAAGCTTTCAAGCCATGAAAAGACACAGAGGAAACTCATGCACACTACTAAGTGAAAGAAGCCAAACTGGAAAAGCTGCACATTGTGTCATTCTAACTATATGACATTCTGGGAAAGGCAAAACTATGGGGACAGTAAAAAGATGAGGAGTTGGCAGGAGGGATGCATATGTGAAACACAGAGGATTTTTAGGGCAACATAAATAATCTATATCATACCAAAATGATGGATACACATCATTACACATTTGTCCAAATCCACACAATGTACAACATCAAGAGTGAACAATAATGTCAATTATGAGCTTTAGCTGACTGATTTGTCAATATAGGAACATATGGACCGCTCTCGTGAGTGATGTTGATAATCAAGGAGGTTATGTATATGAGGGGGAAGCGGGTAATGTAACATCTTTGTATCTTCCTCTCAATTTTGTTATGAAACTAAGAACTGCAGGTGTAGTTTAGTTTTAATGGGTGATTCAAATATGGAGCTCTAAAGCAAACTCCGCCAGCTACATTCCCATCTCTGTCTTTCTCTTTGCAGACTCTCTCATGTCTGACTCTGTGAAAGAGTTTCATTCTCACTCTGGAAAATAGACTCGTTTTTTCCTAGAGCAGAAGATAATACCCTTATTCTGTTCCAGCAGCAACAGAGCCTGACCAGCACTTCTGTACATTGGGCCCTCTTCTCACTCAAAATTGTTCTTAATCTGGGATCTCTGTGGGAATCCATGAATCTAGATGGATAAACTAAATTACATGTTCATTGCCACTCACTTGTAACTGAAATTCATTATTTTCTTCAGTTATGACTGTAGGCAATGAAGCCCACTGGAACTTGGTCACTGTGATGGATGTTACGAGGCACCATTCAGATTCTCTTTTAGGAACGAGGGCCTCTCTCGCCCTGCTGGGAAAGCTGTTGGCAGAGGGCCCTCGGTTTCTTTAGGGACAGCCCCAAGCTGCAGAGAGTTGCCTGACCTTGGGTCAGCTCCTTCCTGGAGCTGCTTACATCTGCTAACTGATCAACGCTGGGATATGCGGACCTGGCCTTCTATGATTCAGGACAGTTCTCAACTTCCTTTTTCTTTTCTTACCTTCCTTTCTCTTCCTTTCCCTCCCTACCCCCTTCCCAGGTACACTCCCAGGTGACATCCTTGTGACTGTCAATCTCCAGTTGAGATTGGGGAACCCAACCTGTGGCAGTCACTCAGAGAAGCACTAATAGGTTTCTATCACATCACAGCTGTTGCAAATAGCTTGAAATATTATACATGCTTATCCTGATTTCAACATTTCAGTAGTTATTAGGCTGCTGAATCTTGTTATTTAATACATTAATAAAAACATATTTTATTATATTAAAATTTGTTTTTAATATTTTGATAACTGCATTTCAATATCAAAGGTTTTGTCATGCCGTAAAATGTATTTTATGTATGCAAAGAATGGCAGAATATGCCACCCCAAAATATGCCACTTTGGTATAAGGATCATTTTGAGCTAAAGACCCTTGAAAAACAATAAGTACAAGAAGAGCTCTCTGACTTCCACCTTTTTCTTCCTGAAAGCAAGAGGTAATTCCCGTTTATGGAAAATATCCCCCATATTCCAGGGGAAAAAATAACATTTTGTCTTCAGAGAGAGGGAGTTGTGGTTGAGAGAAATCTGAAAAAAGAAACCTTGTAAACTAACCCTTACCTTACTAGTCACTTCTTCACTGTTAACCCCACTAGCCCAAGCACCCTTGCCTTGTCACGTTTTCACAATTGACTACTCTTCATCCAACCGAGTATAGAAGTGTTCAACTCTAACTGCTTCTTTGGGTCTTCATTTCCTTATGGGGGCTCCTATGTCACATGAAATGTATATAAAATAAATGTGTATACTTTTATCATATTAATTTGTCTTATCAATTTCATTCTTAGGTCCAGCAGAAACCCTAAGAAAGTAGGGATAAAATTTTGCCTTTCCTACATGAGTTAGATTTTGAAAAGGAGTCTATGGGCTTCACAGAATAGCCATAGGGGTCCATGGCACAAGAGAGTTATTGAGAACCCCTGAGAACGCTCAGGCAGTCCTGTTCTTTGACAAGGTTTTAAGCACCAATCACATGCCAGTGACTCCCTGATTGTCATCTGCAGCCCAGACTTTGCTTCTCCATTGCTCCATTGCCACTCAGTTGAACCCCAACAATAGCCCTTAACTGATCTTTTCACATCACCATTCTTTTCTCCTATTCATTCTCCACACAGACACCAAGATGAATTTTTTAAAACAATATAGTATTTCTGGAGTGAATACTGAGATCATATTAACATTTCCTAAGTGTTGGCTGTGAACCAGACTCTGCTATTATTGCACTTCACTTTTTAATAACCCTATGGGATTGGTACTATCATTATTACTATTCCACACATATGGACATTAAGGATTATAGAAGAAAAGTAACTTTTCAAAACCACACAGCTAATAGTTAGTGGTAGAACAAGATTATGATTTCAGAGCCAAACCTGTCATCCTCCCTCTCTCTATAAATATGTTTTTAATGCACTTAATTATATATGTATTTTTTTATGAGAAAGAGTGAGCAAGAGACAGACAGAGACAGACCAAGAAGGGAGAGAGATGAGAGGCATCAACTCGTAGTTTTTCATTGACTGCTTTCTCATATGTGTCTGTCCCGGGGACTCCAGTCAAGCTAGAGACCCCTTGTTCAAGCCAGTAACCTTGGGCTCAAGCAAGAGACCTTGGGCTTCAAGCCAGTGACCACAAAGTCATGTCTATGATCCCACACTCACGCCGGCGACCCTGCACTCAAACTGGTGAGCCTGTGCTCAAGCCGGCGACCTCGGGGCTTTGAACCTGGGTCCTCAGCATCTCAAGTTGATGTTCCATCCACTACACCACCACCTGGTCAAGCTCTTTATATATTTTTTAAATAACTTTTTATCATGAAAATTTTCAAACATACCCCCAAATGCAGAGAAATATATAATAAACTTCCATATGACTATCACCCAGATTCAACAACTTTTAATGTTCTTTTTTTTTAAAGCTTAGTCTTTTTTTTTTTAATTTTTTATTTTATTTATTCATTTTAGAAAGGAGAGAGAGAGAGAGAAAGAGAGAGAGAGAGAGAGAGGAGAGAGAGAGAGAGAGAGAGAGAGAAGGGGGAGGAGCAGGAAGCATCAACTCCCATATGTGCCTTGACCAGGCAAGCCCAGGATTTTGAACCGGCAACCTCAGCATTTCCGGGTCTAGGCTTTATCCACTGCGCCAACACAGGTCAGGCCTTTTAGCATTTGATTTTTTTTTAAAACAGTTTTATTTATTTATTTATTCATTTTAGAGGAGAGAGAGAGAGAGAGAGAGAGAGAGAGAGAGAGAGAGAGAGAAGGGGGGAGGAGCAGGAAGCTTCAACTCCCATATGTGCCTTGACCGGGCAAGCCCAGGGTTTTGAACCGGCAACCTCAGCATTCCAGGTCAACGCTTTATCCACTGCGCCACCACAGGTCAGGCAGCTTTTAATGTTCTGACAATTTTATTTCATCTATCACCATGCCCTTGTTATTCCCACTTTTTCCCTTTTTTCTATATATCTGAAACCACAGACTTTATAGAATTTTACCCACTGGAATGGTAAAACCAGTAGAATGCAGTGACAAACTTTAGTAGAATGAAGTTTAAAAATGTTAATCTAGTCATATATGTTTAAAATAGTGTAGAAATTCTTATTCTACTTTGGATAAATCTTTAATATGACCCGTACACTTTTGAGTCATGTGGCCAAGGCTTACCAGACCAACACAATTTGATGGCTCTCTATACCTTGTTCAAGAAAATTCCAAGCAGACTCACCTTTTTCCAGTACCTCTAGCTCTTTTTCATTGGGCCATGGCTTTACTAGATATTTTCTAAACCCTAGGAAGATTTTCCTTCTGTCCATCTTCTTGTTTAAATGTCCCTTCCTTGGAGAGACCATCCTGTGTTAACTGAGATCGTAAATTTTTCCCAATCTAAGTTTATTTTCAGCTTCATTTTCTATGATAGCATTCAGTCCTTTGCTTTCATCTTCTTCTTATTATTATTTTGTGTGTCTCTGCACTGGGCTATAAGAGACTTGTCAGTCTTCTTCACTAATCTATGCCTAGTTTCAGCATAGTGCCTGGCATACAGTAAACACTCACTAAAGTGTATATATAGTATATCACTTACAGAGTTAAAAGTGTAGGTATAAAAGAAGCAGTTATACTAAATTTTAAAAAGAATGACCTATTTTACTTAAATTTAAATTTTATTTTTTGTGTTTTTCTGAAGTGAGAAGCAGGAAGGCAGAGAGACAGACTCTCGCATGCTGCCAACTGGAATCCACCCAACATGCCCACTAGAGGGCGATGTTCTGCCCATCTGGGCCATTGCTCCGTTGCAACCTGAACCATTCTAGTGCCTGAAGTGGAGACCACAGAGCCATCCTCAGCACCCGGGCCTACTTTGCTCCAATGCAGCTTTGGCTGTGGGACAGGAAGAGAGAGACAGAGAGAAAGGAGAGGGAGAAGGGTAGAGAAGCAGGTGGGCGCTTCTTCTGTGTGCTCTAGCCAGGAATTGAACCTGGGATTTCCACATGCCAGGCTGATGCTCTACCACTGAGCCAACTAACTGGCCAGGGCCAAATTTTATATTTTCAATGTTCCTAACTATATTAACAGATGTGACAATTCATCAACATTGACTAATAAAGAACTGATAAGTTATTTCAGATCATCCATTAAAAAAAAACCACCTCTTTCTAGCATGTTAAAATTCTCCTCATTGTCTTCATAAACCAGAGCTTTATAATATACTTTTTTGGGGTCATACACACACACACACACACACACACACACACACACACATTTTTTTTTTCAAAAATGCTTTGGAGGTACTTGAGATCATCAATAAATTCAGGTGGTTTTCTTGGAAAAGTTGAATTAGGTCCTAGAAACCTGTCACTAAGGCAGTTAGTATAAAATTATTGTTTCACATCACTGTGGAGCACAGACAATCTGGCATCTATTTTATCTAAATCAGCCCCTGCTTCAGACTGCTCTCTTGAAATATCATTCTGGGCCGAATCTCTATTCTATATAAAATGGAATTACAGTCCATTGCTACATTTGTTCCAGTTACTGACATGATGGATTATAGGGACTCAACCAAAGTGCATTTACCATTATGATATAGTAAAGTGGCTGAAAGTGGAACAGTTGTTTTTCTTTAATAATGTTTTTATTCAAAACATAATATATGTACATTGTTTAAAATCAGAAAATGCTGAAAAGTATAAGGGAACAAAAATTGCTGATGATCCCACCACCAAGAAATAATCATCATTAATGTTTTGTCTTATTTGCTTTCAGATTTTTTTTTCATTTTGAAACTGCTGATATTTATCTTTTGACCTACAAAATGTTAATTTTATATGGTTTACCCTACTTTATCTAAACAATGTCATATATATATTATTATACATACCTAAGAGCACACTTAAAGAGATTATCTTATAGCTTGTTTTTCTCATTTAACATTAGACTTTAAGTATTTGTTCATAATATAATTTTTTTTAAGTTATAATGAATGAGGCCCTGGCCGGTTGGCTCAGCGGTAGAGCATCGGCCTAGCGTGCGGAGGACCCGGGTTCGATTCACAGCCAGGGCACACAGGAGAAGTGCCCATTTGCTTCTCCACCCTTCCGCCGCGCTTTCCTCTCTGTCTCTCTCTTCCCCTCCCGCAGCCAAGGCTCCATTGGAGCAAAGATGGCCCGGGCGCTGGGGATGGCTCTGTGGCCTCTGCCTCAGGCGCTAGAGTGGCTCTGGTTGCAACATGGCGATGCCCAGGATGGGCAGAGCATCGCCCCCTGGTGGGCAGAGTGTCGCTCCTGGTGGGCGTGCAGGGTGGATCCCGGTCGGGCGCATGCGGGAGTCTGTCTGACTGTCTCTCCCTGTTTCCAGCTTCAGAAAAAAGAAAAAAAAAAAAAAAAAAAAAAAAGGGGGGAAAAAAAAGTTATAATGAATGACCATTATATTCCAATGTATGGATGTACCACAGTTTACCTAATAATTTTCCCACTACCGGACATATCAGTTGTTTCCATTACAAATAGTGCTCTGATAAACTTCTCTATGTATAATTATTTATATGTTTTAAATTACTTTTATATTTAGAAATGGGGTTCTTGGTTATAGGTTATAAATATTTTAAAGTCTATTTATTGACACATATTACCAAGAATTTGATTTTGAGAAGAAACATATGTTCTATGAGTATAAGGGCCATGCTTGTTTGCTCACATCTGTTTCCACAGTAGCTAGACTATTATCTGTCACCTCAAGGTACTCAATAAAACATTTTTTCAATGGATTGACATTGGTACCAACTGCTGAAAATAAAGGAAATTTCAGAAAACAGCACTTAACTTTTCAGACTCTCTCATATATATATAGTGAGAGATGGGGAGGCAGGGAAGCAGAGAGACAGATTCCTGCATGTTCCCCAACTGGGATCCACCTGGCAAGCCCCCTACAGGGCAATGCTCTGTCCATCTGGGGCCACACTGCTCCATTGCTCGGCAACTGAGCTATTTTAGTGCCTGAGGCAATGTCATGGTTTTATCATTAGCACCCAGAGCTAACTTGCTTGAACCATTTGAGACATAGCTGTGGGAGGGGAAGAGAGAGAAAGAGAGAAGGAGGAGGAAGAGGGGTAGAGAAGCCCTGACTGGGAATTGAACCTGGGACTTCCACACGTCAGGCTGACGCTCTATTGCTAAGCCAACTGGTCAGGGCTCAGCCTCTCTTTTATCAGAGATATTTTATAGTGATTGAAAACTTGAATTCTCAAATTAGATACATTGTAATTTAAAATTAGAGTCCTCAAATGAAAAATAATTAAAAGTAAAATAAAATTAGAGTCCTACACTTATTAGCTATGTAACCTAGGGAATCAATAACTCCTTTGAGCTTCAGTTTTCTCCTCTAGAATGGGAAGATTGACTCTGGTGAGGTGGCTCAGCTGGTTAGAGCATCATCCCCATATGTCAAGGCTGTGGGTTTGATTCCGGGTCAGGGCACATACTGGAATCAGGCAATGAATGCACGAATAAGTGGAACAACAGGTCAATGTATTTCTCTCACACACACATACACACCCTCTCTCTAAAATCAATCAATACGTTTTTTTAAAATTTTAAATTAAAACAAATGAGATAACTGACAGCATCAACCCCACTAAGAAGTGATGCTTGAATGAGATACTTCGTGGAAAAATGCATTACAGCACCAAGCACATAGCAATTGCTAAATAAATATTTTCTATTACTATTTACATAATTGAAAAATTCTGAAAATACTTATTTGCCCTAAAAGGAGGTACATAAGAAAAAGTAATGATTCTATGTAAAAATCTGAAAAATGAATCAAGAAATACATATGAGGAAATTCAAGTGTTAAAATTTTGTAAGATTTCATAACCATTTAAATTCCTGCTCATTGTTTTTATTATTCCAGATCTATTTCCCTCTCATGGTGAGCAGAGAAATCTTCACAGGAAAAGGAGCGCCCCACGCAGCGAGCATGGAAGGGGAAGCTGGGGAGACTGGCATCCTACCCTAAGGCCAGTCTTCCCAGGGAAGTGTTGCTGGCCGTAGGAGGGAGGACATCGGCATTGATGTGGACAGGAGCAAGGCTGCAGGGAGCAGGCATAGACTGAGAAACACTTTGACACTTGAGAAGTTTCAAACCTGGAAAAGCTGCTGACATTGTGTGGCTGGGCTGGATCGTGGGAAGCAGTGGTGGAGTATGGATGCTGAGTGAGGACTGAACAAGTACTGGGGTCAAGGCCAGGGACTGCCCAGGTGCATTGAGGAGGGACTGGCAGCCATCAGCAGTGCTGGAAGAGGACTGGCCCTGGATGGGGGTTCTAGGGTTGAGAGCAGGAACCATAGCGAGTTTTAAAATAGAGCTTTCAAATTCTCAGATATGTTATGTTCAATCATTTATTCTACAACTATTCTTTTTTTTTTTTTTTCTGAAGCTGAAAACAGGGAGAGACAGTCAGACAGACTCCCGCATGCGCCCGACCGGGATCCACCCGGCATGCCCACCAGGGGGCGACGCTCTGCCCACCAGGGGGCGATGCTCTGCCCCTCCAGGGCGTCGCTCTGTCGCCTGGGGCAGAGGCCAAGGAGCCATCCCCAGCGCCCAGGCCATCTTTGCTCCAATGGAGCCTCGCTGCGGGAGGGGAAGAGAGAGACAGAGAGGAAGGAGAGGGGGAGGGGTGGAGAAGCAGATGGACGCCTCTCCTGTGTGCCCTGGCCGGGAATCGAACCCCGGACCCCTGCACACCAGGCCGACGCTCTACCACTGAGCCAACCGGCCAGGGCCTCTACAACTATTCTTGCAAGCCTACTGTGTTCCAGGCACTGATGTAGGCACAGGGAAATCAGTAGTGAACAAACAAAAAGGCAAACACTCTACCTTTTGTGGAACTGTATTCTAGTGGGAGCATATGGACAATAAGCAATAAATATAATACATACATACACGATATTATATATTAGAAAGTGATAAATGATTTGAAAAGAGATAGATAATAGGGAAGGCACGTGTGGATGGTTGAAGAGGTTGGCAATACTGAATGGGGTTAATATATGGATGGAATTTTTCCAAAAGTGATGTTGCAGCCAAGACTAAAAGGAGGTAAGGGAGCAAGCTGGACCGATATAGGAAGAGAGTGTTCTAGAGAAAAGATCAGTAAAGACAACATCCCCAAGGTAGTGTGTCTGGTTTTGAGTAAAAACAGGGAGGCCAGAATGGCTAGAGCACAGTTAACCAAGGAGACAATGATAGAAAACTCATTCAGGGAGATTAACAGGGAACCAGTTAATGTACAGCCCATGAGGCCATTGTAATGTTGGGTAGTCCTGGATCAGAATTTCTCGGTTATGTTCTATAAATGATTTATATTTTGTAAAAAGGGTTTCCTTAGCCCGTACACAGACTCCTCAAATGGATTGTAGGTGCAAAGAATATACTCCTAAATTCTGCCATTCAATCATCCTCCGAAGTTCTTTCTCCTTACGATAAGTAGAGGAACTTGTAAGCAACCTTAGGGAAATAGTTAAGAGGTGAAGGTGATGATGTCCAGATAGGTCCTCCCTGAGTATTTGCTTTGGGTGATTTCAGGTATGATGTAAAATTCTGGTTCTTGGGTCCAGCCCTTATGCCCCGGAACCTCCCACCTTTTCTAGGGTGTAACTGGGGAGGGAGCCTTCAATTCTCAGGAGAATATGACTTTCACTGCAAACCTCAATACAGAAAGAATTTGTGAAAGTGGGCAGGTCTCACTCCCCAAAAGGAAACCAAAGCTATAACAGCCTTTCCACTAAAAGAATCTTTTTAATGAATAACCAAAGCACTTACAATAATGAGAAAGAAGCCGGTATGAAGGACTATGATTACTTCAGGATCTCTATGAGTAAACATATCACGTCAGAATTCTTCAAAATACCCCAAATTATCCAGCTTTGTAGTCAAAAGCTAAAACATTTATTTACATTTTAAGCTTTTGGAGACTGATGTTATTATGCTTTTAAGAGATATTTACAGCTTTACCATTTTCTAACCATTAAGACTTCTTATTTTTAAACATGTGTGCTCTTTATATGGAAACCCAAGGCTTCATTTATTTAAATTTCAGAATTGTTAAAACATTAAAATAAATATTTAGAATCCACATTATGTATGATTTTCTTTTCTTTTTTGTGTGTGTGTGACAGAGAGAGGGGGAGAGAGAGAGAGAAGGAAAGATAGGGACAGACAAACAGGAAGAGAAAGAAATGAGAAGCATCAATTCTTTGTTGCGGCTTCTTAGTCTCCTTAGTTGTTCACTGATTGCTTTCTCACATGTGCCTTGACTGGGGGCTCCAGCAGAGCGAGTGACCCCTTGCTCAAGCCAAGGGCCTTGGGCTCAAGCCAGCAACCATGGGGTCATGTCTATGATCCCACACTCAAACCAGAGACTATGGGGTCATGTCTATGATCCTGTGCTCAAGCCGGATGAGCCCGTGCTCAAGCCAGCAACCTTGGGAGTTTCGAACCTGGGTCCTCTGTGTCCCAGTCCAGCGCTCTATCCACTGCACCATCGCCTGGTCAGGCTGTATGATTTTCAATTTATGTGAATATATACATATATATGACTCTATAAAGAGTTTGATTTTTTGAATCAGAAACTTCTGTCAAGAGCTGGGATTCAAACGTATTCTAGTTCCCTGGTTGGAATTATGTCACTTCTAGGAGCTACTCTTTCCGTATGTGTATGTATGAATCACCTTAACAATATTTCTTTGTTGGTGCGTCAGGTTGCTGACTTTTGATTTTATATCCATCCCGGGAATATCCCCTTCCAGATAAACCTCTAAAACAGCTTACTCGAGTTCAGTGATTGCCAGTCTGACAACACTCTTTCAACCAGCAACTGCAGAGAGATAAGCCTGCAGTCACCCAGGGGCTTAGCTAATAGCCCATATGTTCAACACCAATTGTCCCCCCCCCCCCCCCCCGACACATAATCTCTTCAGTCTTCTCATCTCAGGAAATTGAACGTGAATCCTATCCATTGTTCAAACTAAAATACTAAGAGAAGCCCTGTGATTCACAACTCCCTGCCATTGTGTTTATCTAATAAATCAACTAATCTCAAGAGCTCCATCTTCAAAAGGTATACAGTGACTCTGTCTCCTTCCTTCTATTTCTGCTGCTACAATCCTGGTTCATACCTTCATCATCTTGGTTGGGGTGATAGCTGCCCAAACTTGCCCTCCTAGTACTAATCAGAGTGGTTTTTAAAAACCCCTATCAGATCTTTTCACTCCTCTTTGTGAAATCTCCCACATCTCTCATTGCATTAAAATAAAAGTCAGATTCCTTAACTTTGCCTCTAAGGGTGTTGCTCGACCAGACTTTTCACCTTCCTTTCTGACTTCACCTTTAGCCCTCACCACTTTACTCTAGCTACTCTTGCCTACTTCTGTTTCCGGAACCCATCCAAGTTGTTCCAGCCTTGTATTAGGTGTTTCTTGTCCCCTGGAACTCTCCCTCAACCCCTCAGCCACTCCAGGCTCACTCCTCATCACTCAGATCTCAACCTAATTACTGACTCGTCAAAGAGGTTCTCACTGACTACTATAAAGTAGCCTGTATTATAAAGTAGCCGCACAAGCCAGTCTCTGCACTACTTTATTGCTCAAGAAAATACTCTTCTTTATTTTTTTTTGTAATTATCTTCTACTCATGTCCAGAATGTGAATACTATAAGATCAGAAATTTTGTGTGGTTTTCTGCTTCATTCTTAGTACCTGGAACAGTCAGTGCTAACAAGAAGAGGGCACTCTCTAAACATTTGGTGAATTCATACTTTTCCTCTTGAGGAGTTGGCTTCTATCCAGGAGTCTGGCATAACTTGGTTATCTTTATTTCCAACCCGTTACTCCGGTCAGCCTTTTTTCCTCTGGACACACATCTGATTGAGCTGTATGCCTTCCTTCATCACTAGAAGATCAGTCACAGGGAGGGGGTGGGTAAACTAGCCCAAATCAAATAGCCCAATTCAAAAGCCTCAAAATTCATGTCCTTGTGTGCATAAATGGTAGCATTATCTATTCATGTATTAGAATAGTTCATATTTATATATATAATGCTCACAAAAATGAAGGGATATTTCAAAATGAATATGAAGTGATAAAATACCCCCTAATTTTTTGTGAGCAGTATGTTCTTCTAAGAATAAATGTTCTTCTAAGAACAAAAAGTAATATCCATCTATTTAGTTCTCTGCAATCTTTGTACAATAGAGGGAAGAAATATTACTCTCATTTTCCCCTAAGAAGCCCAGAGGATGATTTTAGAAGCTTTAATGGTATCTTATTAACTGAGAGGCAGGGAGGAGAGAGACACTCCCGCATGTGACCTGACTGGGATCTACCTGTCAAGCCCCCTACAGAGTGATGCTCTGCTCATGTGGGGCTGCTGCTCTGTTGCTCAGCAGGTGAGGCCATGGTGCCATCCTCAGTGCCCGGGGCCAACTTGTTCAAGCTACTTGAGCCATGGCTGTGGGGGAGAAGAGAGAAAGAGAGAAAAGAGTGAGGGATCGAGAAGTAGATGGTCATTTCTCCTGTGTGCCCTGACTGGGAATCAAACTCGGGACTTCCACATGCCAGGCTGATATTCTACTGCTGAGCCGACTGGCCAAGGCCCTCTAATGCTATTTTAAATATTGAAAATTAAAACCAAGAGTCATATAATCTAAGAACACAAATAAATAATGCATAATTTTCAGCTTTGAATCATGAGAAAAGTTAACAGAGAAGAGGTGGCTGAGAAAGCAGTCTGTAAACAGGTTATTTTTACATTTTAGGCAATGCCTTCTATAATTGAATATTTTGTTTAGTGTTTAAATAATTTCCTACTTTCTTTAGCTTATTACTAATTTTTTTCTTATTATTAAAGTAATGTGTACTCACTGAATATTCAAAAAAGACTGGTGCAGTGGTAATTTGGTTTGTTTAGAGCTGAGAATGAGTTCAATTACCTGAAATGAACATGTGGTTTGCGACAACATTGCCCCCTAGCGGTCTGTGATGTACTGCCAGACAA
Source organism: Saccopteryx leptura (assembly GCF_036850995.1). Taxonomy (NCBI): domain Eukaryota; kingdom Metazoa; phylum Chordata; class Mammalia; order Chiroptera; family Emballonuridae; genus Saccopteryx; species Saccopteryx leptura. The sequence continues at coordinate 49,770,059 of NC_089511.1, read as the reverse complement.
TGCCAGGCAGCTTCTTTCAGGTCTTAAAGAATTGTACAATAAATACTGAAGCATGTCTGGTGATTTCAACAGGGGTTAAGGAGTCCTGTGCGAGGGGAATTGGTCCTGGTCCACAGAGCGCTTCACTCATAAAGACCTGCTTGATAGTCTTAGGCTACCCCAGGAGTGAGAGTCATCATCCCCTGAGAGAAAACACTATGAATGAGGCGCAAGTCTGTAGTGTCAGCAAGAGAGTGGTCAGAGGAAACAAGGTTAGACTATGCCTCTCTCTGCCCTGCTGCACTTCAGCGTGTCTGTGAATGTGGAAGAAAGAGTGTGACCAGGAGCCACCAGACAAGCAGCAGGAGGTCTCCTGGTGGTCAAGGTGAAAGAGAACACCAGAGGTCAGTGGTTCTGAGGAAGCTTTCAGAAGCGCAGCCCTCAAGTAGAGAGTAGCACAACACAATGGAAACAGAGGGGCAGAGAGTAGGACCCCCAGACATTACAGCAGAGAAGTTTCAGAGATACAAAACCTATTCTGACTTCATGGCTCTGTTCCTACTAGAATAAACTAGGGAGCAGATTCTCTAGAGAAAACTAGATGTTAGTAGAGGGAATGGGCTCTCTGAGCATTAGGATTTGTGTAATTAATGGAAATTTGTTATGTTTTTATTCATTACTTGGTGATATCAGGAGGCAGAGAATTTATACAGAAAAGAAGAAAGAAAATCCTACCTATAATCCAATCACAAAACAACCACTTTATCATTTTTATATATTTCCTTCCAGTCCTCCTCCTATGCATATTTTTATACTGCATCTACAATCTACTTTCTACTTCCTCATTTATAACATAAGCACTTTTCCTCATTATTAAAAATGCTTTCAACTCTTGAAAACAGTTTGACAATTTCTTATGAAGTTAACTCTATATGACCCAGCAATCCCAGTCCTATGTATTTACCCTAGAGAACAAAAACTTACGTTCACACAAAGTCCTGTACGTGAATGTGTATAGCAGCTCTATTTATCACCAAAGGCTGGAAAAGACACATACGTCCTCCAATGGGTAAATGGATAAACTATGGTACATCAATGCAATGGAATGTTACTTAGCAATACAAAACAGAAGAACTATTGATACACATAATGTTGATGAACTTCAAGGGCAAGTTGAGGTGAAAGATGCTTGTCTCAAAAGATTGAAGTGCATACCGATCATTCCATTTATATGACATTCCTAGAACAACAAATCTGTAAGTACAGAAAACAGTCTTTGTTGTCAAAACTGAAAGAGTGGGGCAGGGTATAATTACAAAGGAACAGCTATGGGAATTTTTTTGGAAGATGAAACTATCTTTGGAAAGATAGAACTGAAAACTGATTTTGATAGTGGTTACACAAATTTATATAGATGCTAATATTCATAGAACTGTGTGCTCAGAAAAGGTCAAGTCAATTTTATTGTATGTTAATTTAAAAAATAAAATAGGTTGAAATGGGTTTTTTTGTGTGTGTGTGTGTGTATATGTCTGTGTGTGTGTGTGTGAGAGAGAGAGAGAGACAGACAGACAGACAGGGACAGACAGGAAAGGAGAGAGATGAGTCGGAACACCTTGATTGCTTTCTCATATGTGCCTTGACTGGAGGCTCCAACTGAGCCAGTGACCCCTTGCTCAAGCCAGTGCCCTTGGGCTCAAGCCAGTGACCTTTGAGCTCAAGCCATGGACCATAGGGTCATGTCTATGATCCCACGCTCAAGCCAGTGACCCTGTGCTCAAGCTAGTGAGCCCACTGTCAAGCCAGATGAGTGTGAGCTCAAGCCGGTGACCTTGGGGTTTTGAACCTGGGTCCTCAGCAACCCAGGCTAATGCTCTAGCCACTGCACCACAGCCTGGTCAGGCCTGAAATGCTTTTACTTTTTTCCTTTTTATTGAACTTATTGGGGTAACACTGGTTAACAAAATCATACAGATTTCAAGTGCACAATTCTACAACACATGATTTGTACACTAAGTTGTATGTTCATCACCCCATGTCAAGTCTAAAATGCTTTTAAAACATAATTTAAAATAGCTTTTCAGCCCTGGCCTGTTGGCTCAGTGGTAGAGTGTCAGCCTGGCGTGCAGGAGTCCCGGGTTTGATTCCTGGCCAGGGCACACAGGAGAAGCGCCCATCTGCTTCTCCACCCCTCCCCCTCTCCTTCCTCTCTGTCTCTCTCTTCCCCTCCCACAGCCAAGGCTCCATTGGAGCAAAGTTGGCCCAGGTGCTGAGGATGGCTCCATGGCCTCTGCCTCAGGTGCTAGAATGGCTCTGGTTCCAACAGAGCAACGTCCCAGATGGGCATGCCCCAGATAGGGCATGCCGGGTGGATCCTGGTCAGGCGCATGCAGGAGTCTGTCTGACTGCCTCCCCATTTCCAACTTCAGAAAAAATACGAAAAAAAAATAGCTTTTCAATAAACAAGCAAGGGGCCCTGGCCTTTTAGTTCAGCGGTAGAGCATCAGCCCTGCATGTGGAAGTTCTGGGTTCACTTTCCAGCCAGTGCACAGAGGAGAAGCACCCATCTGCTTTTCCACCTTTCCCCTTCTTCTTTATCTCTGTCTCTTTCTTCCTCTCCTGCAGCCAAGGCTCCATTGGAGCAAAGTTGGCCCCGGGTGCTGAGGACGGCTCCATGGCCTTTACCTCAGGTTCTGGAATGGCTCCGGTTGCAGCAGAGCAATACCCCAGATGGGCCAAGCACCACCCCCTAGTGGGCATGCCAGGTGGATCTCGGTGGGGCATCTATTTGTCTGCCTCCCCCCTTCTCATTTTGAAAAAATACAAATAAAATAAAATAAAATGAAAAGTAAATAAACAAGGGGCTTGTATCACAATTTATTCACTTTGCCCTATTGTTCCTATCGCTGTAGAGATAAATTTGTATTGAAAATTTTAGGAATACACATCTTTGTTTAGATTTAGAATGTTTTCATTAGAGTCCCAGAAGTGGAATTACTGAGATTACAGGAATGACTACTTTTAGAACTCCTGGTATCACTGCCAAATTGCTTTCCATTCAGGGTATGTCAATTGACACTCCCACCAACAGTATTTGAGATGAGTAGTTTGGACATTCTTAAATATGTGAAACTAGAATATTTATTCAGGGTCATTTGCCAAATCATTGTAGGGAAGAAAAAGGAGTAAGAGAAGCAGAAGTGGGTCAATTATAGACCAGGAGAGAAACCTGACCTCAGACCCGGGGATTAGCTGCTTCCTCTGTGCTTTGCTACTAATGCCTAATTTGCTTCTTACCTTTCTTTGCCCCATACCTTTTAAATTTTATTTTTATTTTCTTATTTCTTATTTCCCCTCTCTTTTAGCCCAAATGCAAGAACAAGGTTAGGCTACCGAAGCAGCAAGGTTATTTTACATAATTGATTAAGCAATCTTAAAACATCAACGGTGGGAAAAGCACTATGCTAGCCTTTGTGAGAGGTGGCACAGGGCGCTAAGAATGGTCACTGCCATCATGAAACTTATAGTGCAACAGGGAGAGTTCCAGATAAAATTACTTCCCTGCCTTCTCCATTGCTAATGATGACGATGAAAAGGATACCACCAACAGATATTGTGTAGCTGTTTGGAAAAAGAGCTATCACTCTGAGATGGGTTCATCAATTTCACAAAAGATATGAAAGTAAGCCATGCTTTGCAAGATGGGTGCAAGACAGGGAAACGGCATGTGCAGAGAGTGTGAGACTGTGACTGTTTCCCTTTGATGTCTTTGCATGAAAATAAACAAACTTCTTCTCCTGAGATGAATACAAGTTGACTCAACAATCCATTTCCATGCATCAGCTTGCTGGGGAAATAGAGAGTCCTCTCCCCCCAAGCAGTGTTCCTCTAGCACAGATAGAGAGAGCATGTAAAATAAATTGGGAAAACTTGCTAAATGAAACATCTGTTCTGCATACTTAAGCACCGAGGCACTCTCAAGATATGAATTTCCACTCCATATTCTAGACGCTGTGATAATGAGCTGAGAATGAGTTTGGCAGGTTCATCTCTTTCCAATAAAAAAGATTCATTGTTTCTTTCCAACTTTTATAATAATTATTTTGGAACATTTTAGATAGAAAATTTAAAGAAACAGGAGGAAGGGAATGATGACAGTACTGAAGAATTGATGAAAGAGTCAATAAAGCTAAGAAACATTTGAGAATCAATTTTAATGATGAAGCCAACAACACTTTCAGCTAATTTAACAGAATCAGCAAAACCATATTGTACATTTGCTGTATTGATAAACAACCATATTGTTTATCTTGCTACAAGTCTATGTAGACTAAAAGGTAAATGATGAAATGCAAAAATTTCCCAAATTTAGGATCTGAACAATCACATAGATGTTTGAGAAAATAAAATGTGGATATTCTTTTATCGTATGTTTTTAGAACGAATGTTGTTTATTTGCAGTAAACATTTCATTCTTTCTGGATGCCCTCAGTTTCCCATACCAGGTAGCCACTTTGTATCACTTTCTTTTTTCTTTTTTTTTTTTTTCAGAGAGAGAGAGAGAGTCAGAGAGAAGGATAGAAAGGGACAGACAGGAAAGGAGAGAGATGAGAAGCATCAATCATTAGTTTTTTGTTATAACAACTGACCGTGGGCCTTCAGCAGACTGAGTAACTCCTTGCTCAAGCCAGCGACCTTGAGTCCAAGCTGGTGAGCCTTGCTCAAACCAGATGAGCCCGTGCTCAAGCTGGCGACCTCGGAGTCTCGAACCTGGGTCTTCCACATCCCAGTCCGACGCTCTATCCACTGCGCTACCGCCTGGTCAGGCCCCCAGTTGTATCACTTTCTAATGTAGTATTATTGGTTTGCAATCTCAACGAGTCTCCAAATTTACTCTTAACCTTGTAATGTGCAGTACAAACTCACAGGTTCGACCATGTGTCTAGGTGTGATATATTTGAGGCCAGTTTTTGGCATAGATAATTTTTTTCTTACTAGTGCTGCATATTATTAGTACTAATACTTCATCTCATAGATTTCAAACCCCCTTTCCAAATACTATCTCATTGAATTAACCAGAACTTGGAGATAGGCTGTGCAAATATTTTTACCCATCATTCTATATAAAGAGGAAAATTGAGACTCTATAAGTGACTCTTTCAAAGACATATAGGGAACTAGGACAAAACACTATGTCTCCTAACTCCTATTACTTTGTCATTCTACCATATTATATATTCCATGATTGAATATATCCAGGACTGTTTTTCTCCTGGGGAACTTTAAAAAAAATGTCCCCTAGTCCCAAACCCCTTTGTCCTTGTCTAATTTCTCCTTAAGCTCATATTCTCCCCCCATCCCCCCTTTTCAGCAGTTAAGTGGTATCTGCGGTGTGGAGAAGAAGGGTTATGCCCATGTGGCAAAGAGAGAATCTAAAGGCACTTCTAGTAGTGGCCCAAAACATTGCACTGGATTACCTGAGGACAACAGCAACTAAGTGGGCAGAGGTAAATGACTTAGGAACCAGAATATGAATAGTGACGCAGTAGAGCCCCACATGGCAATCTAAAGCAGTGAGAGTCACCACCAAGGCCCAAGGTGGACTGGTCTAACCATGAGGGCAGTGGTGAGAGGGGAGTTTTGACCTGCAATAGGCAGGGTGGGCCATATTAACAAGGTCAGCACCACTGGCCAAGAAGAATAGCAATGCCCATGTCCTAGTGACAGGGGAAGGAGAGCATGCATGTTGCGTAGTTTGGTAGTATCCATCATTGCGCATGAGGGCATAATCATTTCTCTTAACCCTGGCATGCTGGGTCTTCTGGACTCTTCTCAGGATTCTCACATATGAGAGGAGGCATGCAAGAGATTGGGGATAGCAGAAAGGGAAACAAATAGGCAGAGATTACACAAAAGGTTTTTTTGGGTTTGTTTGTTTTTTACAGAGACAGAGTCAGAGAGAGGGATAGATAGGGACAGACAGACGGGAACGGAGGGAAATGAGAAGCATCAATCATTAGTTTTTCGTTGCGACACTTTAGTTGTTTATTGATTGCTTTCTCATATGTGCCTTGACAGTGGGGCTACAGCAGACCGAGTAACCCCTTGCTCGACCCAGCGACCTTGGGCTCAAGCTGGTGAGCTTTTGCTCAAACCAGATGAGCCCGCGCTCAAGCTGGCAACCTCGGGGTCTCGAACCTGGGTCCTCAACATTCCAGTCTGATACTCTATTCACTGAGCCACCACCTGGTCAGGCAAAAGGCATTTTCAATGAGAAACTGCAAGGGTGAAAAAAATGCATACCTTCCCACTTTCTTTGACATAATTTTAAAATATTACCATGATTGAAGACCATTTTTCCCCTTGGGGTGTGAAGGGAGAAATAGATCAACACCCCAGTACCTGAGTATATACTTAGAGACCCCTTTGGAGACACTGGATATATGTTTGGAGGGCAGCTCTGGCTTTGTGTTAGGCATATGAGTGCTAATGACCTAGTGAACTTTGGTTCAAACTGTTAAGGTAACCAGATGCTGCTTCCCAAGTCAATGAGACCTGGACAATGCTTCTCAGACTTTGATGCACCTAAGAATCTGGTTCTGATTTTCTAATAAGCTCTAGGGGATGCCTATGATACCAATTCTTTGAGAATCTTCTTCCATAAAATATCCATTTAAGTGCAGAAGGAAAGCAATTTTGAGTGAAAATTATTGTCCTGCAGTTGTCTTAGTAGAAATCCTCAGTGAGCTCTTATTGTGGGCATCTATCTGGCTCTTAGTGCTAGTAAAGCAAATTCCCCGAGGCTCTGCACTTTTTTTTTTTTTTGTATTTTTCTGAAGCTGGAAACAGGGAGACAGTCAGACAGACTCCCGCATGCACCCGACCGGGATCCACCCGGCACGCCCACCAGGGACGACGCTTTGCCCACCAGGGGGCGATGCTCTGCCCCTCTGGGGGTCGCTCTGCGGGGACCAGAGCCACTCTAGCGCCTGGGGCAGAGGCCAAGGAGCCATCCCCAGCGCCCGGGCCATCTTTGCTCCAATGGAGCCTTGGCTGCGGGAGGGGAAGAGAGAGACAGAGAGGAAGGAGGGGGTGTGGGTGGAGAAGCAAATGGGCGCTTCTCCTATGTGCCCTGACCGGGAATCGAACCCGGGTCCCCCACATGCCAGGCTGACGCTCTACCGCTGAGCCAACCAGCCAGGGCGCTCTGTGCTTTTAACTCTAGTGCTCTTACCTAATGCAAATCCCAGCAGTAACCAAAGATCCCCAAACTCGAAGACTTCCCATATCTCTTTTTCTCTGATTTTGCCTTCTTTCCAATGTTGTCAGCCTCAGAGCCTCAACAGTCCAGCTCAGAAGTTACAACATACCATATTCCATACTTACAAATATAGCGACAATATTTACAAACATTATCTCATTTTTCACCTTAACCTGGTGAAGATTAATGTATATTCAGGTATTTTATAGGTACGACTCTCAGTTTTAGTTTGCTTATCTGATTCATCTTTACTTCTACATTTAATCTAATTCTAGAGCTTCTAATCCCAGAAGACATTAGATCTCAAGTCATCCACTTGCTTCCAGGATTAAATGATTCTAGAGCTAGCTTTCTTAGTTCAGCTTGAGTAGCCTTCTTGTCCTAGATGGAGAGATATTTTTGTCTTACAAATTGTCATACTAAAAAATGGTACTGTATTCATGTTTGTTCTCATCTTCAGCTTGAGATGCTTCCTATGTTTTCTAGTCCTGGTGTGAGAGACAGGCTATAAGCTGACAAAGTCCTTATAGCCTAGTAGGCTTACTTTAAGACTGAGGAAGCTCTTCCCCACACCTTTTTAAGACTAAGATCTTCCCACACCCTTTTAAGACTAAGATCTTCCCCACACCCTTCTAAGACTAAGATCTTCCCTACACCCTTGACTGTTGCATGGTATGGGGTGGTGCACTCTTAAGAGAATTTCCGGCCTGACCTGTGGTGGCACAGTGGATAAAGCGTCGACCTGGAAATGCTGAGGTCGCCGGTTCAAAACCCTGGGCTTGCCTGGTCAAGGCACATATGGGAGCTGATGCTTCCTGCTCCTCCCCCTTCTCTCTCTCTGTCTCTCTGTTCTCTCCCTCTCTCTCTCCTTTCTAAAATGAATAAATTAAAAAAATAAAATAAAATTAAAAAAAAGAGAATTTCCGATTATGCCTCAGATGTGTGACTTTGTATCAGAGACTTCCCTATTTGCATATGGTTCTGCACTATATAATAAAACAGACCGGGGGCTTTGCTTTTGCTCCGGCTTGCTATCAGCTTGCAGAAACCTCCCAATCCCATCCTTTTTCTCTCTGAGTTTATTTCTTCATTCTGCACCGTTCTCACTCAGGACTTGGACAATTACAAGTCGTGCTGGTTTGCAGCATCATAGTATCTCTAAAACAATTCATGTTTCTTCTCATTATTAAACTTCTTTTTCCAGAGTTATTCTCTGCAGCCTATAATCTTCCTTCCCGATGTTTTTAAATTCCTCTAAGAGGTATTAGATGCCAAGTACACATCTTCCTTCATCACTTCTGATTACCAAATTTAGAATAACAGCATATTTTATTTTTCACATTATAGTCTTTTATTCCTTCAAGAGGAGGCATTCTCAAGTAGTCACGGGTACCTAGAACTGCTCATAGTGTTCCTACTAAAAGCACATAATAAGTTAAGATATTGTTTGACAATTGATATTTATAATCCTTCCTGGCAATGTGATCCAATTTTTAAAACCATACTTGTCTAATTAAGAAAGAACCAATTAATAATACAAAAGTAATGCATAGTCGTTCTAGATTATTTAGAAAACATAGCTAATCTCACCACCCAGAGATCATTTGCCTTTTTCTTTCAGTCTTTCTTATACACATATTTAAACTTATCTATTAATATGAGATCAGCCCGACCTGTGGTGGCGCAGTGGATAATGCGTCAACCTGGAACACTGAAGTTGCTGTTTCAAAACCCTGGGCTTGCCTGGTCAAGGCACAAATGGGAGTTGATGCTTCCTGCCCCCCACCCTGTTTCTCTTCTCTAAAAAGAATAAAGTCTTAAAATGAGATCAATAATACACATAAAGACTTAAATTAATCAAATATTTTTATAAACATATGTTAAGATAGCAATTAGGAACTATTTTTAATTTTAATTGTTTATTCTGGTATGTGTTTCCTTATCTTTAAGAAGTTGACCAGACTGGTCAGCAAAAATTTCTTTAACCTATACAGTTACTGAAATACTGTCTATCTTTAAAAAATGGTAAAACATAACATCACAATTCTAATGATTAAAAAACTGAAGCCTGACCAGATGGTGGCACAGTGGATAGAGTGTCAGACTGGGATGCAGAGGACCCAGGTTCGAGACCTCGAGGTCTCCAGCTTGAGCATGGGCTCATCTGGTTTGAGCAAAAGGCTCACCAGCTTGGACTCAAGGTTGCTGGCTTGAGCAAGGGGTTACTTTGTCTGCTGTAGCCCCACGGTCAAGGCACATATGAGAAAGCAATCAATGAACAAGTAAGGTGTCGTAACGAAAAACTAATGGCCCTGGCCAGTTGGCTCAGTGGTAGAGCGTCGGCCTTGCATGCGGGGGACCCAGGTTCGATTCCCGGCCAGAGCACATAGGAGAAGCGCCCATTTGCTTCTCCAACCCCCCTCCTTCCTCTCTGTCTCTCTCTTCCCCTCCCGCAGCCAAGGCTCCATTGGAGCAAAGATGGCCCGGGTGCTGGGGATGGCTCCTTGGCCTCTGCCCCAGGCGCTAGAGTGGCTCTGGTCGTGACAGGTCGTGACAGAGCGACGCCCTGGAGGGGCAGAGCATCGCCCCCTGGTGGGCAGAGCGTAGCCCCTGGTGGGCGTGCCGGGTGGATCCCGGTCGGGCGCATGCAGGAGTCTGTCTGACTGTCTCTCCCCATTTCCAGCTTCAGGAAAAAAACAAAAAACAAAAAACTAATGATTGATGCTTCTCATCTCTCTCTGTTCCCATCTTTCTGTCTCTATCTATCCCTCTCTCTGACTCTCTCTCTCTCTCTCTCTCTCTCTGTCCCTGTAAAAAAAAAAACCCAAAAAAACCTGAAAAGTGGTTCTGGCAAGTTGGCTCAGTGGTAGAGCATCTATCTTGTGTGTGGAAGTCCTGGGTCCTATTCCTGGTCAGGGCATACAGGAGAGGTGACCATTTGCTTCTACCCTCCTTCTCTCTCTTCCTCTTTCCTCTTCTTCCATAGACATGGCTCAATTGATTCGAGCACATCAGCCCTGGTGCTGAGGATGTCTCATTAGAGCTTCTGCCTCAGGTGCTAAAAATAGCTTGGTTGTGAACACGGCCTCCAGATGGGGTGAACATCAGCCCTAGATGGGGATTGCCAGGTGGATAGTGGTTTGGGGAGCATGCGGGAGTTTGTCTCTTTCTCTTCCCTCCTCTCACTTAAGAAAAAAAACCCTCAAAAGCAATAAAATAGAATAAAAAATATTTATCTTGAATGTTGGAAATTGAGATAAAGCGTATTTATTATCAAGAAATAATTGGAAAATTTTATAGATATCTGGTGCTTTTACAGATATTTTTGAATGGTGGTCTTGGATATTGGTTTTATTTCACTACAGAATTCTTCTTGTTCTTAGAAGCCTATCATTAGCACTAGTTTAGTATTGGTTGATATATTGAATATTGAAATGTTGGATGATGCATTGAATACTTAATATATGTAATTCCCAAGATACGAATACCCAGCTATAAAAGACCCATATATGTGAATGACTTATTACACTTTAATTTTCTAATCATTGTGTTGATATGGCTGTGACTCCATGACAACAAGGCAAAATGCTTTACCTTAGTATGGCTGTCACTGCTTCTTTGTTCTGCTTTTGCTAATCCCACTTTTTGAGCTGCTTCTGCATTCCACATACCTTGTAAACCCGCCCAACCATGTGACCTTAAAACCCCTGCCATCCAGGGCTCAGACTTTGGAGAATCATCTCATCTGAGCCTGAGACTTTGGAGAATCAACTCCACTGAGCCGCCAGTGTAATAAACCGGTTCTCCAATTCTCTGAGTGTCCTTTGGCTTTCTGCACTCCATTCTGCTGCGACGTTACCGCTCTGAAGAGCAGTTTTGCTGTCTTGTAGCCAGCGTCCACACTGAATGATTTTCTTACTACCTTCCCTTTATCTCGGGGTCATCATGGCCCGTTAGTGCTGGCATCCTTTTTATCTTTCACTATTGGCTATCAGTTTATTTGACTGAGGACTGTTACACATATTCATACATTTTTAAAAACCTCTTTCTTTTTAACCCTATCTTCCAAGGCTTGCATAGTTAGATTTCACTCTTTCACTTTCTTAATTTACCATGTGTCTGATTTGCTTCTTCCAGGCTTGTTGGGCAAATAAGTTTGTAAAAATCTGCATTTTCTGGTTTTGCTCACTTTTATTGTTAAAAATGGTGCTGCCTACGAGAATGGCCACTGCCCAGGTGATATAGCTAATTACCTTCCTGCTTAGGGAGGGGCTTGGTTATGCTAATGTGTGCTGAAGGTCGAAAAGTTTTGAAAGAGGAGGCGGCCATGTTGCAGAGAGGAGACCATGTTGTTGCAGGAAGAGAGGCCACGTGGTTGCAGAGGAGAGGCAGCCAAGATGGCAGAGTGTTAAAAGAGAAGCCAGTTTGTGGAGAGAGGAGAAGGAAGATGGGAACCAGAGGGGACTGAGTGAACTGGTGGGGGCCTTTGATTCTAGGAAAAAGATGAGTCAGTGGCTTTGGGAGCCCTGAATGGAAAGGGAAGTGTTTTCCCGCTATGTGTATTTACTCGCTTGCTGAATGCAAGGCTTGGAATAAAAGGTAATGGCCCACCAGTTCTTGGCTTTGTTGTTTCATTACAATCTATCTGAATCTAATGCAAACCTGTACGTGCTTGGTGGCGGTAATGATGACTGCAACTACTGACTTTACAAGGCTCCTTTCCTGTTTTCTAAGAGATTGATTATGTTTCTTTTTTTTCCTTTTTACTCTACTACTGGTTTGGAGGTTATACTTTTGTTCTTATTCTTTCAGGAATTACCATTAAAAGTGTAAGGTTGGTGGATAATGGGGGACGGTCACGTGGGGAACCCAGACCCACGACCTTTGGCTAGGACCCCCCACAACCAAGCGCGCCGAAAGAAGCCAAAATAAGCTTCACAGGAACCCTTTGGAAAAAAGCGACCGTCTGCCAGCCAGTGAGATTTCACCACATCATATTAGCTCAACTTCCCTAGAGGGACCCTTTAAATATCTCCCACGTGGTTTAATCCTTGCGACTTCCCTGGCCTCCATCTTACTTCGGGGCCAGGGAACCTCGCCGGGTGGGATGCATGCTCTGTATTCAATAAAGCCTTTTGTTATTCCACACTTTGTGGCTCTGGGCCCCTTCCTTCCTTCTCGGTGGGGAAAAATACCTTACATTTTGGTGGTAGTGGTGAATAAGAAACAGGTTTTTGCAAAGGGAGGGGAGGGGGCTCTCAGAGGGAAGAGACTCGAGCACAAAAGAGGTCCACAGAGGGACCAGAGAAAAGTCCCGAGAGAGGGGTGCCCCCGGGGGTCAGACAGGAGGGAGAGAGAGTTGGGAGTCCATGAAGAAGGAAAGATTAGGAGTGGAGGTTTTAGGGGAGGTTTCTCTGGCCAGAAAAAGACCTGCATGGTGGAACAGGCGGCACAGAGATTAAGGACAGGCACATGAATAATTAGAAGCTGTGTATGTAAGAGATCTCCAATCAGTTCCCAGCTTTTTTGGCAACAGTTAAATTGGTGAGGGTGTTAAAACCGAAAGTCCCTTCAGGAGGCTAATTCAGTGGGTTCTGTGGCCTGGCCACAGCGGAGAAGAACAGTTTCTTCTTCTTTTTTCTTTTTTTTTTTTCTTTTTGACAGAGAGAGGGATAGATAGGGACAGACAGACAGGAACGGAGAGAGATGAGAAGCATCAATCATCAGTTTTTTGTTGCGACACCGTAGTTGTTCATTGATTGCTTTCTCATATGTGCTATGACCATGGGCCTTCAGCAGACTGAGTAACCCCCTGCTTGAGCCAGTGACCTTGGGTCCAAGCTGGTGAGCTTTTTTGCTTAAGCCAAATGAGCCCATGCTCAAGCTGGCTATCCTGGGGTCTCGAACCTGGGTCCTTCCACATCCCAGTCTGACGCTCTATCCACTGCGCCACCGCCTGGTCAGGCCAGTTTCTTCTTCTTTATGGAGGGAGATTCCTGTGCCCCCATAGCTGCCCTCAGTCCTCGGAGTGGTCAGATTTGAGCATTAGCATCCTAAATCTCAAGGTCTGGCCACGGACAGAAAAGGTAAAGTGGATGTGCTCCGGACATCTCCGCAAGCACACTCACTCAGAACGGAAAGACTTCCCTGATGTAGCTACGGTTTCAGACAGGGATTCTCGGAGGAAAGAACTCAAGGGTGGCTGGAGGCAGGGGACTTACTGCACCGTGCGCCGAAGTGGGTGGAAGGTCGGAGATCCTGGTTCTTTCTCAGAAGGGATGAGGAAGAGGAGCGGTCCTTGCGGACTTCAACTCCTCCCAGGTTTTCGGCACCAAAATGTAAGGTATTTTTCCCCGCCGAGAAGAAAGGAAGGGGCCTGGAGCCGCAAAGTGTGGAATAACAAAAGGCTTTATTGAGTACAAAGTGCGCATCCCACCCAGCGAGGTTCCCTGGCCCTAAGTAAGACGGAGGCCAAGGAAGTCTCAAGGATTAAACCATGTGGGAGATATTTAAAGGGTCCCTCTAGGGAAGTCGAGCTAATATGATGTGGTGAAATCTCACTGGCTGGCAGATGGTCGCTTTTTTCCAAAGGGTTCCTGCAAAGCTTCTTTTGGCACGCTTGGTTGTGGGCGGTCCTAGCCAAAGTTCTCGGGTCTGGGTTCCCCACGTGACCATCCCCCATTATCCACCAACCTTACAAAAAGGTTTTTAATTAAGTGCTTTATATTGTTACCATTCTATCTTTGTCTTCATATTTAGTTTTTCTTTTTTTGTTATAGTAAATTATATGTAACAAATAATTTAGCATTTTAACCATTTTACAATGTATAATTCAGTGACATTAAGTATTATACATTCACAATGTTGTTCAGCTGTCACCACTATCCAATTCTAAATCTTTTTATTTCAAATTAAAATTTGTATCTATTAAATGATAATTCCTAATTCTTTCTGCCATATAGCTCCTGGTAATCTTTATTCTCCTATTTTTTATGTCTATACATTTGCTTATTCTAGGTACATTATTGTGAAGGAACAGTATATAAAAAATGTATGAATTTGAATTCCTTTGAACATGAACAATAAGGGTCACAAAAAAAATGGCTGTAGGAACGACTGAGTCATTCACTCAGGGTTGGTTAAGACATCCTACTGTAGTTTTCCTGAAAACCAGGAAGGATGTTCTTAAACACTTGATTGCCAGCCCAGTTAATTATTCTGGAATGTGGTGACCTTTATTTGTTTCTAGAGGCTATGCCCAAAGCTCCCTTGTGCTATAACCTCCGGCCAAAATTGTCGCATAAAAATGTATCTGAGCCTCTAGAGAACACTTCCTCTTCATTGATGAGCATGGTGGGTGGCCGACTTAGGAGCTCAGGCTGGGGCTTCCTGGCCTGGTGATGTGTTCCTCCATGGTCTGGTGAGATTTGTACATACTCAAAGTTCAGTTTTTTCTTAGTCGATTGCTTTAACTAGCTATTACTCTAAAACCCAGGTTGATGTTTCTTTGTCTGGTGATGTTATGCAGAGCTGGAACCCAGGCTGATGTTTCTTTGTCTGGTGATGTTGTGTACAGCTAGAACCCAGGCTGATGTTTCATTGTCTGCTGAGGTTGTGTAGCTCATCATTGGATTGATTCTTTTTCTTTATTCTACTTTTGGTTACATAAGTTCAAACCCCTTTTGATTTTGCCTTGTTTTTTATTGTTATCAATCATAATAAATTTCCCCCTAAAATTCATCCGTGAATAATTGCAACTCTGTACCGTGCCTCCTGCACAGCACAATCATATAAATGGGATATATGACCTTTTTTTTATATGACCTTTTATATCTGAATATTTCACTTACTATACAGCTTTCAAGGTTTATCCACATTGTAGCATGTATCAGAATGTCATTGCCTTTTTTGGCTGAATAAAATCCCATTGAATGTATTTGTACCGTATTTTGTCCATACATCTGTTGATGAACATTTGGGTTGTTTCTACTTTCTGGTTAGTGTAAATGTTGCTATATTAACATTGGTCTACAAGTTTCTGTCTGAGTGCTTGTTACAGTAATATAATATTATAATAAATAAATATGTAGAAATAAAAATATATAGAAATAATTTAGGATATAATATTAAAAGCCAATTAAGGCAAGTGGATTGGGCTACACCCTCTGGGCAAGAGCTAATCTAGTCCAGTGTGTAGAGATGTGACAGGCAACACCAGGCCCTCTGTGCAAGGCCCAGTCAGTGTGTGTGTGAAACCATATGTAGATAGGAAGAGCTTCCTGTGAGGAACTCCCTAAAAGTGGCTTGATGTGATAATCCCTTAGATTAACACCTGTTGGAGAAGGCATATGTCAGAAAAGGGTACTTAAGCCAAGAAGGCCCCAGCTGCAGTCAGTCATCCAGACTCCAACATTGAACGTGAATCATCTCCACGCCGCTCTGACCAAGGACCACTGAGAGGAATACACCTACAGGGCCCCATTAAGCTGTACCCAGGCACTAAATAGGATCTGTGAGTAATAAACTGCCTGTGTGATTCTCACAACTAACTTGTGTATCAGTTGTGTCTTTCCTCCGGTGGCACATGGTCTCGTTACTGATAGCAGAGTCCTCACAGTCACCTCAAGAGTAGTCTTGAAGAGGCTGCCAGCCCTGCCGTTGAGCAGGAGGGTCCTGTTGTACGAGGAAGTCGAATCGGGGACGCCAATCAAGGAGGTGCTCGGGCTCTACCGGGACAGTACCTGCTTTCAGTTCTTCTGGTTTCTACCCAGAAATGTAACTGCTGGATCATATAATACTTCTGTGTTTAATTTTTTGAGAAAAGACCAAATTTTTCCACAATAACCTCACCATTTTACAATCCCATCAGTAATGCACAAGATTCCAATTTCAACACAACTTTAGCAACACAAGTTATTCTCTATATTTAAAAAAAATAATAGCTATCCTAATGCATGTGAAATGGTTAGATTTTGTTTGTATCAAAATGTTTAAAAGCATGTAGTTTAAAATATCTAACTTTTTTTATGGCTTATTAGGAAAAAAATCAATCTTATATTTCTTCTCTGTTCCCCTGAGGCAATCATTTTTATTTATTCTACTGGTCATGTTGGTATCTATTTCTATACCTTTAAAGAATGTGTATTTATTTATTTCTTGATTTGAAGTTTTTGTTATTATCCATTGACTTCCCGCTATGAAATATGACTGTTCCCAACCCACCCTCCTGATATGATTATAGCAATTTTCCTTTGGATTATATCCATCAGTATGTCACATTAATAATATTACTACACAAAAACTAATCACTTAATGATAGGAAACTATCATTAAATCTTTCTTTCCTGAACAGTTTTTTACTTGTCCTGGAGCTAATTATCTTGTTTTATCATTTGTTTAGTTTTCCATGTACTTATCCTCAATTTTTTTAAACCAGTTTTCCAAATCTTAAGATATTCAAATGCACTGATTTCATCTTTTTGATGAAATATCTTTCATATTTTTTGGACAGGCTTTTATCCTGTTATTATGCCTGACACATGGCTGTCATTGTGGAACTTTCCCTGCACTGCCATCCTGGGCTCCCTTTCTTCACTCTCCTGGATGCATTTCCTGTCTCATATTCCTGTACTTCCACCTCCTTAGTTTAATTTCTTGTTTTAGTGAGGTTAGTAAGTCTCACTGTAGAGTCGTCTACGTGGGCAGTTTAGTTAGGGAAACTTGGTTTCACTGCTTTTAGTTTTGTTTCTCCTGAGCTGGTCAGACAGAACTCCTCAGTCTTCTGTCTGAAGAATGAAGCGCTAGCTTTTAGAATTTTAAAGGTGGGTAGAACAAGATAGTTGGGTGGAGAGGTCTTACAGTGTATATATGTTCTCTTAACCTCATAGTTTTTCACAAGTTCCTCCAACTTCCCCTCTGTTGGGATCCCCAGCTGAAAACTGTTTTACTTTCTCCTGAGACTATGCCTCCAATGAAAGAAGGGATCGTTCTGTAGCTTCTCGTGGTTGGAAGAAATCTGATGATATGACCATTTTTTAAAATTTTAATGAACCATCCTTACTTCAGTCTCTCTCACATCATTTACAGAAAAATCTGATGCTGCCTTCCC